>NC_143133.1:37486785-38101250 GCF_059928025.1 Delphinapterus leucas
ATAATGGAACCGTGCAGGGGCTGGGTGGCAGGAAATGCAGTGACACTCCCAGCAGTAACTCCAAGGCCAGCAGTTTGCACACTGCTCTCCTTGGAGTCCCCGGGGGGCCTCATGGAGCCTCCTCGGGGTCAAGGCTGGTGGGCAATAGAGGGATGAGGGGCCGTGCACACAAGCCTCTGGCCCCATCCTCTGTGAATCGGTTTCTTCTGCTCTGTGGGTTGGGCTTTCACCTGCCATGTGACGGATTAAAGATCCTATGGCCAGGACTGCTTGGGAAACCCTGAGGCCAAGCCAGCCCCAACAGGTCAGCTGGCAGGAAGCAGACTCTATTCTCAAAGCCGATGGTGCATTCCCTCTTTTTTCCTACAGTTGAAGGGTCAGGCTGTCTACAGCCAAGGGCCCTGATAAAATCACTTGGTAATTGGAGAATCTCAGGGACCAAAAGTAAAATGACCAAGTTCCTTTAGCAGTCAGACTTGTCTGTCACTGGCCTTGCTGCTGTGGTCTCTCAGAATCATAGGCAGATTCATGAACTGGGTAACTCAGCACACTTCTGGTGGCAGCCCCTGGGGGCACGGGCACAGCTGCCTCCACCAGGTCACCCAGCAGGATTCCTGGCCATCCCTCCATGCCATGGACTCCAGCCCGTCCTGTTTCTTGCGCTATGTTACGGGCTGAATTATGATCTGCCCCCCACCAAATTCATATGTTGAAGTCCTAACCTCTAGGACCTCAGAATGTGACTGTATTTGGATAGAGTCTTTAAAGAGGTCATTAAGGTAAAATGAGGTCATATGGATGGGCCCTGATCCAATAGGACTGGTGTCCTTAGGAGAAGAGATTAGGAGACAGACACACACAGGGGGCGACCTTGTGATGACACAGGGAAAAGACGGCGGTCTACAAGCCAAGGAGACAGGCCTCAGAAGGAACCAACCCTACCAAGACCTTGATCTCAGCCTTCCAGCCTCCAGAACTGGAAGAAAATTGATTTCTGTTGTTTCAGCTGCCCAGTCTGCGGTACTTTGTTTTGGCAGCCCAGGCAAACTAATACGCTCTATGTTTGGAAATCTACCAAATACAGGCATAAATTAAACAATAAACAGGAGAAAATTTTGTCTATTCTGGATCAACCTTCACTTTCAGAAGTCTGTTAGAAATAATTTTCAAAAAAAAAAAGAGGAAAAAATCATGCCTCTCACATAGATATAAAAATGAATATGTGTTGTAGATTTTATTTAACATGTTAATCAGGGAGGGAACTGGGCAGATGTTCTAGGTGGTTCAACAGAGACTCCAAAGAACCGACACATTTTCAGGTCAGGAATATTGAAATGATATGAAATGGAGGCAGGGCTGTTTTTTTACATCAGGGGAGAAGCCAGGTGAACCTCTGCTGGACAGGACAGGGTCTGCCTGTCCGTAGACAAGAATTATTTTGCATTGCTATTGGCTCCAGGCTGAATCACGTTTATGCTTTTGCATTATGTATGTTTAACTCTAAAGGGTACTGCTTGGAAAATTATTCAGTTTGTTTCTCTTTTGCTTCTGAGAACTTCCTCCACGATGATCAAAAACATCTATCTGCCTTGGGTGGAGGTGGGGTCAGGAAGATCACAGAGGAAGCAGAGAGAAAGCTCCAGGTACTATTCTGATGTTGGCATGCAGAACAAATACTGCAGCAAGACAACAGACTGGAAAGCCAGGGTTCTGTGAGAGACAGGGTTTTCACAATTCCTTTCTCTCCTCTGTCAGCACATCATGGGCCAGGCCCAGCTGGTTTAGAGGGTTCTCAGGAGACGGTGAGACCAGCTCTGGGGCGCAGGACACAGGATACCTTTGTCCTGAAGCCAGAGGGAGGAGAGTAGACCCATCCTGATTCAACTCTCCAGGTATCCTGTGGGTGAACTCACTGAGGTCACCCCTTAGGAGCCAGGGAAGCCCCGGTCCCCACTTCCTGATCACCTCTGGGGCCCCTTCTTATAAGGACGTGGTTCTATGGGATCGGGTCCCAGCCTTACGGCCTCACTTTTTGGGGAGGGAGACACAATTCAGTCTCTAACAACCACTATCTAGTTCTAGAATCTTTTCATCAACCCAAGTGGGAACCCCAAACTCATGAGCCGTCACTTCCCATCCCGCCCTCCCCCAGCGCCTGGCAACTGCTCGTCTGTTTTCTTTCTCTATGGATTTGCCTATTCTGGGCATTTCATATAAATGGAATCATGCATCACATGTGAACTTCTATGTCTGGCTTCCTTTACTTAGCATCGGGTTTTCACGGGTCACCGTGAGTTGGAGCTATTTTTAAAGCCCATTCGTACAGAGGAGACATGAGAACCCAGAGAACCGTGGCGAGTTCACACAGCTGTTTTGTGGCGTCTGCTCTTAGAGCCACTTGAACCTAGGAGCCTGGGACGTTGTTGGCACTCAGCAAGGTTGAAAAGTAAATGAGCAAGTGACTTCCCTTCCTAGTGACACATCCCTCCAACTGGGGAGGAGAATGAAATGTTGCCAACAGGCTTCTATGTGGGGTGGGGGGCTCAGGTGAGCGCAAGTGGCCCCAGCAGCCTCTGCGGCCAGCCTTGGCATTTGAGGTCCTCCAGTCATGGTCTCTGCTTATTGTGAGGGGCTATACTGCCATCTGGTGGCGAGAAGAAAACACAACATGAAACAGCTGGAGTGGCCTGTAGATTTCCTTGGAACTTCAAGGAAAAGAGGGCTTTTCTTGTGGAGCACCAGGCATCTGCCCTTCACAAACAGCTTCAAACTGCAGGGATCGTGATGGGATATGAGACGGGGAATCAGAGCAGTGAGGTCAACACATTCTTTGACACGAAGAGATACTTAGGACAATTTGCTTTGTGAAAAAGCAAAAAGATATGTGTATGGTACGAGCTGATTTAAAAAAAGGCGAAGTGCCTAAATTTATTTGTATCTGATTGCAGAGGAAACAAACCAAGATGTAAACAGTGTTCTAACTCCTTGGCTGTTGAAGGGGCTTAATGAGAAGATGCATGAGAAGTACGGAGGCTGGGGTTTCCCAGGCTGGGGTGTCCCAGCAGGCGTCAAGCTGGCGTCAGGACTAGAATCACGTTTGTCATCAGCATCATCTCTGGGTGATGGAAATATTTTTCCTCGTTACTTGTTGTATTGTCTGATTTTTCTCTTTTGATCATGTTACTTAGAAAAAAGAAATTAAAAAGAAGAGGGTGTGATAAGCTCCCGCAGAGGTGAGGTCACGTTTCATGAATATCACAGCAGCAGGGTGTTCTCTGAAAACGCATCACCCACCTGGGCAGGCAAGCCGGGCTGGATCTGATCCTGGCTTTGGGGCCACCAACTCACCCAGGATCTTGGGACCCAAACTCCTGGCTGGGCGGAACTGGGCAAGTTCCATGACCTCCCGGGGGTCACTTTCCTCATCTGTAGATGGGGACGATCACAGGATCTACCTTGCAGGGGGTCATGGAGCTTAAACGAGCTGACGCTGGTAAAGTGTTTCCATCGTGCCTAGCACAAGACAGACACGATGCTGCTATTATGACTGGGTAAGTCACCTCCCAACTCAGGGCATCTATCCGATGAGGGACTCAGACTACAGCAGAGTTTCTTCAACTACTGTCCTTACACCACCTGCCTGAGAATCATCTGGGAAACTTGCTAAAGTGCAGCTCCTAGGCCTTGGCCCTGACCTACAGAATCAAAATTTCCAAAGATCTGCATTGTTAACAAGGCTTCCATTCGACCTCATAGAAAGTGGAGACCCATGGAAACAGGAGATAATTCCTAAGGTCTCTTCCAGCTCAGACATTCTAAGATGCTGGGGTTCTTCTAGAGACCTGCCCAATCTCTTGGCCTCTGTACCCCACTTCTGTAATGAAAGGCAGCTCTTGGCTCAGGAAGGTTCCATAGGAACCTAGTCACGGGCTGTCCTTAGAGAATGTTCACAGAACAATAAAACTGAGAAAACCTCATTCCACTGTCTGGATACTGAAGTCCAGAGAGAGGAGGGCATTTGTCACACAGCTGGTGATGGAGCTGAGAACCCCATCCAGGTCTCCTGACTCTGGGGTCAATGACGTGCGTGTGCACGCATACACATGTACACACACACACACACACACACACACACACACACACACACTCTCTCCTATTCTTGCTGAGGATGGTCCATGCTATGTGCACAACACAGAGTCAAGGCCTGGCCTACTGCAAGATAATCTTCCATCCAAGAACACATTAGCGCACTTCCAAGCCTCTTCACTAACCCTACGTTTTTCCTTATTTAGGTTAAGTCTTTTGGGCAGAGTAATAAGGGGAGAAAAGGAAAGAGGCGGGAAATGTGAATTTTAAAGCTTTGGTTTTAATTTTTTCCTATACTTTCATTGTACAAGAACAAATTATTGTCCTTGTCAAGCAGATTTATTTAAGGTTACCCCAGCCTAGGCAATCTTATTCTTTGTGCCTTGGGCAAAACCCAGGTGTATAGGAGGCGCTCCATAAATGTTACTGATGGAAGTGGGGTAACTCTTCAGGTTTTTAGTCTGAGCCACCGGAAGAATGGGGTTGCCATTTAGTGAGGTGGGCAAGAGAAGGGGAGAGGATGACGAGCTTAGTTTTGAAAATTTTCTGAGATATCTATTGGACATTCAGAGAAAGATGACAGGTAGGCAGTTGGGTACAGGATTCTAGAGTTTTGGGGAGAGGCCCAGGACACACACAAGTTTGGGAGAGATGAGCAAACGGATAGCACTTAGGGTCATTAGACATGCGGAGAAGGTCTAGTGAGATGAAGGACAGGAACGGTCCAGGCCTGTGCTCTGGGGCACCCCAACTTTTAAATGTGGGCCAGTGAGGAGGGGAACAGGAGCCCGAGACTGAGCAGTCAGTGAGGGAAGGGGAAACCTAGAGCGACTGGTCCTTCAGGAAGTCTTGGTTCTTGTCTCATGGAGGAAGGATCAATTCACTGCTGAGCTGTCAGTACTGCCCAAGAGTCAACTGAGATGGGGATTGAGAACTGATCACTGGGTGAGCATTGGAGACCTGGACAGAAAGAGTTCCAATGGAGTAGTGGGGACAAAGGCCAACTGATTGAACAGGGTGCCAGAGAGGAAAGGAAATTAGAGGACCAATCCAGGCGGGCCCATATTGTGACTAAAAGGAATTCTAAGATCATTCCTTTGACAATTATTTACTGAGCATCTATTAAGTGCCAGGCACTGTCCAGGCGCTGGTGATAGAGCAGAGAACAAGAGACAAACATCTCAGGTGCTTACTTCCTGGTGGGGAAACAAGAGAAGCCTATAGTAGGTTAGAAAGTGGAAAGTCCTAATGAGAAAAACAAGGCTGGGTGCCGGGGTATAGAGAGGTGGGGTGGGGGGAGGCAGCAGTTAGGTGAGGGTACAATCGACAGGCACAGCGATTTGGTAGGTGTGCGGGGAGGTTGAGGAGGCCTTCCTATTTGCTTCTAAGTCCCCAGAGAAACAGGAAGCAAGCTCATGGGCGGGAGGATGGAGAACACTGCGAAGGCTGAGAAGGAGTTGTCCAGGACGGCACAGGGCCTCGATCAGTGAGGAAGGAGGCCACACAGACCCCGGGCTCACCAGGAATTTGTGGTAGAAACCAGAGGATGGCTGCTTCTCACCAGCCTGGCTCGGCTCCCCACGTGCAGGAGGAGAGGGCAAGGCTTTACCAGGGAAGCTTGATAAAGAGGCTGGCGGGCGGATCACAGCACGTTGGCCCATGGGGTGCAGCCTGGGAAAGAGGTAGACAGGGACATGAGGGGTGAGGGGCAGTGAGAAGATGAGCTGACCAACGGGCTCCAGGTCCTGGTGGGGATGCAGGGCTGCTGGGGCTGGAGTACTAGAGGGAGGAGCTGGAAAGAGATGGCGGGGATGAGAAAGGGGACAAGCGGGAAGGCAGAGGGTGATGACCATCCATGTGCGACTACCAGCCATCAAGTTCAGAGCCAGGTGCGGCCCCAAGGAGACCGTGGGTCTCAGCTTTACCAGCTGCATGTCCTCGTGCAGGCTGCAGCCCCCCGCGACCTCAGGCTCTTCCATCTTCAGGGCAGCCTTGCGGGACTGCAGCGCCCTTAACGGTTGGGAACGTCAGGAGCTGAACCTGAATCTGACTTCAGAGCTGACGTCCTATTCTGCAACCACGGGTTTTCCATGAAAATCCTCACCTACCCGTGCCTCTCTCGTTTGTCATGTTTTATTTCCGGGCCAGAGCTGATGACAACGGTATTTGGAGGCACCCTCAAGCATCCTAGTCCTTTGTGCAAGCAGTTCTACAGGCCAGTGACTTCCGCGGCCCACACAGGTAACCTCACTTCCAGTGCACTTGCTCTCACTCTGACCTTCCCGCGACAGCGCTACAGACGCGACTCACTGTCCCGCAGAGGCCGGCAGGTCTGCTGGGCGGCTGAGAGACTGGACGCGTTTAGAAGCTCTGTCAGCAACCAGACCCTGGGCCGGTATTTTCAAGTGGACGAGGAGATCATTTGAGCCTTGTAAGAATGCTGAAAGTCACTCATCTCACGCTGCAGAAGAGCAAACCCAGAGAAGGTTCTAGGAGGTTGAGGAGCTTGCCCATGACCTGACCAGGAAGTGGCAGCCAGGACTCAGGCTCCGTTCTGAGGGCTCCCAAAGCCCACTGTCCAAGGTGGCACAAGAACTGAACCTGGCACTTATCCCTGCAGGGTGAGCCCTCGTTGATGTCTCTTTTTATACCACTATGGTCTTTGGGTTAATAAAAATATTTGTGGAAACACAATATTATACAGAAAGGCAACTTTTATTTATTCAAATTAAATTATAGTATGAGTTTCCTATACAAATAAAATCTTTTTCTAAATAAAAATACAAAATGCTACAAATTTCAATCATGTAAAAATGCAAAAATAATATCTGTATTATTATATCCATATATTTTCCCTTTACCACGACCAAAATGTACAGTAGTTACACGCAGTTCACACCGCGTCTGGGAGACGGTCTCTCAAGCCTTCTGGGGCGCAAGGCTTGTTCAGTCCCTCGTCCACTTCCACGATGTGCCAGGAGGCCTTTCTTCCCACACGCTGAGCTCAAGGCACTTCCGACGACCATCCCGTCAGGAGGGACAGAGTCTAGCCTCTCGGGCTAAAGCCGCCTCTGATGCTGAGCTGCTGACAGAGGACCTCACTGGTCCAGCTCGCTTTCATTCTGCAGCGTCTTCATCGCCAGCCCCCAGAGGGTCATGCTGGAGAAGAACTGTCCCTCCGAGTTCCTGTACGCAGGGGCGGACGCGCGGCTGCCCAGGGGGTCGGCGCAGTGATGGTCCAGGGCAGCCAGGGACGAGCGGATTGCGGCCATACCGTCGGCTTGCAGCGGCTCCGTGCCAGCCGAGGCCTCCACGCCTGAGTAGCTGTAGGCCTGGTGCTGCACCTGCGGCACATGAGGCTTGGCGAGCTTGAGGGGACCCAAGCTGAGCTTCTCCTGCTCACTTGCTCCGTGAGACTGAACCAGGGACCGGAACTTACAGTGGCCGTCAAATTCTGCCACTGAGTCTTCTTCCACTGGGTGGACGGGGATTTTAACAGACACGGGCATCAAAGTCAAGGACACGTCCTGAGAAAAAGAATCCGAGCTCTGAGATTTCTCCAGGTCCGAGGTCTCGATGGCCTGTGTGAGCTCCTCCAGAGCGTCCTGCCCCTGGTCGTCGGCCCTGCAGTGCATCTTCTTGTGCCGCCGCAGCACGGCAGAGCGGGTGAAGCACTTGTTGCAGATGTCACACGTGTACGGCTTCTCCCCTGTGTGAGTGCGGACGTGCCTGCGGAGGTCGCCGGATCCTCCGAAACATTTTCCTGGAAGAAGAAAAAGGGATCTTTTCAGAGGAGAACATTCTGGAAGGAGTCCCCTCCACCCCTGCTAAACCCCAAAGGACTCTGCTTTCATGTGAACTCAGCTGAGCCCTGCTGTCACCTGCTCACTCTGATTCCAGACTCTTCCACTCTTCTCCGGCTGTAGCCCCTCCAACCTGCAGCCTTGGTCTGGGCGTCTCGTGCGAGGGCTCTGGAGCCCCGTCTCCCTGCACAGGAGTGCTCGCTGGGTGTGCCTGGGCGCCTGCCCCAAACGCCCACACTGGGAAATCGCATCAGTTTTGTTCAGATTTTCATAAATCTAACACAGTCAATCTATAGTTTAGAAGCATCTTTTCTGAAGGTACTTATGTATTCAGCTTTTAACATAATTTTACGCATCCTTCTCCAGGTCCTATTTCCTTTCTCTGGGTATAAGCTAGAGGTAGGGGATCTAGTCCCGTCATGAGAGTAGGTTACAAGATCGGAAGAGAAAAACCAATAAATAACCTTATAGAAGTCATAACACATTTACCAAGGTCTGAAACAAACTACACAATTTACATGGACACATATTTTAGAACTTTTCACTTATTCCTATGTCATTACATTTGAATTCTCAGCTATCCAGCCCTGGTCAAGCAACAGTGGGCTATCTGGGCTGCTTCCAACTGTTTGCTACTATACCTGAGGTTCAACTAACATCTTTTTTTTTCATTGTTTCCTTAAGATAAATTCTCAGTAGTGGAATTAGTTGGCAAAAGGTGTTAACTATTTTCAGGGTCCTTAACGTGTATAAACTTCGGCCACAGTAGAGTTCCCAGCGAGACAGGGCATATGGGAGGTGTCTCCCCTCTGCCCTCAAGTCAAGACAGGGCAGCCAGGCTCGACGTGTGTCCATCGGAGGTCACGGTGGGGCAGCGCTTGCCTCCAGGTGTGGGCCTGCAATCCCCCAGAGCACGGAATGTGAGTATGTCCCCAGATGGGAAGTGAGCCAGCCCGGGGCCTAAGAGGACTGCCTAGAGAGGTGACGGGGCGCCAACAGAGAAAGTCTCCTCGGAGGAAACTGCTTTTACAAAACCAAGCGCTAAAGGAAAAAGTCCCGCTGAGAAAGAAAATGCACCTTTCCATCTCGGAAAAGTACAGCTGAGTGCTGCGGAAGGAGAACAGAGTGGAAGGGAAGGCTGTCTTTAGAAGAAGCATGAAATACTGGAGAGACAGGGACAGGGACAGGGACAGGGACGGGGGAGGGAGGGAAGGAAGAGGCAGAGAGAGGACCAAGCTTTAAACTCAGCAAAGCTCAGAATGGGAAGCCACCTTAAAACGGAAACTGTCTTTTGAATCCAAGAAAATGAAAACATACATCCACACATAAACATGTACATGAATGCTCAGAGCAGATTTGTTAAGTGAAATGAAGTCAGTTACAAAAGACCACGTATTACATGATTCCATTTATATGAAATGTCTGCAACAGGCAAATCTACAGGGACCGAGAGTAGATTAAGGGTTACCTCGGGTTGGGGGGAGGGGATGGGGAGTGACTGCTAATGGGTGTGGGGTTTATTTTTTAGGGTGAGGAAAAGGTTCTAAGATTACATGGTGGTGAGGGTAGCACAACACTGAATACACCCAAACCGCTGAACCGTTCACTTTAAATGGCTAGATTTTATAGTACGGGATTTATCTCAATAAAGGTGTTATAAAGCTTTGAACCTGTCATGTAAGACCATTCCTGCTCCCTTTCTCCCTCCCCCTTTCCCTGAAAGCTGACCTTGTTAGAGTCAGAAACCATGGTCAGTGAGTGGCTGGAGGGGTGGAAACGAAGTGGGGGGAAGAGAGGGTCCTGCTGCACTGCTTTCTCTACAGGGTCTTAGCCAGCAGCAGGTCTGGCTGGGGAAGGAAGAGAAGAGTGAACCTGAAATCAAGTTCACAGTTGTAATAATAATTTAGAACTGACATTTTAAACTAGTGATTTGAGACTGCAATTGTGATTTAAAGTGATGCAATTTTATCCTTTAATAGTAATGGAGCTGCCGACATTGGTGTCCAGGAGATCTGTACACAGTGTAAGTGGGAGATACAAACAAAGCTGCCTCCCTTTGGTTACATCCCACGCGTCCTGCCCTAATTTAGATACGAACCACAACTAGAACAAGCCACTCCGAGGATGCCCCAATTCCAGGCTCCCCATAGCCTGACTCTGAGCATTTTTCCTATTTGTTCTAAACAGGTAATCGTAAAAATGGTTATTCACTCATTTGCCCGCGATTCAATCCACATTGTCAGGGGCACATGTGTGCACATGTGCACAGCTGCACACACATGTATACAGGCCCTCCCAGTTCTTCAGAGGTTCCAACACTCTGTTATCACAGGTACCAGGCGACCTAACTTGCAATCCCAGTTTCCTCATCTGTGCAGTGATGTGCCTGGAAACTGAGAGCTGCCAGCCTTCCCTTTCCTTCCTGATGACTTTTCTGAAGCGTCAAATGCCATAGAAACGACCTTTGCTTCATGATACACAGTATGATCTCAAGAAGCCCTCCCTCTTGAGCCTACCGTGTGCCCCCGAGGCCCCAGCAGGCCACCATGCTCTAGCCCCTGCTGCTGCACCCCACGCTCTCCCCCGCTTTTCCAACTGCCAACCCTCCACGGGCCCAGACCAGGAGCACAGGGCACCTGGGACTCAGTATCAGTCATCTGTGTAACTGGAGCACCCAGGACAGTTCCTGATACCTTGAAGACACTCGGTAAATGTCTGCTACACAAATGCAGACAAATCAGAGGACCAAGGTGGTTAAGAAACAGCATCACTTCCATTTTACCCATGAAAACAGAGACGACTTATCTGAGACCCCTAACAGCCCAGGACGGAGTGGGCACAGACCCCGGTGCCCTCCCCACAGGGATGACCAGGTGACCGCGGGTCTGTGGTGGGCAGGAACTTACCACAGGCAGAGCAGCTGTAAGGCCGCTCACCCGTGTGCCGAACTCTGTGCTTTACCAACTTCCTCTGCATGTTAAAAGACTTTCCACACTCATCACAGGTGAAGACTTTATCAGCCGTGTGTGTCTTTTTGTGCTCCTTCAAATTACTGAAGTTACTGAACCCTAGAGAGACCACAACAGGGGTTAAATTGAAGGGCTGAGAACATTTTAATCAGAAATTTTCAAGGAAGAAAAGGGAAACCCTCAGCTATACCTCGACCACAGATGTCACACAAGTGTGGTTTTTCTCCTGAGTGAATAATGATGTGGCGCTGGACATCACCAGAGGCTGCAAACCTGTAATGCAATTTGGAAATTCAGTTAGGAGCCTTTCCGCGTCACTGCAAATCTTTCTAATGCAAGTCGCTGAGGGAGGAGACGAGCTGCTCCCTCTATTACTTCGGAATGTGGTGAGGAGTGGCCTGATTTCATTTCAGAGGTTTAAAAAACAACAAAAAAGTTTACTTTTTTTCTCTTTTTAAAGGAAAGTAGAAAATGATCCAAGTGTTTTGTTTCTAAAACATTTTTTCTTACCTACTTTCACTAACCTTTCTTCTTCAGAGGTGATCACTAAGTTGGCTTGGGGAGTAACTCCAGCCCACCCCCCAGTATGAAGCTCTGTGCTCTTTCCTTCCCACCACACTCGACAGCAGGATAAGAGGTTGCATTTGGGGGAAGGTGTTGCATAGAGACATGATTTTAAATGCATGGAGCTCAGAAGGCTCACATTTAAAACATCCTGCAAAACAGGGACCCCAAGCGAAGCAGCAGGGGGCTTATGTTAAGAGGCGCCTCAAACAGGCAGTACATGTGACCTGGGCACTAAACCTGGGCAGCTATGGCAGAAAGGGAGACGTGTCAGGCTAGGTAGCTTTCACTTCTTTGTTTTCTACCATCTGCAAAGATAACTGTCTTCCTGGAACCGAATCAAGAGTGTTGTCCCATCCTAGCAGAGAACTGTGACTATAGCTGGCCTGTGCCCATCCCACCCCGCCCCCAACTCCTGAGTACGAACTTATCAGGGGCCGAGAATCTGTATGTTCCCGACACAGCATTTAGCACACAGTAGGTGACTAATAAATGCTGAATGAATGACTGGTTAAACGAATGAAGAAAACACTGTGTGACTGGTATAGTCCTGGTTGTTGCCTGCTGTCCTAGAATGACCAACCAATAGATCATAGAGTGTGTGGACTCCCGACAAACACCCCCAGTGAGGGGCGGGGAGTCCACGCTGCAGGCCGGTGTGCCCAGAGGAGAGACCATCTCTCATACTGCTCTCCACCTCCAGAGGGAGACTGTCACCAAGTCAAGCCTCACTTTCCAAGTCCAAGGCCTCCCCAGCCCTCAGGCTTGCCAGGCCTTCCTGTGGCTGAACTCTCGGCCCTTCACAGGTCTGGATGCGCAGCTGGGGTGCCTCCTACCGCCTCCTCTCCTGATTCCAGGCATTCAGGCTGCGAGTCTCATTACCCCTACCAGACAGTCACCTCCGTGGGGGCCAGTCATCTATTTTAACAGACATTTTTGGAATGAATGGAAATTTTAGCATAAGATAATTTTGTTTCATGTAAAATCCCATTTCCTAAGACTTGTGTCCTAGATTCTTTCCTTTAATTAACATTTCCATTTCTTTTTGCTATTCTCATGTGTGTCACAAGAAAAGCCAGAGGGTTTTTGGCTTTACTGTGTTCCTGAGTGACAGTGAGCCCCTACGTGGCTCAGAGATGCCAAGACTGCTCCTGACGTGCGAATGAACGAGCCCAGCACTGACCTCTTCCCGCAGATCTCGCAGATGTATGGTTTCTCCCCAGAATGCCGACGTAAGTGAGTCTGCAAATTACCCGCCTGTAAAAAAGGAAAAGAAAAAACATGCCAATAGTGAAAAAAAAATTTTAAGAGCACATAAATTCAAAAGGAAAACTGGCAGATTTAGCCAGGTTCCAGTCCAACTTCCAAATGAAGACTCCGGATGCACGACTCAGACGCAGCCACATGCAAGGAGATCAAGGTCCGGCCTGGTTCTGAGTCAGGAGCAGCCCCGCCCAGCAGTGAGCTGAACAGGGGAGCCTCTCAGCTCTGCTCCACGCCAGCCCCTGGTCCGGCCACGGTGTCGCACTCCTCTAAAACGGGCCCGACACACTGTGGAGGCTGCTTTAGGGGTCGCTAAGCTTGTGTTGTAAACAGCTCTTGATGTATTTTATTTCATTTTTTTTTTTAAAAACCTGGACCACCTATATGCAACATCATTTGAAAAAAAGGTAGCACTTGTACTTGGTTATTTCAGTATTCATTGTTTCTTCCTGAAAAACAGCTTTTCTTTATAAAGAAAGTGAGACGTTTCCAAAAAGTATTTCTTCTTGGCAGTACAGTTATTCTGCCTGACAGGTTGGTCATTTTCACATTCGTGCAAAAAAGCAAATCAGGAGATTCACAGTAGTCCTTCAGCTGCAGGCCTTTTACATTTCTAATCTCTGAAACTAGCAGGGCTTTACGAAGAATAACTGATTTAAATGGAGATCACAAAATAGATTTCCATGTACTAATCAACAGGAAATCAATATTAAATTGCCTAAAGTACAATGAAATTAAACCTGCAATTGCCTCAGATATTACAAAAGCTACTGGCAAATGTTTCAAATTAGGATTTGGAAACACAATCTTCCATTGTTATAATTTAATACTCTCAATCTGTCATTTCCCAACTTAATTTTTTTATAGTGTTCTGTTACAAAATACACTGAGCAGGATGACTATATCTAAGGGTAATAATGTTGCAGCCCTTATGCACAAAATTAGCCAAAAAAAGAGAATGAACAGTAATACCCAACTCACAAACTTGGCTATGTAAATTTACAAATTTGCTATGTATATTTTAAACAAAATGCAAAGATAGTTCATGGTTATAGGTTTGAAGGTGGTTCTGAACCCGTGGACAGGTATAAAGAATGTTGTCTGTAGATTTTATGTTATATAACACAGAAGATTCTTTATGTCTATCAGACTCTGGGAAACACTAAGTTAGATACTACATTTCAGAATATGATAAATATAGCTTAGGAAAAAACTTGTTTATTTTAGATAACCAAAGAGAAAGAATCTGGCAAAACACTGGGAAATACCCAGCTTTTAACTGAATGACTATTAATAACAGTAATAAAACAGCAAATGTCAACAGCAATAGATATTTGGTCTACTCAGGCCTTTACAAGTACAGTATAACTAAATTACTCTTAGAAATTGGTATTATTATCTCTGTTTTCTAGGTGTAAAACTGAGATTCAGATAAATAAATCAGTTGCTCTAGTTACATGGTAGGCCAGAAATTAATATTAGTTTGTCTGAGTTTAAACTCTTGTCTTACATGAGGGCGTGCAAGTTTCTGTGAATAAACTAGCTTGTACTGAATTCAGTATGACAAGCAGTCACTTTGCCATCCAGGAACCAGTTCACTGGAGTTGAGATAATGCACCACTGAGGGCTTTAAATCAGTCATTTCCAAATTTCAGAAAAGCTTGTCATTTAAATAACAATTTGAATAGCACCATCTGCTCAACAGTTAAATTAGATCCCTCTTGTTTCAAGTTATTTTGTAAACTATGTATTATGATTGAAATGCATTCTGATTTGATTCTTAGCAATGCTGCATCTTTCTTTTTTAAATAAAGCATAACAATTACTTATTTTCAAAGTAAACAATTACTTTGGTTTTCAAAGTAAACAATTACTTGTTTTCAAACTGAATGATCTTCCACTTAATATTATAGTACACAACAGTAAAACAAACTTTAAGATGTTTCCTTAGATATTTAATACTGGACATGTCTAATGAAAGTAATTATCATTCCCCCAAATAAAGGAGCACAAATTAGTCTGATAAATGGTATAAAAGTAGATTAAATAATGGAAAGATTCAGGCAAAAACATCCAATAATGCATTCAGATAATTTATACCAAATTACATAGCACAGTGGGGCCCAGATTATCTGCCCTTTAGTCAAGAGTCTTTATTTTTGGTAAACTTTGCTATGCTTTATTACTAATTATACATCTTAGAAATCATCTATAGCTGGATCCATGAAAACTCCAGTAAGTGCTAATACTAGTAGCCCTTAGTTATTATGAGTTTACTATGAATGGAACACATTGCTAAGCAGTTGCAAATAGTGTTTCAGTGTTTCAATGTCCTCATAAAGTATAATTCACACATTACAGGAAGTAAACAGAGGCTCTGGGAGGGAAGCAGCCTCAGCCCCTATAGCTGGGATGGAATATTCTGATTCAGCTTTGTCTGTGGACTCAAAAGCTTGTGCTGCTGTTGGGCTGAAAAATATTTGCACAAAAGGAAGTTCCACCCTTTCTAAGTGGATACCATTTTAAATTAGGATGGAGTTGTCAGAATTTTGAAGTGAAAAACTCTGTTGTAGAAAAGAAGTTAACACCTGATTTGTTGAGCAGTTTAAAAAATAAACTCCTTCTAACAGGTACCTGAAACTCAGTATTTAAACATGATCAAACCAGGCAGAGATTCTCTGTCAGGGTACTCTTCTAGTGGCTGCTGATTGTTTATATTAAAAAAAATAGAGAACCGTAAAACTTTAGAGAAAGAGAACTCAGATCTTAAAAGTAATCTAGTTCAGAAGTTTTAAGACTTTGAAACAAAACAAAAAAAATATCGAGATTAACACTGAGATATCACCTAAAGAACAATGATCATTATATTGATAAAAGGACATTTAACACTGAAAATGTGGGAAATATCACCTCAGAGCTGAAAATTTAAGAGAAGTTCATTAAAATATTCTTATTTTTTGCATTTTCACCATGGATGGGATGAAACTTTGCCACCCCTGGCATCGGGCCACATCAGTGCCCTGGAATGTGTCTAAGCAGCCTCCTACGGGATGCTGTATCCCGTCAGTCATGCCCTGGACACAACACAGGAGCTGCTGGGCGGGCACCGAGCCTCTCAGAACCTGTCCTTCTGCAGCAGCTGCTCAGTGTTTCTATTCTGCCTCCTTGGAGAGACAAAGCAACTCCATTCCTCTCCCCAAAGACAGCTAAATACACTGCTTCCCTTTTCCTGTTTCTCATGTGACAGGCACTCCAGACCTGTCACTGTCTTAGTCTTCTCCCCTGGATGCATCAAATGGCCCAGGTTCTCCTCTACACGGGAGACACGTGGCTCCAAATGGAGCCTCATTCATACTCTAAAGTACTGCGTGACTCTTACTTGCTGAGATCCAGGCCCGTACAGTGTCCAGAATTATATTAATACGTGCATAGTTTGTTGTCACAATCCAGGCTTATCACAGCGTTTTAAAGCTGAGGTCTCAAACTGCTTGCTGACTCATAATTAAGGTTGTGGCTGACTTTTTTTTTTTTTTAAAAAAAGACCTACACTACGAAATACTACACAGCATAAAAGATTAATTCTTATTGGTAGGTCTGTTTTCTAAATCTTCCAGAAAGGAAAGTATTTCCAGTCCCTTGTAACCACACGTATTCCAGTTCATATGAGAAATGAAGGACAGGTTACTGAGTATTCGTGTGTAAACGCCACCACTGCTCTCTCCACCTGGAATGCCAGAGACTCTAGGCTGATCAATGACTCCCTGTCTTCAGTGCCCACCCCGCCCCCGCCAGCTTTCAGGTAGAAATGACTACTCTCCTCTTCATACCGTTGCCTATACAAGTGTCACGGCACTTGCAGCGTTTCATTGTGCTTTATCAGTTTATACAACTGTTTCTTCCTCTAAACGCAAAGCTCCCTGAAGCCTTTACCTGTCTTTGTGCCCTAGCACATGGCAGAGCTTATTCACAAAAATTTCGTTACTTCATTATGAAATAAAACAGTGATATACATCTGTAAACTATAACTATACATAACTTTACAGTCATAAAAATCTGGTAAACATACAGACACCAACACAGAAGAGGAGGATTTCTGTAACGTTTATCAGACAGGGCCGCCCTTGATGGGACTCGAGAGGGAAAGTGTAGGACAAGGTCTGAAGCAGTGGACAGGGCTGCCATCCAAACCACTGTATTAAAAAGTACCAACACTCAAGCCCCAGTCCCAACCAACAGAGTCAGAATCTCTGAGGGTGAGCCCGGCATTAACGCCAGGAGAGAAGGCCGAAGGCAGACTCGATGCTTGAAAGTCTGGGTACACTTTATTTGGTTAGCACTGAAGAGTCAAGGATGGGTTCCAAGCAAGAAAAGGACAGAACCTAAATTGTTATCACAATGTAAACGTATAAAGGACTTTCATGTCCATTTTTTCATTTAATTCTAATAGTCCCATGAGGTGGTATTATCCCTATTTTTAAGAATTAGAAAAATGAGGCCCAGAGTAGAGATTGCTAACTATTAATGGTCATTAATCCAAGTTTTATGCTTTCCCACTACACCAAAACTAGAAAGGTTAAAATGGTGGGATGTGGGGTGGAGAGAGTGCACCTTAGGAAGACTGGTCTACAAGAGCAGAGAGGACAGAGAGAGGAGAGAAGGGAGGCGATGGCAACAGGAGAGGGACTAGTGACGTGTCCTGAGGACTCACCATGAGCCAGGTGAGATGCTATCATCTTATGAACTCACTGACTCCTCACACACCATGGGGGTCAAGGGTCTCACACCCTTGGCTCTATAGATAAGAAAGCTGAGTGCCAAATGGTTAGGTAGCTTGTCCAAGGTCAGAGCAGTAAACCAGAGGCTGGATCCAAATCCAGACTGTCTGGCTCTAGAGGCCAAGCTCTGACCCCCAGGTGAGGCTGGTAGGAAGAAGCACAGGCCTCAACGAGAGAGGCAGGTAGAGCAACGACCCCTCCACTCAGTTCAGCAGAAGCTCACTGAACACTTGGTGGGTGCACGGACCCTGCCTGGACTAGTAATACACAGGAACACGTTAGGATGAGGTGAATCACTGCTTGCAGCCAGTAGAAGAGTGAGAAGTAATTAGATGGCAGGTCTGGGTGTGTGGGAGACTGATGAAGGGTAAATTGGAAGAGCCGGCTCCGTGGGGATGTGACAGTAGCGGGGGCCGCACTCCTGCTGTTGCCGTGCGCCGCGGGGCCACGCTGCCCCACTCTCTCCACAATAGAGGGCTCGAGTCCTCCGTTGAGGCCCAGCCCCAAGGTCCTTCCCCAGTAAGACAGCATTTGCACATGCTGTTACTCCAGGATTAGCACGCGTGTGTAAAAAACAGTTGTGGGGTGACTGCTTCCTCTGCAGGACTGTGCACTGGGACCCTGCGAGAAGCTTCTGGAATGCCAATGCCCGGCACGTGGCAAAGGGAAGAGTTACCTTCCATTTCAGAAGGAAAAGCAGGATCCCACAGCCATTCTATCATGTTCAAAATTTTCTTTAGAACATTCAATCTCTAGGTTTCTCTACGTCTAGTGCCCAGATCAGTACAGCGCCCATAGGAGGACACAACACATGCCGGCTGAGTGAGAGAATACATGTGTAATGGTAGTGAAAGCAGGGAATGAAATGTGTTTGGTCTTTTCTCCAGCATCCTAACATCTAGTGTCTCAGTAAGAATAAGGACATTTGTCTTGGATCCAGCCCAGCACAATGTGCAGCCCCCAAGTGGTGCTCAATATGGTTACATCACTTGTGGAAGAAAAGAAATATACTAGAAATGGACCCATCCTTAATGCGGGAAAAAGGTATTGTGAGAGTTCACACACTTATAAAAAATGGTATTTTCCGCCCAATGAACTAGAAATTTCTTTTCTTGAAAATTATTTTTTTCTTGATTTAGTCTGAAGTCTTTTAAGTTACAGATATCATCGGAGGCTTCTCTCCCAAGTCCAAAAGTATGTCTTATCTGTAATAAAAATAAACACTGGGTTTCAGGTTTCCAATTATTAACAATAAATAAAAGAATTCCCACCTGAGAGAAATGTTTCCCACAAATGTTACATTCAAAAGGTTTCTCACCTAAAACAAAACAAAACAAAACAACAACTTGTAAAACCATGGGTAACATCTGCAGGAGAGTTTTCTGCGTAAAGTGTTGAAGCTGTCTCTTTTGTCCCACCTTCCAAACCACAGTACTACATACTTCATCACTAGACGATGAAAACGGGAGCCTCTGTCCCCATCCTCATCATCTCTCGCGCCTTAGATGACAGGCAGAGATGATAAAAGTGAAACCTGTATTTACTTTTCTCTAAGAAATTAAAGTGTTCTCCAAATCTACACCTGTGTTGAAATCAAACGTATTTATCTGCATTCAAACCAGATTTAGGCTTTGGACACAGACTTTTCCTTCAGTTGAAAATCAAATGTGAGTTTTCTGGCTGAACAGCATGAACCTGGTCACCCGTCCTCAGCCTGACTCCTGCAATGACCACCGATTCCTAACAGAACCAGGGTGACTCATTCACACCACATGAGGTATGAACCTGGGACAGCCCAAAGCAGAGCAGGATCTCCTGAAAGTGTGATGGGAAAAATCCCCTCCCCACTGCCTTTCAGCCTTGGTTGCAACGTGCTGACAGGGGAAAAGAAGATTCCATGATGAGACACGTTCCCCTGCTGACTGCTTGGCCCCCTGATTTCAGCAACTCTGAATAATTACACTTTGGTACAGAATAGATGGAGAGAATGGACTCTACTACAAAGAAACCACAGCAATTCTGAAGACAGTCTCTAGAAAATAATCTGTTTAAAAACATACTTCAGGTACTGCCTTTAACACCTCTAGAACCCTAATAAACAGAGACTGTTAAGACCAAGAACCTTCCATTTTTCCCACTCCCCTCAAATCAAGTGCTTTCATTAAGAGCCTTTTAAAAAAATAACACAAATGTTTCCCTTCCTACTGTATTGCTGGGCTGTGCCAGCTTTATGGGCTTCTGCTAAGGTACTTTTATTTTGATCTTTTCCTAAAAGGCTTCCTCAAGGATAAGGGGGGAGCTTCTGACCCCAAGTACAGTTGACCCTTGGACAACAGGGTTTTAACTGCACAGGTCCACTCATACATGGATTTTTTTCAGTAGTAAATATTACAGTACTACATGATGGAAGTTGGCTGAGTCTGCAGATGTGGCGGAACCAGTACATGGAGGACCAACTATAAGTTAGACTAGGATTTTCAACTGCTCAGAGGGTCAGTGCCCCTCAGCCCTGCGTTGTTCAAGGGTCAACTGTAATTATAATCATATGGATGCTGTATTTTGGACTACATTTATGTCTGAAGTTATGGGGATAATATATGTTACGTTAAAGTCCGCCCTATGAGATATGAGAGTCTGAAAAAAGAGATCACTAGTTCCTAAGACTCTCAAGTGACCAGCGTTAACAACCCTACTCCAGTGGTTCTCAAACTTTTTGTTCTCAGGACCTCTTTACGCTCTTAACAACTGAGGACCCTAAAGAGCTTTTGTTCATATGGGCCATATTTGGCAGTATAGTCCATATTAGAAATCAAAACTGAGTGATTTTTGAAACACACGACATTTTTCACTGGCCTCCAGAGTGAAGGCCTCATCACAGATCCTGCAGCCTTTAGCCGACTCCACTGTACACTTGTGGGAGAAGGAAAAGGAAAAGGCAAGGAGCATCCTACATTATGATACAAATAGTTTCAGCCTCAATGACCCCCTGAAAGGGTTCCCCAGATCATACTTTGAGAACTGCTGCCCTTCTCAATATATTTATGTCCCAGGAAGCAGCTGTGCCATATAACTGTATGACTACTATTAACCAAAGATGTTCTTGCAGAATAAACAATTCTTGTTTCCTTTAAAGCTAAATAGGTAAGTTTCTCAAATAAAAATTATAGTGATCATTAGGCTCCAGAAAATTACAGAATGACCTAAATTAAGTTTTTACAGGGCAAAACTGAGTCAATGATACTGTCTTCATATGGAGTAATAATAATGATAGTATCTTATATTCAAATACATCAAAATTTATAAAGGGCTTTCATAAATATTAATTCAGTCTCAACAGTGCAATGAGGTAGTAAACACCTAAGCAAACAGGGAGTCAAAAGTGATAACAGGACATCACATCAATGGTCACAATTACACAAGTACCTTGAAAAGCAGTTACTTTAGAAGCATCCTATAACATATTCCTTCTCATGCCTCTAAGATAATTGCCATTAATTTGTAATGTGTACTAGAGTCATCATGCTTAAATGCAGGAAGGAAAGTAATATATATGTATTATATTACATAATGTATATATACTGTATAACACTTTCTTTTAAAGCTTTTGGAAAAATAAACATTTTGGAAAGGGGAGGTATGAATTACATGAACTAAGGTATGAATTAAGGTAACAAAACTTTGAAAATTCAATGTTCAGATGGAAGGGTTTTCATTTGAAAATATCAAATGGTTAAAGCTGATCCTTATTAAAAAGTTTGCCTCCTGCCTCCCAAATCACAATTTTTAAAATCTGATATTCAAATTACCTTCCAAAGCTTTCAGGATTACTCAAACTAAATTACTTCAGTCTGAATTAACCTATCTTATGCTTTTAAAAAATAAACAGTCTAATTCTAAAGAGAAAACTAAATATTGCTTATCTGTTTTAGAATTAATTTGAAAATCTGAGTGCATCAAAATAATTTGCCATACTTTAGAGATGTGGAAAGTTTCCCATATACAACCGCAATTAAAATTAAAATGAAAAGTGTACCATTCTTTTAAACTGGCTCTATGAAAGCATTTACAGAAATGAAGATTATTCTTTAAAAGGCATCACCAAAAGTATAAAATAAAAAATAGCTAACACTCTTTGATTTTTTGGGGTAAATATCAATGACGTCATCAAGCAATAGTAAAACTTCTTACAAAAACAGGAGCAGGCAGTGGTGTTTGATCGTCTGCATTATTTCCTTTCCTTTTGCCTGCGGGGACCGAACCAGTGTACCTGTATGAGACCGTTTGTGAAGCTCCAAATTGCTGGGATGTTTAAAAGGTTTTCCACACAATTCACACGCATACTGTCTCTGTGACTGAAGTGTCTGGGATTGGTCTTCCAGGGCCGCGGTGTCTTCGGGCCTCTCCATCTCATTCATGCAATTAAAATTCTCAGCACTGATGAGTTCTTCACTTTCTTTTTCTTCAGCACTTTGGCTGTTAACTTTCTCTACACTATGGTCACTGGCAGATTCTATCCTCTTGGTTAACCTGTCATCTGATTTGGGTTCAGATGTCTGCTCTGCAGATTTCTGTGACTTTAGGAAATTTAGCTTCTTAAGGTGAATGGCCTTCTTGAGCCTCATCTGTCTGGTCGGTTGTTGGCTTGCGTGGTCTGGCTCAGGGTCTGGGGTAGGTTCACTCAAAGGCTGGGCCAGGAAGTTGGAAGGCAAGTGCTCGGAGGACTCCAGGACACACTCGGCGTGACCAACAGCACAGGGCTGGTGTTCCGCGGCATGAAGGTCTGAGGATGTGCTGAAAGTGAAAGGCTGCTTGACGATTCTCTCATGACTGGGACAGGTGGCTTGTTTATAGTACTGCTTACTGTACAAGTTTCTGAGCTTGTAGTAATAGTTTGGCTGTTTGAAAGGCAGTTCTGTGCAGCTGCCATCTAACGTATCAGGGGCTTGTTTTGAGGTTTCAGCTGTGGAAGTATGAAGACCAACTGAGGGTGGGGCATGAGAATGTGATTCATCCACAACTCTACCCTGCTCAACACCTGCTGAGCACTCCTGCAGCAAATGAGGGGCGTAGTTTTCACTGATAACACAATTAGTGTCAGGAGTCAAAGCACTTTGCAGGGAGAATGTACTGTGACAAGGCAGGCCGGGTGGCTGGTCTACACCGGCTGACTTTAAGAATGTGTGACACAGATTCAGAACATTCTGAACTTGCAAACACTGTGCCGTGTCCAGCATGACTTGTATATTGTCCTGGTTAAGATCCAGATGCGATGTGTACATGAAGTCCAGGATCTGCCCGATGCCGCTTACATTTTTAATATCCAAGTGAAAAACATCATTCTTCTGACCTGAAGAATTCTGAAAGAGGCTCCTGATAAAAGAAAGGATATCTGTTTACAGTGTTAACAGTTCATACATTCTGATAGCTTTTTTTATAAATAATATCCATGTTAATATTCAAAATTACCATCCTTCTATAAATACCAATATTTTAAAATTAAGTATGCTTTAATCCTTTAAAAGGTTTTGGCAAGCCATCCAATAAAGCAATTCGGACGCACTGAATTAGTGTGTTGAATATCCAAACTTCCAAGGAAATCTCAACATAAAATTTTGAAATATACTCATTGTTCTTTTTTTCAAAATGCAATTATCTAAATGTAATACTAATTGCAGAGTATAGAAAACTAAAGAACACACATTTTTCAATATTTTCTGTTTAGTCTGACAAAGTAACATATCTCAAACCATGAAACACATACAAAAATATTTCCGTATCTGTCTTAAAAACATCTGAAAATAAAAATAGCTATAATAAACCAACCCTAGATACACAATAATTTTTTAAAATTTCAATTTGTTAATTGTGGCAAAATACACATAATATCAAACACTTAACTATGGTTCATATGATAAATTCAGTGGCATTAAGTACATTCACATTGTTGTACAACCATCACTACTAACCATTTCCAGCACCTTTTCAACATCCCAAACAGAAACTCTATACCTGTGAAACAATAACTCCCATTATCCCCATCCCCTCAGCCCCTGGAAACCACCATTCTGCTTTCTGTCTCTAGGAATCTGACTACTCTAGGTACGTGAGGTACATTGTACTACTCTAGGTACATTTTTTAAGCGGTAATTTATCTGGCTGTCAGATGTTTCTCAGCAACCCAATGGTCCATAAACCAGCAGTGAGAGAGCCCTATAAGTTAATGGGGGGAAAAGGAACCATAAAACCCAGGCACTTTGTTCTGGGCACAAGTCAAGTTCACTGGTGAATGAATTTGTCGCATGTAAAACTACCAAGTTGAGTCAAGTAAATTGTCTTGCAAGTTTGTTAAAGACCTTTTATCAAATGCAATCACCTGCATCCCCCAAACAGCCTTCAGTTCTGTTCTAATATGTACTTAAGGAAAGTACATATCAGAAGTAGAGTGGGGAAAACTCAAAATAGCCAATGTATCACAACATCTAAACCTAACTGTTCTATGAAAACAGAACAGGCAAAGACCAAGTAGGGGACCATTTTGCACACGGGCAAAAAGTGTTGCCTACCTCAGTGAGCCAATCCACTATAATACAACTTGTAGCATATATGACAGCTGGGATTTAATCTGATGATTCGGGATTATCAAGGAATGAGTAAATCCTGTTCCATATGTTGTTTACTAGAGCAATAAAATAGTATGAATTTTAGGGGAAAAAAGGTACTGAAAAAGAAGCTTTAGTGCGTAAAGAGAGATAAATCTAGTTAATCAGAAAATGTATGTAGAATACATAATCTAATGTTAAAAATAAATGAAATACTATCGCTTGATATTATTATTTATAAGTAAATCTTTCACTGAGGCAAAAATGATTACAGGGGTAAGTAAACTGAGTTCAAACCTGTTTTCTTAGAATAGTCAAATGAGAAACAAAAACTAAAATGTTTTAATTAAAAAAAATAGCGTATAGAATGCTCTCTGATTTCTTATCAAAGAAATGTTCTTACCAGAAATTCTATTTCTAAATCTTTTTATCCTGAAAGGATAAGAAATGTATACAGAAGATGGACGTTAATTGGAACTATTAAAATCAAAGACAAAGTGCCAAAATAGTTTCAAGTGCCCCAAATATATTTTAGTTAAAAGGCTCTTTCCCTCTCGGGTTACTCTAAATATTCAATACAAAAGCAAAAAACCCACAATGTGCTACAAAAGATAAGGAGAGTGAAATCCAAGGAGAAAATAAAATTTAGTCAAAATAGTTCCAGTCTAGAAGAGCTTTCTCTCCGTACAATTGGAAGAACAAAGTCTAAAATATGTACCTAAAGTACTGGCTGAAAGCTGCTAGAACATTCTTATGTGCTTTAAAGCAGACTCCTTTCACCACCAACATACAGTCACAAAGCAGGCCTTGAATACGCTGCTCGTGCAGCTGCTGGAGGAGATGGCAGCTGTGAGTAGCAACTGGGTCCATGCTCCACCATCCAGGAGACCTAGGACAAAGGACATGGATAAGTTGTGATTCCTGACGCCATCACCAGAAATCAAATGGCACCCAAACCCAGTGGCTGACCTGTGCTTCACTGTCATGATTCCCTGTCACAACAGTTTAAAAAAACGAGCAAAAAACATAGCTTCTGAAGCATCTAGACCAACGCTGTTCAACAGAACCATCAGCAATGATGGACATGTTCCTTATCTGCACTGCTCAATACAGCAGCCGCGAGCCACACAGGGCCGCTGAACACTGGGAATGTGGTGAGCACGACCGAGGAACTGAACATGTAATGTAATTTATACTTAAATAGTCACCATATTTGGCAGTGCAAATCCAGAATATGACCATGCTAATGCTACATGCACGTCTCTCATTTCTACTTAGATTACTTCAATGAAAAAATATACATATATAAACACTTATGAGGTTGGGAAATGGCCAACTGGATAAGATGAAATCAATACTTATTGAGCAGCTGTATATGGGGGCACTGAAGTAGAAGTTGAGGAAAATTACGAGCCTATTTGGGGAGATAAGACACAAGCCAAAATAAATTAACACACACCATAAGACGGCAATAAGAGAGGTACCGCAAGGCAGCACCTCCATCCATTCGTCCCTCCAGCCTCTCTGACAAGGCGCTACTTTAGCAGAGACCTGAGGAAGGAACGGGAATGAGCCGAGGCTCCTGGAACAGAAACACTGGCAATCATGAAGTGTGAGCCGGAGCTGAGTGGGCAGCTGAAGCCAAGGGAGAGGGAGGACCTGACACCAGGGGGAAAGGAGAGGCAGGGAGGGGAAGGACAAGCAGAGGGCCAGACCACGTAGAGCCTTGCAGGGCCTTTTAAGAACCTTGACTTTGACTCTGAATGAGACGGAAGCCATTATATGGATACAGAAAATTTCATCACTCAACATCTACTTACTGACTCCTCTGTGCCAGGCTCAAGGGCTACGACGGTAAGCAAAACAGCCCAGGTCCCCACCCTCCTGAAGCTTACATTCTAGGGGAGGAAACACACACCCAAGTACATGACAGTGAAGCCAAACAGTCTGAGCTAGATACTTCATGAGTTAAGACACGGGCTCTGACGATGAGGAGCTCAGTCTAGTAAGAGGTGGTGTTTGGAAGAGGAAAAGTGGGGGAGAAATGGAGTCAGACTGAGGTGAGACTATGGAAGTTAAAATGGCAGTTTGGTAGTAAAAACTAAAAAGCCATTACCTGCTTTCTTTGCTTTCATTCTCAATACATAAGCATTACTGAAGAAGTCACTAAACCATGAAGGCAAAATCTTTTTAACATGGCCTCTACTTCTATTATTGTTATTATTATTATTATTAGTCTTACTTCCTATTAATCCCAGGTGTGCCCTGCAAAATAAACTACCTGCAGCTCCCCAAACAAGCTGTGTTCCTGGCCAGTTTTGGACCCCTAGCCCACTACTCACTAGCTATACGGCTGGGCAAATGACTTCTCTGTGTCCTACTTTCCTCATCCTATCTCACAGTTATTGAGATAATTGTGAGAACCCATGCGAACATTTAATATAGCCCCTGGCAATGTATTAAATATTCAACTCATGTTATCTAGAAGGAACACCTAGAAAGCCAGTTAAAATGCAGAGTCCCAGGGCCGAGGCATCTGCACTGTGCGCATCCAGGTGATTCTGAAGCAGGTGGACTGCAGACCTCTGCCTTGCTCTCTCCTCAAAAGTCTCTGGTTCTGATACTTCCTGTCCTGGGAATACTTTATTGACAAATGACTCTCCCACCTTCCAGATAACGCCCACGCTCTGAACACGGTTTGGCTGAGCTGTCACCCGCTCCTGAAGTCTTTCCGGCCACGTTTCCCCTTCCCCACCGTTCCTTCCTCAAGTCTGACTTTGGGGTCACATCTGTGCGATCTTACCGCATAAATACTTCAGTAAGATACCCTGTCATTATGTCCTATCACCTGCGTCTCCAACTCTGCCGTGAGTTCTGAAGGTACCATCTTATCCACCTTCACCTGGCACACAGCAGATACTCAACCACTAAAATGCACACTAGCTGATCTCTGCTGCTGGTTAGTAACGTTTTCTATTTGTTTCTTTTCAACTCCGTCTACACTCCCCACAACAGTGCTTCTGAATCTTTTCCATTCTCTTCATTCTCACCACGTCTGTCTCCCTCTTCCAGAAAAATGACTGTGACGCTGACTTCACTAAGGTTGATTCCATGAATGACTTACTATACCCTGAGCGCCTTTAAATTCCTTTTGTGATTCCAAATTTCCCGCTCACCCCCCTCAATCCCTTCACCTCAAAGGATGAAGCGCGCCTTCTCCTTCCAAAGCTGACTTCCCTTCTCCTCCCCCTCTAGGACTCTGCTTCATCACCCCTTTCAGTGCTCCACTCTGTCCTCCACTGGCTCACCAGTCCCTGTAAACACGCCAAGATGGCCCTGTGCTGAAAAAAGCAAAACAAAACAAAACAGGACAACAAACCTTTCCCCCAGGTATATCTAGTCATCACAGGGCCCCCCTCTCACACGTTTGAAAGAGCAAGCTACACACCCTACTTTACTTTCTCACCACTCCTTTTTTCACCTTTCAACCTGCTGCCCTTCTCACTGTGCTGAAACAGACTCCCCACAGTGGCCTGCCCTCAGTCCCTTCCCCCCAAGCTTTCCCACAACAGGTGGTGGTGCAGCCTGCCCACCTCCACTGTGGAACTCCTCCTGCCCAGAAGGCTCCCGGTTCTCCATGTCCCTGATCTGTCCCATCTCCAGGCTGCACTTCTTCCCCTGTGAGCCCCCCACACGTTAATGTCCCTTAAGATTCAGCACCTGGGGGCTTCCCTGGTGGCGCAGTGGTTGAGAGTCCGCCTGCCAATGGAGGGGACATGGGTTCGTGCCCCAGTCCGGGAGGATCCCACATGCCGCGGAGCGGCTGGGCCCGTTAGCCATGGCCGCTGGGCCTGCGCGTCCGGAGCCTGTGCTCCGCAACGGGAGAGGCCACAACAGTGAGGGGACCGCGTACCGCAAAAAAAAAAAAAAAAAAAAAAAAAGATTCAGCACCTGGGCCCTCTTCTCTTTCCCATCACCATCACATCTATTCTTAGCTTTCACCTGCTCAGAGCAGACAATTCCTAAATTTGAAACTCCAGCTTCAGCCACCAGTTCCAAATGTCCAGCTTTCTGCTGAACATCTCCAACCGTATGACCCTTCAACTCAGAATCTCCACATCTCATCTCCCATCATCTCACCTCCTGGTTCCTAAACCCTGGATGGAGCCCATGCTCTTATGCCCATGAGAAAAAGGACATTAAAAACACAACATACCCCAAAGACTTAAATGTTAAAATACAGAAAATATTCTGAATCTATATTAGACATTCTCTAGCTATAGAGAAGTGACATGCAAAGTTATGAACCATTCCACAGTTTACTTTGACTATAAAAATTGTAACTATTCTATATTACTTAATATAGTTCTCTAATTGCTTCATGTCAATCCTGTGCCTCTCCAATAAGATTATAAAAAACTCCAGAAAACGAATTTGCATCTTGTATTTCTTATGTGTCCTATGAATAACAGCTATGAATAATAATGTATCATGTACCTTGTAACAATAACAATATTTATCAAATGTTTCCTCTATGCCAGGCAGTATTTGAAGCTCTTTACACATATTAACTCATTTAATCCTCAGAATAACTGTAAAATAGATACTACATACTATTAGCCTCATTTTACAGACGAGAACAATGAGGCATTTGGTGGATAAAAGAGGTCCACAACTTCTCTGACCCTCTTCCCAAGGGGAGGTGGGATCTAGGGATCCTCTCCTTGAATCTGAACAGCCTCTACCTTAATCAACAGAACAGGTAAAAGGAAGGGTGTAAAGCTGTGCCCATTTCTGGGCCCAAGCCCTACAAGCTGACAGCTTCCACCTTCCATGTTTTGGACACTGGCTCTGGAAGGCCTGAGTCAACAGCAGGACTGTCAGACACCCAGCTGGAGAGAGCACATGCAGCCAGCCTTCAGCTGAGCCCAGCCTTCCAGCCATTCCTTCCCAGGTACCAGATGTGGGAGCAAAGCCACAATGAATGCTCCACACCAGCCCTTCCAGCTGATCACCACTCCCAGTCCATACATGTGGAGCTGAAGAACCACCCAGCACGGCCCTGACTGAATTCCTGACCCACAAAACCGTGAGATAAAATAAAACAGTTTTTAAGTCACCAAGTTTTGGGATAGTTTGTCACACAGCAATAGATAACCTGAACAGAGTTACAGAGGACAAACACAGCTAATAAGTAATAGGTAATCAATAAGGCACAGAATTGGGATTTAAACCCAGGGAATCTGACTCCAAAGTCCACATGCTTAACCACTTCTCCAAGTTACATACAATAGCTCAAAGGCCTTCCTTGGAATAAGTCAGTAGCCTCTTCGGTCTACTACCTATACCTGACTATCCAGGTGATCCCAGAGATAAGCACCAAAGTAAAGTAAAGCACAGCACACATGAGGATGAACACGTGCAACACAGGCGCTCTGTTGTGATACAAGAAGCACGGGGCTCTCTATATATTTTCAGCTAACTCACTTTGTCACAAGGTAAAAAAATCTTCTGTCTTGTTGATCAGCGTATCTCTGGTACCTAGAAGAGTGCCTTCGACACAGTAGGTGCTCAATACATGGTTTCAGGATGGATGGAGATTCTGGGCCCCAGTTTTTTCCTCTGTGAAAGTGGAGGGGTTCCCCCATTGGGTCAGATAATCTCTAAGGTATCCTCCTGTTCTAAATGCTACAAATTTATACCAAGATAGTATAGATTACTATCTTGCTGACACCTTGATCTTGGACTTCTAGTTCCCAGAACTGTGAGAAAATAAATGTCTACTGTTCAAGGCCCCCACCAGGCTGCGGTATTTTGTTATAGCAGCCCTCACATACACCCTCTGTTCCATTCCCAACCCTGCTCACCTCCAGAAAGAAAGCCTCCTTATCACCCACACAGCCCCACTCTAGGCCTAATGCTTCTCACAATTCTCTGTTCAAACCCCGTTCAACCTTCATTCACTCATTGAAGCAACACACACTTAGTCTCCACCTCTGTGTGCGCGACCTGTCTTAAGGGCTGAGAAGAGCAGCCAAGCGATTAAGCCGCAGGCACTCTGAGTGCTTTACATTCACCAACTCATGAAATCCTACAAGAACCCCACCACGTAGGAACCGTTATCACACCCGTTTTACAGACGCGGAACCGAGGCACGGAGAGGTCTTACGCCAGTGGGGCTGGGGGGGCTAGGAGCTCTGTAGTCTTAAGCACTATTATCAACTACAGCGTGATGCTGCGAGCCGGGGCGGGGAGGGACCCGCTTCTTCCCGCGGGCGGTGCCCGGGCGGCCGACAGCGACTAGCCGGAGGAGGCCGGGAGGGGACGCGGGTGGGGTTTCCATGCCGAGGGAGCTGCACGAAGGGGAAGGCCCCGCTCGAGGCCCCGGACCGGTCTTGGTCTCTGAGCCAGAGCACCGCGCGGCCGCGGGTTAACACGACTGACCCGACAGCTCCACTGACCGTCGCGGTGCCCGGGGATGCGAGGGCGGCAGTGGTTCCATGCCCTGCCCGACCCTCGGGAACCCAGCGTGGGCTCCGGGGTGCTCCCACCGCGCCGAACCCGCACGCCCTTGAGAGGCCGGCCTCCTGGCCCGGCGCCTACCTTCCCCTCGGAGGCCGCTCCACGCCCCGCCACCTTCTCTTCTCTTGCCGCCGCCGCCGCCGCCCTCAGCGCCGCTCGCCGGGTTCCGCCGGCAGCCGAATCACCCAGACAACGCCCCCTCGGCCAGCACGATCCGCCTCCGGCTTCCGGTTGCGTCACTTCCGCCAGGAGGTGTGGCCGCGGCGCGCAGGAAGGCGCAGAAGCGAATTTTGCTGGGGGAATCTCTGGAGGGAGGTGACGGCTCCGCTGGGCGGGCGGTGGCGATTCCACGTGCTCTCGCGGCCGGTTGAAACCTTTGGCGGGCGCTGGCTCAGAGGTGAGGGGCGGTGGCCCAGAGGTCCGACCTAGTAGGCTGGGGCTCAGAGAGTGGGGCGGGGGACGCGCTGTGGCCGATGCCTGCGTTTCCACCGTTAGAGAGTCTCTCTTTTGGCGTATACGCATGGAAGGAGGAAATGCATTCAGGTCCCATTCGTACTCTGGGGAAGTGGAAGGAGTTCGGGACTTGGGATGACCAATCCCTCCGGGTTTTAAAATGGAAAGGCCCCCGTGCCTTGAACCCACAGAGGGGTTTGCAGCCAGGATGGTTGGTCACCGCTGGACTGGGCTGCAAGGCATGTTGGGGACGAGGCGCTTGCCTTCTTTGAGTCTTGGGGAGCTGGGTCCCAAAGGAGGAGGCCTTAGGGCATAGTGGTTGAGAGCCCGGGACTTAGGGCCAGAATAGCTGCGTGTGAATCCAGGTTTGCCACTAACTGTACGTGTGACCTGCTGCAGGTTACTGAACCACTTGGTGCCTGGTCTGTCAAAAGGGAATAATATAGAATCTAACTCAGAGAATTCTTGTAAGGATTACATGAGCCCAAACGTGTTAACCGCCTATGATAGGGCTTGGCACATAGTAGATGCTCAATAAATGTCAGGATTTTCTGCAGCCCCTGCCTCTGAGGAGAGATTAGGGGCATGAAGTGGGGTGTGAGTGCGTGCAAGGCTGCCTTTCCTGCAGAGGGCCCATCTGGGACTTATTCAAAGAGCGGCCCCAGCCTTCCCCACCAGTGCCTAGCATAGTGCCTGACAGGTGGGCTTGCACAAATAGTTACGACACCAGTGTTTAAACCCGTGCTGGTGATGTAGTGTGTGGGGAGGGTGTGAGACTGGAACTGGGAGGCAGAGAGACACGGCTCAGCTTCTCCCGGCTCAGCTGGCTCATCTGTCCAGTGGAGATGGGTGTACCTGCCTCCTAGAGTTTTTGCAGAGCAAGGGAGAGGTCCTCCCTGAGTGCACATCCAGACCCTCATCACCCCACATTCAGAGGTTTAGGTGTGATGGTGGACAGTTTGTACTTGTCTGTCCTTCCCTTTCACCATACCCTTCGTTTCTTGGAATTCTCCCTCTTCCCCGCCACCCCCCAAGGGGTTCAGGGCTGGCCTAGATGACCAGATGCATTGTTTCACAGATGGGAGAATTTAAGTTCTGAGGGTTGAGTGCTCAAGGCCACGGAGCTCACTGGGGGCTGTTGACAGCTTGGCCCCTCAGGTGGGCTGTTTCGGTGTGTGATGGTGGCAATGGGGTTTAGGTCTGTGTGTGTATGCGAAGGAATGTTTTAAGAATAGTGGTTTTTTTTTTTAATAACCAATACAAAAATGTGTAGGGAGGAAGGTAAAAAATCACCTCAAATACAATCCCAGAACAAACCTGAGTTCATGTCATCAGGGAACAGGGCAGTAGCGTGGGCACCCATGGGGTGGGGAGCCATAGGAGACTAAAGAGAGTTTATGAAGATGGATGGATGGACTGAGGGTCACATTTAAAGAAGCATGTGTTTGGAGGTGACTGGGAGCCATGTCACTGATGTGCAGATTAATAGATCACAAGAAATTCTACCATTGGATAAGGATCCATCACTGACATCTGGATCTTATTTAACTTTTCACACAGTGCTCTACGATAGATAATAGACCCATTTTACAGATAAACAGAATCTGCGAAGTTTAGGTACCTCGAGGTCATTTAGTTTTCACTTGGCAGATGCGGGCTCCAGCTCAGATCCTCTGGCCCTGACTCCAGGCCCAGGTCAACAGAACTCGGCCACCGTCTTGGTAAGAGGAGACTGAGGTGCCTGGATTGCTTCACAAGTTCCCAGCCCCGTACTGATGCTGTCTGTTGCCCATCAACTCAGCGCTACTGTCCAATACCCATCATACTCTGCTGTGACAAGGGTGGTCTCCTTGCCCAGTGTGGCCTGGCTTTAGGCTAAAGACTTAGGTTTCCTTTAAATGGACGGTCATGTCATATATGGCACCTGAACCCAGTAGACAGGTGTCCTAAAAGTCTTAATGCGGCATGTTTTTAGCTTTTCTAGCCTCTGAGCTACAAATGTTACAAATTTACCAAAAACATCATTTGAAAGTTTAATTATTTAAATTTCTTCCACATTTATTTAGTCTTGTGAAGTTTGAATGAGTTGAGTCTTTTGTTTCAGGAAGTGCAGTGCTATCTTCAATTAGAGGAGCTGAATTTTCACAGGATGTCTTCTTGTAAGTTTGTAGCGTTTGCACTTCTGAAATTGTCAGCCCTGCGCTCAGGCTTGCCAGGCAGGCTGTGCAGTTAGGGTGGCTTTGGGCTTGCTGTTTTGCAGCCCCTCCCTCCTCTCCCCACACAGGCACACAGGCAAGTGTTTACTGCATAAAAGAAAGGGGTAAGCTCCTTACAGACCTTATCTCCTTAGCAAGCAGGTGGCCACACTGCCCCCATTGCTCATCAACTCTAAAAACGCAGTGATGGCTCTAAAAATCCAGAGGCACTGTGAGACTGAGTTCTGGCTTACTGTGCAAGCTACCCATTCTACCTTTTAAAGAATCGCAACAGATTTCTAAATGTAAACGTATGCCACGAAAGACCAAATGAAAACGTTTGGAGGGGTATTTTTCTGACGGACACGTGACCAAATTCTAATCCTCGCCTGAACTGATGTTCACACTGTGTATGGTTAATCCCCAGAGGTAAAACATGTTTTACACAGATATTCCAAGCATCTTTTTTTGTCAACATCACTGGCTTCTTTGAGTTGATAAATTTTGTCTCCAGCGGTCCTCTTCAGGCCTTTAATTCCTGACCTTCCACTGCAGCCTGCACCTCCCAACTGGATCTCAAAACTTGCCTAAGCCTCCTCCCCTCCCCTCTCCCCCTTGATTAAGATACAGAATAGACCTCAAAAATGAAGGTTGGAAAGCTCCCGTCCATAGCTTCAGTTTGAGGGGGTATTTTTTTCATTGTTGAATCTCCTTATGAAAGTACTTCTAAATTTTCCAGCAGATAATTTGGCTCATCGCAGCTGCTTCTACCTTGTGTGTACAATGACAGCCAATTTCTTGGTGATTAATTAGTGATTTACTCTCATTCTTAGACCAAAGTGCTGCTAGAGACTATTTATTTGACAGTGTGGTGTGGGCTTTTGTTCTGGCCTTGTTCTCCTTGTGAGGCAGGGTGGCTGCTCTGTTGCCTGCCAGTAATCTATCATCCTTCTGCTGGGTACAGAATGCTGGCTTCGGGGGAATAGGTCATAGTCCAAGTGATGCCAGCCCCCCAGGACTTGTGACTGTTTCACATGTCTTTACCATAATCAGGTGAGAAGATGGTCTTTGTTGGTGCACATCCCAGAACAGTCAGGTTTGTTTTCCTCTGGATTCTCTGCTAGGCTGTAGCTGACCACATGTAACCCTGATGGTGAGCTGAGGAAGGGGTCCTGGGGTCAGGGACCCGCGTTTTGTGTGTAGCACATCAGGCAAACTGACATCCAGCAGTGCTCTGCGGGGCAAGAGACCCCCAAGAGAGATCAGCTGGGCCTCTGTAAACCCTGGAGTTGCAGCCAGGATGTACATTTCCATTCAGGGTTGAATGGATGGGAATAGCCCTGATCCTTGCTTAGGTATGTCCTCTCCAGCAGTGACTCAGAACGTGGGAGTGGAGGAGAGACAGTGATTTCATACATGAGAATTTTCCACGACCCAGGAGTCACTCATTTGTGCTGAAGGATTCTCGAATGGAGTCTTATCCGGAAACAAATTGTATCAGTTTACTTGATCCTTACCTTCACCATGAGGAAGAAAGTGCTGGGTTAAACAATTGTTCTCAATATTTTTGCTGTGAAACTTATTTATAATGTAAAATGACAACACTCTTAGAATCTAGTGATAAAAAATTATATAACCCTGGAAAGTTACTATGACTTCTGTCACACTTTTAGGTGAATTCATGTTTTGTTGAGCACAATAGCATCTTCGTGAACTTTTTAAATGGTAGTTATGTGTAGGTGTGGACCCACTTAATCATGGGGCAGTGCTCGGGACACTTGGGTTTGGGAACACCCTCCAGTAATGCAGCACCCAGCATTGGGACACCTGAATATGGTCCCATTTCTTTCTTATTGATCTGACAGGGAGCCACACCTACTCCTGTCCATTAAAACCGAGAGGCACATCCTCATTTTTAACATCTGGTGGGTACATAGTTATGCCTATAGGAGTGTTTTTTGTGCTTATAGAAATTATTTTTAGGCCTCTTGTCCACTTTCTAAACCTTCCTCAGTTCCACTTTTGCTGTGTTCTTATTGTATTTGGGGACTTGAAATAATTTGCAGCGCATACGTAGAGGCATTAGAGAGAAAGAGAACGCATGTATGCACTTTAAGTTATTGGGAAAGGTAGGATATTTCATTTAACGCCCCCAAAACTCTTCATCTCTAGAGACAGCCTGTGAAGCTTAAATCCTGGTTCCGCTACTGTGTGACCTTGGGCAAATTGCTTAATCTCTCTGAGTCCCAATACCTCGTGTAAATTGTGAACAGTAATAGTCCTTACCTCATAGGGTTGCTGTGAGGATTAAATAAGTTCATTAGCTTGCTTAAAGCTGTTAGGATAGAGCCCAGCACATGATAAGCACTCAACAAAAGTTAGCCATATTATTATTGTTGATTATAATTTTACTTATGTGGCGGTAGAGGTTTATGCAGATTGCTGATCAACTTTGATTCAGTTGTGGTGTTGTTTTCATGTGAAAAGCTAGCTGTCTGAATTGTATATTTGGAAAAGAAGTTTCAGACTACAATGATAATTATCTTTTTTCCTTTTTGATTTTTTTTTAGGATAAGACTTAAAACCTGTCTTGGATAAAAAAATATTTAATCAGTTAGCTAAAAATGGTATTTTTTACATGCAATGCATGTGGTGAATCAGTGAAGAAAATACAAGTAGAAAAGCATGTGGCTCTTTGCAGAAACTGTGAATGTCTTTCCTGCATTGACTGTGGTAAAGACTTCTGGTAAGTTCCACAGAATTCAGGTAGATCCATAGTAAAGGTCCAGACCAATTATGGAGCCCCTGGTCCCACAAAGCAGTAAAAAAAAAAAAGAATAAGCAAGAGGCAAATTTGAGAAAAGAAATTAAGAAAAAAAATTAAAAGTGCCTTACAAGACCATTTGCCTTTTAAGGATGATTTAAAGGGAAGACTCAGGGAAAGGGAATTATGGGTTCGGTCATGATCTGATCAGTCTGTGACACTTGCTGTTGTGTCCTTGGCACTGTTACCAGACCCAGGGAGGTGACCATGTGGAGTAGGGTTTCAGGGGCGTGGTGTGCTGATCACAGTGAAGAAATGGATTTATAGACCGGAAAATGAATTTATTAATTCACAGTGGAGGAGCTATCTGGGAGAAGAGGCTCGGCCCTCCCTAGAAAATCGGTGGTGATGGTGGCGGTGAAGCTCCTGGCCCCCCGTGTGTCAGGTGCTTCCACTGAGAGGGTCTCTGGAAAGGGGAGGACTGAGGGGAGGGTGCAGGATGGATCTTGCTCGTCCCTGTTTCTTCGGGAGGGTCATTTGTAGTTGGCCAACCTCAGTCTCATACTGATTCCCTTCAGCTTCAGAGGGTTCAGGTAAAAAGGTCATTTTTGGTGCATCCGTCCTAATGGCCTCTATGGCATTTGGGGAATATTTGCTGACAGTCCCTTTTAATTTCTTTCTAAAGCAGTGATATTTAAAAAAAGGAAAAAAAAAAAGTTTGGAAACTGCTAAAGTCTTCGTTCATACCTAATCCTAGGAGGAGGGATATATAGAACAGGTGAAAATTGGGTGGTTTCTCCTTAGGGGACTTTGCCCTCAACCTTGCTCCCACGTTTCCCTGAGGACCGCATAGAGCTTTAGAAAGACCGTTTGAGACAGAATCAGGTTTCCTTTTTTTCCAAGACTCCTAGATCTTTTTTGTGACCTGATACCACCATTTTACACCACCTTTTAACTTAGTCTACAACTGATAATTGATTGCCTACTATATTACCAGGAAGTCCTACAGGTTTTGTAATTTAAGATAAAGCCACCCTGTTGTAGAGAATTCTTTCCTTTTTTATTTAGTATATATTCACATATGACTAAAAACAAAATGCTGCCTATCAATTTGATTTTAAGACATTTGTATATAAAACTGGGTGGAAAGTTTGGTGGTGGGTTTTGAACAGTTGGGAAGAAGGAAAATGTGATGTGACCAGGAGGTTACCAGTATAGTAAGTGAAAGAGGTGGGATGGCTGTGCAGAGCACAGATGTGAATGTAAGTGTGGACGGCAGAAGGCTGGGGCAGCGTGGTAGCTTTAGACAGAGACTCCAATTTGAGAATCAATCTAACGGTGGAACTTTCTCACTTTAAGGGGTGACGACTATAAAAACCATGTGAAATGCATAAGCGAAGATCAGAAGTATGGTGGCAAAGGGTATGAAGGTAAAACCCACAAAGGTGATGTTAAACAGCAGGCATGGATTCAGGTAAGGTCTTCCTTTTATTATTATTATTATTATTATTTTACTTGGACTGTATCTCTTTATTTTTAAAGACTTCAACTGTTGTTTTTTTTTAATTTGTTTTTATTTTTATTTATTTTTGGCTGCATTGGGTCTTTGTTGCTGCATGCGGGCTTCTTCTAGTTGCGGAGAGCGGGGGCTACTCTTCATTGCGGTGTGCAGGCTTCTCATTGCGGTGGCTTCTCTTGTTGCGGAGCATGGGCTCTAGGTGCGCGGGCTCAGTAGTTGTGGCGCATGGGCTTAGTTGCTCCGCGGCATGTGGGATCTTCCCGGACCAGGGCTCGAACCCGTGTCCTCTGCATTGGCAGGCGGATTCTTAACCACTGCGCCACCAGGGAAGCCCTGTAAGATCTAAGTCATCAAAAAGCTTCATCTGACATCTTCTACTTTCTTGGGACACCTAAGAAACCAAGAATAAATGTTATCATCCGTGCAGGCAAGACCCAGAAACATCACGTCTTAGGATAGAGCTCTTTATTTCTCTTTCAGTGCAACTGCAGTGTATTTTGTCTTTAATCTACACGTTTTGCAGATTTCTTGCAAAAATATTTCCAAATTCTCACTGACTTTCCCTTGGCTACGAAACCGAACGGAAGCTTTCTAATCTGTATCTGCATCTAGTGATGATGCAACGTTTATAACTCAAACTGTGTTAAGCTGTGGCGTCTGTCATCAGAGTCGGGCAAAACAGAGACATCTTCATAAATGGGAGGAATTTTCTACTTCTAAAATAAAATGAAAGCATACATTATAAAAGTGGCAAAAGCAACGAAATCCCTAGTTTACTGAGGTATAACTTCCAGTATGTTATTCACCGTTTACAGAAGAGTAGCAGGAGGAAAGATTCAGAAAGGAAGGTAGGAGAATGAAAAGACAAATGTCCTCTGTGTGGAAACTCTGTATTTTCCTGGAAATCAAATAAATAGTTACTCTCTTTGATGACAGAGTTTAAATGTGGATTTTCTGATATTGACCCGCTTACTGAGTTAGAAAACTCCTGGGAGGGAAAATCGGTTCACGAAGGACTAACAAAGTCTGCCAGTGCAGACTGAGAAGCTAGTGAGACCCCCTGCCTTAACTGAGATATTTGGGCTGGCGGCCATCAGCCATACTTCGGGGCCCTATGTCTGCTCTCCCTGAGTACCGGATGACATTCCTAGGCCCCTGAGCTGGAGGTACCTGGTGTGTGAGTTCTGTGACTGTTGACATCACATCTTGAATGAAATCCTCTAGCGCAGAGGTCAGCAAAGTACAGCCCACAGGTCAGGTCCGGCCCACCGCTTCTCTGTGAAGTTTTATTGGCACCCAGCCATACCCGTTTGCTTACACATTGTCTGTGGTCGCTTCAGTGCTCCACGGACTGCACTGAGTAGTTAGGACAGACACTGAATGGTCTGCAAAGCCTCAAATCTTTTCAGAAAAGGTTTGCCCACCCTTGTTCTAAACTGTCAGGCTTCAGCAGCCGTGCCACTGTATTAGAGATCCAAGCACTTTGTTCCGGATTCTGTCCTGGTGCACCGGCCCATCTGAGTCCTCTGTAGCTCCCTAGCTGGCATCGTCAGCAGACACCTGAGACCGAATGTGGTCTGCTGGGAGAGTGCACGGGTCCTGCTGCGACCTGTCCAACAGACATGGATTTGGGTATTTATTCTTTTCCTTAAATAATTCTCCATTTTTAAAGATTGAATTTTGGAATCCCATCAGTGTTAATGTTCACCGAGCATCCTTCCCGATGTCTCTGTGCTTACACACGGAGAGTGGATAGTGGGTCAGGGGGAAATACCCTATTTGGCATGGATCTCAGTGTCTTCCTCCAAACTCGGTCACTGGTACGCTTCTCCTCTGGTTCGGCACGTGGCTCTGGCCAGTGCTGAGCTAGCCTGACTTCTTCCTTGTTCATGCTTTCTTGATTTGTTTTTCTGCCTGGGTGCCTTATCCTCTTTGTATCCTGTATCAGTTTTTTTCTGGTCTCTTTATATATAGCTGCAGTTCTTCCCTAATGCAGGGACCCTTTCCTGCACTATATTTGTTTAGCTGCATTATTTGTCTTTATTTGTTGGCTCATAAGTGACCACGTTTCTTATGGATTGCCATCTCCCTAACTTTAATAATTACCTTTTTCCTCTGCCTTCACTGTGATTGCCATAAGCCCTTTCTCTAGATCACTTATTTATTTTTCATCTCTTGTTCTTGCTATGTCATGTTTGTTTGCTCGATTTTAATATTGTTGTCTTGATCTTAAATTTATTCCCTAGTGCCTAGAATATCCACTTTTGTCTTATTCTTTTGATCACTTTTGGTTTGTTTATATGTTTTTCTTTCAGTTTTTAAAAATTGTGATAGATTATACATGACATATAGTTTACCATTTTAAAGTATATACAACTAAGTACACTCACAGTGTTGTACAACCATCACCACCATCTATCTCCAGAACTTTTCCATTTTTTGGTAGGGATTACATTTGAATCTGTAGCTCTCTTTGGGTAGTACTGACATCTTAATAATATTGTCTTCAGTTCATGGACATAGGATATCTTTCCATTTATTTGTATCTTTAATTTCTCTCAGCAGTGTTTTGTAGTTTTCGGTATATGTCTTTCACCCCCTTGGTTGGTTTATTTTGTTCATAAGCATTCTATTCGTTTTGATGGTATTATAAATGGAATTGTTTTCTTAATTTCTTTTTCGATTTGTTTACTGTTAGTGTATATAAATGTAACTTGATTTCTGAGTGTTGATTTTGTATCCTGTGACTGCTGAACTTGTTAATTGGCCCTGAAGATTCTTTTTGTGGAATCTTTTGGGTTTGCACCGTATAAGACTGTGTTATCTGTGAACAGATTATTTTACTTCTTCCTTTCCAGTGTGGATGCTTTTTATTTCTTGCCTAATTGCTCTGGACTTTCAGTACTATGTTGAATTTGTAAACATAGACACTAATACAAAATCTGTACGTGACGTGTGAACCCGCTAGTTTGACTTCCGTGAAACTCATCTGTCAATTATTTATTGTTTTTGTTTTATCTTCGTTTTTTGTAGAAAATTAATGAATTAATAAAAAGACCCAATGTCAGCCCCAGAGTGAGGGAACTTTTAGGGCAAATTAGTGGTTTTGACAACGTTCCCAGGAAAAGGGCGAAATTTCAGGTATGTATTTGATATGACTTCCTTGAATGGAAGGGATATGGGCCTATTGGTGACAGCTTATGTATACCTGTCAGAATATGGGATAAGTGGGGTTTTTTCTTTTTTTTTTCATACAGAATTGGATGAAGAACAGTTTAAAAGTTCATAATGAATCCATCCTGGAGCAGGTGTGGAATATCTTCTCTGAAGCTTCCAGCAATGTAAGTCAGATCTCACTCTAGACTTGCAGTGTGGCAAAAATGATTGGTAATAATGAAATGGGAATGTCTTATTTTTGGAGGTCAAAACAGCCTTCTTTTTCAGAGAGCCTCTCTGTGCCTTCATTAATGGGAAGGAATAAACAGTGCACTGCAGAGAAGATTTCCTTATTGTGCAGAGAAAGGTATTTAATCCCAATGTTTGTTAATGGTACCAGCTAACATGAATTGATCCGCTTAGAAATCAGGCAGCGGGAAGTGTTAGAAAGAACAGGACCTTCGGGTTTCTGACAGACCTGGTTTGAATCCCTGCTGTGCTGTTTGCCAAGCATTTGATCTTGAGCATGTTACTTAACCTCTCTGAGCCTAAGTTTCCTTATCTCAAATAAAAGTGGGTATTTATACTCAGTACTTACTGGGTACCTGATATGTGTCAGGCCCCAAACAAAAAATAGAAAATATCTCAGGTGTGATAGTGCCACCAAGAAAAATAAACAGGGTGAGGACAGAGAGGGTGACTAGGTGTTCTTTTAGGTGTGGGGTGAGGGGTCACGGAAGGCAAATGAGGGTATACAGGCATCCCAGCTCATGCCCAGCAGGTAGGGGGCACTTGGTAAGTGCTGGTCTCCTTCCTTCTGCTGGACGGAGAAGTCATTGGAGTAAATGAGTCAACCACCTTCAGTCAAAATGGTTTGATCAGAGAGGCCCCAGACGTGGAATACACATGCAGAGAGTCTTACTTTGATATCTTGTAGGCACATTCTTGGTTACATTGTTAAACATTTTTCTCATTAATTCAGTTGCACTTAGCTCCTACTTGGAGCATAAGTCCCATCTGGAGACATATTGTTAGTGTTTCAAAAAAAAACAGTGGGGTCTGACTGGTCTTCTATTCTAGTCACCTTGTCAGCAATTGATTTGCTTTTTTATGTAGAGAGAATAGTTTTGGCCACAAATTGGGAGAAAAATGAAACTTTCTCTTGGCAGTATATCCAGCGTTTGTCTCTAAACGTACAAACTAGGCCTTTGAAACCTTACAACCAATCATTTAATTGGCAGTTATGTGACACCTGCTTTTTAAAGGTTATTTACATTTTAACTAAGGATCAAAAGTTTAAAATTACTTAGTTTAACTCCAGAGTTCAAAAAAAAAGGGTTTTCCACTTTCCTTTTTAAAGCTGTGAACATACTAAGAATTAAATAAAATAACCAGTAAGCAGCTCGTGGTAAACTCTGAGCTCTGTAAAACGAGGCTTGTTATTGCATTGCCTTTGTGCAGTAAATGTCCCAGCACGTGCCTAGAGATTGTGGTGCAAACAGTTCAGAGGCCCCGGAGGTGCTGGGCTGGAGACTTTATATTCTCCTCAGCTGCAACACCCTCTGTACCCTGGTGTGCATCGCACCTGGTCACTGTGGACGCAGCCATCCTCAGGCCCAAGGCCTGCCCTCCAGAGCTGTATTCTAGTGGGGGAGACAGACAGACAGCTGCGTATAAGGGTTGATGCTATGGTGTCAGGTGGTGATACGGGCCAGGAAGCAATGGGAGGCAGGAGACGGGGCAGAGAGTAAAGGAGGGTGCTCTGTCAGGAGAGAGTCGGTGAAGTCGTCCCTGAGGGGACCACGTTGGAGGAGAGCCTGGAATGAAATAGGAAGTAGATGGGGAGTGAATTTGTTTACTCATTTATTGAGTAGCTGCTGGGCGGGTGAATGTGTGTCTCCCTCCCTCCTTCCTTTCCTCGCTCTCTCCCCTCCCTCTCTCCGCCTTCTTCCAGCAGCTGGGGGATTGGTTTGGAAGTGGAGGCGAGGCAGCAGCTAGAGACTTAACTGAACGGGTCGGTCTCAGGGCTGCGGCGCTCAGACCCTGTTGTGATCATGCTCACTACACACTGTACCCTAGGAAGGAGCTTGTAGGACAGGGTGTCCCTCTTCCTCCTGAGATCCTTTCTGAACTCATCCCCTGCCTCTCCCGCATGTACATGGACGACTTGACTTCTCTGAACTGCTGCTGAGAAAACTCCACAACTATTTAATCTTTAGTATTAATATCCTAAATGCTACTCTTTGAGCCGGGGGCTGGGCATTAAGGGTTGCCTGAGGCGGGAGCTCAGTAGAGTTCTTGCTTGTCAGTGAAAGCCAGTCCTTCATTTGGTCCAGGTTGGGGGCAGCATTCCCCCCTTGTGGCCTCGCTTCTCAAAGGAGGAGGACTGCGGTGACTTGTGCCAGTCACCTGGCCGTTAACTAACAGAGATGGAACGGTGGGCCCTGGCCTCGGACTGTCCACCACACCTGCAGCAGCCCAGGAGCCGCCAGCCCCTGTCCCTCCAGATGCATCAGGGCTCCCCGAGTAGTTCAGTGAATTGCTCCACATCCTCTCTTGAGAAAGGGCAGGCCTAGAGACTGCAGCATATTTATAGTCAGACGACAGCAGGCAATGGGGCTGGCTTTGCTGAAGTCATTTTTTAAAACAATCTGTGTGCTGGTTTGAATAAGGTGGTGCAGTAAATGGGAAGGTTATCTTATTCCAGCTCACATTTCCATGGTTCCTTACTCTCCACTTTATACCTGTCCAGGTGTCCCTGACTGTCCGCTAAGGGTAACCATCAACCTAAACACTGATGATGATAACGGCACCTCTGTTGAGTACTCAGTAGTTTACAAAACTCTTCCCGTACATCTGGCTGCTTTATTGAGCATCGCTTTTCTCATTTTATTCGTACATGAACTGTATCAGGTAGATATCACTAACTGTCTTTTCACAGATGAGGAAATAGGTTTGGAGCAGGTAAATAACTTGCCCTGAGTTACCTGGCTAGTAATGAACAGAGCTGCAGATGCATAAATCTGGTGGTTTCTGCCACACCTACATGCTCATCTTCTACCTAAAAGGCAAAGAGCGAGCCAGAATTAAAGGTCTGGCTTTTACGTGGCATACGGATTCTTCACTTTTCCAGTGGAATGAAAATGTTAAGTGCAGAGAGGAATGTGGGCTGTGGGTAGTTTTTTCCGTTTTTGTATACTTACTGCCACGTGTTAACTATTTTGGTGGGGGTCACAGTTGTAAAATGGTAAGTAATAAAAATTTCCTTAGAAGAATTTATTCAGTAGATACATGAGATGATATGTGTCTGGAATGAGTATTTATGTGTTTCTTGGTTTCGCTTAACAATAAGGAACCAGTCAGTAAGGGGCAAGATCAGCAGCCGCTGGAGCAAGCGGCCAAACCACGTGCAGAGAACAACGCCAAGGTCGCGTCCTCCAAAGCAAATGACAGCATGGAAGAGCCAGCAGAGACGAAGAAGAATAAGAGAGAAAGGAAGGAAGGACGGCAGAAGAAGAGAAAAAAGGAAAAGAAAGAACTAAAATTAGAAAACCACCAAGAGAATTCAAAGAGTCAGAAGCCTAAGAAGCGCAAAGCAGGACAGGAGGCCGAGCAGGAGGCTGCAGGGGAGGCCGTCTTCGAGGCCGCCGGCTCTGCAGGGAATAAGAGCCAGAGGAAGAGGAGCAAGGCTGAGTGCACCCAGGACGGGGCGGTGGATGGAGGCGCGGAGCGGGAAGGGGAGACAAAAACCAGTCTAGGGAAAAGAAAGCAGAAGCATTCGGAAGGTTTGTGGCTAGCTTATGCTCCAGGGTTTGTTTTTTGTTTTGTTTTGTTTATAAATTTATTTATTTATTTTTGTTTATCTTTGGCTGCGTTGAGTCTTCGTTGATGCGTGCCGGCTTTCTCTAGTTGCGGCGAGCGGGGGCTCCTCTTCATTGTGGTGCACGAGCTTCTCATTGCGGTGGCTTCTCTTGTTGCGGAGCACGGGCTCTAGGTGCTCGGGCTTCAGCAGTTGTGGCTTACAGGCTCTAGAGCGCAGGCTCAGTAGTTGTGGCACACGGGCTTAGTTGCTCCACGGCATGTGGGATCTTCCCGGACCAGGGCTCGAACCCGTGTCCCCTGCTTTGGCAGGCGGATTCTTAATCACTGTGCCACCAGGGAAGCCCCCCAGGGTTTGTTAAATACTTTTTTTTTTTTTTTTTGCGGTACGCGGGCCTTTCACTGTTGTGGCCTCTCCCGTTGCGGAGCACAGGCTCCAGACGCGCAGGCTCAGCAGCCGTGGCTCACAGGCCCAGCCGCTCTGCGGCATGTGGCATCTTCCCGGACCGGGGCACGAACCCGTGTCCCCTGCATCGGCAGGCGGACTCTCTACCACTGCGCCACCAGAGAAGCCCGTTAAATACTTTTTAAGCTGTGAGTTTGGGATGTCTAAAATCTGTTAGACCTTGCATTTTGTACCATGTAAGGCAAAGAGCATAAGGTTTGGGATCAGGCCGTCCTGGACTTAGTCTGGGCAGGTGCCATCACCTCGCAACTGCCCATTTTGTCATCTGCCTTGGAGGAGAAACCCCACGGGGCTGGGGTGCTTGGGGAATGAGCAGGGTGATGGATGTGAGGGGCCTGGCCATGTAGGCCTCTCATTAAATGGTAGCTGCTAGTATAAATGTGAAATAATTTTTTAAATCTTTCTAATTACTTAGTTGAAGCAGATTCTAAGAAGAAAAAGATTAAGCTCCCGGGACATTCTGAGGACGGAGAACCGGAAAACCATGAGGCTCCTGCAAAAGGTATGGCTGCCATCATTTGGAAGCTCTGCCCTCTTTAGGCTGGGGGAGGAGGAGGAGAGCTGGGCCCATCCGATGGTCATGCCCTCCGGAGGCACGTGGAAGAACTTGAAGCAAAATCCGTTCTCTAGGGTGTGACTGCTAAGTAATGAGCGAGAGCTGTGTGAGTTGGTCGTACAGGGTCTGTCCAGCTTTGAGGATGGAGTGCAAAGCTGTCTGGATTGGAAGCATGTGTTATCTTTGGAGCTTAAAATAAACCCTGGTTCTGAGGCCCTGTTCGCTCTCCCTGCTTCCTTGTCCGTGCCTCTCATCCTCTCCTAGAAGTACCCTGAGGTCCAGCCGGGCTTGGCTCTTCCTCCTCCCATCTCTGGGTCTGTCCCTGCTGTCCCCGCGCTCGGAGCCCCACAGCCACCCCGTCCCTCAGCCAGAGTGCACACTTGTCAGCTCCAAGGTTCCTCTTAAACGCTGCCCCCTCCGCAGAGCTGTTCCCACTGCTCCGGCCTAGAGCACTCCCTAGGGTCCTACCAGTCAAGAACAGCCCTGAGGACTTGATGGCAATCAAGACTTTATTCACAGAACTTCAGCAACTGCCCAAGTTGGGTTAGATTTCTTAGCTTGTAACTTTGATTATGTGAAGCTTCTCTTTTATTTTTTTTAAGTTAAATTTTCAGTTTTGAGATAATTGTAGATTCACATGCAGTTGTAAGAAATAATACAGACTTACGGGTCCCTCTGTAGCCTTTACCCCATTTCCTCCGAGGCTGATACCTCACACAACTGTAGGGCAGAACACCACTGGGCCGTTGACCTCGTACAGTCAAGAGCCAAACATTCCCGTCCCCATGAGGACCCTCCTGCTGCCCTCTTATAGCCACGCCCACTTTCCTCTCGCCCCACCCCCTCCTTTACCCCAGAGGTCAACACTGTCCGTTTATCTCCATTTACCTCTCCGTTTACCTCTCCATTTCTATAATTTTATAATTTCAGAATGTGACATAAATGGCATCATTTAGTATGTAACCTTTTGAGATTGGCTCTTTTCACTCAGCATTGTTCTCAGGAGATTCATCCAGGTTGCTGCACATCTCAATAATCCATTCCTCTTCATTGTGAGCAGTGGCCTGGTGTGAATGTACCACAATTTGGTTATCCATTCATCTGTTGACAGACATCTGAGTTATTTCCAGTTCAGGGTTATTATGAATAAAGTGCATGTACAGGTTTTCCTGTGGACATGCGTCATGTTTTCTGGAATAAATGTTCAGGAGTGCAATGGCTGTCTAGTACGGTACGGTAGTTGCATGTTTAGTTTTTTAAGAAACTGCCCACTTTCTCGAGAGTGGCTGTACCGTTTAATATTCCCTCCAGCAATATGTGAGGGGTCCAGTTTCCCCACACCCTGGCCAGCATTTGGTGTTACTGTTTTTTATTTTAGCCATTTCAATGGGTATGTAGTAATAGCTCACAGTGGTTTTAATTTGTATATCCCTAATGACGTTGAATATCTTTTCATGTACTTATTTCCCATTTGTCTATCTCTTCATTAAATTGTCTGTTCTTGTTCTTTGCCCATTTTCAAATTGGATTGTTAGATTTTTTTTTTTTAACTGTTGAGATTTGAGAGTTCTTTATATATTCTAAATACTAGTCCTTTGTGAGATATGTGGTTTGCAAGTTTTTGTTCAGTCTGTAGCTTGTCCTTTTATCCTCTTAACAGTATCTTTTTGTAGAGCAGAAGTTTTTGATTTTGGTGAAGCCTCATTTGTCAGTTTTTCCTTTAAGAGATACTTTTGATGTCATCTAAGAACTCTCTTTGCCAGCCCTAAGTCTCAAAGACTTTTTTTCTGTTTTTTTCCGAAATGTCTTACACTTTTAGATTTTTACATCCAAGTCCATGATCCATTGAGTTAATTTTTATGAGGTATGAGACTTGGTTCAAGGTTCATTTCTTTGCTCATCAACGTCCAGTTGGTCCACACCATTTGTTGAAAAGGCTGTCTTTTCCCTCAGTGAATTGCTTTTGCACCTTTGTCAAATATCCGTTGGGCATATTTGTGTAGTTCTGTTCTGGGTTCTGTCTCATTGGTTTGTGTATCCGTCCCTCCACCACACATTCTTGACTAGAGTAGTTATAGCCAAAGTTTTGATATTGGGTAGGCTTATTCCTCTCGCTTTATTCTTTTTCAGAATTAGAAGATTTAGAATAATCTTGCCTATGTCTGCAAAGAATCTTGCTGTGATTTATATAGGAATTGCATTATACCTGTATATCAATCTGGGGAGAATTGATCACTTTACTGTGTTGAGTCTTCTACGCCATGAACATAGCATGTCTTTCCGTGTATTTAAATCTTTGATTTCTTTCATTAGCATTATATATCTTCAGCCTACATGTCTTCATCTTCCCAGAAGCAGAGGTTCCCGAGATGAGTCCTAACCTGCTGACAGTAATTATTTGTGGCTGTCCTCTGTCCTCTCTGGTTCAAGGTTCAGCTCCTTTTGCTCATCTTTGCCTTGCTTACTGTGCTTAGAAAGCCCCTTGATCTTAGTGGATCCTTAGTAAATCTTAAGTTCATTAGATACAAGCCCTAACTTTTTTATAGGAATTTATAGGATGGTGGTACTTAATGGTACTTAGTTAACCTGCTCACTCTAAGAATGAGTTCTGTGGATGGTAGTCAGCGCTTCTCGGCCACTGTGATTGGACGGGTCAGGTATCTGCCCCACGGTACTGTGGCATCCTGTCCGTTCTGGGCTTCTTCATTCCTGGGTAGCAGCAAATAGATGGTGCAAAAATGGTTTCTTAACCCTTTTGGTGGTACAACAAAATACAGTGTTTTACATATAATTCTCTATATCGTAGGTAAATTCAACTGGAAGGGAACTATTAAAGCAGTTCTGAAACAGGCCCCAGACAACGAAATAACAATCAAAAAGCTAAGGAAAAAGGTATGAAGTATGAACCAGGTATATGTAAGCTGGGGAGAATCAGTTATTTTAAAATGTACAGTTTTGTTCTGTTTTTCTAAATCTGAAATACTGTAGTGTGTATGTGTGTGTCTCAGTGACTTTCAAGTTGCTCCTTTTAGCCCCTCAGGGCTTGTGGGGAAGGGACGGAGCCAGACCCCATCCACGCTTCCTCAGCCAGAGCAGAGCCTACATTAAATATGAAAATTACTGCTCTAGATACGTTGCTGTCTTTTGATTATTGCAGAACAATGGTTTTTTCTCATTGTAACTTTTTATCAGTGTCTGAAACATGCAGCCAAGTGCTCACACGTGTATAGCTACATGAATTGTCACGAGCAGGACACTCTGTATAACCAATACCTGGGTTCTTTCATTTGTCACTGTCGGCCTTATTGTGGGTCAGAGAAAGAACATTGTAGATCAATTTTCAGGACAAATACACCCATTTGACAGTTGTTTTCCTTTGTGAAGGTTTTAGCTCAGTATTATGCAGTGACAAATGAACATCACAAATCTGAAGAGGAACTCCTGGTCATCTTTAACAAGAAAATCAGCAAGAACCCCACCTTGAAGTTATTAAAGGACAAGGTCAAGCTTTTAAAATGAACATTTTTATATTTAAAAATCGAATCCATTCCGTTGATCTTCTCTTTTCACAACTGTTTGTAAAACATGTAATGATTATAACAACTCAAATTTTGCTTTCCAAAGCTGTATTTTTAAGTTAAGAAAAAAATATATTTTTGGTAGAACTTATATGAGAAAATAAAATATATTCTTGTCCCAAGTTCTAAATTTATGGTAGTGAAAATATTTTTAAATGTGACAGGTCAAAAAATAACTTGGGGGCTTCCCTGGTGGCGCAGTGGTTGAGTGTCCGCCTGCCGATGCAGGGGACGCGGGTTCATGCCCCGGTCCGGGAGGATCCCACATGCCGCGGGGCGGCTGGGCCCGTGAGCCATGGCTGCTGGGCCTGCGCATCCGGAGCCTGTGCTCCGCAGCGGGAGAGGCCACAACGGTGAGAGGCCCACGTACCACAAAAAAACAAAACAAAACAAAAATAAATAACTTGGTCAGACTAGAAAGCAGTTGTTTTAACTACATCACTTCTACACATTTTCAATTAGAGGGTTTTGTGGGTTAGTTTTTTGCGTGGTTTAATGTACATGTGAATTGTAGTATTTCATCCAGGAACAGTCGAAACAGTCTTTTGTGTGTCATAATCCTTGCGCAGCCAGAAGTTCTGCTCTTTAGAGGGGGTTTCTCTGTAACAGTTTGGCCCATCCACTCTGGCCCAGTCCATCTTCGGCCACAGATGGCAGATTTGTCGGTGACTAGATTTTGGGGTGTGGCCTGTGACTAGGTATAGGGAACCAGCTCGTTGGAAACTGAATCCATTATTCGGTGCTCCAGTTGGATTGACATGCTTTCAGAACTGGTCCTCTAAATCCTAGTTTATTGTGCAGGAGGAGAGCCAGGCCACTCTTTGATATTTGAGTAGGTTTTGCCCACAAGTCCCTTCACAGCTGGTGTGTGTGGTAAGAATCACCCCTTTAACCAGTGTTAACTATCATCGTTAATACCTCTTACTACAGGTGAAAGCAAGAATGGGGCATGGAACAAGTGTTAAAAGGATTGGGGGGGGCATTAATAGGAGCGGGGGGCAACAGGGCAGACGGAGATACGCTGTGAGCCTCTGAGTCCCAGATGAGCCAGCTTTCCTCCTGCACTTACACTGTGTTCTGTTCTGATTTGGGGGTGTGCTGCTGTGTCATGGCGGGATTCAGTGGCACTGTGTCAGGAGCAATGAGGACCCGGGCTTTAGAATCAGGCCTGGAGTCAGGCCCTGGCTTGGTCCCTTCATAGTTAACTGCTCTGAACCTCACTCTTTTCATCTGGACAGTGGAACAGTAAAGGTCCCTCTTGGGTTGTGAGTGAAGGGACTAATTTGTGTAAAGCTCACAACACCATACCTAAGCCCAGAGACACCCATTCAGTGGTTGCCATCACTACTGTTAGCAGGAACAGTTTCTGAGCCACGAAAGGCTTTAGATGTTTTGGAAGCAAAGGGGGGAAAAAGTGGGAAAGTGAAGCTTGACCCAGAACACATAGAGGGACAAAGCAAAGCCCTGAGTCCAGTCCAGGACGTCCCTTGTCCCAGCACTCCAGGGAGCAGAAGCAAGCACCGTCGTCCTCCGGGGATGGGGGTGGGGCTACAGCACTACTCCCTGGGGGTACTACAAACACCACAGTATTTCAGGATTTGTGTTGATTTTTATTTTTCCGTCAGTTTTACTGTCATGCGTTTAAGGCTGTTCCAGAATGCTAGCAGAACATTGGGCTGGAGGAGGTAACCCCTCAGCTCCCTTGAGCTCTACGAGGAGGAAGCAAGGCCAGCAAGTGGCGATTCTGATGGTCAGTGTCATGGGCAGGTCTCTTCGTTGGAAACTGCAGTTGGTGGCAGGAACGTCTCCCCATGCCTGGCTGCAAAGCACAATCTACAGCTCCTTCCCAAGGTCTTGGCACAGAGACCACCCTTTGGTTTTGGCGATTGCCTGCCTGACTTGACCTCAAACACAGATGATATTGGAACTCTGGGGACTTTGGAACCAATCTAATGACACTTGCTTTGGGCTTTACAGCTTCCTTTTGTCTAAGTTGAGTGTAAGATTGGATTCTACCATGTTCCGCCTGTCCCTCTGCTGGTCTGATGGGTCTGGCACTTGGGTTTCCCCAAACCTGCCAGGTATGCATTTTGACACACTTAAAAAAATTTTTTTTTTGATACCTTCCTTTCTGGCATTCCTGGTATTTGTCAACTGTATGCACTGGCCATTTTCTGTGATGCTCTTTACAAATAGGATTTGGGAGAAGGTGGGCTGTATTCTGCCCGCCAAAAGATTAAGACGTGTTGCCGGCTGGGGTCCTCCTTTATGTCAGACACACAAGGTATTTTGCAGTCTGATGAGGAAACTGCGGCTCAGGACAGTGAAAGGGAGGCCAAGCAGGAGTGAACGCAGGGCTGCCCTTTCTTCTGATTGGCTGTGACAGCCAGACTTGGGCTGTTGCAGAAGTCTAAATATTCAGGCAGCTGAAGGCAGGGGGCATTTAGGTGGAGAGAGTTGAAAAACTGCAAAACCACTCAAGTTTCCCCAGGTTAATCTTGCTCCAGGCAGGTACGAGTGGTTTGTTACCTCAGTGTGAAGCAAGAAAAAAGAGGCTTTCAAGTACCCTGTTCCTAGTTCTCTGTTTAAACCCACCTCACAGGGTGGTTGTAAGAATAAACTAATAAAAGTCAAGGTTAATCGCATTGTAACAGGTCTGCAAATTTTTATGACTATCCTTAAAAAGTTATTGTATTATCCTTCTAAACACGTCATTTTTCTTTCAGAGTTAAACCTTGAGCTGATCAGGTCCTATTAAAGCAATTTACTTTGATAGCATTGGGTTGGCCAAAAAGTTCGTTCGGGTCTAGCCATAACACCTTACAGAAAAACTTGAACAGACTTGTCGGCCAACCCAGTATCAAAGCAGCCTGAATTTCCTCTCTTTTCCGAAATAGATTTCTAGGACTTGGGGAGAAAAAGAAAAAGAAGAAGCAGTCTTTGGTGTAGATTGTTTTCTTTTAGAGGGCAGTTGAATAAGGAAAGTTTTAAGAAATCAGTAGTTTTATTCAGTTCACCTCCATTGGTGAAAACATGTATAGTTCTTTATTCCACCACTGAAAACTGATCCTCCTAGGTGTTTTTTTGTTTGTGTGTGTGTGTGTGTGTGTGTGTGTGTGTGTGTGTGTGGTGCCCCCTGCCCTGTCTCGGTGATGAAACTGGACTCCCGCATAAAGTAGATAATTGTATATTGTTGACTTTTACCTGGATATAGAACCATGACACCACAGCACTCTTAAGATTATAATTCCTTCCTTGTGGAAGGAAATTAGAGATCAGTTATGCTCAGATAGGAGAAAAGGCATTTTATATGTACTTACCAGTACTTTGTGGTTACTGGAACTCAGCATACGTTCAGCCTTTATCCCTTCTTCTAATTAAGCTTTCAAGATGGCTAGAATAGGCCTTCTAAGTTTCTTTTCTCCTTAGCCAAGGAGAGTGTATTGTATTTCTCATTTCCTAGGTACAGCAGTGTTAACTTTATGTTGATTCCTGAATGACACATGGGCAGGAGGTGGGTTGTGTAGTTAATCCTCGTTCCCTCTCAAGTAAGCTGGATTTTGGCAGAAGAGTTGGTACACGTGAGAACCTCGCCCCTTTCAGGTTCGGAAGAGGAATCATTGATCATGAGCATGCAGTGGGATTTCACAATTAAGGAGATTCTGTTGGGAAGTTGTGTGCACTGATTTTTGCCTTTCCTCACAAACATATGTTTGGACCCGAATCCTCCAGTACCCTAAGAGCCTGCAGTTCTGCTCTAAGCCCTCTTGTTGTTAAAATTATTCTAAGTCACAGGGACTAATGAGATAATTCCAGAGTGCCCACCCTGGGCCAGGCTCTGCCCTGTCTTCAGGGAGAGGGAAACAGACAACCTCAAGGCAAGCACAGTAAGAAGTCCTGCGGATGAACCAGTTGTAAGGTACACCCAGAGGGGGAGGGAGTCATTCCGCTTAGGGTGGGGATGGAGGCCGTTAGGTTATTACTGGCCCTCTAGATTGAGTGACAGGTATTTACTAACTCCTTGCGGGCTCGGGTCATCTTTCTCTTACTCTTGCCACCTCACTGTAAGGAGGACCCTGTGAGGCCTTCCCAGAAGAGATCCCCACCCACGTGCTCCGCCTGCCTTTTGTCTTAGAAAAACTTTAGTCAAAGAATAAATTTAATCAGAGAAGTGAGAAAATGCAGAAAGAAAGGAAAACAGGCAGGACAAAATACTCATACTTTAGCCATTAAACAAAGTCAAGAACCTTTAAACAAAGTCAAGTTCTTCCTCAAGGACTGTAGATAATATTCTGAGCCGTGTCCTTTGAGCTGTTTTGCAGATTAAAACCCCCACCAGGTGGAAGAAGTTAACTGTGTGCTGCCCACAAGCCACGTAGACCCCAGACCCGTTGGAACCTGAAGGTTGATGATGCTGATTCCTGATTACTTCACCACCAACCGATCAGAAGAACGTCCATGAGCTGATCATGTCCGGCTCCTTGAACACTGTAAGACCCCTCACTACACCCTCCAGTGGGGAACACACAGTTTTGAGGGTGTTAGCCTGCCGTGGCCCCCTTTGCCTGGCAAAGCAATAAAGCTATTCTTTTCTACTTCACCCAAAACTGTGGCTGTGTTTCTATTTGTCCCTGGTGAACAGAGGCCGAATTTCGGCAACATCACCTACTTTCGCCCTGACTCTCATTCCCACCCACAAGGGAGACGGTGGGAGGCGGTAAACGCTAGACAGGGCTCCATGTGCCAGAATGAGACTTGACATTGAATCTGACTTCATCTTATTAGCCAAGGGCAGGTTATGTAGCCTCCCTGAACCTCAGGGGTTTTGTCTATTATACTGCCTTTGTAGGGTAGACAGAGTGAAATTAAAATATTGTACATGAGGTGTCCGGCACATAGTAAGTATCTGATAATATTTCGTCTTCCAGTGTGTGAAGTCTGCCCAGACTGCACTGTCTACCATGGATTGTCTGAGGCACTGGCCCGAGGGAGAGGCCACATCCTCTAGATACCTTGCTTTTTTCCAGCACATGGCTTTCCAAGTGACTGGACTGTTAAAGCAAAAAGAACCACAGTGGCCAAACCGAGCAGTAAGGCAGCATGTTTTAATGTAGAAATCCACTTTAATTCTGAAGTAATTCTCTAGTTTTCAGTTATATATAATCATTTTTCAAGATACAGATACAGCCCTAAGACTGTCACACAAACCTATATTTTTGATAAAAGCTTTCTGTTGAGGTCTATACGTACAGAAACATAAAAACTTGCATGGACAGCTCAAAGCATTTCACAGAGTGCACACACTTAAATGCCATTACTACCCAAATCAAAGAAATAGACTCTAGCCGAAGGGTAAGCATATCCTTACTTCTGTCAGCATGGATTGATTTAGCCTGGTTTTGAATTTTATGTAAATGGAATCATAGGGCGTGTACCCTTTGGTGTCTGGCTTCTTTCACTTAAGATTCCATGAGAGGACTTACCTGGTGGCGCAGTGGTTAAGAATCCGCCTGCCAATGCAGGGGACATGGGTTCGAGCCCTGACCCGGGAAGATCCCACCTGCCGCAGAGCCACTAAGCCCGTGCACCACAACTACTGAGCCTGTGCTCAAGAGCCCGCGAGCCACAGCTACTGAACCCGCATGCGCCACAACTGCTGAAGCCCGCGCGCCTAGAGCCCATGCTGTGCACAAGACAAGCCACGACAATGAGAGGCCCGCGCACCACAATGAAGAGCAGCCCCCGCTCGCCGCAACTAGAGAAAGCCCGTGCACAGCAAGGAAGACCCAACACGGCCAATAAATAAATAAATAAATTTATTTTTTAAAAAAAAAGATTCCATGAGATTCATCCATGTTGCTTTGTAACAGGAGCTTATGCTGTCTTTATTGCTGTACAGTATTTCTCCATTCTACTGTCAATGAGATGTTCAGCTTTTCCTGTGGGGTGGGGGCGGGGGCGGGGGAGGGGGAGGGCAGCTGAATGTCTAATGAAATCAACATCTACACATATACTGGTACATACACTTTCTCATTTCTGCTGAGTGCCTGCCTTGGAGTGGAATTGCTGAATCATCAGGTGGATTTCAGCTGTAATAGATACAGCCAAACTGTTTTCCAGGGTGTGTTTCCCAGTTTACATTGCCACCCTCAGTGTGTGAGGAGATATGTGTTTATTTTGCCCCAAAATGCGCTGAAATTGAATATTTCTCAAATTTCTATCTCTGTATCTAGCTCCTCTAAATAGCTGTTAAATTCAATGCTGTCAAGTATAATCCCCGGGGGTTACCACTAGATTATAAAACTGGAAAGTGTCATCTCCAAGTTTTCAGATTTCAGTCTCGAATGATGTTAAAAATAAATCAGAATAGCAATTTCCCTCAGCTTAAAAAATGACAACTACTTGGATACTCTACGACTGTCCTTTTAGATTTCAGATTTTTTAACTTGTAATTTGGGGCTGAACCTTCCTTCTGTCTGTCTTGGTTACAGACAATGAGGATTTCGGAGAAACCACTGCATGCCCTGGTGAAAAAGAAAAGTTTCTTTGTTTTAGAGGTCAAAGGCTAATGTAGCTTTTTTTCTTCTGGGATCCAGGGAAGCTTTAATTTATTCCCTTTGATATAAGTCATTAAACTGCCCTTTTAGTAGCTTAAATTGTAATTGCTGAGTAAATACATGTGTTTGTCAGAGTTGAAAGGTCAGACATCCCTGGGAAGGTCAGGCCATTGTTTGGCCACAGAGCCAGTATTGTGAGCTGCTGAAATACGACCCTTGCTGCTGTGCCTTCCTGGCAACCTCAGGCCAACTTCTGTTGGCGGCCTGTGGTCGTCCATATATTAGATTTCTCCACTGTAGATCAAAGGTAGGTAAAGACTCGGTCCTACTGGGTAGTTTGAACAGCGTTGCTCTTGGGATCTGGCATCGAGTTTACATCGGGATTCTAACAGTAATGTAATAGGATAGCTCTGCTCCAGGCAATTTTATCCTGAACAGAGAGGTATTTTACAGCTAAAATTTAAACTGCAATCTCTCAGTTTTAGAAAAAGTTTAAGGTAATAGAATTTTCTCAATTTTAAGGTGTCCCTGCATAAAATTTCTTAAGCTTCTTGGCCCTTGTCACCACTTGATTCTAGTTTAGATGCTGTGAAATCTGGCATAAACTTTTATAGCACTTGGTTATTTTTTACTTAATTTATTCATATTTCATTATATCCCCCAAAAGTGTTTGGTGCTCTACTGTATGAGGATGTTTGAGAAGAGTGAGTCTGGAAGAGAGATGGTGGTTCCAAAGCACTGTCGTGGTGGCAGGTACTGTGTGTAGGTCCCTAATATCCGTCTTCCAGTTTCACCCAGCCTGATGCTGGGTTTCATGGTGTGGCTGCCCTTCCGTTGCAGCCAGTTCTGCTCTCCATTGCCAGTCTTTTTTTTTTTTTAAGTTGATTTACAATATCGTGTTAGTTTCAGGTATACAGCACAGTGATTCAGTTTTATATGTATATATATGTTAATAACCTGTATATATAGGTTATTACAAAATATTGAGTATAGTTCCCTGTGCTATACAGTAGGTCCTTGTTGGTTATCTATTTTATATCTAGTAGTGTGTATATGTTAATCCCAATCTCCTAATTTATCCCTCCCCCCACCCCCCTCTCCGTTGCCAGGCTGGTGTTTTCTCCCCCTTGTTCAGTTTTCTTAACCTGAGGGCCTGCAGCTTCCTCAGGAGTTGTGGCCGTGCTGGTGGAGGTGATGCCCAAGGGGAGGTCACAGAGCCCAGCTGACCCTTTGTGATCAGGATTTGCCCACCAATACAACCGTGAAACACCTTGATTTTCCTAAGGTTGACGGGGCTCTCCCTATGGATTCTGTTTAATATATGTATGTTTGCATATTTACTTTAGTGATTTTCAGTTCATCTAGATGAGTGAAGTGAGTCTTTTAGGGAATGACACGAAGATTCTTACTGAAATAAAAGCAGTCCCCAGCTAGCATACTGTACTGTTGTCTGGCATGTCCCAAGCCCTCAAGCTAATAACAGCAAATAGATTGTATCTGACCTATCAACTCCAGTTAATTGCGGGTGGTTTTCTGGTATTCTTGAGGATTTGAGGCCTTATCCCTCTCTTAGGAAGGGGAAGAAATGCTGTTTTCTATTAGCAATGCCTGCCATGGGTTGCGTAGGGAAGGGGCCACCACATGTTCCCTTCTGGGTTTCTAACAGGATGAGGGAGTCTGGCACCAGGGAGCCAGCATTCGGCAAGAATGAGTCCTCCGGGCACTCTGACTTTTCCACAGCTTCTGTTCTGAGAAGCTCTGAGTCATTAGCACGGCAGCTCAGTGCTTAGGCTGGGAGCCTAAACCTCCGTGGGTTCAAATCCCAGCGCCACTTCACTAGCTGTGAGTCTTGGCAGAGACCTTTACACTCTGGGAAACTAGGTATTCACTCAGCAATTACAATTAAACTGCCAAACGGGTAGTTCAATTACACTCAAACCTCGTTTTACTGTAATTTGCAGACATTTGCATTTTTTACAAAATGAAGGTTTGTGGCAACCCTGCATCAGGCAAATCTATCGGTGCCATTCTCCCAAGAGCATTTGCTCACCTTGTGTCTCTGTGTCACATTTTGGTAATTCTCGCCATAGTTCAAACTTTTTCATTATTATTATATTTGTTATTGTGATGGGTGATCTTTCATGTTACTATTGTAATTTTTTGTCTTGCATTTTAAAATTCAGGTATGTACACTGCTTTTTTTAGACATAATGCTATTGCACACTTAATAGACTACAGCATAGTGTAAACATAACTTTTAGATGCACCAGGAAACTAGAGAATTCATGTGACTCACTTTATTTATTTATTTTTTAAAACAATAGAAATGCATTCTCCCACAGTTCTGGAGGCTAGAAGTTCAAAATTAAAGTGATGGCAGGGCGGAGCTCCCTCTGAAGCCTGTGGAGGAGAATCCATTCTTCTTCCCTCCTCCTGGCTTCTGGTGGCTGGTTGTGGATCCTGGCGCTCCTCCAAGCTCCTCTGCACTCCTCCGCTCACAGTATATGCAGTACTTCAGTCTCTGCCTTCCTGGTCACAGGGCATTGTCCCCTGGCCTCTCTGTGTCTCTCTCTTCTTCATATAAGGACAATAGTCACTTTGGATTAAGCCCACCCTTCTCCAGGATAATCTCATCTTTGCTAATTACATCTGCAATGACCCTATTTCCAAATAAGGTCACATTCTGAGGTACTGGCGGCTAGGGCTTCAACAAAGCATCTTTGAGGGACACACTTCAACCCATAACACTCAGGGTTGCTTCCTAGTCCACTGTCAGTTCCCTTAGCCCTGCCCCTAGCTTGTTAAAGAATCCTTTCATTGAACCTTCTTCATTTACCCCTTTGAGTGTGCGATTCCTGCTCTGAAATGGATCTTTGACCCTTACAAGCTGTGTGACCTTAGGCAAGACACTTCTCTGAGGTGTCTTCTCAGACACCTCTCTGAGGTTCCTTCACCTCTAAAATGAAAGTAATTTTCATACCTTCCCTACCTAATTCACTGAGTTGCTGAAAGGTCTTTGTAAACCAAAGAGGCCCATAGCACTGACGGGGATCATTATCATTCTGTGTGTGTTGAAAGGTACGGCTAGGAAAGGGCCATGTCTAGACTGTTCTATTTGATCTGAACAGAACCTAGCACCACATACCAATACATGCTGAATAAACGCTTCTTGATGTTGTTGATGACCTATCTCGTGCATCCTGGCCGGTATTGAGAGGCTGAACACTGAACTGCTCCCCGGAAGACTTGCTTTATTGAGGACATTTAGTTCCTCCTCAAGGGCTATAGATAATATTCTCAGCCATATCCTGCGACCTGTTTTGTAGATCCTGAAACCCCTACCAGGTAGAAGAAGTTAACTACACGATGACCAGACCGTAGCCATGACATAAGCTGCCCCATGTCCTCAGCCTGCCTATAATTCCGAGAATTGGCCTCAAATAAATGGGAACAAACCGACCCTGGAACTGAAGATCAACTGTACTTAAAACAATCAAGATGATGCTGATCAGACAACCGTGTGACCAGTTTCCGGACGGCTGTCGGAGCTGACTGTGCCGTTTCTGCACGTAGCCCCCTCCCTCCACTCAGAAAAGCTCTTGCCCCCTGATTGTGTGCGTGGGGGGCAGTGGGCCTGTGGACAGCCGTCTGCCCCATCCCCTCCCCCGGTTGCCGGCATCTGACATAAAGCAAACTTTCCTTTCCACCAACCTTGCTTCTTTATTGGCTTTTGAGCAGCAAGCCGCTGGACCCCACTTTTGGTTACAGTATCCCAAGTGATAGATATTAACATCTACTGAGCATTTTTCACATGTCAGGCGATTTTCTAAGGGCTTCACATGTATGAAGTCCCTCTTGGCGGCACTCGCAGTCCAGCTAGGGACCAATGGGGGCAGGTACATGGTACAACGGGAGAATAGGGTGGTATTGGTCGGGCCTCAGTGTTGCAAGTAACAGAAACCCGCTCAAATTAGCATGCATTTGAAAAATAAAAATCCTTCTTCTTTTTTGGCTCAGAAATCTGTGAAGTCTCAGCAATGGATAAGCACAACAGCTAAGACTTACTGGGGGAACTATATTCAATATTCTGTAATAAACCATAATGGATGAGAATTTGAAAAAGAATATATATATGTACACAATATATATATGTATAACTGAATCACTTTGCTGTACACCAGAAACACACACAACATTGTAAATCAACTATACTTCAATTAAAAAGACTTATTGAGAGTTTTCTATGGGCCAGGCACCGTACTAAGCACTTTGCATGTATTTTTTAATTTAATTTAATTTATTTTTTATACAGCGGGTTCTTATTAGTTATCTATTTTATACATATTAGTGTATATATGTCAATCCCAATCTCCCAATTCCTCCCACCACCACCACCCTGCCCTCCTGCTTTCCCCGCTTTGTGTCCATGTTTGTTCTCTATATCTGTGTGTGTATTTCTGCCTTGCAAACTGGTTCATCTGTACCATTTTTCTAGATTCCACATATATGCGTTAATATACGATATTTGTTTTCCTCTTTGTGACTTACTTCACTCTGTATGACAGTCTCTGCATCCATCCACGTCTCTACAAATGACCCAATTTTGTTCCTTTTTATGGCTGAGTAATATTCTACTGTATATATGTACCACATCTTCTTTATCCATTCGTCTGTCGATGGGCATTTAGGTTGCTTCCATGACCTGGCTATTGTAAATAGTGCTGCAATGAACATTGGGGTGCATGTGTCTTTTTGAATTATGGTCTTCTTTGGGGTATATGCCCAGTACTGGGGTTGCTGGGTCATATGGTAATTCTATTTTTAGTTTTTTAAGGAACCTCCATACTGTTCTGCATAGTGGCTGTATCAGTTTACATTCCCATCAAAAGTGCAAGAGGGTTCTGTTTTCTCCACACACTCTCCAGCATTTGTTGTTTGCAGATTTTCTGATGATGCCCATTCTAACTGGCGTGAGGTGATACTTCATGGTAGTTTTGATTTGTATTTCTCTAATAATTAGTGATGATGAGCAGCTTTTCATGTGCCTCTTGGCCATCTGTATGTCTTCTTTGGAGAAATGTCTATTTAAGTCTTCTGCCCATTTTTGGATTGGGTTGTTTATTTTTCTAATATTGAGCTGCATGAGCTGTGTATATATTTTGGAGATTAATCCTTTGTCTGTTGATTCGTTTGCAAATATTTTCTCCCATTCTGAGGGTTGTCTTTTCGTCTTGTTTATAGTTTCCTTTGCTGTGCAAAAGCTTTTAAGTTTCATTAGGTCCCATTTCTTTATTTTTGTTTTTATTTCCGTTACTCTAGGATGTGGGTCAAAAGAGATCTTCCTGTGATTTATGTCAAAGAGTGTTCTTCCTATGTTTTTCTCTAAGAGTTTTATAGTGTCTGGCCTAACATTTAGGTCTTTGATCGATTTTGAGTTTATTTTTGCATATGGTGTTAGGGAGTGTTCTAATTTCAATCTTTTACATGTAGCTGTCCAGTTTTCCCAGCACCACTTATGGAAGAGACTGTCTTTTCCCCATTTTATATACTTGCCTCCTTTGTCATAGATTAGTTGACCACAGGTGCGTGGGTTTATCTCTGGGCTTTATCTCCTGTTCCATTGATCTATATTTCTGTTTCTGTGCCAGTACCATATTGTCTTGATTACTGTAGCTTTTTAGTATACTCTGAAGTCAGGGAGTCTGATTCCTCTAGCTCCATTTTTTTTTTTTCCCCTCAAGATTGCTTTGGCTATTCGGGGTCTTTTGTGTCTCCATACAAATTTTAAGATTTTTTGTTCCAGTTCTGTAAAAATGCCATTGGTAATTTTATAGTGATTGCATTGAATCTGTAGATTGCTTTGGGTAGTATAGTCATTTTCACAATATTGATTCTTCCAATCCAAGAACATGGTATATCTCTCCATCTGTTTGTGTCATCTTTGATTTCTTTCATCAATGTCTTATAGTTTTCTGAGTACAGGTCTTCTACCTCCTTAGGTAGGTTTATTCCTAGGTATTTTATTCTTTTTGTTGCAATGGTGAATGGAATTGTTTCCTTAATTTCTCTTTCTGATTTTTCGTTGTTAGTGTATAGGAATGCAAGAGATTTCTGTGCATAGTTTTGTATCCTGCAAATTTGATGAGCTCTAGTAGTTATCTTTAGGATTATCTTTGTATCGTATCATGTTATCTGCAAACAGTGACAGTTTTACTTCTTCTTTTCCAATTTGGATTCCTTTTTCTTCTCTGATTGCCATGGCTAGGACTTCCAAAACTATGTTGAATAATAGTGGAGAGAGTGGACATCCTTGTCTTGTTCCTGATCTTAGAGGAAATGCTTTCAGTTTTTCACCGTTGAGAATGATGTTGGCTGTGGGCTTGCCATATATGGCCTTTATTATGTTGAGGTAGGTTCCCTCTATGCCCACTTTCTGGAGAGTTTTTATCATAAATGGGTGTTGAATTTTGTCAAAAGCTTTTTCTGCATCTACTGAGTTGATCATATGGTTTTCATTCTTCAGTTTGTTAATATGGTGTATCACATTGATTGATTTGCATATATTGAAGAATCCTTGCATCCCTGGGATAAATCCCAACTTGATCATGGTGTATGATCCTTTTAATGTGTTGTTGGATTCTCTTTGCTAGTATTTTGTTTAGGATTTTTGCATCTATATTCATCAGTGATATTGGTCTGTAATTTTCTTTTTCTGTATTATCTTTGTCTGGTTTTGGTATCAGGGTGATGGTGGCCTCGTAGAATGACTTTGGACGTGATCCTTCCTTTGCAATTTTTGGAAGAGTTTGAGAAGGATGGGTGTTAGCTCTTCTCTAAATGTTTGATAGAATTCACCTGTGAAGCCATCTGGTCCTGGACTTTGTTTGTTGGAAGATTTTTAATCACAGTTTCAATTTCATTACTTGTGATTGGTCTGTTCATATTTTCTATTTGTTCCTGGTTCAGTCTTGGAAGGTTATACCTTTCTAAGAATTTGTCCATTTCTTCCAGTTTGTCCATTTTATTGGCATAGAGTTGCTTGTAGTAGTGTCTAAGGATACTTTGTATTTCTGTGGTGTCCATTGTAACTTCTCCTTTTTCATTTCTAATTTTATTGATTTGAGTCCTCTTCCTCTTTTTCTTGATTAGTCTGGCTAAAGGTTTATCAATTTTGTTTATCTTCTGAAAGAACTAGCTTTTAGTTTTATTTATCTTTGTTATTGTTTTCCTCAAAGAACCAGCTTTTAGTTTTATTGATCTTTGCTATTATTTTCTTTGTTTCTATTTCATTTATTTCTGCTCGGATCTTTATGATTTCTTTCCTTCTACTAACTTTGGGTTTTGTTTGTTATTCTTTCTCTAGTTCCTTTAGGTTTAAGGTTAGATTGTCTATTTGAGATTTTTCTTGTTTCTTGAGGTAGGATTGTATTGCTATAAACTTCCCTCTTAAACTGCTTTTGCTGCATCCCATAGGTTTTGGATCGTCGTGTTTTTGTTGTCATTTGTCTCTAGGTATTTTTTGATTTCCTCTTTGATTTCTTCAGTGATCTCTTGGTATTTAGTAACGTATTGTTTAGCCTCCATGTGTTTGTGCTTTTTATTTATTTTTTTCCCTGTAATTGATTCCTAATCTCATAGCATTGTGGTCAGAAAAGATGCTTGATACGATTTCGGTTTTCTTAAATTTGCTGAGGCTTGATTTGTTGACCCAAGATGTGATCTATCGTGGAGAATGTTCCGTCTGCACTTGAGAAGAAAGTGTAATCTGCTGTTTTTGGCTGGAATGTCCTATAAATATCAATTAAATCTCTCTGGTCTATTGTGTCATTTAAAGCTTGTGTTTCCTTATTAATTTTCTGTCTGGATGATCTGTTCATTGGTGTAAATAAGGTGTTAAAGTCCCCCACTATTATTGTGTTACTGTCAGTTTCCTCTTTTATAGCTGTTGGCATTTGCCTTGTGTATTGAGGTGCTCCTCTGTTGGGTGCATATTTATTTAGAATTGTTATATCTTCCTCTTGGATTGATCCCTTGATCATTATGTAGTGTCCTTGCTTGTCTCTTGTAATATCCTTTATTTTAAAGTCTATTTTGTCTGATATGAGTATTGCTACTCCAGCTTTCTTTTAATTTCCATTTGCATGGAATATCTTTTTCCATCCCCTCACTTTCAGTCTGTATGTGTCTCTAGGTCTGAAGTGGGTCTCTTGTAGACAGCATATATATGGTTCTTGTTTTTGTATCCATTCAGCGAGCCTGTGTCTTTTGGTTGGAGCATTTAATCCATTTACATTTAAGGTAATTATTGATATGTATGTTCCTATTACCATTTCCTTAATTGATTTGGGTTTGTTTTTGTAGGTCCTTCTCTTGTGTTTCCTGCATAGAGAAGTTCTTTTACCATTGTTGTAGAGCTGGTTTGGTGGTGCTGAATTCTCTTACCTTTTGCTTGTCTGTAAAGCTTTTGATTTCTCCGTTGAATCTGAATGAGATCCTTGCCAGGTAGAGTAATCTTGGTTCTTCCCTTTCATCACTTTAAATATATTGTGCCACTCCCTTCTGGCTTTCTGCTGAGAAATCAGCTGCTAACCTTATGGGAATTCCCTTGTATTTTATTTGTCGTTTTTCCCCTGTTGCTTTTAACAATTTTTCCTTGTCTTTAATTCTTTTGAGTTTGATTACTATGTGTCTCAGTGTGTCTCTCCTTGGGTTTTTCCTGCCTGGGACTCTCTGCGCTTCCTGGACTTGGGTGGCTATTTCCTCTTCCGTGTTAGGGAAGTTTTTGATCTCTTCAAATGTTTTCTCAGGTTCTTTCTCTCTCTCTTCTCCTTCTGGGACCCCTATAATGTGAACGTTGGTGGGTTAATGTTGTCCCAGAGGTCTCTTAGGCTGTTTTCATTTCTTTTCATTCTTTTTTCTTTATTCTGTTCCGTGGCAGTGAATTCCACCATTCTGTCTTCCAGGTCACTTATCCGTTCTTCTGCCTCAGTTATTCTGCTATTGATTCCTTCTAGTGTATTCTTCATTTCAGTTATTGTATTGTTCATCTCTGTTTGTTTGCTCTTTAATTCTTCTAGGTGTTTGTTCTTTAGTTCTTCTAGGTCTTTGTTAAACATTTCTTGCATCTTCTCGATCTTTGCCTCCATTCTTTTTCCAAAGTCCTGGACCATCTTCACTAACATTATCCTCAATTCTTTTTCTGGAAGGTTGCCTATCTCCACTTCATTTAATTGTTTTTCTGAGGTTTTATCTTGTTCCTTCATCTGGTACATAGTCCTCTGCCTTTTCATGTTGTCTACCTTTCTGTGAATGTGGTTTTTGTTCCACAGGCTGCAGGACTGTAGTTCTTCTTGCTTCTGCTGTCTGCCCTCTGGTGGAAGAGGCTTGTGCAAGCTTCCTGATGGGAGGGACTGGTAGTGGGTAGAGCTGGGTGTTGCTCTGGTGGGTGGAGCTCGGTAAAACTAATCTGCTTGTCTGCTGATGGGTGGGGTTGAGTTCCCTCCCCGTTGGTTGTTTGGCCTGAGGGGACCCAGCACGGGAGGCCACAGTCTTTTTGGTGGCGCTAATGGCAGACTCCAGGAGGGCTCATGCCAGGCAGTACTTGCCAGAACTTCTCCTGCCTGTGTCCTTGTTCTTGCAGTGAGCCACAGCTGCCCCCCACCTCTGCAGGAGACCCTCCAACACTAGCAGGTAGGTCTGGTTCAGTCTCCTATGGGGTCACTGCTCCTTCTCCCAGGTCCTAATGCACACACTACTTTGTGTGTGCCCTCCATGAGTGGAGTCTCTGTTTCCCCTAGTTCTGTCGAAGTCCTGCAATCAAATCCTGTTAGCCTTCAAAGTCTGATTCTCTGGGAATTCCTCCTCCCATTGCCGGACCCCCAGGTTGGGAAGCCTGACATGGAGCTCAGAACCTTTACTCCAGTGGGCGGACTTCTGTGGTATAACTGTTCTCCAGTTTGTGAGTCACCCACCCAGTGGTTATGGGATTTGAGTTTATTGTGATGGCGCCCCTCCTACTGTCTCACTGCGGCTTCTCCTTTGTCTTTGGATGTGGGGTATCTTTTTTGGTGAGTTCCAGTGTCTTCCTGTTGATGATTGTTCAACAGTTAGTTGTGATTCTGGTGCTCTCGCAAGAAGGAGTGAGTGCACGTCCTTCTATTCTGCCATCTTGAACGAATCCCTACATGTATTAGTAGTTTTCATCTTTACCCAACCTTGCAGACAAAAGAGAGGATCCCTGGCTTGCCCAAGGTTGAAACAGCCAGTAATGACAGAACCAGTAATGACAGCTGGCCAGGCTAGCTTAAGTAGGGTTTGGCTGGATTCAGGGGTTGAAACAGTGCTATGAGACTGCTTGGCTTGGCTTGCATCTCAGAGCTTCCTTCCTAAGGTGGGCTCCTCTGTGTGTCTCCATGGTGACAAGCCCACACTGACCTCAGAGAGGTCTTCCCAACAGCTCTAGCCTAAGTCCTGGGGACTGACAGGTCTGGTCTGTGTCATGTGCCCTCTCCTAGGGCAGGGTCAGCCTCCTGAGAACACTGCAGGACTGCTATAGAAGGGAGAAAAAGTGTTTTCTCAGAGGAAGGGATGTCTACACCAAAGACCAGAGTTAATTGTGACCAAGGGTCAAAGTGAAAACCAGGTACTGGAATTCCTATGTCGACGAAAATAATCAATAAACAATCAATAATTAGAAAAGAGTTTTATTTGCGCCAAACTGAGGAGTAGCCCAGAAGCCTGGTTCCCAGATTACTCTAAGAAACTGCTCTGGAGAAGCAGGTTTTCAGCACAGTTTTATATCTTGTCAGAATAAAGAACATTAAACAAGTCAGGGATACATTTCTTCAAGGTTTCAAAAAAACACAAATGCATACACATACAGCACATACAGTAATGGCCTTGGCACCTGGGAAGGGAGTCTTTTCATCAAAGGAGGACCAGCATTGGCGTCCTAGGAAGAGGGGCATTTAATCTTTATTTTTCAAATGGACATTCTTTACATCTGGTCAATGTGCCCTTTTCTTTAATAATTAAAGCAGATGTACAGGGCTTCCCTGGTGGTGCAGTCGTTAAGAATCCGCCTGCCAAGGCAGGGGACACGGGTTCAAGCCCTGGTCCAGGAAGATTCCACATGCCGTAGAGCAACTAAGCCTGTGTGCCACAGCTACTGAGCCTGTGCTCTAGGGCCCATGAGCCACAACTACTGGGCACATGTGCCACAACTACTGAAGCCCTTGCACCTAGAGCCTGTGCTCCGCAACAAGAGAAGCCACCACAATGAGAAGCCCACACACCACAACGAAGAGTAGCCCCCGCTTGCTGCAACTAAAGAATGCCTGCGCACAGCAACGAAGACCCAATGCAGCCAAAAATAAATAAATAAACAATTTAATTTAAAAAAATAAAACAGATGTACAAAGTAGGTTTGATAGGCCAGAAACAGGCTATTTTAGTTAGCATAAAATTCTGGTTAACTCATGTAGAAGCCAGAATGATTTCCCTATATCTCAATATGTAAAAATTTCTTTTATCACCTGCTATGTGCCAGGTGTTTGCAAGGCATTGGGGAGCAGCTATGACATGGTTGTAGCCCCCCGTCAACTGAGAGAGCACAAACAAAAGGAAAATTGCAACAAAGAGTAACCGGAGGGCTTCCCTGGTGGCGCAGTGGTTGAGAGTCTGCCTGCCGATGCAGAACACGGGTTCGTGCCCCGGTCCGGGAAGATCCCACATGCCGCGGAGCGGCTGGGCCCGTGAGCCATGGCCGCTGAGCCTGCGCGTCCGGAGCCTGTGCTCCGCAACGGGAGAGGCCACAACAGTGAGAGGCCCGCGTACCGTAAAAAAAAAAAATAATAATAATAATAATAAAAAGAGTAACTGGAGTCCAAGGAGAAGGGAATAACTGATGAGGAGGTAAGCAGGAACCAAATCCAGAAAGCCTGGCAAGGCCAATTAATAACTACCAACTACCACTGCTTGAACGTGCGAGGCACTAGCCTAAACAATCGGTATACACTTATCTTCACTCTGGTACCTACTGTGTCACAGATGAGGAAACCGATACTTAGAACAATGAAATAACTTGCCCAAGGAATCCAGAGTGATGGAGCCAGGATTCAATAGTCTATGAACACCTTGGATTTAACCACATTGCTAAGGGAAGGCCAGCAAAGGTCACAGTCAAATTCATTTTTTCCCCACAAGTAATCCACAGTCAAAATGAAATTTCTTGGTTGGTAGCAATCTGATATCATACATCTATCATTTCGGTGCACAGTACACACATTGAAGAACTTATTTAATGGGCCCTAGCAATGAAGATGTGGTCATTAAATACCTGATTTTTTCCAACCTGCTTTTAAGTATCATCAATATGGTCTGCAAGAAGTGCATTTAAAATATCAGGGGGGAAAAAAAAGCTGAAAGGCATTCGGATCCAGATACAAAGGCCCTGAAACCACCAAAGGGGAAACTGATCTGACCCGAACATACTACATATGGAAACCCTGGAATGGTTGCGATGCTCTCGGGAATACTCAATTACAAGGGAGACCCAGCACTGACCTTTTTACAAGGAGACAATCAACAGAAGACTGTATTTGATAAGAGGAATTCACTTCCTGTTAACAAGGCTTCTAACCCTGTACAAGCAAAAGGAGAAGGGAGGGCAAAGACCCCAGGTGGCTTTGAAGAGATAAACCCTGGTTCTTTAGGAGTCTGAAAAGGAAAAGAAAAAAACAAAACGGGAAAAAGGAGGTATTGTGTAGAAAGGCCATATGATCCACCCAGTTGTTAAATCCTTTGCTCCAAAGGGTTTGCTACAAGGGCTGAAGAAATGATAGAAATAAACCTGTAGAAACTTGACATTCTTTTCTTGAATAATTATTGCATTTCTTCTGCAAACACTCAGAACACACAGTGATATTAAAGAGTGCCTACTAATTCAGATTTTACTTCCTGGGTGGCTTTCTGGACTATCCATCCCTGTATTCAACCTACCTCAAGCCACTCTCCCTGGTCCCCATGTACCACAGCAGAATGAAGGGCTGCCCTTTATTTGACGCTCTCATAACCTCATATGCAGTATCTCTGTTATGGCATTGGATGGAAATCGTCTCCACCACTAGATTCTAACTTGCCCCTGTCCTCAGCATTTTAGCAGATGTAGCTGCTCGGAAAATGTTTGTTGACTGAATTAATGAAACGCTTCCATACATTTATAAATACTGCTTTCTACTGTACTAGGTCTCTGTGGTCATTTTTGGCCCAGGAGCTCCTCAAGGGCAACGTCATGTCTTATCCATCTTATCTCCATTGCCTCGCATGGTGCCTAACAGTTCCTAGCAGGCAGTAGGTGCTCAGCAAAAGTTTGAAGGGTTAAGCACAAAATTTCTCAACATATGACACAGTAGGAAGGAGGCAAGAGAGTAGCAAACAGGATTACTGATGGAGGAAAACTTGTGAATTAGTGACACAGTCTTTTTCAGTTTATGAGCGTTGAGCGATGGGAACTGACGGATTTCTGGGAAAGTACAAATTTAGTTTTCACGTTTCTGGCTGGGGGCAATTTCTCACAAGCCGTTAAGAAGGGGGCTAACACGAACCACATACAGGTGCTTCACATTTAAAACCCCAGAACAAATCCATGAGGCAGGTATAATCCCCGTTGTACAGAAGAGGAAACAGGCCCAGAAAGGTTTATTTCTTGCCTGAGCCCCCACCCCCACGCCCCCGCAGCGGTCAGCGCCAGGCCCAGACTCCACCGCAGGTTCCCGGGCCCAGCCCAGCGGTCCTTTCCTCCTCCGGGGTGGCCTCTGACCCTTTCAAGTCTAGCTGGACAACTCCTGAGGAGAAGGAGGAGGAAAGAAGCTGGGGGCTGAGATGCTCTGGGCATACAGTAGCCACGGGGTTCAGGACGCAGAGCACAAAAGCAACGAAGTGCCCCCGTAGGGCCTAGCACACACGCCCGCGCGCATTCGCCGGCATCGGTAAGCTTGACCCTTCTGGGCTTCCGTAGTTCGGAACAAACTGTACATCTTTAGGTGGGGAAGGATAAATATTTTGAAATTCAAATCATGTTTCCGGATTTGAGCACTGAGACAGCAAAGCCAAACCCTCCGTACGTTCTCACGAACTAAAACCGCGAAGACAACACACCCTCTCCCCTTCACAAAAGGAAATCCCTCCCTCCTCCGGCGAACCGATGCCGGAAAGTTCCGGTGGGCTTGACGTCACTACCGCCCAGTTTCTGGGCGGTGCTAAGATGGACGCGCTACAGGCTCGGGAGCGACTCCGGCGGAGATACCTGTTCCCGCGGGACGCGGTGGTCCGGCTGGACCGCGAGGGCTACGCCGGGCCGGGTGAGGCACCCCCGCTGGCGCGCTCCGAGTCGCGCCGAGGTTCCCAGAGGCGAGGCGCCGGCCACGGCCGGCCCCGCGGGCCTGTCGCAGCCCTACCCAGTCAGGAGGGACCGGGTTTCGTTTTTTCAAGGCTTACCAAGTAGTTTTGCAAGTCGGGTATTTACTGTCGTAAAAGACCCTTAGAGATCAGGTAGCCCTGCGCATCTTGGTCTTCAGGATTCCCAGGAGAGCTGGCTTAACACCTGTTTGGCAATATCCATTAAAATAAAATATATCCACAGATTGTATTTCTAAGAACCTAACAAAGGAGCGTACTCGTAGCAGTACACAAGGGCGTGTGTGCAAAGTCTTTCATCTCAGCTTTGCTTGTAATAGCGAACGACTGGAAACATCTAATTGTCCGTCAGCAGGGAGCTGGCTAAATACACTTGGCTGTTTATACATGACACAGCAGGCAGACTTTTATGAATCAATGTGGATGCTTTTCAAAGGGAGGCGCAGAACAACGTATGGTATGCCACCATTTGTGTTCAAACCAGATAACATGCGGTGTGTGTTCACCTGTAGATGCATAGAATATGCAAGAATTCAGTAGACGTTATTACTGGTAGCTGCTTTGGGGCTGGGGAACTGGGGTTAAGGATAAAGAGAGCGATTTCATCTTTTTGTCCTGTATGTTGTAAATCTTGTGTATTTATTTTAAAAAGTAAACGCAGAAAACAACATGCGCAGGCATGCTGGTTTATAAATTTTGAGGGTGTCTCGCAGAATTTGTATTATGAATAAGCTTCCCAGGAATTCTGATGGTCAGCTAAAAGCTCGGGAACCTTGGCTACATACTAGTGGTTCTCACATGAACTGAGAGAGAGGGCATGTCAGTCACATGGGGAACTTGTCAGACCCCGTTTGACCCATTCTTTCAGATTGGGTCCCAAATGGAAGGAATTTGACTTGTCCATCACCTGTCTAAGGCAGTACCATGTTGGGACTGGACCTCCAGTGTGCCCTTTCCACTTTTGAGCTGCCCCAAAAGGTTGTGTTTGTTTAAAAAATTAAAATATGTAGTTGTAAGTAGTGTTTGTGGAAAATCAAGTCCATTTTGTGTTCTAATGTTTGCCACTTGCATTTTTCTTAATTAACAGGACTAATCACTTTCCTAGACTACACGTGAAGCATAGCATTAAAATTCCTATACTACCAGATGGCATTATTCTTTCCAAAAGACTATATAAATAAATTTGGTTGCAAAACTCATTTAGCGGCAAAAAAGTTGACTATATTGGACAGGTTTTATGGCAGGGTCCTATTAATTATTTCTAAAAATATAAACCTATTTTGGTGGTTTTACAGAAGAAATTGGTACTGTAATGGGAGAGAATGTGGTTCTTAGAAAGCTCTAGGAAATTATTTTATTTGACTTAAAATAGGTGTAATTAAAAAAAAAAAAAAAAAAAGGAATTTCCTGGCAGTCCAGTAGTTAGGACTCCACGCTTTCACTGCCGAGGGAGCAGGTTCAGCCCCTGGTTGGGGAACTAAGATCCTGTAAGCGGCACGGCGTGGCCAAAAAAAAGGTATAATTTTTCCTGTGACGTTAATGGTTACTTCATAAGTTGAACTCTCCGTTATTTGCAGAAACCTCTACACCTGTTGAGAAAAAGGAGAAACCTCTTCCAAGACTTAATATCCATTCTGGATTCTGGATTTTGGCATCCATTGCTGTGACCTATTATGTTGATTTCTTTCAAACCGTTAAAGAAAACTTTCACACCAGCAGGTAAGAAAACTTAATTGCTTTGTAAGTTAAACACACTTGTTTTATTTTTCACGTTTTGTGAGCCGAATTCTTCAAACGCTTAGTAGGCATCTACTTTCTGCCGGGCATGGTGTTGGAGGTGCTGGTGACGCAGAGTTGAAAAAGAGAGTGTGTGTTCTGGGCACGTACCGCAGAGTGGGTGAGGCTGGAAATTATTTCAGTGGGCTTTCTCAGCACAGGTGTTTTGTAGGATGAGGACGGTAGTGAATTTAAGAAGGATCTAATCCATTTGTAAACCATGCAGAGAGAATGACTGAAGGTCTTTAAGAAGATCAAGTACAAGAGCATTGGGAGGAGGGAATGAGAATTGTGGTGGGTGGGCATTGGGTCTCAGAGCTCGTTTTCAGAGAATAGTTACAGCCAGCAAGGTAACTACATGTACAGTCTGTGATTGAATTAGAGTTGAGGTCACTGGTGGAGGAGTCAGGAGCTTTGAGGCAGGATGTCAGATAGTCCATCGTTCATGAGGATTGAAATCTCTTTAGTATGAAATCTAGGAGTTGACATGGAGGGGAAGGTTGTTCATCACACTCCTGAGTCCTCACTGGGCATTGGAGAGTGTTCTGGAGGCCCCTAGATAACAGAAAAAGAGGGAGAGGTGTTGGTGAGCATCGGAGCTGGCATCGGGAGGGCTGATTTGCTTAAAGTGCGAGTGTAATTGTTTGGAAGGACCAGCGGGGCTAGAAAGGTGCAGACGGGACTGTTTGATCCGGTGATATCCTTGGGGGTTGGGGGACACCCAGCCTCTCCCGCAGAGGCCCTCAGGAAGAGCAGTGACTGCTGGAGGGGCGCCTGAGGAGAGTGAGGGAGCAGGTGGTCCGGGGAAAGCAGGTGGGGGGTGAGGGGGCGGTGTTATGTAAACTATGGCAGGGAGAGAGCTTGTTCCCGTTCCTTATTTCCACAAGCAGGAGCTTTCCCTAACCACTCCCATCTTCTGGCCCTTCCCCTCACTGGCTTCTTCCCTGGGAGGTGCTAGACCTCCTGATAGGGTTTGGGATGAAGAACCAGGCGTGTAGCTCAGCACCTTCTTCCTCTTGGGAGCCAGCTGCCCATGGGAAGCACAGATTCTGGGCTGCTTTTCTGCACCATTGTTTTATGGGGCGACCCTGACATGAGAAGGTCTCTAGGTTTTCACTGTGACTTGAAACCCAGTGGGTAAGTCTGTCTCTTTCTGGGTTTCAGTGTTAGGAAGCACGTTGTCACCATTCACCAAAGCTATCTTCTTTTCGTAGCTCTATCAGTAAAGAAGCTGACAGTTGGTCTTTATCAGTTTGGTTTCTTTGTGTCTTTCAATTGGTCTAGAACTTGGGCCGGGAAAAGAAGCGATGGTTGTTTCAGACACCATCAGTAGCACCTGCTGCTTCGTTCATGAAATATCTCATGAGAGCCTGAGATGTATCCAGTTATGGTCACAGTGATGAACAAGGCACACTTCTCACCCTCCACCAGCTCATTTTAGGCTGTGATAGATGAGTAAGTCATGTGGTGCGTACCGTTTGCGTGTACGAGGGTATGTGCGGGATGCCGTGAATGCACCTAGAAGGGGCACCCAGTCCAGCCCAACCTCAGGAGGTAGGCCTTTTTGAGGTTTCAGGAGAGATGAGAGGATTTATCCATTTGTGTCCTATGTATCCTTGTATATGAGAATACTAAGTATTCTTAGTAGTTAAAGGAGATGGTGAGGTAAGGAATAACTCACTACACTGTAAGGTGTTTGGGGGCGCCCACAGGAGTAGTGGCACACAGTAGCCCAACGGTGGTGTGTGACAGAGCCTGGACTCAGCCTCCGGATCAGGACTGGGGGGCATGAAAACAAAGTGGGAGTCATAGGCCTGTCCTCAAAGAAGTGTCATCTTAGAGGAAAAGAGACAGAAACGCATGGCCGAAGGCTGAGGATTTTGAGTAGAGTAGGGTTGCATTCTTGCTGAGGCCTCGGTAAGCAGCGGGGAGTTGGGGCAGCTGTGGCGGGAGAGCGCTACCCAGAGGCAGGCCGTGCAGGCTGCCTTCTGCTTTCTCGAAAAGGGTTCATTCCTCTGATTTTCCAAATCTGGCCTCCTCCCATGACCAGCAGGGGCTGGAAGGAAGGGGCTGATGAGCTTTTTCTCACACACACTGAGCCAGGTCTTCTGTGGAGTTGGAAGGAGCAAAAAGCCATTGGCCCTTGAGGGAGGACTGGAGATATTCTAGGAACGGGAGGGTTTCATTTAGAAATCTTTTGCGAGAGGCAATATGAATTAACTCCTTCCAAATTGATATTCAGTATTTCAAGAAACCCAGCTTAACTTGGAGGAGTTGATGGTGTCTGTTGAAATCTTTATTACTCTCACACTCAAAACTTCAGAAACAACCAGAAAGCCGCTTGCTTTCCTGTATGTTTAAAGAAAACGTCCTTTTTTGTCAGTTAGTTTATGAAAGTGTGTGTGTGTGTTTAAAGTCTTACTTTTTCATCCTTTCATGTGTCTCACGCTCATCTTTACCTACCCATCTATTAGATCTAGACTTTCTGCAAGCCGGGATTGAGTAACTGTGGGTCTCTCTGCCCCTTCTCCAGTTGATATTCTTCTTAGAAATACATATTTAGTCTATTAATGAAAACTTTAAAGATACCTGATTTGTTAAGTGCTGTCAATTAGCACTTTTTTTTAAAACCACTTTATTTTTGTGTACATATTTGCTTAACAGTCACTGAATTTCTAGTCAGCTTCAGGTATCTGAAGAGCCTTTAAAAGTAGTTTATATTGTCTAGACCCAAGGTATGCTGCACACAGTCTGGAGCAGAATTGCAAATAACATCTTTCTAAAGATAGGCATAGAAATTCTGATTCAGTAAGTTAAGATGCTTCCTTTCTCTAGTGGCAGGGCTGAGTCATACCTGGCTGGTAGGCCCTGTGTTATGGGACAGGACTCAAAATTCAAATCACCTGTATTCAAAGGTAAACTTACAAAACCTTTGTCAGATACATGCACTGTCAAAAATGGGATCACTGGGGCTTCCCTGGTGGCGCAGTGGTTGAGAGTCCGCCTGTCGATGCAGGAGACATGGGTTCGTGCCCTGGTCCGGGAGGATCCCACGTGTCGCGGAGCTGCTGGGCCCGTGAGCCATGGCCGCTGAGCCTGCGCGTCCGGAGCCTGTGTTCCGCAACGGGAGAGGCCACAGCAGTGAGAGGCCCGGGTACCGAAAAAAAAAAAAAAAAAAAAAAAATGAGATCACTGCCATTGGTATGGTAAGCCAGCAATGATATGAGCCTGTGTCACATTTCAGATGTGTCAAAAAAGATTATTTACTATTAGGCTGTAGAGGATGTAAAAGAGGATAATAGAAGGGTATTATTTTTGTCTCTACAGTTGGTTTCTGTTTGGCGGTACCTTGTTGCTTGTTAGCTTATCGATTGCATTTTACTGCATAGTCTATCTGGAATGGTATTGTGGAATTGAAGATTATGATATCAAGTATCCAACGTTGATACCTATTACAACTGCTACTTTTATTGTAGCAGGAATTTGGTAAGTTACCTTTGGAATGAAAAGTTTTTTGATCAGGTAATGATGTACATGGTACAAAATTCAAGAGGGAAAAAAAAAGGGAATAATGGGAAAACAGTCTCCTTGATTCCCTTTTCAGTAGTGTCTTTCTTTACTTATATATTTAGTTATTTAAAATACAAATGGTGACATGCTATATATATATATATATATATATTGCATTTTGCTTTTTAAATCATTTTCATTGTGAAGTATAATACAGACAGAAAAGTGGAAGAATCTAAAATATACAGCTGAATTATCATGCAGTGAGCCTTGGTGTAAACCCTAACGAGGTCAAGAGAAAGATCTGTGCCGGCCCCCTCTAACCCCTTCCATGCCCCCTCCCAGTCACTGTACCTTCATTCCTGCCCGCAGGTAAACACTGTCCCCACCTTCATGGTAACTGCTTTCTTTTGCATCTCTTATAGAAATGGGTTCATATAGTATGTATTCTTTTACATTTGACTGTTTACATGCAACACTATGTATGATTCGTCCATATTGTGCATAACAGTTGCACGTTTTCATTGCTGTTCAGCATTCCATCTTATAATCAACTCCCAGTTTATCTGTTCTGCTGTTGATCGCATTTGGATTGTTTCCAGTTTGGGGTTATTATGAGTGATGCTGTTAAGAACATTCTTGTGTATGTCTTGTGTGCCTGTGTGTGTTTCTGTTGGATGTATATGTACATGCATACATATATACATATCTCTAGAAGGGAAATCGTTGGCTCATCGGGTATGCATACCTCCAACTCTAGTAAATAGTGCCAAACTGTTTTCCAGAGTGATCTTTTTTTTTTTTTTAAATTGAGTTTGGAATTCTTCCATACCAGTACATATAGATGTGTCTCATTCTTTTTAACAGTTACATCATTATCACTGCATGGACATATCATGATTTATTTAACCAGCTCCCTGTTTTTTTATTCTTTCGCTGTTATAAATAATGCCACAATTAACATCATTTTTCATAAGCTAAGAGGTTCTCAGTGAAAAGTTTTTTTTATGTTTATAAAAGTATTTTATAACTTGCTCATTAAAGAAAAATCTGTAAATTACAGAAAAACACAAAGGAAGTAAATCCCATGATCCTGCCAACCAGAGAGAAAACTACACTGAACATTGTGTTTGGGCTTTTAGGTTTTTTTCCTCTCTTTATATTAATTGCATTTTAATTTAGGGAAAACCACACACCTTTGTACATATTCAGTTTAAATGTATTTTTTCTATTATGTATTTTCTGTAGTTGAAGTTTATGGGTGTTTGACATATGTTGCATTGTGATGCGGTTTTTTATTAACCCTTCGGTGACGAGTGTAGACAGTTGTCTTATTTTACAATTTCTTATAAGGCTAACGTCACCCCCAGAAATATTATTGTATGTTTTAGAACAGTATTCAGTTCATAAAAATCATTGCACTTAGTGTGTTATTCTTACCTGGTGACAGGAATAGTATTTTTCTCAATGGAAAGTTTAATAGCAGCTTATAAATGATTACTTTTTCATTCTGTTTCTAACAGAAAAATACTTTAACCGTCTATTTTTTTTTTTTTTTTAACCATTATAGTTTGGTAGTGTGTGAGATCGTAAAAGCAGGCTGTAGTCATTTTATTTCGTGTTCCTTTACAGATACTAATGTTAAGAGACTGAAGTCTCTGTTAAGCCAGGCCAGCTCTCGTTAGAGGAGCTTTAGTGATTCCAGTTCTGAGTACTTTGTGAAGAAATTGTGATATTTCCAATATTGGCTAAGTCACATACCTGAGAAACATGATTTATATATAGAAAGTTACTGGCTGAATGAACTTTCCCAAACCGGGTAAAAGTGAGTCCTTTAAATCTAGATTCTGCAGTAGAATATAGTTGTGTAGAGTATAGCTACAGTTGTGAACTGTGTGGCTATTTTGTCCTTTTCTTTTCAGCTTCAATATTGCTTTATGGCATGTGTGGTCATTTTTCACTCCACTGCTGTTGTTTACCCAGTTTATGGGGGTTGTAATGTTGATCTCACTCCTTGGATGATTTCTAAAGGTAAGATTTCTGGAATGGTATTTCTAATAATGAATGCATTTGAAAAAGTCTTTCATGATAATTTTCAGTGGACATAGCAATAACGGACTAGTAAATTATTTCAGTCATGTTTACACCAGAGTTGTTCATCCATTGAACTCTGAGGTAGAAGGGACTGTGATCCCTTCCCATTTGCATAATTTAGTTCTAAGTGACTACTTTTTTAGAGAAGGCACCCTGACCTTCCAAGATCTCATGAAGAGAGTATTTGCACCTTCCAATATGGATAAGTTCACACATTGATCGATTTTCTATTGCAGTAAACTTCCATCTACTTCTATACAGATGACTATTGGCTAGATCGTTCTTAGTTAATGGGAATATGGGAAGAATGGGCAATTTTACCCAGTTGAGAAGAAAAATCTGTTTTCTAACTGTCCTGGCTGCCTCATAAAAATCTGATGGATGGCACATCAGCCTTTTCCTTCCATGTTATTTATAGAATTTCTGTTTACCTAGAGACCACTGTGTCCCTGGGCCTGCTGCCTTCACAATGGGGTCTATTTGCTAATTGGCAGATAACTCATTTATTGAATAAGTATGTGTTCAGAGTACTCACTGTACATGCTTAGGGACATGGTGAAAAAGACAGACGGTCCCTCTCTTCACGTTGCTTACGTTAGAACTTGGAGAAAATCTATTCCATATGTCAGTTTACTTACTTGTAAACTTAAAAACTGAGACCCAGAGGAGTAAACTTCAAAACTGAGACCCAGAGAAGTAAACTTGGAAAACTGAGGCCCAGAGAAGAAAAAGTTAATGCACTCAATTATTGGGGTGCAAAAGAAAACTGACATTGCGGCTCACAGACAGCATGTTCTCCCTTTGGAGTTTGGAAAGTCCCTATAACCAGGTAAAGAAGAAATGGATGTCCTCTCATTGTTGCTAGTCTGAAAATAGCTGCTAGCACACACATGCTGATGTGCAGAGTCCCCTCCACACGTTGTGCTGTGTCTAGGACCGTTTGGACTCTCACAGTATGTCCTCTGTCCCTGTTGACCTGTCGCCACAAGAGCATTCCCTCATCTGACCCTGTCTGCTTTGAATCTCTGGCTGTTCTGTATTGAGTTTTTCCACGTGTTCAGGAGCTTTTGACTTACTGCCGACATCAACGTTTAATTGGTAACAGAGAGCCAGAGAATGTTGTAGGCAGGGAGATTGAACTGTGCTTTTTAATATTAAATCCAACAGCCTGAGATAGAATGTCTCGCTTGGGTTTTCTTTCAGGTGTAAGGGCATGTCAGTTTAAAGTGAATGATTAATATCCTGCTAGCTGAAAGCACCGCAGACATAATGGAAAAGCTACAGTGTGTTTTTGCATCTATGAAGTGAATGGTTTCCTTGGAAGAATTGTAACTTTATAGCTCTGTAGTTGAAATCAGAATAAATTATATTTCATTTGCATATTCCTAAACTCATTATCGAATTTTTCAGATTCAAAGTAGAAATATTCAAGACAGAAATAACTGATTTGCAGTGTTAATCTGTTTGGATCATTGGAGAAATTGTTGGTGTAAAAATTTAAATGAATTTTCATTAGAGATGCATAATGTACTCCCGATAGTGTAGAGAAGTTGTTCACTCTTCCATTTAAGGGTGAGCAGTTCAGTGTATGAGATGACTGGCTGTGTATATAAAGGAATGATAGTGTCATGTGCCTTTAACCCAACTTCAGCAATTCCTATATAATACCATTTTTATAATAGTTTTGTAAGGAGGAGGACCAGTTGAAAGGATTTTGTGTTTTCCCATCACTTAAGATTTATCACTGTGTAAATTACTGGGTTTTTAGCATTTGTTTAACTATGAACTTTTAATCATCTTAAGTACGTGTAATTTTTTTCTTAATATTTAAATAAAGTATTTCTATAACTTTCTTGCGGGTTTTGTTACTACAAACTTTGGAATTGTTTCTGTCTTCAGCTATTAGCACTTTCACTATAGAAATAAGGCTTCTTTTTAGCGAAGGCTACCCTGCTTTTCAAAGACCAATGGAAGACAGTATTTGCACTTTCAAATGCAAATATGTTTACATTAAACCTAAACATCGTAAGCATTGTGACATTTTAAGTACCTTATGTTGGTTTCTGCGCTCCCCACCCCCAAGGGACTTCAGGTAATGATATGTTTCAGTCAACACTTGTGTCTGACTCGGATCACACCCTGCAGTAGTAGTTAATCTTGACCTTGAGTAGCAGTTAGTCTTTCTCCAGCTGTGAGGCAGGAACAATATCTGTGTTGTTGGGTTGTGGGTGATAAGAATAATGTTTATGAGACACCTACTACAGTGCCTGGCACACAGTAGGTGCTCACTCAATAAATGGTAATGGAGAGGGAATGAAAGACAAAGTAGATCAAACAGCAGGAATGGGAAGAGGCAGGCATGATCGATAAACAGATTCAAGCTCAGTTTGTGTACATATGCATGTGAGGGTGTGTAGAGAGAGTCATTTAAAGTAAGGAGCAAAGTCAGGCGAAGGTCAGAATCAGGTGGCCAAGTCAGTCAGTGATGTGAGGGTCCAGTGCAAGGCTGAGGTTGCAAACCCAGGAAGTAGGATTAGAGGGAGCCCTGGTTCAGACCCTCCGGAGGGAACTTGGTGGGGGGCAAGGGACGTACCCCCGTGACAACTCCCACAGAGTCTTTGGGCAGATTCTGCAAGAAATCCTTCCTTCCCTCCCTCCCTTCCTTCCATTTTTCTTTTCTTGCAAAGTAGTTTTACTGTTGATACTTGGATAGAAACCTAAGGCTGGGATTTTCTGTGTAATACAGTCATTAGAACCCAGTTAGCCAAGTGCTGATACCGTGGTATAGCTAGGGTGGTAAGGAGGTGATCCTGTTACAAAGAGACATCTGAATAAATTTGTTTAAGCAGGATCATTCCTGGTCCCTGTGCCCATTAAATAAGTGCTGTGCAGATTATTTGTGGGTCTTTTCCTATTGTTATTATTTTCTAAAATAAATTTATTTATTTATTTAGGGCTGTGTTGGGTCTTCGTTTCTGTGCGAGGGCTTTCTCTAGTTGCGGCGAGTGGGGGCCACTCTTCATCGCGGTGCGCAGGCCTCTCACTATCGCGGCCTCTCTTTGTTGCGGAGCACAGGCTCCAGACACACAGGCTCAGTAGTTGTGGCTTATGGGCCCAGTTGCTCCGCGGCATGTGGGATCTTCCCAGACCAGGGCTTGAACCCGTGTTCCCTTTATTGGCAGGCAGATTCTCAACCATTGCGCTACCAGGGAAGCCCTTGTTATAATTATTAAATAAAAACTGTGTCAAGGAGTGTTGTTGCTTCTTCTAAACAAGCCTGTGGGAGGAGCAGCCACTCAGAATAGTAATGAATAACGGAATTAACAGTTGTGAATGTTTATCGTGAAAGTCAGGGATATGGTAGAAGCAAGCGTGTGCTCTTAAAAATGTCCCTGACTGACAGTCCCAAGTGTCAAGACCGAGTCTTCCACCCAGGTTGCACACTGGTTGCCACAGGCCTGCTGCTCAGAGGTTTTCATTGCAGCTGGTGACAAGGCTGTCTTGTGAAGAGTCCTCCAGGTGATTCTAACGTTCAGCCTCATTCCAGAACTATCCTGTTCCAATCACTTTGGGCAGAGACGTCTCTGCAGAAGCTAGAATGTTCGAATTGTCAGGGAACACAGAGATAGCAGAATTGAACTTAGCTACCTAGGCTAAAAACCAGATTGAGGCTCCCTCCAAATCTGTGTCTGGGACCTAGCTTGAGAGGCAATGGTCTTTCTAGGAGACTTTATAGCATTTAACATCCTGGCTGTCTCAGGGTTCTTTGGTTTTATACAACAATAACAAGAAAAGGTCTCTGGCTATGCTTAAGCAAAAGAGAAATGCATTGGAAAGGAATTGAGGGAAAAGCTAAGAGCCACATCTTTATAAGTAGAATCATTTGGGGCAGTGGGGCGGGGTGGTCCTAGGTAATAGGGGTTAATAGATGCCCTCTTCCGTGGCCACAGTTAGGATAACTGCCTTTCACTTAAAAATATTTTAAAGACTTTGATTCAGCTCAGTGTTTCTTGAGGTGGGAAAGAGCTTGGTAGATTTTAAGAAATGTTTACATAGAATTCATAAAAATAAATAGCAATCAGGAATATTTCGCATACACTAAGGACTAATTTGAAAGAAGCCAAATTGCAGGCTCTGGGTCAAGGGAAGATTGGGAGTTGAACAGAAGAGTAAATTATTCCTAAAAAGGCCACAAAGATCTCTTCTAAGTCTCTCAGATTCAGTTCTGAAGTTGAGGAATGGGATTTTCCCAATTCGGCAGAAATGTAATGTGTAGCTATTTTATTTCTAAAGCAATGTGAGCAACTAGCTTTTGGTAGAGCTGTAGCTTTGGCAAACCTTATTATACCTCACTTTGGGTATATTCATGATGCCTTGAGATGCATCATTCCTGTCCACCTACAAATGTGTTGTACTATTTACCATCTTCAAACAAACACCCAAGATAGGGCTCCCTCACGCTTCTCCAGTTATTAACCACTTTTTGGGTCCCCTTTACAGCAAAACTCCACCGAAGAATTCTCCAGGCTTATATCCAATTGTGTTCCTCATTAAAAAAAATTGTATTAGGACGTATGGACTCAAAAGAGTGTGTGTAATGTTCCTTTATGTATAAAAATAGAGTCCAAAAGGATGTCAGGAACTTGGTCCCTCCCCAGCCCACACTCGGGGGTAGGAGTGGACCCTGGAGTTCACTCAGCTCACTGCTTCCCTTGCTCCCGCGCGCCCAGCCTGCAGCCTGATCCCCACTCTCTCTCAGGACCAGCAGGACTCCTTGTAATCCCTCCACCCCTGGTCATGGTGCCACCACAAAACCTGGGATTCCTTCTCATACCCTGGGCTGACTTCCACGTGCATCTGTCTGTATGTTCCGGTTATCACCTATCACTGCATAACAAACCACGCCAAAACTAAGTGCCTTAGGACAACCACCACCCTTTATTTTGCTCAGGAATCTGAAATTTGAGCAGGAATTGATAGGAACAGCTTGTTATGTATGGGGTGACTCAACTGGGACTGGACGGTCCACTTCCAAGGTGGTTCCCTTGTGGTTGACGAGATGGTGCTGGCCGCCAATTTTACTCCGCCTGGACCTCTTCATGGGCAGCTTGGGTGTCCTCATGGCATAGTAGCTGGGATTCAAGGGTGAGCTTTTACATTAGTTTCTGTTGCTGCTGTAACAGATTGCCACCAATAGCGCTAAAAATGACAGACATTGATTATCTCACGGTTCCTTGGTTAGAAGTCTAATATGGGTCTCGGCAGGGCTGCATCCCTTTCTGGAGGCTGTTAGGGGAGAATCCATGTCCTTGTTCTTTCAGGCCGTTGGCAGAATTCAGTCCCTTGCAGCTGAAGGACTGAGATCCCCATTTCCCAGCTGGCTGGCAGCTGAGGCCCATTCTCAGCTTGGAGACGCCAGCCACGTGCATTTCTTGCTCGTGTAGCCTTCTTCCTCCATCTTCAAAGCCTAGGACAGTGGGTCAACACATCGCTCTTATACTTTGAAATTCTCCTGCCTCTTCTTCCAATGCCACATTGCTCTGACCCACTCTTCTGCTGCCTCCTTCACTCCTAAGGGTCCGTGTGAATACATTGGGCCCACCCACCTGGGCCACCCAACATCATCTCCGTGTTTTAAAATCCTTACTTCATTTCAGTGTTCCTTTTGCCAGGTAACACAACATATTTATAGGTTCCAGGGAGTAGGGTGTGGACATCTTTGGGGCCATTACTCCACCTACCACGGTGTCCTAGAGACAGGAAATGGAAGCTACTGCTTAAAGCCTGGGCTCAGAAGCTGAATGTCACTTCCATCCTATGCTACTGGTCAGGCAGTCACAGATCCCCTATTTAAGGGGAGGGGACATGGCTTTGCCCCATCCTAAAGGAGGAGTACCAAAAAATTTGGAGGTCGTGTTTTAAAATTGCCATAGTCTAGCAGCCACTGGAGAGCAGTAGGGAGTTTCCTTAAAAAACTAAAAATAGAGTTGCCATATGATCCAGCAATCCCACTCCTGGGCATATATCCTGAGAAAACTTGAATTCTAAAAGGTACATGCACCCCAGTGATCACAGCAGCACTGTTCACAACAGGCAAGTCATGGAAGCAACCTAAATGTCCATCAACAGATGAATGGATAAAGAAGATGTGTATAAATACAATGGAATACTGCTCAGCCATAAAAAAGAATGAGATAATGCCGTTTGCAGCAACATGGATGGACCTAGAGATTATCATACTAAGTGAAGTAAGTCAGACAGAAAAAGACAAATAGTAATGTCATATAATATCACTTATGTGTGGAATCTAAAATATGATACAAATGAACTTATTTACAAAACAAACAGACACAGACAGAAAACAAACATACGGTTACCAAAGGGGAATGGAGATGGGGGAGGAACAAATTAGGAGTTTGGGATTAACAGGTACACACTACTATATGTAAAATAGATAAACAACAAAGTCCTACTGTATAGCACAAGGAGCTATGTTCAATATCTTGTATAAACCCTAAGGAAAAGAATATGAAAAAGAATTATATATATATATATATATATATATGAGATTCACTTTGCTGTATGATAGAAACTAACATTGTAAATCAACTATACTTCAATAAAAAAAAAAGAAAAGTGAAAATTGCCACAGTCTAATCTCTGTTCATAAATTCTCTAGATTCCTTCCACATGCAAAAGTCGTTTATCTTCCAGGAATCACTGAAGTTTCATCCCATTACAGCATCAGGTTCAGGCTCGAGCTCCCGGATCTCATCATCTAAATCAATAAAAGGTGCCTCAGGTGCAAGGTCCTCTCAATCTGCACACCTTTAAAGGTAAGTTACCTGCCAATTACACACCAAACATACAGGGGTGAGCTAGAGATAGGGTGCTCGTAATAATATTCCCGTTCAAAGAGGGGTAACAAGGCACGTGGCTTCTGTTCCCTAAAAATTCTGAAAGCCAGCTGGGCGTATGTCTCCCTCTCTTGTTTAGGGACCAGTGCTGCTTCTTAGGACTGTGCAAAGCTTTAGGCTCTACCCTCTGGGCTCTATTCTACCCTCTGTGTCATCCTTTTTTTAGTGGAAGCTGGTGGTTCTTCCATTAGAACAAGTCTCAGAGAGTGAGAAGTAGAAGAGCTGCTGCTGCTTTTTTTTTTTTTTTTAATTATTTATTTATTTATGGCTCTGTCAGGTCTTAGTTGTGGCACGAGGGATCTTCCATTGTGGCACGTGGGCTCTTTGCTGAGGCGCGTGGGCTCTCTAGTTGTAGTGCCCGGGCTCAGTAGTTGCGGTGCGTGGGCTTAGTAGCCCCATGGCGTGTGGGATCTTAGTTCCCCGACCAGGGATCGAACCTGCATTCCCTGCATTAGAAGGCAAATTCTTAACCACTGGACCACCAGGGAAGTCCCAGAAGAGCTTCTTGGTAGCATTTAAAGAAATCTTTACCTCCTGGAGCTGGAGGGTAGACATAGCTAAGGATCAGCACAAAACTGAATTGTGAGAGTGGCAGAGTAGCAGAGAAGGCTGAATTCTCAGTCTAGGAAAATATCCACCAGAGTCAGAGCCCTGATAGGGAAGGAGCAGGAATTTGAGAATTGGGAAGGGGATAACTGGTGAAATGCGCTTGAGAACCTTGCACTCCTAGATTCCTCAGAACCTTCTGGACCTACAGAAGGGCCACCTCCCTCTTACTGGGTGATAGAGTCACTCCTTGCTTGAAGACCATGCTGAGGCCCCAGAGGCGGTAGGAACCTTACAAAGCAATGCTTGCTCTCCTCCAGATTTGTCCCCATGTTCCTCCTGGCCACCCATCCATTATTCTGGATCAAATGCTTGCATAGCCTTACTGGGGATGTGCTGGCCTGCTGAGTAGAGAGAGGGATCATATGGCAAAGGTGCTTCAGGACCTGAATAACATATACTGACAAATACTTCAGGAGCCTGTGCCTGGGAGTAAATCATGGTGGTGCTGGATTAAAAGCAGACTATAACATTGGTTTAGGGAGAGTTTGTCAGTGTGGGTGCTCCCTTTTGAAACAGGATTCAACACCCTGGCAAGGGCTTGAAGAGATGGTTCTAATCCACTGCTGTTATGGTTCTTGGAGGCTTGGAAAAAGTCATGGCCCACATTAAACAAAGTAGAGATGCCAGGATCGCCATGACACATTGTGGGGGAAGGGATCAACGGACTCAGGGAAGTGGGCGTGCTCAAGTGGGTCCACCGTGTAAGATTAGAAAACCTACCAGCTGATCTTTGGAGGACCCCAAAGGCTCTCCGTTGATCATGGAGATAAGAAATATGCCAATAAGAAGATACAGGCATCATTGAGTTGGTCAACAGTGACTGTCCTCTGTAGGCCATGCTGAGGCAGGAATGCTGTTACAGAACTGGTCTCCCTAGCAGCAGTTGGAATGCTAGGATCCCATAATAGTGGAGGCTGTACCATTTTTGCTTTTCCCAGGCGGGTCTAACAGTGCACCTTCACAGCCTTGCCTCAGAGCTACCTGACTCTTGTTATCTCCCATAATACAGAACTGGATTATCTGACATTCTACACAATATCATACTGGGCCACTACACTGATGATCTACAGTCATTGGATCTGATGAGCAGGAAGCAGCCAGTACTTTAGATGTCTTATCTGAAACAGGGTGGATGAGAAAACCTACTAAAATTCAGGAGGCTATAACTTTGGTGAAGTCTCTGGGGGTTCAGTGATCTTGAACGTGTTGGCATATCACCTCCAAGATGAAAGACAAGATGCTGCTCCTTGTACTTCCTCCCATTAAAAAAGAGGCAAATACTTAATAGGGATTTCTAGACGTTGGAGGCAACATAGACTACATCTAAGTGTGTTACTTTGACCTATTAACTGAGGAACTCACGAGGCTGGCCATTTTGAGTGGGTGTTGGAGCAAGAGAAGGCTCGGAAGCATCTCCAGGCTGTAGTGCACACATTCTCCCACTTGGATCTTACAACCCAACAAAGCCAATGGCACTTGAAGTATTTGTGGCAAATAGTGGTCTTATGTTGGAGACTCTAGCACAAACCACAAGGATTTTGGAGCAAATCCATACCTTCTTCTGTAGATAATTATTTCTCTTTTGAAAAATAACTTCTCATTTGCTACTAGGCCCTGGTAGAGACTGAATGTCCATCTATCGCATGGACTGCAGTCATCTGACCCACCAAACCACAAGGTTGGGCATGCCCAGCAGTGATACATTGTTGAGTAGGAATGATGTAGAAGACTTGACTTGAGCAGGGTTGAAAACCATGAATAAGTTGCATGCACAGGTGGTTCAGGTTCCTTTGAAACCGCTCCTCCTGCATTGTCTCCTTTCCTTTAATTCACACCCGTGGTCTCATGGGGTTCTTTTCATGACTGATGAGAAAAAGCTCAGGCTTAGTTTACAGTGGCTCTATGTGATATGACAACACCAGCCATCATGATATGATGTCCAACCATGTGGACAGCTGCAGCATTACAGCCCCACCCAAAGGGATCCCTGAAGGGAAGGGTGGTAAAGGAAAATCTCCCCAGTGGGCAGAGTGTGGAGTGGTACATAGGGTTGTTCACTTTGTCTGGATTGAGAGACGTCCAGAGTACAAATATACATGAACTCATGGATGGTTGCTAACAGGCTACCAGTTTGTCTAGATACTCAGTGACTTGGAAATAAAATCTGAAGATTAGTTACAAGGAGGTTTGGGGGAAAAGTGTGTGGATGGACCTCTCAGAATGGATTCAGGGTATGAAGATTGGCATCTCATGTGAATGCTCACCAGCGGCGTCCCCTACAGAGGAGCGGGATGAAATGGCCGTTCTGTGGGAGTCCGTCAGCCTCGTTGCCTGGCCACCCCAGTGCTTGCTCTACGGGCCCGTGTACAAGGTACACGGTGGCAGGGATGGAGGCCATGCATGTGCTCAGCAACACAGAAATCTCTCCAAGGCTGATGTGGTTAACAGAGTGCTGAGTGAAAAAATAAAATTTTGGAAACGTCTTCCACTGAGAGGGGGAAATCTTTATCCCCTTCCCTTGAATCTGGGAACATAGGATGCCATAAGTGATGCTATGTGGCTTCTCAGGCTAGGTCGTAAAGGCCATACAGCTTTTGCTAGTTCTCTTGGAATGCTTGCTTGCCAGATGTTCCCTCCTGGTATGCTCCCTTTCAAAGCCCAGATGCAACGCTGTGAGAGGTTTAAGCCACACATAAAGAAGCCACGTCGAGGTGCTCTGGTCGAGAGTCCCAGCTGAGCCCAGCCTTCGGGTTATCCTATTCCAAGCACCAGAATGTGAGTGAGGAAACCGTTAAATGATTCCAGCCCTGGCCGTTGAGTCACCCTGGCTGTTCAAGTCTTCCTGTAAGCAAAGGAACGCCAAGGATCGCCAGCAGCCACCAGAAGCTAGAATAGGCAAGGAAGGCTCATCCCTAGAACCCTCAGAGAGAGCCTGTCCCTGCCGACACCTTGATTTCCAAATTCCAGGCTCCAGAACTGTGAGCCAAGAAATTTCTGTTAAGGAACCCACTTGGTGGTACTTTGTTACAGCGCCCTAGGAAGCTAATACACTGCTCGCCTCTGTTATTCTTAGAAACTCTGGGATTATGTAGCCACCAGCAAACATAAGTGGGGACAAAATCTTCTAATTGGCACTCGGGTCCTGTTGCCTATCAGAGTAACTGTGCCCGTGTTACCTGTGGCAGTTAAGCACGTCTGGTTGGCCTCTGCCCCTCTGGGGATTCTGTCATCCTCATTGAAGTTGGGGAGCCCGTGTTTCAGGGCAGCGTTTCTCAGCATCATCCAAGAGGCGCTGAATTGTCACAGGAGAGCAGCTGCCTGGTCAAGGCATTCGCAGCCCCTTACAACTAGGTGAGCCCTGCGACCAGCTCTCACCGTGGAATGTGGGTGGAGTAACGTGCTCCAGAGGTGAAAGCCAGGGGCCTGGATACCATCAGAGCCCACCATTTCTCACACCCCCATGTCTGCCCACTGCTGAGCTGGGATCAATCAGAAGACATTGAGGTTCCTGTGCAGTTCAGACCTTTGAAAAAATGTCATCTGCAGAAGGCAGAAATCAGCGTGGGTAAATCTCTCAATCAGTTTTTCCCATTGTCTTGAGTAGAGAGGAAAGGGGACAGACTTTTGTTTCTCTCTTTGGTGTCCAGAAACTTACATTTCATTGCTTATTAAAAAGAATCGAGGTAGCCCAGACCAGGGAGTCCCACCTGATTTTCTGATGGGGATTGTGTGTTATCTATCTTTGTATTCTAAGCGAGTTAAGGGTCATGCTAGCTGCTGTAGCAGATACCTTTCCAAATTGCAGTGGCGTCGCACAATAGAAGCTCATGTCTCACTCATGTAAGGTCCAGTTTCAGCAGGGAGAATATGCTTCACCAGTCACTGGGGGCTCAGGCTGACAGGCTCCGCCGTCTTCAGCACGAGGCTCCAAGGTTGCCCTGGGTGTTGGTGTCAATATCTGGCTGGTGGCGGGGCGGGGGTGGGGGTGGGAGAAAATGGAGGATTGTGTAGGGGTTTTTCATGGGCTAGGGCCCCGAGTTTGTGTGTCACTTCTGTCCGCACCCCACTGTCCAGAACTTAGTCATTTGGTCCACTTAGATGCAAGTTGCACTGGGAATTGAGTCCCTGGCTGGGCAGACACTTCCCTGTGACAGCTCTATGCTCCGGAAGGGGAGCATGTGTTTAATGGACAGTTGGCAGCCTCTGCCACACAGTGTCAGCCCAGGGTCTGATACATAGTAGGTGCTCAGTAAATAACAAAGGGTCTTAGGTACTTTGTATTTGGCGGGCACCTTCCAAAGTGCTTCATATGTATCAACTCATTTTGTCCTCATAGAAACTTGTAAGAGTGGTTACTATTAAGAGCTCCCTTTTACCGATGAGGAAATTGAGGCACAGTGAGTCTTAGTAACTCATCCAGGGTCACACAGCAGGAAGTGATGGAGACAGGAATCAAACCTCGCAGGCTGGCTTTAGAGCTCATCCCCCTAACCACCACTTGGTGCTGCCTTTCCCTCTACATTCATGTTGACTTGAGCTGATGTATGTAAAAGAGATAACGGATGTGAATGTGCTTTGTAAACTTGTAGAGTGAAATAAAAGCAGAGCTGGTTTTTATGGGACTCTGGGGCATTCATGGAGCCCTGGCCACCTGTCAGACACTAAGCTCTCTCTCTCCCAGGTTCCCGTGGCATTTGGCATAAACTGGGTTTCATCTTGTTGGCCCCAGGCCTGGTCCCATACCTGGCACATGAGAGGTGCTTAGGACACATTTTTCAATAGATAAAAAGAAAAAAACACATGCTGGGTTTAGAAAACAGAATGAACCAGATGTAGTTCTTGCCTGTAGGGAGCTCAGAGTAGGAAAGACAGTTAAAAAATAGATTATGCCATGTGGAAAATAGAGGATGGAGAGGTGAACAGGTCCCCAGGGGACCACAGAAGGAATAAGTTGGGTGTCTTAGTTTCCTGGGGCTGCCCTAACAAAGACCACACTGGATGGCTTAAGCAACAGAAATTTATAATCTCACAATTCTCAAGACTAGAAGTCCAAGATCAAGGTGTCAGAGGGGTTGGTTACTTCTGGGGGCTGGGAGGGAAAAAGCTGTTCCAGGCCCCTCCTAGTTTCTGGTAGTCTCAGATAATCCTTGGCTTGCAGGTGACATTCTTTCTATATCTTTACATCCTCTTCCCTCTGTATGTGTCTATCTTCAAATTTCCTTTTTTTATAAGGATGCAGTCATATTGGATTGGGACCCACACTAATGACCTCAACTTGATCATTTGCAAAGACCTTCTTTGCAAAGAAGGTCCCATTCACAGGTACTTCAACATCTTTTGGGGGGACACAATTCAACAGATATTTATTGAGTACCTACTATGTGCCAGGCACCACTGTTCTACATGCTGGAAATACAGCAGTGGACAAGACAGGCCACATCCTTCTCATAGAGCTTTCATTACAGTGGGAGTGATGGGCCCCAGATACACACACATTCCAGGTAACGCTGTGTGCTAAGAAGGAAAACGAAGCAAGGTCAGGGGCTAGAGCACTGGGTGGGGGGTGAACACATCCCGAGTCCCACCTCCCAGTGATCTGATGAGAAGACGACACTTCACTTACTCATTCATACAGCCTCCATCCACGTGTGCATTCATTAACTCTTTGGTTTATTTACTGAGCACCCACCTGGCTTGGCTCTGGGGACACCCAGCTGAAGGGCACACTCTAAGCCTCATACTGATGGACACGTTTCCTGGTCCCCACCTGCCTTTTCACACTCATTTCTGTGCACGTGCTTCATTCTCTCTCTGGAACGCCCTCCTCTGCCCTGCCCCATGTCACCTGGCCAGCTCCTACTCCTATCAAAAGTGTACATGGGCTTCCCTGGTGGCGCAGTGGTTGAGAGTCCGCCTGCCGATGCAGGGGACAAGGGTTCGTGCCCCGGTCCGGGAAGATCCCACATGCCGCAGAGCGGCTGGGCCCGTGAGCCATGGCCACTGAGCCTGCGCGTCCAGAGCCTGTGCTCCGCAGCGGGAGAGGCCACAACAGTGAGAGGCCCGTGTACCGCAAAAAAAAAAAAGTGTACAGGTGGTGGGATAGGGAGGGTGGGAGGGAGACGCAAGAGGGAGGAGACATGGGGATATATGTATATATATAGCTGATTCACTTTGTTATTAAGCAGAAACTAACACACCATTGTAAAGCAATTACACTCCAATTAAGATGTTACAAAAACCCCACACAAACAACTGTACAGGTGGTGCTTCCTCCGGGAACCTCTCACCCTTCTTGGCAGACTCAGGGCTTGTCCAACCCTCCCGCCCTAGGCAGTCCTGGGTCATGAGCTCCTGGAAGGCAGGGCTGAGTCTCATGTTTGATACTCTATAGCTTCTCAGCGAGTTAAATAGTTATCCACTGAGTGTGTCTCCACCAGAATGTCAGCTCCGTGAGGGCAGTCTTTCATAACTGAATTCCTGGCACCTAGAACAGAGCCTGAAATGATTCAGTGTAGTATAAATGAGTGTTGACCACATAAACGAACAAGCAAAGTGAAAACGTGAATGATGGCAAGTCCTCAGGTTGACTCCCTCCCAGCCCAGGGCTCCCTCACAGCCAGGACCCTCTGGCAATCAGAACCAGCTACGTAATTTGCTGGATCCACTGCAAAAATGAAAATGTGGGTCCCCCTGTTCAAAAATTAAGAATTTCAGAACGACAACAGCAGGATGTTAAACCAAGGGGGAAAGGGTGTCTCCTGAGCGCTGAGCCCTATGCTACTGCACAAGGGGCTCGCTGTGAGCCCTGCCTGCCCTTTCCTGGGCTCCATCCTCCAGCGGCTCCCTCCCAGCTTCCTGCTCCAGCCCTGATCTCAGCCACGCCAGCCCTTAAGACCTCCTGAGAGGGGCACTGTGGCGGACCAGGTCAGCTTGGGGGGCCTGGGGGAGCAGAGGGAGACGCTCCGGTTCCCCCGGCTCCAGGGAGGATTCCTGGCAGCCCCCAGCCCCAGCTCAGCTCAGTCCAGAAGTAGCTCCCCATTCCCTTGGAGGAGGGAGAGAGAGGATCTCTTTTCTTGGGAAGTGGCTCCTGTCTTGTCCGCATCTGGGCATCTCCTGGCAGACACCCAGGTACACCAGACGGACAGACAAACATAGACACAAACGAAAAGGACACCCTGTCCCCCTATTCATAGATCTAGGGACAGGAGCTGCCACCCCCTCCCATCCTCCCCGACCCAACCAGACACACCCAAAGACTGACCTCCAGAGAGAGACAGCAACACGCAACAGAGAAAACAGACCGTAGAAATACGCAGAGACGAGGACAGGCAGACACTCACGCACACGGACGCGTTCGTCCGGGCTCACCTAGACCTCCGTGGTCCGCTACGGAGACGCTCAGGGGCACCAGAGGAGCGCACTCACCCGCGGGGCCCCAGACGCGCCGCTGCGCCGCGGCCACGCCTCCGCGCCCACACCCTCGGGCCGGCTCAGGGCGACACCTTGCCCCCCATCCCACCCCTGGAAGCCGGCGGGAGGCACCTGTCACCCGGCATCGGCTCAGGGGACAGAGCTGAGGACAGTGCGCGGGTCGGGGAGCGGGAGGACGCGCGGCCATCGGGGCAGGGCTGGCCCCAGGCCGAGGCACCAGGGGCGGGGAGCGGCCTGCGTGGGTGCAGAGTGGGCGGAAGTGTTGCCCCGGACATTGAGGAGGGAGGGAAGGTGGGCGGTGCGAATTAGGGAGCGCGAAGAAGCCGGGGTCAGCCCGGGTCAGCCCGGGTTGGCGGGGGGCGGGGGGGGGGAAGGTGGTAAGTGGATCGGGTGGGTACCTTGACCGGGGGTAGGGGGCAGAAGGCGGGAGATCAGGCGTCCGAGGGTGATCAGGACAGCGGGCTGGTTGGCAGAGGGCGTCGGGATTAGGGCAGAGGACAGGGGCAGCGGGTGGGGCCCGGGTCGCAGCCGCCCCCGGGACTAGACTCAGTGCGGGTCCCTCAATGATGCCCGAGGGCCAGGGGGCGCCTGCCTCTCCCCAGGCGTTTCGGAGCAGCCCGGACAGGGGCTTGTCGGGACCCGCAGCCTGCCCGCCGCCCCAGCTCCCGGCCCCGGGGCCCCCGGAGTCCCCGGCCCCTCGTCGGGGCGCCATCCGCGCCAGCTTCCCGCAGAAGCTGGCGGAGGCGCTGAGCAGCCAGTATGGGCTGAACGTGTTCGTGGCGGGGCTGCTGTTCCTGCTGGCCTGGGCCGTGCACGCCTCGGGCGTGGGCAAGAGCGACCTGCTGTGCTTCCTCACGGCGCTCATGCTGCTGCAGCTGCTCTGGATGCTGTGGTACGTGGGCCGCAGCTCCGCGCACCGCCGCCTCAAGGACACGCACGCCGGCGCGCGCTGGCTCCGCGGTGAGTCCCCAAGCAGCGAGCCGGCCGGCGGGTGAGTGCCCAGCGAACCCAGCCTGCTCGTCCGCTAGCCGCAGCCCGACAGCAGCTCTGTGCCCTTTCCTCCTCTGACTTCTCTCCTTTAGTCTTTTCTGCCTCCATCTTCCTGCACATCTTTTCTGCCCGCCTCCGCCCACCTTCCCTTCTCTCTCTTTCTTTCTTAAGGCTGGATTATTGCCATAGTCTCCTCTCTCCGCCTTCAGGCCCTTGCCTTACATGCCATCGTTGGAACTAGGTTACACAAACCTATTCACATCTTTCCTTGTTTAAAGCCCTGCCATGGTTCCACGGACCCCACGATGGAGGCCACACTCCTTATCCTGGCATTCAAGGCCCGCTAAGATCTGAGCTCAGAAGGTCTCTTTAGTTTAATCCTCTCCTTGGCCCGCATTCTGTGCTTCAGTCTCAAAGGCTTTTAGTTCCCATCACAATACTTCATGCTTATCTGCCTTTGCATATTCTGTTCCCTCTTCCTGGAATGCCTCCCACCTGCCTTGCTTTAGGAGATAGGGCTCAGGCTTCACCCCGTGCTCCCCAGTGATGCTTTTCAGACCCCATCTCTCACCCTTTGGGGTTCTGACCGCACTCCTTCACCCCTCACTGCGCCCTGGGAAGGCACTGTGCTTCTTGTTGACACTTCTGTCCCCTCCAGCACACTGGGGGAACTCTAAGATGCTCATCTCTTCGTCCTAGAGCCAACTCAGGGCCTGGTATAGAGTGGGTGCTAAGAAAATGTGGTTGAGATGAATGATGTAATCAATGAGTGGATAAATGTTCAGGCAGCGGGGAATAGAAGCACTTGCTAGGTACCCACAACACATTGATTGAAATGTTGTCAAGACAGGAACCCTTCTCTCCTCAAGGACCTTGCACTGTTGGAAGGGAGATAGACATGATGCAGGTCAAAGGGAGGAGGTGGTGGGGAGTCTGTGGAGAAAACGGGTGCCTGAGAAATCTTCATGGGAGGGGCCGGGTACATTTCACTCTGTGTGGTCCAGACACATCACAGGTCTCTGCTTGAATTCTCATGTTCGATCTGAATTTAAGTCTCAGAGTGTGGCTGTCATTTTCCTTGCATGCTCTTGGGCACATTATTTAGTCTTCCCACTCCCCTAGTTTCAGCATGTGTAGAATGGGAATCACACGTGTAGGACCAGTGACTGCTGGGTACAGGGTGGGCGCCCAGCACACAGTCACTCTCCCTCCCACCCACACTCCCTTCAAAGGTCTGCCCCAAGGACACCTTCTCTACACACCTGGCAGGAATTACTCCTCACTCCCATGGGCTGCCACAGCTCTCTCTGTTGTAGAGCTCTCTGGCGCTTGTCTATTTCTGCCTTGTCTTATGATTAGTGGATATAAGCCTTGTCATCTGGATGGGATTTTAGGTTTCTTAGGCTCAGGGACTGTGTCTAGTTCATCTTGCCTTTGGAAAAACTGCACAAAACTGCAGCGTGACCCAGATTACTGCTCTGAAAGTAGTTGTTTCAGGGAGGTTCGTGGTTTTGTGACCCTATAAATGGAGTGAATCCAGTGTCATAGCAAACAAGCAAACAAGAATAAAATGTTATTTTGAGGTTGTTGACTTAAACAGGCTAAAACAATATTGCATACAGAGGCTTTTGACCTATGCTTTCCTGTAGTGGCAGGATCCTTCCTTGGTCTTTCCCTCACTTCCTTCCTACTCCATCCTTCTGTCCTTCTTTCTTCTCTTCTTCCCTTCTTCTTCTCTCCTCATCCAGCCCTTCCTTTCTGTGTTACCCCTCCCTGTTCCGTCCTCCCCCTCCTCCCTCCTTTCCTTTCTCTCGCCCTCCCTCCCTCTCTCCCTCCTTCCTCTTTTTCTCTCTCCTGCCCTCCCCTCATCCTTCCTTCCTCTCTCCCTCTCTCCTTTCTCCCTTCCTTCCTCTCTCCCTCCCCCACCCTGTTCTTCCTCACTCTTCCCTCCTCTCTCTCTCCCTCTTTCCAGGAAGACTCTAAGCACTGGGACCCCAGTCAATGGGTGAATGGTGGTGCCATTTCCCAAGACTGGGAAGACAGAAGGAGGAGTAAGCGTGGGGATGCAGAATCAGGATTCCTCTTGTGGACGTGTTACATTTGAGATGTCCATTAGACACCAGGTAGACCTGGAGCAAATGAGGCAGTGTAGGAGAGCACATAGTAGGTGTTCAGTAAAGGGTGTGGCTGTTTAGACACTCAGCAAGTTACCCCATAATAACATAACTATTCAAGTGAGCTATGTGGATGATGGAAGTGGTGCTGACCCTGGAAGTCTTGGCTTGATGTCTCGGCTCTGTTACCTTCGCCTTTCTGAGTCCCGGTTTCCTCATCAGTAAAATAAGAATACTGGCCACCTCTCAGGGAGGAGCTGGGAGAGGTCGAGTGAAAACTATTTGCAAAGCACTGTCTATCCCTGTAAATGAGCTGCAGTTTATCAAAGAAGCAAGAGCCTAATTATCCCCAAAGTACCCCAGGAGGCCATAATGCCAAGGGAAGTGCCTTCAGCCCCAGCAGGGACTGAGGATTTCCCTGGAATCCTAGCTGGAAAAACAGGTTTGACTTAGCTCTGCCCTGGCTTCTGTGATGGTCTTAGAAGTCTGGGGCTCTGAGAAAGAGCCACCCTGTGGAATTCTGGGCACTGAGGTTTTCCAGAGAAAGATTTTGGGTCTTGGTACGGGCTGTGAGGCATTTCTTTGAGCAGGAAAACATTCTGTCCCACCTACTGGGTGTGAGAAAGTGAAGGCTTTCTTTGGAACAAAAAATATTGACTAATTTTTAAAAATGAGTGGAAATGATGGATTATTCATCCAGATCCTCTGTTTGCTAAATAAAGAGATTGATTTCTTCTGGAAGAAGTGGCAGCAGCTGGGATATCTCATGCCAGTCCTGTGTGTCCAGTGACATGAAAACCTAATGAATAGCCGTTTCTTCCTGTTAATTACCAGGGTCCTGTTTCTGTTCTGTTTCTGGTCTCTTAAAAGACCGCAGTGGTGAAGGTAGTCCTTTTCCTTGTTTCTGGCCTGCCTCAAGCCCAGAGAAGTGTTATTAACACAAAATCATGGCAATGACGACAGTAAGACTAATAGCCACAGTTATTGAGTGCGTTTGGAATGCTGGTACATTAGAGGCATTGTCCCAGTTGTTTGTCACAGTGAGGCTTTCTTTGTGCGTGTGAATAATCACTCCCAAATCTACTTTTATGAGATCAGATTTTTACAAAGTGCTTTCTACTTAAAATGAGGCACATCCATGTATACGACACATTACATCTCTGTCCAGTGCACCATCCTTGGAAAAGGGCTGCTCAGAGCACTGTGTTCCTTATCCCTAAGGGGCTGCAAGTAAAGGGGCAGACGTGAGCTGCTTTTGTAAGATCTGCCCAGGACAGGTGGCTGTACAGGCTGTAGAGATAAAAATTGGGACACAGTGATGGGTTTTAGAAACAGGCGGTCCAATGTGTGAGAAAGTGAAGGTTGCTAAAAGAAATGGTTCCAAGTGCATGTGTGAAGAGAGGCGGGCTGCCATGCAGGATGGTGGCAGAGAGCAGAAGAGGAGGGAGAGGGGAAGGAGGAAGGCTGCAGGACACGAGGATGCAACTGCCCCTGCACCCAGGGGAGCCCACAGTCTAGGAGTGCAGCCAGGACTCACAGAAACCACTGGAGGATGACTGACAGGATTGCAAAACCTGGTGTGCAGTCCTGTGGCAGCGTCTGGTGTGGCCAAGGAGGGAGTGGTCAGGGTGGGCCACCGTGGTATTCCAGCCCACCCTGCTGACTTCGGGGCAGATGCAGCAAGTTCATGAACATGGGTCTGGGCTTCACCTTGTTTCCCTCCTCAGAATGCACGCTCATCTCAGTTTGATCACCTCACTCCTCTGCAGACACGGCCTCTCCAGATACTCCTCATTTCCTTGGGCTTCTGTCCCTGCTCTGGGTATAGTGAGCCCATGTCAGTGTGCCTAGCAATTCTCCTCCTTTCTTTAAAACAATAGTTTTCCTGAGATGTAGTCCACATAGTCTACAGTTTACCCATTTAAGGTGCACAAGCCAATGGTTTGTAGGATATTCACAGAGATGTGCAACCATCACCACAGTCAATTTTTAGAACATTTTATCATCTCAAAAAGAAACACTATGCCCTTTAGCTATCATCCCCCAGACCCTCCCCAGGAATAGACAACCATGGATCTACTTTATGTCTCTAGACTCGCCTGGTCTGGACATTTTTATAAATGGAATCACATAATATGTCATCTTGGCGACTGGCTTCTTTCACTGAGCGTAATGTTTTCAGTCTCCCAGCGGTTCTTGGGGTGGGTGTTATCACCCTCATTTTCTAGACCAGGAAGCTGAAAGGGCATCAGGAGGAGGGTTGAGCCCCTGTCACCAGAAATATTCGGACAGAGTGAGAAAGAGAAGAGAGATAAGTTCCTGGCTTCGGGACAGAGGGTGTGATATTAGCAGGTGACAGAGAAGGCAAAACCTCTAACTTCCATTTGGTTTCTGTCCTCTTCATCGAGCAGAGGGACCTTTGGAACTTGCAGGGAACAACAGAGAAGGTGGCCAAGCCCACTGCATGGGGACAACTTTTGTGACGTCGGGGCAGAAACTTTGGTCTGGTTTTGTTCAGCAGTCTGGACCGAGCTCCCATTCTGTGCCAGGCGCTGGCTGAGCCCTGGGGACAGCAGGAGGCTCAGGTTTGGCCCTGCATGGAGGGCTGCAGGAGGGGGCAAAGACGGTGCAGACAATGAGGGGCAGCAGAGCACGATGGCTAAGAGCTCCCCACCAAACCCCACCCCAACCCATGTAGCCTCACTTTTCTGCCCCGGTTCCCTCATCTGTAAAATGGGGAGGATGATACCCCCCAACCATCACATAGGGTTGTATGAGAATCAGTGAGTTTGTACATATAAAATGCTTAGAGAAATCTGTGGCATTTAGTAAGAGAAATACGTTATTATCATTCACTAAATGATTCAGTGTTATGATGTGCAGGGGATGGGTCGATAGGCAGAAGGGTAGCCTGGGGCAAGGGTTTGGGGGTTTAGGGGGAGGTCCCAGAGGAGGACCTTCTGCTTTTGCTGGAGTCTGGAAGTGAGTCCAGAGATGTCAGCAAGATCTGAGTTAGCTGGAACCCTATCTGCAGGCTTCAGATCTTGGTTTTGTGCAGTGGGTAGTGGGGAGCCATTGAAGGTTTTGAACAAAGGGAATGATGTGATCATACTTGTATTTCAGAATGATCACTCCATCTGCAGGGTGGGACCTGGTTTTCAGAGGAGTAAAACAGGAGGCTGAGAGGTCAGTTAGGAATTAAGTGGACTTAGGGAGAATATGTAGGGTCTCAGGAAGCTACCCTGAATTTTAAAAATGATAAAGAATACACAGAATATAGAGAACTGAGCATAACAGCAACTCCCAGCAAAATTCTGGAGCAGATCAAGATGCAGGGAGTTTTGAGCAATTCCCTCAGGAAAGGGAGCCGTGATCCAGCCTGGGGTCACCGTGAGAGAGTCTTGCCTAACTGCATGCATTATCATGCACGTTTGGGGTTTTGGGATGGGATTTCTGCTCTAGTAGAAAATGTAAACCTGATGTCAGGATTTCAACCTCATGATGTAGCTGCCCAAAAAGCCGATGCTGGTCAGGCATTGATTGGAAAGGAGGTCAGGCTGCACATGGAGTGTCACGTCCCCCTTTGAGCATCACATGGGTGCCTGCAGGTGGGCGGCCCCAGGAGGAGCGAAAGGATGTCCAGTCCAGGAGAGAGAGGATGTGGAGATGGTGGGGTGGAAAATGCTGCAGGCCCACCCCCTTCAGCTCCAGGTCAGCAAACGAGAGTCACTTCTTCAGGGAAGCCTCTCCCGATGCCTTCAGACCAGGTGTGGCTTCCGGGTTGTATGTTCTCATAACACCCTGTTTTCTTCCTAGCACTTCTCAAGCAGGAGATTGTGTCATTCAGTTTGTTTGTTGATCTGACCAGATGGTGAGCTCTTGAAGGCAAAGACCCTGTCTGAATGTAATTACCATTATAACCTGAGCTCCTGGCACAGTGCCTAACATGTAACAAGGGCCAGTTGATATTTACTGAATCATCAAATGGGTGAATGCATGGATGAATGGATGAAGGAATGAGTGAACCACGGCAGAATCTCCAGGGAAGGGGATGGCAGTTCTGGGAGGCTGACTGCAGTTCACTGTGGGGAAGAGCATTGTAATCTAAGCACCAGCTGGCGATGGAAGGGTGAGCCTCCCAGCCCTGGGCATGCCCAGGTGGAGACCAGATGGCCGCTGGTCATGATGCACTGGGAAGCATCCTTGCATGAGATGGGAGATGTAAACTAACTTTGTGGAACCTTCCACCTCTAAGAGCTTATGGTTCAAGATTCTAGACTCCTAGAAGGGATCTGGGAGCCTAACACAGAGGAGGAGTCTCCCCTCTGCCAACACTAGACATTTTAGGATTATTCTCAAGGAATGTGGCTGGGGAGCTTTCTCATTGGTTCTAATTCATTAAGTGTTTCTTTGTGGTTGAGTGACGATGATAACATCCCGTTTATAGAATTTTCTATTTGTGGGGCACTGTTCTAGGTGCTTTTCATGTTATGAATCATTTAATCTCCTCTACATCCCTAGGAGATAGTCAATCTTATTATCCACATTTTACGGATGAGGAAACTGAGGCACAGAGAGGTTAAGTAATTGCTCAAGGTCATCAACTGTAATAAGTGGTAGAAAAAGGATTTGAAGCCAGGCAGTCAGTACCTACCTCTATACTCTGTGTACTGTGTTTTGATAGCATAATTGATTTTTATCAATATGCAAGGTGGTATTATAAAACCAAGTTTATCAATTGTGTGATTCAATTCTTCTGTGTCATATCTTATGTCTACTAGATCTGTCTAGTTCTGAAATCTTCCACTCTTTTTTTTTAAAGTAGCAGTTAAATATACAAAACAAAAATGATGTTATATGGGCTATTTGATTATTATGTCTTCCTCATACATTATGGGTTTTTTTTTCATGTGTAGTGATAAGGGTGGAAGGATTCTTTATCCTATTTATTACATTGAACCCTAAATCCCAAGTGGTCTGATATTAATGTTGCTGTTCCTTCTTTCTATTCGTTTGCATTGCTACTTCCTCTTTGCCCACCCCTCTATTTTCCACTATTATCACTTAGTTAAAAGTGTGTTTCGTAAAAAGAACATATAGCTAGGTTTTGTTTTTAATTCAATATTCCCATCCCTTAATTAATGCGAGACTTAGATCATTCTAATTGTAATGATTTATATCCCAGACTTTATTATTTCTATTTTTCTTTATGTTGATTATAATGATTTATTTTACATTTTGTTGCCTCATGTGCCTTTTCCACGTTTGCTTTTTGGAGCACTTTGAACATTTTATTGTGTTTTTCTATTCCATTAATGGCTAGATTCCCTTTTCTCATTCTCATAACCAGATACATATTACTCCATTCTTACCTGAAAACAAAATATGCAACATTTCCCCCAGCAAGACACATTGCTTCCCACTCCAAGATCCTCCCACCCACTCTCTATTCCAGTGAGACAAGACCTTTAGAGTATACATTTGTTTCCCTCTTTTCCCCTAGTACCCATCTTTTTACCATGAGAACTTTGAAAGGTTTTTCATCTCTGCTCCCTACTCAGTCATCCCCAATTTTATTCTGTATCACAAGTCTTTATATAGCATGTAAATGACACATTTCCAGACAGTTTATCTTCATCCATTCGGATTTAACCTCTCTTATCTTGCTTTCTTTTCTATTAATCTGCTTATCTACTGGACTATTCACCCATTCACTCATTCATCCATCCATCATCCATCCATCCATCCATCATCCATCCATCCATCCATCCATCCATCATCCATCCATCCATCATCCTTCCATCTTTTCATCCATCCATCATACATTCATTTACACCCTCCCTCCCTTCCTTCTCTCCTTCCTTCCATTATATGTCCATCTACCTCTTCATTCTGTTGCAAAGTTTGTTGCTCACTATCGTTGCCTCTCCTCTTCGTCTTCTCTCATTGAGAGGACTCTCTCCTAATTCACTGGTTGTTTGGTTAAAGCCCTTTTTCAGGTGAGTTATGTGGATGATATTTTTCTCCCTGTCCTTTTTTTGTCTGTTCAACTGTCCTTTTTCGTCTGTTCAACTGTCACCTTCTCAGAGAATCCTTTTCTGACCACCACCGTCAACCTCAGTCCTCTTCCCTGCTTTACTTTCCTTCATGCACTTAGCACTTCCTGACATTTCTTCTATGTTTATTATTTATTTGTTTATTTTTCTGCTTCCCCACTCAATGTTAAACTCATCAAGGACAGGTACTTTATTTTACTGACATTTTAATATCCCAAGTACCTGGATCATAATTGAACAACAAATAATTGTCAAACAATTATATTTGGCATACCTTCATATATCTTTCTGTCTTTTGCCCTGACAAGTGGGTGCCATCTTGGCTGGGAATAGGGTTCTTGAGATGCAGTCCTTTCCTTGCAGTGGACTCTAGCTACTCTTCCACTGGCTTCTGGTTTCCCACGATGCGGATGAGAAGTCTGGGGCCAGCTCATCGCTCTATATTTTGTGTACTCCACAATTTATGCAATACTATATGTGTGTATGTGTGTATTTTTGTTTCTCCAGCAATCTTACTTGTTTACCTTTGAGCCCCTGGCAAAATGCCTCATGCATAGTATGAGTCCCTAAAATATTTGTTGTACAAATAAATGGATGGAAGGATGGATGAAGGAAGGAAGGGCTTTAAGAGCGTGAGAAGGCACGTGATGTGTTTGTTACAGCTCTTGAAATGTCAGTGGCAAAGATCAGTGGTTCTCAAGGTGGGGTCCCAGATCACCAGCATCACCCCACCTGTGAACTTGTTAGAGATGCAAATTTGGGGGCCCCACCCCAGATCTATTGAATCAGAAACTCTGGGGGTGCGGCCCAGCACACTCTGTGTTTTAACAAGCCCTCCAGGTGATTCTGTTGCAGTTTGTGAGCCACTGCTGTGGACCAATCTCATTTTATAGATGGGAAAACCGAGGCCGGGAGCATGGAAGTGACCTGTCTGAACTCCCATGTTCCATTGGTGGCACAGCCAGGTTCCCAGAGTTACAGCCTGTGCCCTTGCCACCCAACCAGGCTGCCTCACCTCATCTTGCTATTTCTCTTTGTAATCAAAACGAACCATGCATTTATCAAACCATTTCAAAGCCCTGGGATTGATTCTCCACTCCTACAAAGTTTCTGATTTCACTGGGGCATTTCCAGGATTTAAGAAAATGTGACTTAGAGTTGTTTCTATAATGCTTTGAGCAATGGAAAGGAGCCAGGCGATTGCATTACTCTTCACTGGAGGCTTCTTAGGCCAGAGCTGTAATATTATAGCTCCCTGTTATGGCTCATGCCCTTCTCTCTTCTCGTGCCATAATTCATGTCAAACACGATCCAGTTTCCTCTGTTCGTGGGAGAGAATGTATGAATGGTGGTTAATGTTGGCCCAGAAGTGGGATTAGGGACTGTAACATCGATCAAGTCACCACCATCATTATGGTTTTCTTGCTATTTTTTTTCATTTGGTTACGAGTTTCTTTTTAATGTATTTTGCATATTCCTTCCCAGTCTTATTCATATGCATATTTCTTGTTTGTTTAATTTGTTGTCAACTATGCTGGATGTACCATCAGAGAACTTGCCTTTCTTCACTTCACTAGCACAGCCCTTTTCATGCCACTGCTCTAGACCCCTCCCTATCATTTTGAAAAAATAAACTTTCTATTTTACAGACGAATTGCAAAGATAGTACAGAAAGTTCCTGTATACCTTATACCCCTTACTTTTATTATTTAGAGCAGGAATTTAGGATCAGAGAACTGAGATTTTTGAGCAGAACAGTGACACTCTTAGATGGATCATTTTGGGGGGAAAACTTCTAGAGGACTTGTGTTGTTTTGGCCAAACTTTGTTGAATGTACGTCCCTTATCAGACCCTGGAATATGCATGAGGTCGGTCCAGTGATAAACAAGACATAATATTGTCTCCTACTTTCAGCTTGTGAGGCCAATAGTAGAATTTGCTTTATATATATTTAAAACTTTTAAAATTGTGATAAAATAGACATAACGTACAATTTACCAACTTAATCATTTAAGTGTACAGTTCAGTGGTGTTAAGTACGTTCATATTGTGAATTCATTACAATTGTAATGTCCAACACTCTTTCATCTTGTAAAACGAAAAGTATGTATCATTAAATAACCCCCCATTTCCCAGCCCCTGGTAGCCACCATGTTGCTTTTTCCCCCTATGAACTGAACTATTCTAAGGCATCTCCTAGGAGCACAGTCATGCAGCATCTGTGCTTCTGTGACTGGCTTGTTTCACTTGGCATAATGTCCTCAAGGTTCATCTACGGTGTAGCAGGGGTCGGAATGCCTTTCCTTTTTAAAACGGAATCATATTCCATTGCACAGATATGCCACACTTTTTAAAAAAAAAAAACAGGGCAATTAAAAGATAAATTTATTTATTTATTAAATATTTATTTATTTATTTTTGGCTGCATTGGGTCTTCGTTGCTGCGCGTGGGCTTTCTCTAGTTGCGGCGAGCAGGGGCTACCCTTTGTTGCAGTGCGCGGGCTTCTCATTGCGGTGGCTTCTGTTGTTGCAGAGCATGGGCTCTAGGTGTGCGGGCTTCAGTAGTTGTGGCACAAGGGTTCAGTAGTTGTGGCTCACGAACTTTGTTGCTCCGCAGCATGTGGGATCTTCCCTGACCAGGGCTTGAACCTTGTCCCCTGCATTGGCAGGTGGATTCTCAACCACTGCACCGCCAGGGAAGTCCCTGCCAAGCTTTATCTGTTCATCCATTGATGGACACTTGGGTTGCTTTCACCTTTAGGCTATTGTGAATAATGCTGCCATGAACATGGGTGTATATGCTTTTGTACCTGCTTTTGATCCTCTTGGGTATGTTGCTGGACCATGTGGAGTTACTGTTTTTAAAATTTTGAGAAACTGCCATACTGTTTTCCATAGTGGCTACACCATTTTACATTCCATCAACAGTGTATAAGGGTTCCAATTTCTCCACATATTTGCCAGCATTTGTTATTATTTTACTTCTCTCCCCACGCCTTCTCTCCCTCCCTCCCTCTCTCCCTCCCTTCCTTCCTTCCTTTCCTGCCTCACCTCGCTCCCCTCCCCCCTCCTTCCCCCCTCCCCCCACCCCTTTTCTTTCTCTTTTTTGGGTAGTAGCCATGCTAATGCAGGTGAAGTGGTATTTCTTTTCTTTTTTTTTTGGCCATGGCACACAGCATGTGGGATCTTAGTTCCCTGACCAGGGATCGAACCACACCCCCTGAAGTGGAAGCATGGAGTCTTAACCACTGGACCACCGGGGAAGTCCCTGAGGTGGTATTTCATAGTGATTTTCATTTTCATTTCCCTAATGATTAGTGATGTTGAGCACCTTTTCATGTATTAATTATCCATTTACATATGTTCTTTGGAGAAATGTCTATTCAAATCCTTTGTTTATTTTTTATTTTTTTTTTATTAATGGTTAAATTGTAGTTCTGTATAGAGTCTGGACCCTCACACCTTATCAGAGATACGATTTGTGAACATTTTCTCCATTCTGTGGGTTGATAGTGTCCTCTGATGCATAATTTCTTTTTCATTTTGATGTAGCCCAAGTTACCTATTTCTAACTTTTGTGGCTTGTGCTTTTGGTGTCATATCCAATAAGTCACTGCCAAATCCAACATGATAAAGATTTCCCCCTATGTTTTCGTCTAAGATTTTTATAGATTTAGGTTTTACATTTAAGTCTTTGATTCATTTTGAGGTAATTTTTTTTTTTTTTTTCATTTTGAGGTAATTTTTGATATACTGTAAGGTAAGCATCCAGCTTCATTCTTCTGCATGTGGATACCCAGTTTCCTAGCACTAGTTGTTGAAACAAATGTACTTTCCCCATCGAATTGTCTTGGCACTCTTGTCAAAAATCATTTGACCATTTATGTGAAGGTTTAATATAATTTATTTTGAAATGATATTAGTGCATATTAACACTTATATGTGTGTATTTCTACCCCTCCCCCTCCCCCAATTTAGGTAGCATCACGTTGTTTGCAGTCATTACCATCATCCTGGGCTGCCTGAAAATTGGGTACTTCGTTGGATTTTCTGAATGTTTATCAGCCACAGAAGGAGTTTTCCCTGTTACCCATGCGGTACATACTCTGTTGCAGGTAAACCACACGACGCTTGTTGCTTGTTCCTTGTTGCCTGGATTCCTGTTAAGTGTATCCCAGGGTATATAAAATGGTCCTTCAGCTGCCTGCACTGTAAAGTGGGACTGTGTCCTCTTGGCCAGTTTTGTGGGAATCTTGAGTGGCAGAACTTACACTGATGAAGAATCAGGAAACTCTGCCAAGTCAGAGTCCACCAGAAAAGGCTCTGGGGAATTTTATTTAACAGTTTTATTGAGATATAATTCACATACTATACAATTCACTGATTTAAAGTGTACATTTCAGTGGTTTAGTATATTCATAGGGTTGTGCTACCATTACCACAGTCCATTTTAGAGCATTTTCATCACCACCAAAAGAAACTTTGTGCCATTACAGTCCCTCCTCTGAGTCACTGAGACCTTTTCTTTGTTCATTTGTTCTTTGCTTACTTGTGGATTAAATTCTTTAGAAATGAATGAGGGGTTCATTCTCAGCCTTGGTCAACTTGGTGTGGGTAAGAAATAAGGATTTGATATATAATTTGAACCTATAGCTTAGAATCAGAAAAATCTCATGTTTGAAAAAAACCTTAGATGGATCTCCAGTGTAGCTTCCATCCTTGGCAGAAATCCCTGGAAATGGCTATCAGAGTTGAGATAACAGTAAAAGTAATAAGTAGTATGTCTATAGGACTTTTGCAAAGTACTTTTCATTTTCACTTCGTGTAATGCTTTCAACAACTCCACGAGAACAACTGTCGGATTGTCACACTAAGGAAGGAGAGGGGACAAATGACTTGCCCTAAGTCACAGCCAAGACGCCATGATTCTTTTTTTTAAATTGAAGTATGGTTGATTTACAACGTTGTGTTAATTTCTGCTGTACCGCAAAGTGATTCAGTTATACATATATATATATTCTTTATATATATATATACACACATTCTTTTACAGACATATTGAATACATTCTTTATATATATATATACACACACACAATCTTATGCATATATATATATATATATATATATATATATTACATTGTCCGTGGTTCTTCTCCACAGAAGTCACCCAGAAAGACCATGAACTTGGTCCAGGCATACTGTCATTGCTCAAAATATTTCTGCATTCCCGATTTAGGAACATCCTTCAGGACCAATTTCTCACCTCCGAATGCCAAGGATGCCATTTTTAATCTCAGTCTTTTATCAGAAAGTGGTCTCCACTCTGCACCCAGGTGACTGCCAGTCAGCTCTTGGTGACCTTACGGTGTTTCTTGAGATCAAACACACTCTCACAAGTGAAACTCTGTGAGAGACGAGCCTGGTAGCAGTTTGCCTCTGCGGGAGGAACAGGGTGGCAACATCGGTGGAACAGGGTGGCAGCTTCCAGGGAGACTTGTTTGAATGGGTCGCCTTGCGTTTTGAGGGTTGTTAAGGGCTGAACTGTGTCCCCTGCATTCAGATGTTGAAGTCCTAACCTCCAGGACCTCACAATGTGACTGTGTGCAGATAGGGTCTTGACGGCAGTAATTAAGGCTAAATAAGGTCATGAGGGTGGGCCCTAATCCAATAGGACTGGCACCTTTCTGAGAAGAGGAGGGAAGGACACAGACACACAGTGTGAGGATGCTGAAGGGAGGTGGCCATCTGCAGGGCAAGGAGAGGGGCCTCAGGAGGAACCAACCTGCCAATACCTTGATCTCGGACTTACGGCTTCTAGAACTATGGGAAAGTTAATTTTGGTTGTTTTAAGCCATCCAGTCTGTGGTACTTTGTTCTGGAAATGCCGGTAAAGGAATACAAGAGTTAACTGGTTATTTATTCCAGGAGCGTCCAATCCCATGATGACAGTCTTATAGTGATGCCAGTGACAACATGGAAAGCCTTAGGGGACCAGAAAGAACTTCCTTCCTCCCTCCCTCCCCCGTTCCCCCCTTCCTCCCCTTCTTTCCTCCCTCCCTCCCTTCCTTCCTCCTTCCTCCCACCCCTTCCTCCCTCCTTCCACTCTGCTCTCTCTCTCTCTCCCTCCCTGCCTTCCTTCCACACGGGGCAAAACCCTGTGTTCAGTACTGTGAGTCCAGGGTTGAAAAGCCGTGGTCTGTGCCCCATGGAGGTGTCAGAGCGGGAGACAATCACCAAAACAGACTTTGTCCTCGCTGTCAATGCTTTGACATAATCGCCTAGAGGGGGTGCCAGGAAGGGCCTCTCACTAGCTTTGGGGTGCGGGGTGGTTGTCAAGGAGAGAGGGGTGTGGTGTGTCAGACACCATTACAAAGGACATCTGGGGCTGTGAAGTCTCTCCACCAGATGGGGGGAAGATGTGTGGCCCGCGGGGGAAGGTGAGCAGGGGTGACGGGCCCGGACTGGAGCCATGGTTTAGTGTAGGGCTTATAAGCATGCACTCTGGTCAGACTACCTGGCTTTGGCTCACACCAGCAGTGTGACCTCGGGCAAATGTGTTAACCTCTCTAGGCCTCATGGGTCTCATCTGTAATAATGCCTCCTTCACGGGGTCGTTGTGAGGATTAAGGTGCTGTGTGCAGAGCACTTTGCAGTGAGCGCTTGGTCAAGGCTGACAACCACTTAGCAGCTTTGACTTTACCTTGAGGGCAGTGGGGAGCCATTGAAGGTTCTCTGCAGAGGAAGGACCTGGACAGAAGTGAGTTTTCAAAAACCGTTACTTGGTGGGTTGGGGATCTCTTTCTTCCTCATTTAAGGCATTTGGTCAGTAAGTCAATTAATCAATCTTTCTATACCTATTGGACACTTACTACGTGCATTTGCGACGTTAGATGATGGGAGAATACAAAACATTACTTTCTAAAACATACTATTTATTTTTAAATTGTGGTAGAGTACACATACCATGACATTTGCCACCTTAGCCATTTTTATGTGTATGGTTCAGCAGTGTTAAGTATCTTCACATTGCTGTGCAACCAATCAGCAGAACTCTTTCATCTTGCAAAGGAAGTTCTGTCTTCTTTAAACACTAACTCCTGATTCCCACCACCCCTAGCCCCTGGCAACTGCCATTCAACTTTGCATCTCTATGAATTTGAGTATTTTCTGTCTCTTTGAATCAGACAAGTGGAATCCTACAGGATCTGTCCTTCTGTGACTGGCTTACTTCACTTAGCATAATGTCCTCAAGGTTCATCCATGTCGTAACGTGTCAGAATTTTCTTCCTTGTTAAGGCTGAATACTATTCCGTTGTGTGGATGGACCACATGTTGTGTGGACACTTGGGTTACTTCCATCTCTTGACCATTGTGAATAATGCTGCTGTGGATATGGGTGTACAAATATCTTTTTGAGACCCTGCTTTCAGTTCTTTTGGATTTGTACCCAGAAGTGGGATTGCTGGGTTGTATGGTAATTTAAAAAATATTTATTTAAAAAATATAGTATAACATTACTGAAAAAATTGAAAAAGAGACTAAAAATGTGTCTGTAAGCCCATTAACTGAAATATTTGTGGCTGTTTTTATGTGTTCCCTCCATTCTTTGTACTCAAGTGTACATTCTTGGCAAAGTTCTACATGTAAGGTGCAGAATTTACTGTTTTGAGTGTTTCACTTAAAAAATCATAAACATTTTTGTGTTGCTATGTAGTCTTTATCAAGAATCAGTTAAGTGGTCTTCTAACTTAGAATTCATAGATAAAAGCTAATTTACTTCAGTGTTTCCCTGTTGTTGGGTTGAATGTCCTCTTTACCAGGAGTCACTACTGTCTGTTTTTTAAATTGTTAGATGTTTCGAGAATCATGCCTGAAAGTGTTTTCCAGAGCAGGATAGTAAATCTTAGGTGAAATGATGTGGAAGAGAGAGTATGTGTAAGTGTAATTTCTTGTGTGTTGTTTGATTTTCTTTTTTATGACACTTAATTGAAAATGAAGGCTAAATGAGACAAATTTATAAAGTGCCCAGCTGTGTTTGGCACGTAGTAGGTGCTCAACATGTGTTTGTGTCTAAATAAGGCCCCAAATGCTTTTAGAGCTCAGAAAGTGCCTGGGACAGAGGAGGTGCTCATTCAATGTCCACACATGAGTGAGTTGAGAGCAGAGAGATTTTACTGAAAAGGTATCTGCTCCAGGCACTGCTCTAAGTAGTTGACATGGATTGTCCTATTTCACTGCTCACAACACCCTCCAAGGTAGGCTCCACTATCATACCCATTTCATAGATGGGAAAACAAACCTGCCCAAGGCCGAGAGAGCCAGGATTTGCACACGGGTCCGATACAGCCCCCATCCTGAGTTGCTTCTAGTGACTGCGTGGCCAGGGGCCTGGGCAGCGTATATAACAGAGTGAAATAAAAGACCAGCTTGAATTAATTCTGTTCCTCATTTAAAGCACTCAGAATCTGGTTTCCGGCCGCTGACGTAGTAACAGTTCAGTGAATATTTCTCGAAGGAAGCCTGATAAGGATGACATAAACACGTGAACAGGGGTTATGGTAGGCAGGCTGCCACTCCCCAAGCCCCACCCCATGGCAGACTCGTCACTATTTCCTCCTAAACCTGGAGGCCTCCATCTGGTTCTCACGGCAGTGTCCCTGCAGCACTGTTCCCCCCAACACCCCCAGGAATGGCACTGCCACCTGAGATGACGATAGTGACTTGCCATTTTGGGGCGGGGGAGGTCACTGCACTGACTCTCCCAAAATTTTTCACACCTTTCCCTTAGGTTTTATACCTTCTCAAGGGTACAAATACAGTGATGGCTTTCCCATTGATGTATCTTTTTTTTCTTCCTTTATTTCCATTTAGGTGTACTTTCTTTGGGGGCACGCAAAGGATATCATCCAATCTTTCAAAACACTGGAAAGGTAAAAATCATGGGTAATTGCTTACGTGTTGAATTTAATGTTCATTTGAAACAAACAAAACTCATCACTGCCATCTTGATTGGGGTTTTTTTGGGGGGGTTTGAACTGACTTTATTATTCTGTAAATGTGAATTTTACAAAGCGCTTTACAATGAACGATCACATCTTCTTGTTTGTTTGTAACGGATTTCACCTCCTGAAACGGCTCTGAGCACACTGCAAGCCCTCGGTTTCCTGGTCGCTGGCGGACGCTGTGTCTTCTGAGTTATGATACGGTGTCAGCCGTGGCGAAAAAGCAACAGTCTGGACTCTGCCAACTAGCTTTCTTGGGTTTTAAATGAGACCGAATCTCCTCTCCATCCTGACAAGCAAAGCCTTCATTTGTGGCCTGGGAAGGGGACCCTCCACTTTGGCCTCTCTGGAAGTAGGGTGTTGTGGGTTGGATTTCACTTCTGCTGTCTTAGAAACTTCCCCTTTATGAGCTTCAGTTTTTCTCATCTGTAAAATGGAGATAATAGCATAGCCAGCCTCTGGGGACTGGATGAAATAATTGATGTAAAGCTTGTTCCTGGCATAGAACAAGGACTCAGTAAGTGTTGGCTCTATTATTATCTCTGATCACCTCTCCCTCGAAATGACTGTGAAGATCAAGGGAGAGAATCTACAGGATAAGAGGGTGAATTACCTAAACGCATGGTATGATTATCATGTAAGAAAGCCTCTGTGCACACATACAGGGGAATCAAGGGATCACTATTTGGTTTCTAGAAAGATCCCTCATCATATAAACTGTCAGTGAGGAACAGAAAAGTCCCCCAGTACCTCTTGAAATGAAATCTGCTATTTAAGAGAGTGACTTATGTAAGACCACTGGTTGGAACTATTTTAACAGACTATTGAATTAGAAATAACTTTCACCAACCTCATTACGCAAAAAGGATCAGCTTCGACAAGGAGTGAGGCAACTATTGAGCTCCTACTGTGCACAGAGCCTGCTGCCAGGCACTGGTGGTGATATGCAGAGGTAATGGGCCGAGATATCCAGGCATCTGAGCATCATTCCAGGAATGTGCAGCCTGTGCTCTCCCCTGTGCAGCCCCAAGCAGTGGCCTTGGCAGTGATCTTTAACTCCCATCTTAACACGAGAAGCCACGCCTCCTGGCAGAAGGCGCCACTGCTCTGCCTCCAGGGGAGGAGAATGGACAAATGGGGTCCAATGGATAAGTCAGGGACAAATGAAGTCCAGGCCCCGATGACCCAGCAAAGGCAGCTTTAATTGTGCCTTAGGGCAGGACAAAGACTTCCACATCCATCCTCACATTTAATCCAGGCTCTGCCAGGGTAACTATGGTAACTATTCTTCTCTGCATTAAATGCATGTGGCAGGTTAGGGGACTTAGCTGGGTCTCCAGAGTGCAAGTGGCCAGCTGGGGATTCCCATCCAGTTTCTCCCATTTTGTGTGCTGGACCAGGTCACCTGGTCCTCCTTCCATCAGTGAGCCTGGGCCCCACTTGCAGCTTGAGGAGAACACTTGCTGATTTTGTTCTGGGGCATGGGTTTCACTTCATCTATTCCATAGACATTCTTTAAAAAATGTCACTTTTTTTTTTCCTGATAAAACTTGTAAGGGTACAGTGTAATTAAAAATCATCATAATGCCACTGTTATGGACTGAATGTTTGTGTCCCCCCCCAAATGCATATGTTGAAGCCCTAACCCCCAATGTGATGGTATTAGGTGGTACCTTTGGGAAGTAGTTAGGTCACGAGGGTCATTAGGTCCCACTAATTCTCCATGATGGGATTAGTGTTCTTAGAGGAAGAGACACCAGATCTCCCCCTTCCTCGACCCCTGCACCGAGAGCACCCAGAGGAAAGGCCACGTGAAGACACAGTGACAGGCAGCCATCTGCAAGCCAAGAAGAGAGGCATCACCAGAGACCAACTCTGCTGGCACCTTGCTCTTGGACTTTGAGCCTCTAGAACTGTGAGAAATAAATATCTGTTGTTTTGTTATAGCAACCACAGCTAAGACAGCCGCTACCCAGAGGTCACTACTATTCACACTTTGGTCTGTTTTCTTCCAGTCTTTTTTCGGTGAATAGATATATATATGTTTTTCTTTTTTCCTTTTTACAATTGTGGTCCTGGTGAGGCTCTCTTCCTGACTTTCAGGTGCTGCCTTCTTGCCATGTCCTCACATGGCCTTTTCTCTGGGCAGGGAGAGAGAGACCTCTCTGGTGTCTCTTCCTCTTCTTATAAGGACACAAGTCCTATTGGATCAGGGCCCCACCCTTATGACCTCATTTAACCTTAATTACCTCCTTATACCCCATCTCCAAGTACAGTCACATTGGGGGTTAGGGCTTCAACATATACATTTTGAGGGGCCACAATCCAGTCCATAACACATCTTGTTGGACATCGAATTTTTCTGAAAGTTTTTGTTGTTATTATAAATAGTACTGTGATGAACATCTTTGGCTAAAAATATTTTTGAACATCTCTGATTCTTTTCTTTTTTTAAATTATTTTATTGCAGTATAGTTGATTTACAATGTTGTGTTAATTTCTGCTGTCTAGGAAAGTGATTCAGTTGTGTATATTCCTTTTCCATTACAATTTATTGCAGGATATTGAACATAGTTCCCTGTGCTATACAGTAGGACCTTGTTGTTTATCCTCTGGTTATTTTCTTGAGTTAAATTCCTAGAAGTAGGATTGTGGGGATAAAGGGTGAGATGTTTTCAACAAATGTATATTGGGTAGTTTGACCTACTGGGAACTCCTGGCTGAATGAAATGGGCTTTCCCATTCATAAAGCATTTTCTTTTACATGTGTTACTTATGAGACCCTCTCACAGTAGCCCTGTCAGGGACAGTAGGTATGATCATGATCCCACTTTGAGATGAGGAAACTGAGAAATGAAGTAAATGTCCAAGGTCAGGCAGCTCGCCTGTGCATAGCTGGGTGGGATCTGAATGCTGACTTTAAATCTACTGCTATTTCCATGGAATTGCAGTGGCTGCAGTGGCCAGCAGGGTTTGCTGGGTGAAATCTTTCTCTTTGATTAGTTGACATCACAGTATATTAGATATATTGGGATTAACAAAATATCATTAAAATTATTTTCACCTGTTCCTTTTTACTATTCTTTAAATGTGGCTACTAAGAAATTAAAAATTACATATGTGGCTCACATCAGTGTCTTGCATTATCTTTTGGGGGAAAATGCTGTTCTAGCCATGTACGCAGACATTTCCCACCAGGATTTTTCATTTGAGGGAATCCTATAGGACTGGGGCCTAGTCCTGCCTTGGCCTTGCTTGTTGAGCAATTGGAGACAAGTCTCTCCCTGTCTCTGGGCCTCTTTCCTAAACTGGATAGTGAGTGGTTTGAACTAGATATGCTTATAACTTGATTTAGCCTGTTGTTGTTTTTTTTTTAAATAGGGCAAAGTGTTAACCATTTTTGAGTTACCACCTTTCAGTTTTTTTTTTTTAATTTGCGTTTTCATTGCATTGGGTCTCTGTTGTTGTGCGCAGGCTTTCTCTAGTTGTGGTGAGTGGGGTCTACTCTTCGTTGTGGTGCATGGGCTTCTCATCACGGTGGCTTCTATTGTTGCGGAGCACGGGCTCTAGGCGCATGGGCTTCAGTAGTTGTGGCACGCGGACTCAGTAGTTGTGACTTGTGGGCTCTAGAGCGCAGGTTCAGCAGTTGTGGTGCGTGGGCTTAGTTGCTCCACGGCATGTGGGATCTTCCTGGACAAGGGCTCGAACCCATGTCCCCTGCATTGGCAGGCGGATTCTTTTTTTTTTTTTTTTTTTTTTGCGGTACGCGGGCCTCTCACTGTTGTGGTCTCTCCCGTTGTGGAGTACAGGCTCAGGGCGCGCAAGCTCAGCGGTCATGGCTCACGGGCGCAGCCGCTCGGCGGCATGTGGGATCTTCCCGGACCGGGGCACGAACCCGTGTCGCCTGCATTAGCAGGCAGACTCTCAACCCCTGCGCCACCAGGGAAGCCCGGCAGGCGGATTCTTAACCACTGCGCCACCAGGGAAATCCCACCTTTTAGTTTTAGATTTAGATGTCTCTAGAAAAATTGGGAGGTTTGATAATCCAAAATGTGCATGGCAACAAAGAGCTAGAGCCAAGTTGGGGTTGTTCCCTCCAGATGGGGGGGGTGGCTGCTCAGTTAGCTACAGTCCCCAGCACTCCCTAATGTTATCCCAGGCCTGCTTTAGCCGTTGACATTTCTTGCCATGCCCTGGAGTTTTTAAAACTTCCCTCTCCTGGACTTACCCTTTTTTCTGATCTTTCGAGCCAATATTCCACTCTCTGTGCTTTTAGTACATACAAGGACTTTTCTCCTGGTGTGAGAATTCCTCTTACTGGTTTGAGTCCTTTACTTTTCTCAAGAGTGAAGTTTCGAGGAGCAGCAGTTCTGAAAAAAGACCTGGAAACATAAATTGAGATTAGAGAATGGCTCACAGAACCCTTCTTTATTGTGGTCTGGGGTTATCGGATCCAAGTGTGAGAAAGGCAGCTTGGCATGAGGAAACAACGCCTGCCTTTAGTTGGTAGGACAATTTCCAGATCAAATCAACAGGAGGCTGCCAGCTCGCAGGGAGCATTTGTGGCAGAACAGCCAGCAGCTGTGGGCGGCATTAGTATTACCTGCTCAGGTTCAGTGGACCTGGGATGAGACAACACCATTTGGACCAGGAAAGAGGAGAAGAAAGGGGAGCTGTGTGCATTATAAGTAAAAGAAAAGCCAGCCAGCCGGAGGCAAACAGCATTGTCTGCATTTGTCAAAGGCACTATACAATGCCTCCCAGGTGTCCCGGGGAAGGCTGGCCACAATCTATAGCAACTGGGCAAGCATGAGGGGCAAGCAGATGGGCAAACAGCTGACTCAGACACCCGCAGGCGGCTGTTTCCTTCCCCACTTGTGCCTGGACACTGGGAAGTTGCCAAAGGAAGCTGGAGTTCAAATGAGGAAAGACTTTGCTTGCGGTTGCTCGTGGGAACCCCAGGGGGTCATCTGGGGTTAAAACTCAGAGGAGAGGCAAGGTCAGGGTTGAGGACCCAACTGTACCATTCTTCCTGTAGGGAGATTATGGACAAGGGTGCTCTTGGTTACATGGGGAGGGGGCTCACATCCTCTGGGCCTCTGCTCTCCAACTGAGAAGTGATCAGTTACACACAGGTTTCAAGGAATTCCTCTCTCAAATCACCTGTATTTGCTGCACCTGCTCCATGCAAGGCCCATTGTTAAGCACCCTGGAAGCTACCAAAGTGAATACATCTTAAACTGGCAGCCATGGGGAATCTTTGGAGGTTTTGAAACAGACAGTGACTCCATTGGAACCATATTGCCCCAGATCCCTCCTCTGTTCTCCAGAGTCCAGAGTCCACCCTCCATGTCATTTCTTTTCTTCTTCTTTAGGAGGCAGTGTGGTCAGAGGCAAGGACAGAACTCTGAGGTCAGACGAGAACAGCCTTGTCGCTTCCTAACTTTCAAACCCCCAATGCAGCTACATATTCTATTTGTAAATAATATGGCCTAATTCCTGAACCTATCCAAGACTCCAGCAGCTCAACAGTGTCGTCACAGAGCAGGATCTTTCTATGTTTCCACTCTGCCACCCTCAGTGGGTGAGGGTTTCATCCCATGCTTGTTGCTTCATGGTCACAAGATAGCTGCCAAAACTCCAGCCTTCGTGTCTGTATTGAAGCCTGGGAAAAAGGGGGAGAAGAAGTAGGCTTTTCTCATTCTGATCTCTTCCATCAAGAAAGCAAAAGCTTTTCAGTAGTGCCCAGTAGACCTCATCTCACATCCTACTGGCCACAGTGGCCATGCTTAACTTCAAGGGAGGCCAGATGGTGAGCTTCTGGTTTGTTTTGGTGTCTTTAGAAGTAAGGGGTAAGACAGAGGGCGTGGATAATGATCATTGGGTTGGCAACCCAACAGTAAAGGCGTACCCAGTTCTCCAGATTTCCAAAGTAGCCCTTTCATCTTTCCTTCATTGTTCTATTCCCTTTTGGAAGAAAGGGTTTGGGGTATGGTGGGGTAGGCTGCCCGTTTTTAGTAAATTTCCATCCCTGTATCCCTGCTTCCGAGACCCAGATTTTTATTTGTTTTGTTTTGTCCTGTAGACAATGAGTTGAGTACTGGCAGGTTCAAGATTAAGGCAGGATGCCAAGGCTGTGGTTTTGGAAGGTCCCATGGAACTGCCAGACAGGGGACCCTCAGGACCAGAGCCTGAGCTGCCAGATGAAATCACAATCACTGCTAAGAAGGAAGCTTGTGTGTGTGCCCGTGTACATGTGTGCAATGTCTCCATCTCACCTCACGGGGCTAGGAGCTTCCCAGGGCTGCTCAGGAAGTGAGTCCTTGTGTTTTTCAGGTTTGGGGTGATCCACTCAGTGTTCACCAACCTGCTTCTTTGGGCGAACAGTGTCCTGAATGAGTCAAAGCACCAACTTAACGAGCACAAGGAACGGCTCATCACCCTGGGCTTCGGGAACATAACAATAGGTGAGTGGTAAGAGTTGCCCAGCTGCCATCTTGGAACAGCTTGGAAACCTGCAGAGACCAGAATGTCCATAGATGGAGGTACGGGTTTCAAAGACCTGCAGGGTCCACCCAATTCAACATCGGCCAGACAATCCTCTGTTGTTGAAAATCTTTCAAAACCTCCTAAGTCTCTCATCCTGCTTCCATAAGTAGGGTGTGCTGAGCATAATTAAAGGTTTCTTCAGTGACTCAGGGACTTGTCAGATCCAGGGCTCATCATTTTGATCACCATTTCTCATGGTCCAGTTTGGTATGGAAATGAATGTCTTTGTTTACAACCTTGGAAGATTGGTGGTTGTTTCTGTTTGTGCTTTTAATTAAACCTCTATTACCAGTTCTTTCTACTAAAAGTATAGCTTTAAAAAATCCATAGAAGTCTAATGGTATGTTGTGGTTAATTGGTTTTCGTTCATTTGAAGTTTTATTTAACTCTACTTAGTTTATAATTTTGGCCCATCTTTATTCCCCCCTTGTTCCTATTGGAGCGCCTGTCTCATGACTCTTCATTTTCTTCCAAAATTCTTTAGCATTTGTGACCTGTTGCTTCTATATTAGAGCACTGGGGTTGAGAAGAATGTGGGGTAGAGGAAGGTGCAATGTACAGGGGACTGATGTCTCAGGTTTGGGTCTTGTTCCCATCACCTTCTAGCTGTGTGACCTTTGGAAAACATTCAACCACTCCGAGCCTCCCTTTTCTCTTTTATGAAGTGAAGGGACTTGAACCATGTACTTTCCATGAGTCCTTCCAGCTTTAATGTAATGCACATCTATCCTCTCTGTACAAACCCAGGTCAGTCCCAGAGAGCAACTTTAAACCCGTTTCCTCACCAGTGCGGTGGGGATGACAAAATTAGGGGGACACACTACATTTCTTCACCACCCCTAACAAGCAGCCTGCTCTTGGGAAGGCCATTCTCTTTGGGACCCGTCTCCTCACTGGTATCAATAACAGTAACAGCAGTGACAACAATAACAAAAAGTTTTGTTAAGCATTTTCTGAGTGGCTGGCACATTAAACTCTTGTCCCAACACTCTGAGGTAGGCAACAGTGACCTCATTATATGGGTGAAGCCATTGAGCCAGAGAGAAGTTAAGTGACTAACCCAAGATCACACAGCAGATGGACGATTGAGCTGGGATTTGAATTCCAGCAATCTGGCTCCAGAGACCTTGGTGAAGATGGGATTAGATTAATTTATAAAAAAGGACTCTGTCAGCTCTAACGTTCTGTTAATCTGAACCTTTTCTCCTGAGTGTTTCCCTTGTCTTTTGCATTGTATTGTATTGTGTTACAAGTGTTGGGGAAACTCCTTTTGAATTGAAAATTGCAGTGTTCTGCAAAAGTGAGGGTAATTAATGCTACTACCAAGCTTTTTTGTCTGATTTTATAAGTAGTATCATATAAATTAAAACATATCATAAATTAAAACAATGACAAAACGTAAAGAAAAAATCCACAGTAGCACCTACCCAGAAGTGCACTTAAATGCTATTAACATCTGGTTATTTTTTGGTCTTGGTGCTATTTATTTTTTTATAGTTGAGATCATACTGTACATATTCGATCATTTTTTTTCTACAACATACAATAAGAAATAGATTTTACATTGCAACCCAAATGAACACATACCTGTATGTGTGTACACATGAAATAATAATCTTACTATCTCAGAGGCACTCAAATTTCTATTGTATTTGATTCCATTTATTCAATCCTGTTTTATTCCATTGCAATTCCATTAAAAAATATATTGGTTGCTACCCTCTAAATTGATTTCACAACTGAGTTCTGTGTTGTGGTATGCATTTAAAAATACTGGATATACAATTTGTTCTTTTTTCCCATTGTTATTGTAACAATTATTTTCTTGTATCATTAAAACACAATTATAATTTTTAATGGCTGCCTACTATTCTATTGTAAGGATGTACCAAAATTCATTTAACACTTTCTAAATTGTTACACATTGAGGTGTTTCTCTTTCTTTCTCAAAAACTCACAACAAAATTTTACCTAATGCTTTGACTATATTTTTGACTTGTCCTTTAGAATAGATTGGAATTATAGGCCAGAGACTTTATATCATCTTTAAGGCTTTTGTTGCATATTTCATTAATTACTTACAGCTTTTCCCCTCCTTGTTATGAAATGGTCCTTTATACCATTGCCAAGTGTCTTTCAGAAGGTGGGGCCTGTCTCGTGCCACACTTGCTGGCTTCGGATATTCTCAAGAGGAAAATTTTTGCTGATAAGGGGCATTTTCCCTCACAAAGTTGTTTTTAAAAAGTAATTTAAAAATCACACAGGTCAATCATATTCATATAGAAAGTTTAGAAAATACAGCGAAGCAAAATCTAGAGGGAAACTTACATAAGGTTGTATGTCAATTATATCTCAATAGAAGTTTCTTTTACTGAAAAAAAAAAAAATTCACCTGCCATTTTTCCGCCCAGAGATAACCATTGTTAACATTTTAGTTTATGTCCTTCCAATTTTTTTCTATGTCTGTCTATCTCCCTACCTCTCTGTCTCTGTATATATATATCACCAAGATATCTATAATTTATAAAAATGGAGCCATACTCCAGCCTCTTTGGAAGCTGCTTTTGTTCAACAGTGTCTTCTGAACGTCTTTATATGTTGATGAGTAAATTTCTAAAATACCATTTGCAATGGCTGGACAATATTCTGATGTATGGATAAGATCTAATTCGTGTAATTAGTACTCTTTGGGGAGTATTCATGGCTGTCAATTTAGCCATGATATGAAACATGACAAAAAGCCATGAAATAAAGCTTTTAATTCAATGGCAAACCCAAGCATGAATCCACAGTGAGAGTATTTGTTTGTGGTTTTCTGCTTTGCCACTGAATGTTCTAATTGTCCTCCCCTGTGGTCTGTCTCCGCGCTAGTTTTAGATGACCACACGCCTCCATGTAACTGCACACCCCCGACCCTCTGCTCTGCCATCTCCCACGGGATCTACTACCTCTACCCTTTCAACATAGAATATCAGATACTGGCCTCCACGATGCTCTACGTCCTGTGGAAAAACATCGGGCGCAAAGTTGACAGTCATCAGCGTCAGAAGATGCAGTTCAGGTCTCACGGGGTCATGCTGGGCTCGGTACTGGGCCTGACCGCACTGGCTGCCACCATTGGGGTCGTGGTGGTGTATCTGATTTGGATCGGGCGTTCCAAAACCGGGAGCGAGTCAGCACTCATCATGTTCTACCTGTATGCCATCATCTTGCTCGTACTCATGGGGGCGGCAGGGCTGGCTGGGATCCGGATTTATAGGCTAGATGAGCAATCACTAGACGAGTCCAAAAATCCAGCCCGCAAACTGGATGCAGACCTGTTGGTGGGCACTGCCTCCGGCTCCTGGCTCATCTCCTGGGGCTCCATCCTGGCCATCCTCTGTGCCGAGTCCTGCCCCCCGTACACCTGGTACAACCTGCCCTACTCCATCCTGGTGGTTGTTGAGAAGTACATCCAGAACCTCTTCATCATTGAGTCCATTCACCGAGAGCCGGAGAAGCTCTCCAAGGACATCAGAACCCTGCAGGTGGTCACAGTCTACAATGGCAATGCCACATCCCTCCCTTCTTGCTTCGAGAGCAGACCTGCAGCCGGGGACGTGGCTCCCCAGGACAGCGAGATGTCACATGCGGCCAATGGAAATATGTGTCTGAGAGAAGTTGATAGCAAGGAGGAAGAGGAGAAGAGCTGGGAAGGGGCCCTGGGCCCAGCCTGCCACCCCCATTTCCTGCAGGGCAATGCCCAGAGAAGAGTCTTAAGGAATATTGCAGCCTTTTTGTTCCTCTGCAATATTTCGGTAATCTGCAAGTTATTTCTTTATTTAAATATATTGATTAATCTGTTTTCCTTGCCATTTTCAAATAAGGAATAAAGGCAGCTTTTAATCAAAATAATTTAAACGTAAGGTTAAAATATTAGACTGGAACATAGGCTTATATTCTACAAATTTGCTGACTGAGTATCTGTATGCCATGGACTGGGGTGGGAACTAAGAATTAAAGGTGAGAAGACGTAATCTCTTTCCTCAAAAAGGTCACAGTATTAGTGGGAGAGGGAGACAAGGAAAAAATATAATAGAGTGAATATGGCAAATGCTGGGACAGGGCTATCTGCAAGGTGGAATGGGAGCATGGAGTCAAAGAGGGACTTCAATAAGTAGGGGATGCTTGAGGTGAGACAGAGACTCAATTAGGAGTGCTTTTGGCTGCAAATAACAGATAGCTTGATCAGCAGTATCTTCAGTCTTAAAGACAAGAATTCTGGAAGTTGGCTATTCAGGGTTGGCCTGGCAGCTGAACCCTATCATCAAGGATCCAGGCACTGTTCACCTTTCTACTGAATGTGGTTGGCACATGGTCATAGGATAGCTGCAGCAGCACCAGGCATCACATCTGGGTTCAAGACAGGAAGACAGAGGGAAGGACTGGTGCCAGGCAATGTCTGCAATTGATGTGACCACCCCTAACTGCAAGGGAGGAGGGGGAAGTGGATGGTTTGCTTTCTAGCCTCTATAATGGACGGTAACAAGGTAGAAAAAGATGTATAATCAGCCCCTCAATATTGTCTGCCTCAGCCTCAAGGAACAGTTGGAAGTTTACCAACTGTGATCAAGGCAAGAAAAAGAAAGGCTTGGGGCAGAGGGCACGTGATGTGCAAAGACACAGAGGCAAAGGACACCATGGCCTATTTGAGTAGCATGAGCAGCTTGTCATGAATTCCATACACGTGAAGCAGGGCGGGAAGCAGGATGGAGGGTCTGGTTAGACGGGTCTGGCTTGAGCAGAGCTTCATAAGCCTGGCTGAGTCTGATCTTCACGCTGAGGGCAGTAGAGGACCCTCTCAGATTTGTGTTTTAGAATGATCTAGCAGCAACGTGCAGGAAGGATGGAGGGAGGTAAGATCAAAGTCAGGGAAACCTGAACAGAAGCCCCACAGAGCTGCCCAGATAGGAAATGATGGAAACTTGAACCAGGGCAGTGCTGGTGGGGATGGTGAGAAGGAAAAGGAATACAAAGCATTGTGTGTTGTTGGGATTTCTTCTAGAGGTACATAGAAGGGTGACAGGTCTGGGTAAAAAGGAGGGAGAAGCAGCCTTTGGTGCACACAGGCATCAGCAGTGACTGTGTCTGGTGGAATGGTGACGACGCCCCAGCACACGGGGCCCGTCCATCATCGCAGCCAACTCTCTGCTACCAGCCTCCGTATCATCAGGGCTGCTCTGTTTCCCCAGAAGCTTACTAACTTTTTAGCTTCCTCTCCCTAATATCAGTTGGTGCATGTCCAGGGACTGCAACTTTTGATATTACCCTAAGGCCACAAAATTGGGAGGGTCCATCTGAAGCTGAAAGGGCCATGTGTCTGCCAACCGAATCTGATTCTTGCTTTGGGTCACCTGGACCTTGGTCCCCCTCCAGGTCGGCAGACAGATATGGGGAGTTCTGAAGGGAGAAGGGGTCCCAGAAGAGTGTGGCTCCAGGTGCGCCCTCTTCTTTCATCTTATAGACATTTATGGGGCATCTGCTCTGTGTCAGGAACTATGTGGGTGCAGCAGTGAACAAAGGACTTAAAACAGGAGAACAAGAGAGAGAGATATTAATAACTACAACGGGGCTGCATTTTATATAAGGCTTACATTCCAGAGAGGGGTGTATCAGCTTAGGTTCTTATAAAGTCAGAGTTGGTTCTAGAAAGCCCCTAAAGCGTATTGTTTTTTATGCACCCCAAGGCATAAAGATCTCTCTTTTCAGTGAGTTCAGAAAGACCACTTTCCCTGTGTTGGTTTTTTGCTTGATCACCAGGTGGTACACTTGGCTTGCTTTTTTTGGACCAGCTTGACCGAGAATAGCACTGCTATACTAGAATCGAGTGGCAACTGACGTTCTCTTGGGACCCGAAGGCCAGGTTCAGGGCTCTGGACCAGGAGAAGTACACGTTTTATCTCTTCATCTCTGTGCTCTGCCCCTGATGGCCCCAGGCACTGCCTCCGTTCCCTGGGGAGTGAGCCAGAGGACGGAAATGATTGCAGGCTGATGTCTTAGGATGACCTGAGCCAACTCCACGGGCAGCACTTTGAAACCCTGCACTTCATCCCATGTTGTGCTGAGGGCACCTGGCAGAGGCAGGAACTGTTTCTGTCCAGGACCAGGAGCTGGTGCAGAGGCAGCGGCTGGAGGTGCTGGTGTGCACGACCACGTGGGTGGATTGGCAGCTGTGGGTTGGACAGTAAAGGGCGGTGGGTGTGATGATGGAAGACTTTGGGTGCTGTGGGAACACTGGGGTTCAGGGGAGGCCTCCTCTTGGTGGAGTGGGGCAGTCTGGGCGGAGCAGCAGGTACAGGGAAGGCACGGATGCAGAGCAAGGTAGGGCTTGCTGGATGCGCTCAAGAACTGGAAGGAAACCCACGTGGCTAGAACTTGGAGAGCAAGAAGAGAGAGGCGTGGCCACAAGCCAGGACTTAATCCTAAATGCAACAGAAAACCATCTAAGGGTTTTATGCTCTGAGTGACAAGATCTGATTCGTGTTTTTATTCTTTTAAATTAAATTAAATTTTAATGGTGGTAATGAACACATAACCTAAAATTTACCATTTTAACCATTTTCCAGTGTACGATTCTGTAGCATTTAGTGCATTCACATGATTGTGCTACCATCACCGCCACCCACCTCTAAAACTTTTTCACTTTGCAAAACTAAAATTTTGTACTCATGAAACAACTCTCCATTCCCTCCACCCCCATCCCCTAGCGACCACCGTTCTACTCTCTTTCTCTATGAGTTTGACTCTGGGTATCTCATATAAGTGGAATCATACGGGATTTATCTCACGTGGTGCAAGGACCTTCAGGTTCATCCATGTTGTAGTCTGTGGAGGGAGAGGGTTGCCAAGAGCGGCTCCCAGGTTCTGCCTTGAGTTCCTGATACATGGTGATGCTACTTATGGAGATTGGGGTCTCTGGAGGGGGAGCAGGCTTGGGAGGGGCTCAGGTGGAAGGAAGCACGTGAGTTTAGTACTGGACACTTTCAGTGGTAAAAGGACATCCAAGTGGACATAACCAACAGGCAGAAATTTTGGTTTTCTATTGCTGTGTAACCAGTGACCCCAAATGCATGACAAAAACAACAACCATTTTACTATGTCTCAGGAACTTGTGGATTAGGAATTCTGGCAGGGCCTGGCTGGACAATTCTATTCCTAATGAAACTGACTGAAGCTACTGGATGGGCTGCTTGGGTTGGAAAGTCCACGATCTGGCGCCTTGGGTTGGGGAGGCTGAAAGGCTGGACTCAGTGGGGACTCTGGCTGCAGCGTATTCATGGGGACTCTCCAGCACAGCGGTCTCAGGGGAGGTGGACTTCTTAGGTGATGGCTCAGGACCCAGAGCCAGGCTTCCAAAGGACTGGAAGTGCCAGTCTCTTAAGGTCTGGGTGTGGACATTGCACGGCACCATTTCTGCCATATTTTATGGGTCCAGCAGTGATAGCGTCCACCCAGATTCAAGGGAAGGGGGCATAGGTTGCCTTTCAAGGGGATGAGTAGCAAGAATTATAGCCAACTTCACAGCAGATGGAAAGATCTGGATTTCAGGAAAGAGGTCCATAAACTCTTCTTTTATTCTCATTTTCTTTTCTTTTTAACATATTTAATGGAGTATAATTTGCTTTACAATGTTGTGTTAGTTTCTGCTGTGTATAACAAAGTGAATCAGCTATACATATACATATATCCCTGTATCTCCTCACTCTTGCGTCTCCCTCCCACCCTCCCTATCCCACCCCTCTAGGTGGTTCCAAAGCACCGAGCTGATCTCCCTGTGCTATGCAGCTATTTTCCCCTAGCTATCTGTTTTACATTTGGTAGTGTATATATGCCAATGCTATTCTTTCACTTCATCCCAGCTTACCCTTTCACCTCCCCATGTCCTCAAGTCCATTCTCTATGTCTGTGTCTTTATTTCTGTCCTGCCCCTAGGTTCATCAGAGCCTTTTTTTTTTTTTTTTAGATTCCATATATATGTATTAGCATATGGTATTTGTTTTTCTCTTTCTGGCTTACTTCAATCTGTATGACGGACTCTAGGTCCATCCACCTCACTACAAATAACTCAATTTCGTTTCTTTTTATGGCTGAGTAATATTCCATTGTATACATGTGCCATATCTTCTTTATCCATTCATCTGTCGATGGACACTTAGGTTGCTTCCATGTCCTGGCTATTGTAAATAGAGCTGCAATGAACATTGTGGTACATGACTCTTTTTGAATTATGGTTTTCTCAGGGTACATGCCCAGTAGAGGGATTGCTGGGTCATAAGGTAGTTCTATTTTTAGTTTTTTAAGGAACCTCCATACTGTTCTCCATAGTGGCTGTATCAACATTCCCACCAACAGTGCAAAAGGGTTCTGTTTTCTCCACACCTTCTCCAGCATTTATTGTTTGTAGATTTTTTGATGATGGGCATCCTGACTGGTGTGAGGTGATACCTCACTGTGGTTTGATTTGCATTTCTCTAATGATTAGTGATGTTGAGCATCCTTTCATGTGTTTGTTGGCAATCTGTATATCTTCTTTGGAGAAATGTCGATTTAGGTCTTCTGCCCATTTTTGGATTGGGTTGTTCGTTTTTTTGATATTGAGCTGCATGAGCTGCTTGTATATTTTGGAGATTAATCCTTTGTCAGCTGCTTCATTTGCAAATATTTTCTCCCATTCTGAGGGTTGTCTTTTGGTCTTGTTTATTGGTTCCTTTGCTGTGCAAAAGCTTTTAAGTTTCATTAGGTCCCATTTGTTTATTTTTGTTTTTATTTCCATTTCTCTAGGAGGTGGGTCAGAAAGAATCTTGCTGTGATTTATGTCATAGAGTGTTCTGCCTATATTTTCCTCTAAGAGTTTTATAGTGTCTGGCCTTACATTTAGGTCTTTAATCCATTTTGAGTTTATTTTTGTGTGTGGTGTTTGGGAGTGTTCTAATTTCATTCTTTTACATGTAGCTATCCAGTTTTCCCAGCGCCACTTATTGAAGAGACTGTCTTTTCTCCATTGTATATTCTTGCCTCCTTTGTCAGAGATAAGGTGACCATATTTGTGTGGGTTTATCTCTGAGCTTTCTCTCCTGTTCATTGATCTATATTTCTGTTTTTGTGCCAGTACCATACTGTCTTGATTACTGTAGCTTTGTAGTATAGTCTGAAGTCAGGGAGCCTGATTCCTCCGGCTCCGTTTTTCTTTCTCAGGATTGCTTTAGCTATTCGGGGTCTTTTGTGTTTCCATACAAACTGTAAATTTTTTTATTCTAGTTCTGTGAAAAATGCCATTGGTAGCTTGATAGGGATTGCATTGAATCTGTAGATTGTTTTGGGTAGTATAGTCATTTCCACAATGTTGATTGTTTCAATCCAAGAACATGGTATATCTCTCCATCTGGTTGTATCACCTTTAATTTCTTTCATCAGTGTCTTATCTGCATACAGGTCTTTTGTCTCCTTAGGTAGGTTTATTCCTAGGTATTTTATTATTTTTGTTGCAATGGTAAATGGGAGGGTTTCCTTAATTTATCTTTCAGATTTTTTATCATTAGTGTATAGGAATGCAAGAGATTAATGTGCATTAATTTTGTATCCTGCTACTTTACCAAATTCATTGATTAGCTCTAGTAGTTTTCTGGTAGCATCTTTAGGATTCTCTATGTATAGTATCATGTCATCTCCAAACAGTGACAGCTTTACTTCTTCTTTTCTGATTTGGATTCCTTTTATTTCTTTTTCTTCTCTGAGTGCTGTGGCTAAAACTTTCAAAACTATGTTGAATAATAGTGGTGAGAGTGGGCATCCTTGTCTTCTACCTGATTTTAGACGAAATGGTTTCAGTTTTTCACCATTGAGAACGATGTTGGCTGTGGGTTTGTCATATATGGCCTTCATTATGTTGAGGTAAGTTCCCTCTATGCCTACTTTCTGGAGAGTTGTTTTTTTTTTTTTTCTGTACGCCGGCCTCTCACTGCCGCGGCCCCACCCGTTGCAGAGCGCAGGGTCCGGACGCGCAGGCCCAGCGGCCATGGCTCACGGGCCCAGCCGCTCCGTGGCATGTGGGATCCTCCCGGACCAGGGCATGAACCCATGTCCCCTGCATCGGCAGGTGGACCCTCAACCACTGCACCACCAGGAAGCCCTGGAGAGTTTTTTTCATAAATGGGTGTTGAATTTTCTTGCAAGATTTTTCTGCATCTATTGAGGTGATCATATGGTTTTTAGCCTTCAGTTTGTTAATATAGTGTATCACATTGATTTGTGCGTATTGAAGAATCCTTGCATTCCCGGGATAAACTGCATTTGATCATGGTCTATGATCTTTTTAATGTGTTGTTGGATTCTGTTTGCTAGTATTTTGTTGAGGATTTTTTCATGTATGTTCATCGGTGATAATGGCTTTCTTTTTTGTAGTTTTCTTTTTTTGTGATATCACTGTCTGGTTTTGGTATCAGGGTGATGGTGGCCTCATAGAATGAGTTTGGGAGTGTTCCTCCCTCTGCTATACTTTGGAAGAGTTTGAGAAGGATAGGTGTTAGCTCTTCTCTAAATGTTTGATAGAATTCACCTGTGAAGCCATCTGGCTCTGGGCTTTGGTTTGTTGGAAGATTTTTAATCACAGTTTCAATTTCAGTGCCTATGATTGGTCTGTTCATATTTTCTATTTCTTCCTGGTTTAGTCTTGGAAGTTTGCACTTTTCTAAGAATTTGTCCATTTCTTCCAGGTTGTCCATTTTATTGGCATATAGTTGCTTGTAGTTGTCTCTCATGATCCTTTGTATTTCTGCAGTATCAGTTACTTCTCCTTTTTCATTTCTAATTCTGCTGATTTGAGTCCTCTCCCTTTTTTTTTCTTGATGATTCTGGCTAATGGTTTATCAATTTTGTTTATCTTCTCAAAGACCCAGCTTTTAATTTTATTGATCTTTGCTATTATTTCCTTCATTTCTTTTTCATTTATTTCCGATCTGATCTTTATGATTTCTTTCCTTCTGCTAACTTTGTGGGTTTTTTTGTCCTTCTTTCTCTAATTGTTTTAGGTGTAAGGTTAGGTTGTTTATTTGAGATTTTTCTTGTTTCTTGAGGTAGGATTGTATTGCTATAAACTTCCCTCTTAGAACTGCTTTTGCTGCATCCCATAGGTTTTGGGTCATCGTGTTTTCATTGTCATTTGTTTCTAGGTAATTTTTGATTTCCTCTTTGATTTCTTCAGTGATCTCTTGGTTATTTAGGAATATATTGGTTAGCCTCCATGTGTTTGTTTTTTTTACAGTTTTTTTTTCCTGTAATTGATATCTAGTCTCATACATTGTGGTTGGAAAAGATACGTGATACAATTTCAGTTTTCTTAAATTTATACCAAGGCTTGATTTGTGACCCAAGATATGATCTATCCTGGAGAATGTTCCATGAGCACTTGAGAATGTGTATTCTGTTGTTTTTGGATGGAATGTCCTATAAATATCAATTAAGTCCATCTTGTTTAATGTATCATTTAAAGCTTGTGTTTCCTTATTTATTTTCATTTTGGATGATCTGTCCATTGGTGAAAGTGGGGTGTTAAAGTCCCCTACTATGATTGTGTTACTGTCAATTTCCCCTTTTATGGCTGTTAGCACTTGCCTTATGTATTGAGGTGCACCTATGTTGAGTGCATAATTATTTACAATTGTTATATCTTCTTCTTGGATTGATCCCTTGATCATTATGTAGTATCCTTCTTTGTCTCTTGTAATAGTCTTTATTTTAAAGTCTATTTTGTCTGATATGAGTATAGCTACTCCAGCTTTCTTTTGATTTCCATTTGCATGGAATATATTTTTCCATCCCCTCACTTTCAGTCTGTATGTGTCCCTAGGTCTGAAGTATGATCTTCTGTAGACAGCGTATATACAGGTCTTGTTTTTGTATCCATTCAGCCAGTGTATGTCTTTTGGTTGGAGCTTTTAATCCATTTACATTTAAGGTAATTATTGATATGTATGTTCCCATTACCATTTTCCTAATTGTTTTGGGTTTGTTATTGTAGGTCTTTTCCTTCTCTTCTGTTTCCTGCCTAGAGAAGTTCCTTTAGAATTTGTGATAAAGCTGGTTTGGTGGTGCTGAATTCTCTTAACTTTCGCTTGTCTGTAAAAGTTTTAATTTCTCCATTGAATCTGAATGAGATCCTTGCTGGGTAGAGTAATCTTGGTTGTAGGTTGTTCCCTTTCATCACTTTAAATATGTCCTGCCACTCTCTTCTGGTTTGCAGGGTTTCTGCTTAAAGATCAGCTGTTAACCTTATTGGGTTTCCCTCTTATGTTATTTGTCACTTTTCCCTTGCTGCTTTTAATATTTTTTCTTTGAATTTAATTTTTGATAGTTTGATTAATATGTGTCTTGGCATGTTTCTCCTTGGATTTATTCGGTATGGGACTTTCTGTGCTTCCTGGACTTGATTGACTATTTCCTTTCCCATATTAGGGAAATTTTCAACTCTAATCTCTTCAAATATTTTCTCAGTCCCTTTCTTTTTTCTCTTCTTCTTCTGGGACCCCTATAATTCGAATGTTGATGCATTTAATGTTGTCCCAGAGGTCTCTGAGACTGTCCTTAATTCTTTTCATTCTTTTTTATTTATTCTGCTCTGCAGTAGTTATTTCCACTATTTTATCTTCCAGGTGACTTATCCATTTTTCTGCCTCCGTTATTCTGCTGTTGATTCCTTCTAGAGTATTTTTAATTTCATTTATTGTGTTGTTCATTATAGTTTGTTTGCTCTTTAGTGCTTCTAGGTCCTTGTTAAACATTTCTTGTATTTTCTCCATTCTATTTCCGAGATTTTGGATCATATTTACTGTCATTATTCTGAAATATTTTTCAGGTAGACTGCCTATTTCCTCTTCATTTGTTTGGTCTGGTGGGTTTTTACGTTGCTCCTTCATCTGCTGCATATTTCTCTGTCTTCTCATTTTGTTTAACTTACTGTGTTTGGGGTCTTCTTTTCGCAGGCCTCAAGTCCTTAGTTCCCATTATTTTTGGTGTCTGCCCCCAATGGGTGAGGTTGGTTCAGTGGCTGTGTAGGCTTCCTGGTGGGGGGGACTGGTGCCTGTGTTCTGGTGGGTGGGACTGTATCTTGTCCTTCTGGTGGGGAGGGCCATGTCCAGTGGTGTGTTTTGGAGTGTCTTTGAACTTAGTATGACTGTAGGCAGCCTCTCTGCCTAAAAGGTGGGGTTGTGTTTCTGTCTTGCTAGTTGTTTGGCGTGGGGTGTCCAGCACTGGAATTTGCTGGCCGTTGGGTGGAGCTGGGTCTTAGTGTTGAGATGGAGATCTCTGGGAGAGCTCTTGCTGATTGATATTACGTGGGGCTGGGAGGTTTCTGGTGGTCCAATGTCCTGGACTAGTCCTCCCACCTCGGAGGCTCAGGCCTGACACCTGGCCGGAGCACCAAGACCCTGCCAGTCACATGGCTCAGAAGAAAAGGAAGAGAGAAAAAAAACAAAACCAAAAACAAACAAAAGGTGAACAGACAGAACCCTCAGACAAATGGTAAAAGCAAACCTGTACAGACAAAATCACACAAAGAAGCATACACATACACACTCACAAAAAGAGAAAAAGGAAAAATATATGTATATATATTAAAAAAAAAAGGAAGAGAGCAACCAAACCAATAAACAAATCCACCAATGATAATAAGTACTAAATACTAAACTAAGATAAACATAAAACCAGAAACAAATTAGATGTAGACAGCAAACTCCAAGTCTACAGTTGCTCCCAAAATCCACTGCCTCAATTTTGGGAACATTCGTTGTCTATTCAGGTATTCTTCAGATGCAGGGTTTATCAAGTTGATTGTGGGGATTTCATCTGCTGCTCTGGGGCTGCATGGAGAGATTTCCCTTCCTCTTCTTTATTAGCACAGCTCCTGGGGCTCAGCTTTGGTTTGGGCCCCGCCTCTGGGTGTCGGCTGCCCTCGGGAGTCTGTCCCCACCCGGACAGGAGGGGTGAAAGCAGTGGCTGATAAGGGGGCTCTGGCTCACTCAGGCCGGGGGAGGCAGGGGTACAGTAGTCATCATTGGGATGCGGGGTGAGACTGGCGTGATGTTACAACAGCCTGAGCTGTGCCGTGTGTTCTCCCGGGGAACTTGTTCCTGGATCATGGGACCCTGGCAGTGGCGGGCTGCACAGGCTCCCAGGGTGGGTGTGGGTAGTGACCTGTGCTTGCACACAGGATTCTTGGTGGCAGCAGCAGCAGCGTTAGTGGTTCATGCCCGTCTCTGGTGTCTGAGCTGTTAGCCACGGATTGCGCCCGTATCTGGAGCTCATTTAGGCGGTGCTCTGCCCCCTGTGTGCAGACAGGGGAGGAATCCCCTCTCCTTGTGCACCCTGAAACAATGGTCTCTTGCCTCTCCAGCAGGTCCAGACTTTTTCCTGGACTCCCTTCCAGCTAGCTCTGGCACACTAGCCCCTTCAGGCTGTGTTCACGCCGCCAACCCCAGTCCATTCCCTGGGGTCTGACCTCCAAAGCCTGAGCCTCAGCTCCCAGCCCCGCCCTCCCCGGCGGGTGAGCAGACAAGCCTCTCGGGCTGGTGAGTGCTGGTCGGCACTGATCCTCCGTGCAGGAATCTCTCCGTTTTGCCCTCCGCACCCCTGTAGCTGCGCTCTCCTCCATGGCTCCGAGGCTTCCCCCCTCCGCCACCCGCAGTCTCCGCCCGCGAAGGGGCTTCCTAGTGTGTGGAAACCTTTCCTCCTTCATAGCTCCCTCCCAGAGGGGCAGGTCCCATCCCTATTCTTTTATCTCTGTTTTTTCTTTTTTCTTTTGCCCTACCCAGGTACGTGGGGAGTTTCTTGCCTTTTGGGAAGTCTGAGGTCTTCTGTCAGCATTCAGTAGTTGTTCTGTAGGAGCTGTTCCACATGCAGCTGTGTTTTTGATGTATTCATGGGGAGGAAGGTGATCTCCACGTCTTACTCTTCGGCCATCTTGAAGGTCTCTTCCTTTTCTTCTCATTTTCCCTCCTTCTTGACAATATATCCTCCGTGTGCCCACTGAGGGCCAGCTGTGCTGTGCGTGATGAGGGTGCAGCATGCCCCAGAGCTCTGGTCTTCCTCCTATGGGGTCTATAAACCAGATGGCAGGACTAGCAACAAAAAATCAAACAGGAGAAATGCCTATAGTGCTGCGTGCCCTGCAGGGAAGTAAGAAAGGATGGGCGTGAAGTGGTGCTTGGATGGCCATGGTAGATCACATGGCCAAGTTGGTGGGAAGGGCTTTCTCAGGCGGTGGGATTAGAGACCAGAGCTGGATGGCAGAAGGAGCCATGGGTGCTCCAGGCAGAGGAATCAGCCGGTGCAAAACCCTGGGTGGGGGGAGCTTTCCTCCTTTGAGAAGAGGAGGAAGGCCATGTGACTGGGGTGGGTGGGCGGGGGACAATCTGGGGAGCTGGGCTGGGGGGTGGTAAGGGACCATCTAACAGAGAGCTCTGCCATCCCATGTAGCAGGTAGATTTTATTTTAGATGCACTGTGAAGCCCTTGGGTGTTTAACCAGGAAAGGGACACCATCTTACATAAATAGTTAATCTGGCAATGAGTGGTGAATAGACTGTAGGCTGAGAGCTTAAGCAGGGCGCCACTGCAATGGTCCAGGTGAGAGATGGGGGTGGTGGCCTGGCAGGTGGAGTGGAGAGAAACGGGTGGATTGAGAATTGATGCATTGGGTGGCAGGTGGATTGTTATGAGAATGAGTGAGAAGATGAGGATGATGCCTGAAAATTTGATTGAGCCTCTGGGAGGAAGATGTTCCTGAGGAGATGGGGAGAAATGGGAATGTAATGTTGAGTTTGAGATGCATTTCAGACAACCAAGTAGCCAGTGAGATATACGAGCCTGCAATTCTCAAGGGTGGACCAGGCTGGTGATTTAGATTGGGAAGTCGTAGGCCCATAGCTGGTATTTACAACCAGGACTGGGTGAGATCATTAGGGGTCATGGGTATAGGGTAGAGAAGAGGACCCAGGAATGAATGAGCCCTGGGACCAGCCAACGTTAAGAGACTGAACAAAGGAGGAGGAACCAGCTAAGGAGGGCGGGAAGAACCAGCTGGCGTGGGAGGATGACACTTAAGGACCCAGAACACAGAGAACAAAGTGGGCTAGAGATATAAGCCCACGAGTGTTCTATATGGAGATATTAATGAAAGCCATGTGTATCAGATACCCATTGCTGCGTAAGAAATGAGCCCTAAACTTGGCAACTTAAAACAACAGACATTTCTTATTTCACAGCTTCTCTGGGTCAGGAATCTGAGTGTGACTTAGCTGGGTGGCTCTGCTCAGGGTCCCTTACAGGCTGTGGTCAAAGTGCCCACTGGGGCTGCAGTCATTTCATGGCTGGATTTTGGAGGGGAAGGGGGTCTGTTTCTAAACTCACTTATGTGGCTGTTGGAAGGATTCAGTTCCTGGTGGGCTGTTGGGCTGAGGGTTTGAGTTCCTTGCTGGCTGAGGGCCTGAGATCCCCCTCAGTTCCTGGCCATGTGGCCTCTCCATAGGCTGGCTCACATGGCAGCCAGCTTCCTCTCTTGCAAGAGGGGGTGAGCAAGATGGACTCCAGAGTCCTTTTGTAACCTAATCTCAGAAGTGACATCCCATGACTTGTGTCATATTCTGTTGGTTAGAAGAGAGTCACTAGATTTAGTCCAACTCAGCGGGACAGGGCTCCACAAGATTCCCAGGAGGTGGGACCATGGGGGGTCACCCGAGAGGCTACCTGCCACAGTGTAGGGGTGGAGAAAGTTGTAGAAATGTCAGTGTGAGAGGGAAGCAGGTCTAGGAGCCCAACAATTTAGGGGGAGGTAGAGGAGGAGGAACTGGGACACAGAGGCTGAGAAGGGGGAACCAGTGTGTAGATTCCATGAGCAACAAAAATAATAGGTTATTGCTTTATGTTTTGCAGACGTAGTTGCCATTTTATTCTCACCTGAGCCCTCTGAGACAGGTGTTAGTATTCCCATCTTATAGGTGAGGAAACTGTGGCTTGGAGATGTTAAATTATAGTCTGTAAGTGGCAGGAACCCAGGGCTGGTTCCACGGCATGTGCTTCTCCTCCCGATCAGGGGGATGTGGGCAGGGCCTGGGCTGCCTCTCTAAGCCAAGAACAAGACAGAAAAAGGACCACAGAACTCCCCAGCCCAGACCCACATGGCTGGGACCCCCAAGCACCAATGGTGAAATGTAAAGACGGGTGTGGGAAACAGGGAGCACCACTGTAGGAAAACACTGGGGGCTATGGGAACACACAGGGAGTTCCTGCCTGACTGGTTAGATCAAGGAGGACTTCCTGGAAGGGGAGGTGTCTCAGGACTTGGAAGAAGGTAAGACTTAGCAGAAGGAAGACAGGGAGTCCCTGATAGAGGAAGAGGCAGGAGCAAAACCCTGAAGGCTGGGGAAAGGCACATTTGGGGGCTGTGCACAGCCCGGGAGGGCCAGAGTAAAGGGCGTGACGAGAGATGTGGAGACGTGGACGTGTTCCCGATCACTGAGGGAATTTGGACTGTCTCCTGAAGGCATTTGGAGCCCTGGTGCGTGGTCAGCAGAGGAGTGACAAGGTCAGATGTGTGCTTTATAAAGATCACTCTGAAGCCACGTGATGTGCTGGAGCGGGGTGTCGGGGGGAATCGAAGGCACCCATTGGAGTGGGGGGATCATGGGAGGCATTGCAGCAGTCTGGGGAAGGGGAGATGGAGGACCAGACCAAGGTGAGGGCTGTGGGGATGGAGAGAACCAGGTAGGTGTGAAGAGCATTCATGCAGGATCGGGGCTCAGTGGACTGGCTCAGTGGACTCCATAGAGATGGGAAACACACAGGGGCTGCTTACCCCTGTGACAGGTGTGACTCGGTCTCCCTGAGTCCAAGTCAGCACCTGGGTTTGTGGGGGCCCCCCGGGCGGCTGCTAGGACCACCTCCTCTTCTCTTGCAGCTCTGGATCCCCCCTGCCTTTGGCTGCCGCCCCGAGTATGACAACGGATTGGAGGAAATTGTCTTTGGCTTTGAACCCTGGATAATAGTGGTCAACCTGGCCATGCCTTTTTCTATTTTCTACCGAATGCACGCAGCTGCCTCCCTCTTTGAGGTCTATTGTAAGATATAATCTGTCTCCACATCAAAGACTGAGGAGAGAGCTAACAAGAGAATTCAGTGGAGCCACCTGGGAATGGCGAGGTCGGGCAAATATTGCCTTACAAATGTGAGAAGGGCTGCCTTTTGTCTGCGATAATTGTTTTTCCCATGAGCTGGAATTGCCCATCACCCTGGATGAGTGTAAACAAGTTAGATCAAAATCTGAGATGGCTGAAGTCTGCCCTTGGTTAGTTAATTCTAATTGAACCTAAATTATTTGATCTCCTTCAAAATGAGATCCTCTGTTTTAGAATAATGTGATTTCAGGTCAGAAAAAAATATATCCAGTTTGTTTTTCATTAAAATATTTTCTGTTATCATGTTACTATATACAACCTTTTCCTGACCATCTGCATAGTCTAATCACCTTTAAGATTTATCTTTCCCAGAGCTTATGAATGTAGCTAAAATCACATTTAGTTTATATTGTACTTTCTGAATACGTTTCATTTTTTGAACAAAGTTATTTTTATCGTCTGGATGGAAATTTGTGTATAGATCAATATAAAGACATATTTCTCACCTGAAATTTTGGTATATTTTCATTTGTGAAGTTTTTTTTAATACATTAGTATCTTTCACTATAAATATATATATGCTTATTTTAGAAAATTAGGACATTTCAGAAGAGTAGAGAGAAAAATCCCCTAAGATGCCATTGTTCAATTGACAGTCATGTTTTTCTTCCAGTTTAATTGAGATGTAATTGACATATAGCACTGTATAAGTTTAAGGTGTACATTAATGATTTGGCTTACATCATGAAATGATTATCACAATAAGCTTTGTGAACACTCGTCATCTCATATAGATGCAAAATTAAAGATAAGGATCTTGACAGTCATTTTTTAAACATCTTGATGTGTTTCTTTTAACTGTGTTGGACTCACAGGGTTCTTTTCATTGTTGTTTTGTTATACTTGCCAGAGATGATGCGACATATTCAATTTCGTATGCAGTTTCCCCTCAACAATATGGCACAAACCTTCCCACCCGCATTGTTATAAACTCTTTGTAAATATAATTTTCATACTATATTCTATTCTATTGAGTACCGTAATTAACTTTGTTTCCTATTGTTGGTTTTAGAGTGTTTATAACTTTTTGTTTTTATCAGTGACTCTGCAAAAATCCACCATATATGTAAAACATTTTCTATATTTAGAATTACTTCTTACGATATTTCCTTAAGGGCTTCCCTGGTGGCGCAGTGGTTGAGAGTCCGCCTGCTGATGCAGGGGATGCGGGTTCGTGCCCCGGTCCGGGAAGATCCCACATGCCGCGGAGCGGCTGGGCCCGTGAGCCATGGCCGCTGAGCCTGCGCGTCCGGAGCCTGTGCTCCGCAACGGGAGAGGCCACAACAGTGAGAGGCCCGCGTACCGCAAAGAAAAAAAAAAAACACCTTAAAATTAGGATGCCATATCCAAAGGTTATAAATACTTTAAAGCCTCTGAAGGAATATTGACATTTGGGATGGCTTTGTATATGCTTTTTCTTAATTCTTTTAAAATCATAATAAAATAGTTAACTTACTGTAAGTACTAATGTGAACATCGTTTCATCTGAGTGTGTGTGTGGTATATATATATATATATTTTTTGACAACACAGAGGGACATAAGAAACACCAAAATTTTTACATAACTGAAATACTTTATATTAATTTTTGGAAAAAATAGGAAATGGACAGATAGACTAAAAGCAAAGTAAAACATTATCTATCATACCTTCGATCTAGGGCAGTGGTTCTCAACCGTGGGTGATCTTGTCTTCCAGGGGACTTTCGACAATGTCTGGAGATATTTTTGTTACCGCTAGGGGGCGTTACTGGCATCTAATGGGTAGAGGCCAGGGAAGCTGTTAAGCCTCCTCCAGTACACAGGACGGGACTGTTTCCACCACAAAGAATTATTCTGATCCAAATGTTAACAGTGCCTAGGTTGAGAAATTATCATCTAGAGGTTACTGCTGTTAATTTTTGGTACCTATAAGTACACACACAGACACACACACACTCACAGTCCCAAACGGGATTGCTTTTATATATATTGTATTTGCATGTAACTTGCTTTTGAAATCTTAATACGCCAGCAAGCTTTGTAACTATTTTAGGGTCCCCCGGCATCGATTCTTGCACTTCTGAATGCATTAGAATCATTGAGGGAGCCTGTTAGGATTCCTGCCTTCCCAGCTAGAAGGTCAGCTTCCGTTGGTCTACAGCGGGGTCCTGGATGCTCAAATAAGCATCTCAGGTGATGCCGACTCCCTTCCAGAAGCATCTCAGGAGTCCACGCACCTCAAGTTAAGACTCCTGAAGGACATTCCTCGACGTTGTATTCTCTTCTGCAGTGTGACTTTGCACGGCTTCAAAGTACATTCCCTGGAGGGAGGTACCATTCCTCATGTAGTGAAACCCTGATGTTGGACATTTAGAGACATTTAAGTGGTTTGCTTGCTTGTTTGTTTGCTATTATAAGTGACACCATGGCAAGCGTCTTCTGCTGAGTTTTTGTGCCCATTGGTAAACGACACTGTGTGAGATTACTACACGTGAATGCCAATTTCTCCAAAAGATCCCATTTTGGTCATTATTAATTTCCCCCTGTTCTAAGCACATCAGTACAGCCCTAGGGCCTCAGCCTGTGGGTTTTAGGCCCTGCCAAAGAGATATAGGGAATCACAGGAATGCTGGGAACAACTGGTCCAGGTGTGGTGGTTTTGGGGTGGGCGTGGGGCACCATCAGAGCTCAGAAAAGTCAGCATAGCCTTGCTGGGCTCAGGGCTTTTGAGGAGGGATCTTAAAGATGTCCCTGAACAAGAAGAGCCCACAGCCTCAGGGGTGGCTATTCCAGCCGGGCAGCTTCAACCCACAAGTAGTTAAGCATCCCGACTCAACCAGTTGAGGCACCAAGGAAAATTTATTACCTTAATGCAATTCACAGAAAAGGAACCAGAGTGTGCAATTAACAAGCGTCCAGATCTCAGGGCTAGAATAAGAGCAATGCAAATTAAAATAACTATGAGATACTATTTCCCATTCATCAGATTGGCAAGGGTTGGTCGGCAAGATGTGAAAGAAAGGGAATTCACATACACGGGTGGTAGGAGAGTATATTGATAAAGCCACGTGGAAGAACAATTGGCAATATTGACTAGGGCTACAGGTGCATATTCCTTAAGACCTAGCAATACCACTTGGTGTGTGTGTGCCCCAGAGGTACCCTCACTCACATGTGTTCATCACACATAGGAGATGTGTTCAGAAATGTCTACAGCAATAGTACTTGTCATTGGGAAAAACTGAAAACAGCCTAAATGTCCATCAGTTAGGAGTATGAATAGGTAAATTATGGACTATTCCTACAATGGAATATTTTTTCACAGGAGTGAAAAAAATGAATGGGCCAGAAAAACATGTATCAACCTGGGTAATCCCTCAAGACAATGCTGAATTAAGAATGAAGTAGCATGAAGGTATAATTAGTATGATACCATTAATATAATGTTTCAAAACAGACAAAACAATTCCTGATATTTAGGGGATACATCCATACACAGTAAAATTATAAACACACATGAAGATAGGATGCACCCCAAGTTCAGTGTGGTGGTTACCTGTGGGCTGGGAGGGAGGTCTGGAGCGGAGACAAACAGCTAAGTGCATGCAGTGCCTGAAATGTTTGATGTCTTAGACAAAGTGATCGGTATGAAAGTATTCATTATAGTTTCTTCTGTGCTTTTTGATATGCACAAGATATTTCATAATAAAAACATTTGAAAGAAAGAGAAAAGAAAGTCAACATAAGGAAGATGAACTCAGAGTCATCAGAGAAGGTGAACTTGCAATATTCATCCACCATTGCTGGGACGAGGGTGTCAAGGCTACTGCTGTGTGGTCTCCTGGGCAGGTAGATCCCAGAGGTGGAGTAGCTCAATGCCATTAGCTGTAAACATCACCCGACTCGCTCCCCAGGGATGATTCCCTGCTCGTCAGGAAACCCGACATGGATTTGTTTTCCCATGTGGTTCTCTACTGTGGGGACCGATGCCCTTGGCGCTCAAGTTACCAGGATAATCTCTTTCTCATCTGTTCTCACCTGTGGCAACCTGATCAGGGAGGAGCCTATGCATTTGGTAGCTTGAGCTCATTCATCCCTGACCCTGGTCAAGCCAGGATTTGAACTCATGATTTTTGGGTACCATGGCTCTTGGTGAGGCTGAATGGAAGGGCAAAAACTTTGGAGCTGGACACCCAGGGTCACAACTAGCCCCGTGGAACCTGGGTGTGCCTTAGAAAAGATTTCCCTTCCACAAGACCTTTTATGAACTGCTGGCCTAAACCGCACCAGAATCTGCCTAGTCGTCCTTGCCTGGAGGTCAAATTAGCCTCCTTTGTCTCCCCACAGGGAACATGAAGCCCAGTTGGAGTAATTACTACTCTCGCCTGCTCACTACATAACCCTTCAAATTCACCAAGCTCCTCATGTCTGTCTCTGTCTATGAAGTCTCAGCTCCCAGCTGACCTCACTGGATAAGCATTACTACTCTATTAGAATGGGGGGTAGGACTTCCCTGATTAAGAATCTGTGCTTCCACTGCAGGGGACATGGGGTTCGATCCCCGGTCGTGGAACTAAGATCCCGCATGCTATGCGGTGCGGCCAAAAAAAAATGCAGGGAACCTTTGACCATGCCTACATCACGAGGAAGTTATAGCATTTGGACCACTGAGCCTTTTAAAAACCCATTGCCTTTCCTCTCTATTAGACATATCGTCTTAAAAAGAAAGCCAATTCGGTAAAAATATCATTCAAACAGTTGCTTGAGGATGTGTGTACAGGCCAATGCATCCACGGACAGAACATCTCCCTTTTCTCCCAGCTGTAAATTGCTACACGTAGCTTCACAGGGTGAAGAGTGAGCGGAAGCTGCTGCAAACAGCTGGTTCTTCCCTGGGATTACGAGCGTTGCTGTGGAAGAGGTGACCAGCAGGGGGCGCTGGTGCCTTTCCTTCTGAGCCCACTTCACTTGCACTTTCAGGCCAAAGTGAGGGGAGATGTTGTGGTAGCAGCCTAAGGGTAAAAATGCCCCGATTGTACTCTATCCATAGCTCTGGGTTCCTGCGATGTGTCAGAGATGGCTGTCACCATCCCAGCGGAGGGCTGGGAAAATTCTGAGTTCTCACAGGGAAGCTGAGAACTAGTTAGTTTCAACAAGGATGCTCCTTCCACGTGCCCTCACCACCTCCCACTTCCTGGGGGAGGTTTGGAGGAACAAGGTGTATGCAGGGTGTTATGAGGCTGGGGTGCAACTTGGTCAGGGCAGCTGGCGGGAGGGCACTCTGTGGGGTCTGATGGGGAATGACCGAGACATTAGCTTGTCCTAAAAGCAGAGCCGAGGGGACCGTGGTGAGGAGACAGGAGAATGATGAGTGTAATGTTTTAATGCTCAAAAGGGATGGTAGTTCTGGTGTGGTGTTTCAGCTGCATTAATAACATAGGAAACACCACAGTGATGACGGTATGTTAATTGTCTAAAAAAAGTAAATCAAATCAAGTCACCTGCTAAAATCCCTTCAACGGCTTCCCGTTGCTTTTAGAAGAATGTACAAACTCCTAACCGTAGTCTGTTGGGATCTTCAGGAGCTGGCCTCTGCAGCTCCATCTTCTTCTCAAGCCAGGCCCTCCCTCTGCCTCCTCCTCCCCCAGCCACCCCCGCCTGCCTGCACTGCTCCAGCCACAGCCGTCTCGCAGGGCACGTCCTTGAATATTCCAAGCTCTTCTGCTCCTCAGGACTTTTGCAGTGCTTCCCACCCCTCCTTGATCATCTGTCTAAACAGACCCTCTGTTGTGCTTCACCTCGGTGCCCTTTACGGTTACTTGCATAATTAGTTACTTGTTTTTTTGTGCTTTTCTCTTGGGAGGGTGGGGCTTTGCCTCTTTCTCTCCCAGGGCCTCACCACGTGGGTTGCATGACCACATGTGTTGCCCTCTCGACCCCAGACTATCGCAGGGCGTGGGGAGACCCCGGGAAGGCTTGTGATTGGCCTGTTTCTGACCTGGCAGAACTTCTCTGCCCGATTCTAGTCCACATCTGCGGACCCTCGTTCGCCTTTAAGGCACAAGAGGGCGCTTTAAGCCTGGTGCTTAATAAAGAGTCCAGAGAAGACCGTGCATTAGGATGTGCTCACCTCTTCCTGCTCTGCATCAGGAGCTAAGCAGGGGCACCCAGTTCTACGGAGGCCTGTAGGTGGGGTCTGTTCTCCTCCGTAGGGAGGAACCAGCGGCCAATCGCTTCTTCCCGCCGGGACAGGAAGTGATCCGACCGTCTCCCCGACATACTGACAGCCGCAAGGGCTGCCTACATGTCTTGGCAGATGTTTCTAGAACACCCGTCTTGGGTGATTGGTCTAAGCCAAGCATAGTGACAACCTCCTCCCCTTCGCTGGGCATCGGTATGGACGGTATGGAGGTGGGCATGCGAATAGCTCTAGACCAGTTGGGGGTAACCTATGCCTGTGAGCTAAGAATGGTTTTTACATTTTTGAAAGTTTTTTTTTTTTTTTTTTTTTTTTTTTTGCTGTACGCAGGCCTCTCACTGTTGTGGCCTCTCCTGTCGCGGAGCACAGGCTCCAGATGCACAGGCTCAGCGGCCATGGCTCACGGGCCCAGCCGCTCCGCAGCATGTGGGATCTTCCCGGACCGGGGCCCCGTGTCCCCTGCATTGGCAGGCGGACTCTCAACCACTGCGCCACCAGGGAAGCCCTGGCAGCAAGTTATTATTATGGCTACACGGACAATTTCAGGTCTCTGCCTCCAGGGATGCTGCCGAGTGTGGACCAGATGTCTCTCTTTGCACATAAGTGCTGCTCCGAGAATTCTCAGATTGCTGGTCCTCAACATGGGCCAGAGAGCCCGTAGGAGGAAAGACAATGCCCCCTAAAGATGTCCACACGTCCTAATCCCTGGAACCTGTGAATAGGTCACCTTAGAAGGCAAAAGGGACTTTGCAGATGTGACTAAGTCAAGGATATTAAGGTGGGAGATTCTCGTGGAATATCAGGGCAGGACCTCAATGTAATCACAAATGTCCTTATAAAAGGAAGATTTGACTATGGAAGAGGAGGAGGCAATGTGATCACAGAGGCAGAGATTGAACTGATGTGGCCACAAGCCAAGGAGTGCCAGCAGCCACCAGAAGCTGGAAGAGGCAGGGATGGGATTCTCCTTCAGGCCTCTGTTGATGGCTCTGCCAACGCCTTCATTTCAGTCCAGTAAGACTCATTTTGATCTTTTGATGTCCAGAACGGTAAGATAATAAATTTATGTTTTAAGCCACAAAGTTTGTGGCAGTTTGTTATAGCATGCATAGGAAATGCTTTTTCCCTTTGCACCGGAAAAAGCTGGATGGTCCAGGGCACTACCGAGCCGTCTGTGTCTTGGTTTCGCTGTCTGCAGGTGGAGTGGGTGAGCAGCATGAATCGGGTCTTGGCTTCAATGACACACCTCCTCTGGGTTGGTTCTATTTCTCTGGCCTCCCTTCTCAGAGCTGTTTGCAGGCTCATGGCCCTCTTCTTGGCCATTTGGTGTTGGAATTTCTGCGGGGCTATACTGGGTCCTCTTGGCTTCTCACTGCTCTTCTTGGTGGTCTAGCTCATGGCCAAGGGCTTGCCTACGGTACAGATACTGTTGGCTCTGAAATTTGCATTTTCAGCCTGACCTCTCAACTGCAGGCTGGTTATTTCCAGCAGCATACTTGGATGTCTCAAAGGCATTTTATACTGAATGTGTCCAACACCAAACTCAAGATATCCCACTCCTCTGGCTACTTCTCCCTTCATATTTTCCATCCCCATGGATTGTTCCAGCCTCTGTCTGTTATTCAAGTCAGACATACAAGGGCTGTCTTTACACCACCGTTATGCCTCATTTCCAATCAGTGGCCACACCTGTCACTTCTACCCCCAAATACCTTGGTTGCATCCACTTCTCCCCACTTCCAACCCCACCACCTACTCCAAGCCACCATCATCTCCATCTTGGTCTTCTGAAGTAGCTTCCTCACTCGTTTCTCCAGTGCATCCCTTGCCTCTACCAGTCTGTCCTTCATGCTATGGCTGGAGTGGTGTTTGAGAAAGGCCAAGATGCTCCTGTCCCTCCCCTGCCCAACATCCTCCGGTGGCCTCCCCTCACTGCTGAGACAGAGAAATTTACCTTGGCCCCAGGTCCTGCATGGTCTTTCTTGACCACCTCTCCAACCTGATCTCATATCACTTTCCTTGTGGTTCACTTTTCCTCTGTGCTCCATCACACTGACCAGCTTCTTTAGTTTTTTGAACGTGTTATGTTCCCTCCTGCCCCAGGACCTTTGCACTTGCTGCTTCTTCTTCCTTTCAGTTAGTTAATTCCTACTCATCTTTCAGATCTCCATCCAAACAATGGTTTCTCAGGGAAGTCTTCACTCATCCCTAGACCAGGTCTGGTGTCCCTATGAACTTCTGCAACACCATTTAGCTTTCCTTCACTGTGTCTATTGTACCTTTTAATCATACAATTATGTGTCAGATTGTTTGAATAGTGGTCCTTTTTTTAAAACCACTTAACTGTAAGCCTCAAGAGGGAGAGACAGTGTCTGTTTTTTTTTTCCCTGAGGACTGTGTCCTCAGTCCCAGGAGAAGAGGAGTCCATAATCATTGTCAAATGAAATAATAAATGAATGAATGCTTAAAGATCTTTTAAGACAAAAATGGGGAACTGGAAGATAGTTTCAATACTATGGAAAACTCAGTAAGAAAACATGTATTTGTTTGATATTTGGATAGGATGGTTAAAAAGTTATTTATTTATTTGTTATGGAAAAACTCAGATAAACTTTGTGAGGTCACCTCTTCTTGGTACCACTTCCTAACTGAACTGTGAAGGGGCTTCCACACTCCAGATGGAGGGCTGTGATGGGGGAATTACAGACTGTGAGCTCCAGGGATGGGGACTGAGTCTTCATCTCTTTAATTCATCTCTAATGTTCAGTACAATGTCGACCGAGCAGGTATTTAGCAAATATCAATGATGACACACACTGCTAATTGCTTTCCGAGAACAGTTCCTTTGCTTGCTAAGAAAACCCTGACTTTGGTTGGGGACTCAAAGTGCCCGGTCTCAGGTGATGGCTCACGGTCTGTTGAAGCCTAGCACGGGTAGTTTGTTCCCTTTTCCCTGATACTGGAAACATTTTGCAGTCTGCCTTGTAGCTAGGGGCGGCCACGTGGTTCCCTTCTGGCTAAGGAGACATAAGGTCCTTCTAAGAAGATTTTCTTCACTGGTGACAGGTGAGAGACACATCAAGAAAAGTCCCGCTGACATAGCCTACCCCCATTTTTCTCCTGGAGTTTGAACTTGGTCATGATGCCTAAAGCTGTAACAGCCATCCTGTGACCATGAGGCTCCAAGGGCACAAAGCCACAGCCTTGAGAAGGTGGATCATTTGGATAAAAAGATTCTGGGTCGTCAGTTGTATCACTGAGCTTTTGCACCAGCCCTTGCCGGCTCCCTCTGAATTTCCTGTTATGTATGTCTTGAGTGCATAAACCACGAATAGTCAGGCTTTCCGTTATGCACAGCTGAGAGCGCCCTTAATCAATATATTTATTTAAAATTTCTTTTTAAAACAATTAATTAAAAATTTAATTGAAGTATAGTTGATTTACAGTGTTTCAGATATACAGCAAAATGATTCAGTTATACATACATACATACATATATATTTTTTTTCAGATTCTTTTCCATTATAGGTTATTATAAAATATCGAATACAGTTCCTTGTGCTATACAGTAGGTCCTTGTTGTTTATCTATTTTATATATAGTAGTGTGTATCTGTTAAACCCCAATCCCCAATTTATCCCTCCCCCACCCCCTTTCCCCTTTGGTAATAAGTTTGTTTTCTATGTGGGTCTATTTCTGTTTTGTAAATAAGTTCATTTGTATCATTTTTTTTTAGATTCCACATATAAGTGATATCATATGATATTTGTCTTTCTCTGTCTGATTTACTTCACTTAGTATGACAATCTCTAGGTCCCTCCATGTTGCTACAAATGGCATAATTTCATTCTTTTTTATGGCTGAGTAATATTCCATTGTGTATATGTACCACATCTTCTTTATCCATTCATCTGTTGATGGATGTTTAGGTTGCTTCCATAAAAATTTTTTTATTTTGAAATCATTTCAAGCTTACAGAAGAGTAGTAAGACAAAGAACTTTCATTTACCCTTTACCCAGATGCACCAATTGTTCTTGCCCATGTCTCTACTGCATATATGGCCTGATCTGATCTGATCTGTTATAGATCCTCTCCTGGAGCATGTGAAGTTTAGTTTTGGCATCTGGCTCCTTTTCCCTTAAACATTTCAGCAGGTATTCTCTAAGAACAAGGGAGGTCCAGTGATCAAATTCAGGAAATTTAAGGTTGCTGCCATCCAACTGTCTTAATTGTCAATAATTGTTGATTGTCAATGGTCTACTTGTCAATGATTGTCTAATGTAGTGTCCACATGAACATTTTGCCAACTGTCGCAATAACATCTTTTAAAGGGTCTCCCCTGATCCCTGGCATGCTTCCACGGTCTTCTTTAATCTGGAACAGTCCCTTGGCCCTTCTTTGTCTGTTGTGACATTGATACTTCTGAAGAGTTCAGGTCAAGGTCCCCAATGTGGGTTTGTCTGATGTTTCCTCGGGGAGCAGGGATGCTACATAAAGATGCTGTGTCCTTGGTGCATCACATCGAGGGCCACTTGGTGTCTGTTTGTCCCACTCCTGGGGGTATTAACTTTGTTCACCTCATTAAGGTTTCTCAACAGTGAAGTCACCATTTTTTCTCTTTGTAATTAATAAATAATACGAGTGGAGGTGCTTTGAGACAATGCAAATATCCTGTTCCTCTCCAAACTTTTACTTAGTGATGATTCTTGTCTAAATCAATTATTACTATTATGGTTATATGATTTTATTTTCTTCTTTTTTCAATTTTTTATTGAAGTAGAGTTGATTTACAATATTGTGTTAATTTCTGCTGTACAGCAAAGTGACTCAGTTATACACATATATACATTCTTTTTCATATTCTTTTCCATTATGGTTTATCCCAGGAGATTGAATTTGGTTTCCTGTGCTATAGAGCAGGATCTTGTTTATCCATTCTATGTGTAATAGTTTGCATCTACTAACCTCAAACTCCCAGTGCATCCCTCCCTCCCATCCACTCCCCCTTGGCAACCACAAGTCTGTTCTCTATGTCTGTGAGCCTAATTCTGTTTCGTAGATAAGTTCATTTGTGCCATATTTTAGATTCCAGATATAAGTGATATCATATGGTATTTGTCTTTCTCTTTCTGACTTACTTCACTTAGTATGATAATCTGTTGCATCCATGTTGCTGCAAATGACATTATTTTATTCTTTTTTATGGCTGAGTAGTATTCCATTGTATATATATGTACCACATCTTCTTTATCCATTCAAAAGATGTGATTTTCTAATTCTCTTATTCCTTTGATGTTTATTTATTTTATTTTATTTTTTCTTAGCCAATGGCTTGTTTTTTAAAAAATTTTCTTTTCTTTCTTTATTTTTTAACATCTTTATTGGAGTGTAATTGCTTTACAATGGTGTGTTAGTTTCTGCTTTATAACAAAGTGAATCAGCTATACATTTACATATATCCCCATATCTCCTCCCTCTTGTGTCTCCCTCCCACCCTCCCTATCCCTCCCCTCTAGGTGGTCACAAAGCACCGAGCTGATCTCCCTGTGCTATGTGGCTGCTTCCCACTAGCTATTTTACATTTAGTAGTGTATATATGTCCATGCCACTCTCTCACTTCGTCCCAGCTTACCCATCCCCCTCCCTGTGTCCTCAAGTCCATTCTCTACGTCTGTGTCTATTTTCCTGTCCTGCCCCTAGGTTCTTCAGAACCATTTTTTTTTTTTAGATTCCATATATATGTGTTAGCATACAGTATTTGTTTTTCTCTTTCTGACTTCACTCTGTATGACAGACTCTACGTCCATCCACCTCACTACAAATAACTCAGTTTCGTTTTTTTTATGGCTGAGTAATATTCCATTGTATGTATGTGCCACATCTTCTTTATCCATTCATCTGTCAATGGACACTTAGGTTGCTTCCATGTCCTGGCTATTGTAAATAGAGCTGCAATGAACGTTGTGGTACATAACTCTTTGAATTATGGTTTTCTCGGAGTATTACCCAGTAGTGGGATTGCTGGGTCATGTGGTAGTTCTATTTTTAGTTTTTAAAAGAACCTCCATACTGTTCTCCACTTTTCATGTTTATTAATTGTCATTCTACTGTAAGGAAGCCTCCTTCCCCTTCCCTCCCTCCCTTCCTTCCTTCCTTCCATCCTTCCTTCCTTCCTTCTTCCCTCTCTCCCCCTCTTCTTCCTTCCCTCCTTTTTATTCTTATCACTATGGATTCATGGATTTTCGTTTTATTCAATAGGTTATAATCCATTATTATTATCAACTCTGATGCTCACATTGTCCCAGGTTTAGCAAGTGGGAGCCCCTTCAACTTGGTTGCTGTGCCCTTTTCACGTGTCTCCATCATTCTTTGAGCACTCTCTTGTTTTCTGGTACCACAAGATGTCCCAGGATTGTGTGGTACCTTCTCTGCCCAGCTCTGGCATCAGCCATTTCTCTGAGTCCTTTTGGTGAAGGCTGGTATTTATAAACCAAGATCTGGGTACCCTGTGGGTACTGAGCAACATTTAGTCTGAAGCCATGAGAAATGGAGCAACACTTACTCATCTGTGTATTAGTCATGCTAACTAGCGTGACCTGGAGAAAGAAGCATATGTGTCACTCATGGAGAGTCTGATGCAGATTAGTGGATCCTGGGAGAGTCCATCTTTGCAGCCCTGACGTCCCTGCACGAGGTCATTGCTGAAGAGAAGGCCGAGGAGTCATGCCCGTTCTTAAGGTACTTCCAGCAAGGAAGTCTGCATCACTTTTGCTCACGCTGCCATTTGCCAGAAGTCCAAGGGAGTCTGGGCAGCACAAGGAACACACAGTTAGTTGGTGCGCCCTTACCCCTTCTAACCACAGTATGTTCATTCATGCAACAAATGTCAACTCGGTTCCTCATAGCCAAGCTGACTCCAAGAGGCTGAGATGACTTCACCTCAGGTGGTTTACAGCAGGGGGAGAAAGGTAAGTAAACAGTAAGCGAACAGACCATCACATGACAGTGGGCTTGCGCACTGTAGCAGGGGTAGGTGCTGTGTGTTGCGCCGACACTGAATGGTTACCTCCCTGGAGACTTGAGGAAGACCCATCTGGGTGGTCCATTGGCACTGGGTTTGAAACGTGAATGGGAGTTCGCTCCCACTCAGAAAAGGGTGGGGACATCTCAGGCAGAGGAGAGAGCCAGGGCAAGGGCAGAAGACCTGAAAGAACTAGGCATGCCGGGAGAAGAGGGAACAATTTGAGGTGGGTAGAAGGTGGGGTCTACTGGGAAAGGCTTGGGAGGCAAGGGATGAGGCTGATAACCAGGTGGGAAGGGCTGTGCTAAGAAGTTTGGAATTAACAGATTAACTTTTGTTAGTTGGGTGAATAATTAATAGTGTGGGTCACAAGGCATCGTGGGATGTGTTTAAGCTGATGAAAGACATCTCATCTGTGTTTTAGGAGGATCATCTCGACGGTAGAGCACCAGATGGAGGGTAGAGAAGACATCAAGACACACGGACCTGTTGGGAGGCTCTGGCAGCCGTGTAGGCATGAAGCAATGAGGACCTGAACTGGGGGTAGCAGAGGGGACAGATAGAAGGGGTTGGCTGTTGGAGCCATTTGAGAACAATGAAACCATAGTGGTTTCCTTTATTGCAGACCGTGTGGTTGATATTATTTGCTCACAATTGTTCCTGGCCTCCTCACATTGCCGTGGCTTCCCTGTGGACAGGGCGTCGTTCTTGCTCGCCCACTGACCTGCTTTGGTCCTGGATGCATGAGTTGAGTTAACATATGCACCATCCAACCAGAAGCTCCAAGTATGTGCATGGCTGGGGCAACCCTCTTGGCTCCCACCCTGCATCCCAAGAAGGCAAGCCCCAGGGGTATCAGTGGCCTGGGAATGAGGGAGTGGAGGAGCAAACTGAACCTGACCCACATTTTGGGGCAAAGCTTCCCCAGCTGACCACAGACCATTAGCGACAAATAAAAGTTCGTTATTTTAAGCCACTGAGATCCTGGGGCTGTTTGTTACACAGCATTATGGTAACAAAACCTGACTAATACAGGAGCTTACCATTTCCTAAGTACGGCATGTTGTTTACTGGTAATATCTCTGCATAGTAGGTATTGGTGTTACCATTTTAAAGATGAGGAAACTGAGGCTCAGAGAAGTTAAGTAACTTGCTCAAGGTCCCACAGCTAGTAAGTCAGAGAAGAGGGATTTGAACATGGGACTGTCTGACTTGCAAACCCCTCTTCCATTCTCTATCTATGTGAATATGCTAACTTCTGGGATAGCTATTTTTTCCTGCCAGAAATGGCTGCTTTCAGCTTCCTGTGTTTCTGAGTTGGGAGAGGGGTGGGGGCCTGGGGACCAGCCTTTGGGTTTGGAGAGGCCTCCAGGTCACCATCAGTGGATGTGTGCTTGAGGGGGCTTCTCCAGCCTCAGGGATGGAGGCTGATGTTTCATCTCTACCTTTCTGCCTGGGTTCCGCTGAGCCAAGCTGAGTACATTGACAGCCTGGGTGTATCCTATAGCCAAGGAACTAAGCCTGTCTTGGTGTAAAACAGAGTTGACTCTTTTGATATCATCAACGGTGGCGGTGGCAGCGGCAGCAGCAGCTGCAAAATCCTGGCTGTTGGCCCACTGATTTAGCCATTTGTCTCAGCAACGAATCCAACTGAAAATATATCTTCAGAAAAAGAAGGATCAATGAGTTTAAATAGAGGACTGTTTGCTAACCGGATTAGGAAAACCCCCTTTGTGCTAAAATGTTCTAAGTAAATCCTCTTAGTACAATTTTGCAGGAGCCAAAAGTGTGAGAGGATCACTTACTTGCTGTCATCTTCTGAGGGCAGGGCTCTAGCTGGGATAAAATAAGAGAAGGAATTTATTAGCTCCTTAGTTGGCTAGAGTCTGTGCAGATGTGGCTGGGTTCGGAGGCTGACCAAGAGACTCCTTGGTTTTCGGTTGTTAACCAGCTCTTTTGAAGTATGTGGGAAAGAGCTTGGGTGAGAGAGGACAGCCACTACTTACACAAAACCATCATCCCTACCAGGCAGCCTGCTCCCTGTGAAGATGGAAGACACAGGGGCTGTAGCACCCTGGCAGCGTATTAAGTTACTTTGCTTGCCCAGGGTCTTATGGATAGAGAGAAAACTCTCAGTTTCCAAAAATGATGAGAAACCTGATATTTTGGATAACAGAGGAAAGAGTCTTGGGGTTCTGAAATCTGTCCTTTCACACACGAAGCTTCATGCCTCTGAGCCTTTGCACATGCTGTTCCCTCTGCAAGGAATGCCCTTCCAATCCCAGAATGCTGGTGGACTCCGTTCAACACTCCAGCTTGAGTGTCCTCTCTTCTGTGCTGCCCTTCCCCGTGCTGCCCACCCAAACGGGCAGTTCATTCCCCTGTTCTCAGGTCACCACTGAACTTGTTTATTCCCTGCTCTGGGCAGGGCTTTTTCAGTCGTAGGTGACAACTGAAACTCAACTCAGATACGTGTTAGCAAAAGGCTTTTGTAACTGCAAAGAGCAGGGTAGAGGCTCAAAGGTGTCATTCTCTCTCACGCACTCTCTCTCTTTCCTCTTCCTTTTCCCCTTCCCCTCCTTCTTCCTCCTCCACCACCTTCTCCTTCTTCGGGAATGTAAGCCCCAGGAGGACAGGAATGTATATTTGATTCTTCTTCTTCTTCTTCTTTTTTTTTTTTTTTCAGTACGCGGGCCTCTCACTGTTGTGGCCTCTCCCGTTATGGAGCACAGGCTCCGGACGCGCAGGCTCAGCGGCCATGGCTCACGGGCCCAGCAGCTCCGCAGCATGTGGGATCTTCCCGGACCGGGGCATGAACCCGTGTCCCCTGCATCGGCAGATGGCCTCTCAACCACTGCGCCACCAGGGAAGCCCTTGATTCTTCTTGTATCCCCCAGCTTAGGGCAGAGCCTGGGACGTAGTTACATTTGAGCCTGGCTCAAACATCAATTTTGTGTTAATTAGAAAAAGATGCCCCTTTCTCAATATAATTTACTGCCTTTTGCTGGAAGTTTTAAATAAACACTATACAAACCTACCCTGGCTATGACTTGTATACCCCATACAGCCTCCCCTCCATCTCCCACATAGTAGGTCCTTAATAAATGCTTGCTGGATGAATGAATGGATGAAATTCAGGGAGTCAGAACTATCTGAAAAACCAATGCAGAACTGTGTGGTGAGCTTGTGTGTACCTTTGCTGATTGAATTGTCCATTAGTGTCAGAGTGTTGGGCACAGAGCCCCCCCTTTTATTATTCCTCCACCAACGAAGATTTGTCAAGCACCCACTCATTGTGTTGGTTTGGGGAATTCAGACACAAATAAGATGCAGTTTGTTGATTTAAGAAGTTCAGAGGCTAGAGGGTCAGATAGCCATGTAAATGAATGGTGACAATATAGTGTCACGATTGCTGCCTATGAGCCAACCCAGGGCTCCACTGGAGCTCAGGATACTGACTCAGTCCAGAAGAGCCAGGAAGGCTTCCTGGAGGGGTGCAGTTTAAGTCAGATCTAAAAGGAGGGAAAGGTACTAACACTGGTAAGTGCTGCAGACAACATATAAAGCCATGATCCGTGTGTTTCAGCCTCCAAGCAGTGTTATGTTCAAGAAGATAATTTCTTAACTCAAACTTTTCTTGCATTTCTTAAGTTCTGGGAAGGCAGCAGGTAATACTTCTCTAAAATTCCCTGTCCCTTCCCATCCACTTTCCTACAGACCCCAGTTCCCTCACCTCATTCACATCAAACTTCCCTGGGAAACCCCACCTTGAGCTTTCAATCCCTTTCCCACTTTTCTCCTTCTGCTCTTTATTATGAAGACAAACATAATCTCTTCCTCTGGGACCATTCCTTCTTCCTCCAGCCTCTCAGGTCCAATAATGCATCCACTTTCTGACTCTCTTTCACAAAACTCAGGGCAGAAATATCCTTGGAGAGCAGCCCAGGGTGAGGAACTGCCCCGGTACAGCCAGAGGAAAAAGGGAGGCTCAGAGTTACTCATACAGGAATGAATTTGGTATTATAACATTTATCTTTTAAACTACTATGATCAACCCATTTTGAAGATGAGAAAACTGAGGCTCAGAGAGATCAAATAACTTGCCCAAGATCCCACAGCTAGTAAATACCTGCTCCTGCCTGCCATGCTTTCCTTCTCTTATCTTCTCTTTTGCCTTCTTAACTGTGATTTCAACCCAAAGAGAGATTTCCCCAGGGAAGTCTTCTCTAGACATTTTGTCTTGGTCAAACCAACCTATTGTACACTTTCATAAGGTTGTGTACTTTTCCTTCATAGCACTTGTCACAGTTGTAATCATACATTTCTCTGGGTGATTCTTGTATTAAAGCCTCTCTCCAACACTAGACTATAACCTTGTGGAGAGAAAGGGCAATATATATATATTTATATACCCTTGTATTCCCAGCAAACAAAACAGCATCTGGGACATAATAGGTGCTCAATAAATATTTGCTGAATAAGTGAATAAGAAGCTGAAATTCAAACCCCTGTCTCTAAAACCCAAGTTCTTTGCTAACGTCATGTGTTGGTGTTCCCCAGGAGGACAAAATGGGAGGGAGGTCATTTCAGGGTGAAGAATTACCATTTGACTCGTTAGGGAAATTACAATTTGTGTGTGTGTGTGTGTGTGTGTGTGTGTGTGTGTGTGTGTGTATGTGTGTTGATAGTGGTTTGAATCCAGGCTGCATATAGAGGAGCAGCAGTAGAAGCTGGGGCACTGAGCAAGGGCACAATGATTAAAAGACTTAAAAGACCTCGCTTGCCTCAGGATCAAGGATCACAGGGAGCTACTGAGAGTTTTTCATCTGGGGAGAGGCATGACCATAGTTAGATTTGAGAAAGTTCACTCTGCCTGCCACTGAGTGGAGGGCGGACAGAACCTGGAGGCTAGGGTAGTGTCAGTACAAAACACCTTGGAGAAGGAAAAGTCCTGGACAGGGACATCAGTGGAGAGAGGGGTGGTCCAGCTCCTAGGAGATGGGGAGAGACAGGTGTAAGTGTGACTCCCCCGTTTTAGGCATAGACACCTGGACAGGTGGTCTTGTCATCTCTGGCAGCATAAAGCACTGAAGGGGGAGATGGTTTGCGGTGGGAGAGGCTGCGTAGGGCTGAGCAGGCTGGGTCTGAGAAGTTGCTTCACTTGCAGCTGTTGGACCAAGGTACAGGGGGGGCTCAGGGCGAATGGGGCAGGTGGGTCAGAGTGCAGAGAGAGACTAGGGAGGAGTTGAGAGTCCAGCCCCCATTTCTAGACCCCAACACAGGGTGGGTGTATAGGTCAGCGGGTCTCAGATAAGCCTGAGCAGCGTGCTGCCGCCTCCTCCATTTCTCGCCAGCTGCCTTCCACTGAGCTTAACACCGCAGAGAGACCCGGGGACTCACAAGCGCAGCTGTCAGCTGGGAGGGAGGTAAGATCCAGGAACACTGCCCTCCCTCTCCAGTGTCTCCCCACCGTTCTTTTTTAAGAATTTGGGCTTTGGGCCACCTATTCAAGCCTCAGATTCCTCATCTGTTAAGCATGAGATAGGAATCCATCCCTGTAAAGAGAAAGACTGAATGCACCCTGCAGGGAGAAGGCACCTGGCTGGGGCTCTTCCTCACCTGCTGGGTTCATCCAAAATTATTCTCCAAAGGAAAAGCCGTGTAAGGATTGGGGGTGGGGAATAGGCTTTCCCAAGAGGTCAGGTCAAGTCCCAATCTTAGGATGGATGTTCCGGGGGAGGCTGGGAGGAGATGTTCCCAGGAGACACCACCTCCTGGCTTCACTGAACCCTTACACCACCCGATGGAGAAGGAAGGAATCGTTTACCCCATTTTGTGGACGAGAAAACCAAGGCCCAAGGAAGTTAAGGAGGACTCTTAAGGTCACACAGCCAGTCCAGAGTGGGACTTAAGTCTATGAGAAATCCAAGGCCATCCTCTTGACCCTACAAACGCCCTTTCCCAGTCTAGAAGCCAGTGATTCTTCCCATTCCTACTCCACCTCCTTGTTCCCCAAAAGTGCCCAGGGCACCAGGGCTGGGCCAGGCACCTCTTCGGCTTCCTGGGGCGCTGGTCTGGGTCTTCAGAGGGCCGGGGTCTGGTACTAGAGCGCCTCTCAAACCTACGGGTTTGCCCCCAAACTCGCAGCTTGAAGAGTGAGGGCGCCAAGGCATAGGTGGGGCGGGTAGGCAGGAGATTGGGGAGTGCGGTGGCGGGGGGCGGGTGCGGGAGCGCGGGCCCCGGGAGCAGCGAGGAACGGAGGAGGCCGCGCAGCAGCGCTAGCCCGGCGCCGGCCGCTCCCGGCCCCCTCCCCCTCGGTGGTGGCTCGCTCTTCGCTTATCCGGCTCCGAACCAGACGCAGCCGCCGTCGCCGGCTGGCGCACTGCCGGCTCCCGGGAACAGCCCCTCGGGCACCGGCCGCTTCCCGGCACCGGAGGGGCGCAACGCGGCCACAGACCCGGTGGCGGTCGAGGAGGCAAGAGGGGTGCCGGCGCGCCCCGGGGCCCCGGCGCAGCGCACGGTGAGCGCCCCCCGAAGCTCGGGGATCCCTTAGCCGCGGGTCCCGGGGTACCAGCGCCCGGGTACCCGATGGGGCCGCCCGGTGAACGCAGGGCAGAAGTTGGGACCGCGCGCAGCCAGCCTGTGCCGCCGAACCCGATATGCTGCCGCCGGGGCGAAACGGCACCGCCTACCGGGCGCGGTCCCGGCAGCAGAAGCTGGCGCAGGGGGCGCCGTGGGGGCCTCGGAGGGGGCGACGCTGCTGGGGCCAGCGCAAGTGGTCACGGCCGGCCTCCTGACCCTGCTTATCGTCTGGACCCTGCTGGGCAATGTGCTGGTGTGCGCGTCCATCGTGCGCAGTCGCCACCTGCGCGCCAGGATGACCTACGTCTTCATTGTGTCTCTGGCTGTGTCTGACCTCTTCGTGGCGCTGCTGGTCATGCCCTGGAAGGCGGTCGCCGAGGTGGCCGGCTACTGGCCTTTTGGGGCCTTCTGCGACATCTGGGTGGCCTTCGACATCACGTGCTCCACCGCCTCCATCCTGAACATGTGCATCATCAGCGTGGACCGCTCCTGGGCCACCTCCAGGCCCTTCTGCTACGAGTGCAAGATGACGCAGCGTGTGGCCTTGGTCATGGTCGGCCTGGCGTGGACCTTGTCCATCCTCATCTCCTTCATCCCAGTCCAGCTCCACTGGCACAGGGACAAGATGGACTCCTGGGGTGGGGTGGACCCACCATCTAACCTGGTCAACGGGACGCCCTGGGAGGAAGCCGGGGAGCCAGAGGAAGCCCTCCCCTCCCCTTCTAAATGAATAGATTGTTCAGTGACTTATTTGTGTTTGGGCTGATTTTTAAGCAATAAGGTTCAATGTGTGTGTAGCGCTGATGGAAGTGTGTGTGGCTTTCCTGTATCTTGCTTCCTGTGGCCTGTGTTTCTGCAGTTTCTCCTTGCTCTGTGTCTTTGCTACAGCTGAGGAATTCTTCCTGATTTGTTCTGGTGTCGAACAGACACAAATTATGTATTCTATGGGGTGATTATCGTTGCTTTGCCAGATTGGTTTTCAGGATGGCTCCTAGAGAAGCCATGAGAACATCCTTAAAAGCAGGAAAGATTTTGGCTGGGTCTGGAAGCACCCATTTATTTTCTTTACAGTCAGTTTGGCCTTAAAGGTACACACAGGGGCAAGAGAATTTGAAGAGTTTCTGATATCTCAGAATTTAAAAAAATTAGATACACACATCTTGAGTCTGTGCTGAAAGCTGCCTTCATGCCACAACATCAAATATGGACTTCTCAAGCCTGGAATTCCATTTTTTTTTTTCTCATTTGGAATCTTCTTTTTCTAATTACATGACATAAAACAATTCTCCTGGTTCCTAGACAGATGCTATCAGTTCATTGAAAAGATCATATAAAATAATCACCTGGTCCTTCTCGACCTCAAATCTATAATGTTTGAAAGTTACATGGCTTTTGATCTACCGTGTTTTCTGAAGGGCTTTGAAATGTGTGAGTTGATATGCTTTCAAAAGACAAAGCCAGGGCTTCCCTGGTGGCGCAGTGGTCGAGAGTCCGCCTGCCGTTGCAGGGGACACGGGTTCGTGCCCCGGCCCGGGAAGATCCCACATGCTGCGGAGCGGCTGGGCCCATGAGCCATGGCTGCTGAGCCTGCGCGTCCCGAGCCAGTGCTCCACAACGGGAGAGGCCACAACAGTGAGAGGCCCGCGTACCGCAAAAAAAAAAAAACAAAAGACAAAGCCAATTTTTAAATAGGCATTTTCATTTGTAGACAATAGGAAGTGAGGGAACGCATTTTAACTAAAATGCAGGAGCCAGAGATGATATTTGAATGAACTTGAAATTGGAAAATCGACGAAAAAGCCCAATGAATTCCAGTCTTTTTGTTTTTCTTCTGTGCAGTCGGCGCAGCAAAGGGGAGCACTTAGTTCCAGAGCCACTCCAGACCAGAGCATATTATTACCATTAGATCTAAATGTGAGCGTTGTTAATGGAAGCAAATGAAATGTGAATATGTAATTTCGTACAGGTCCCTACTTTGAAGCAGGCTTCTCAAGGATGGTTCAATCAGTTTTGGTCTCTTTAGGGAGAATTTTATTGTCAGTCTCCTGAACAACCAGGTCTTACTCACTGCAAAATGCGCAGTGCCTGACACATAATGCTTAATAAACAGCTACTGAATGAATAACTGACTTTCTGGTATGGTGAGGTTGAAAGCGAATCCTATTTGATACATCAGTTTCCATATATGATTTAGTCAGATTGATATGGGAATCTGAGGTCTAGTGTTCCATTTTTACCTCTTGTGAGCTGATTGCTAAGTGGACCATTAGGGAAACATCAGGGGCAGTGAAAAGCGCCCTGCTCTGAGATTCAGGAGATAGCTGTGTGACCTCGAATGAGTCAACTCACCTCTCTGGGTCTCAGTTTCTGTCTGCCTCTGTAAATTGAAAGACTTATACTAGAGCACAGTTTTCCAAATCGTGTTTCACGATGCAAATATTAGTGGATAGGGTCTAGGGCGAAATAAGTTCGGCAAACCGAGGTACAATATCTGTTTTCTACAGGGCTTCTTAGAACTTTTCCTGTGCATCGTGACTCCCCAAGCAGGAGAGAATTCTGCATTGTTCTCCAGTGTCTTCGACCTTGTGAATACCTGTTTGGTACAATTCCTTATTACTCTCTCTTTGGAGATCACAGTTTCAGGGAACATAGTTTCAGAAACTCTAATTGATCTGAAAAATCTCTAAAATGCAACTCTTCTATTCTAAAAGACAGGTTGTTACAAGAAAAGTTTTTTGGTGGCAAACGTTGTTCTCGGCCCCAGTTCGGATAATTTCTGTGTTAGGAAACATGGGTTATGTGAGGATTTGGGGAATGCCTTCTGCACAATATCACTCATCATTCATTACAATTATTTATACCTACTACATGCTAGGCACTCTTCTAGGAATATAGTTGCCAATTAATTACTCTGAGGTCTGGGAACTTATATTTCAGTGGGAGAGAGACAGCAAACAAACACTATGATACTGTGCTGTACCACAGTGTATTATGCCATCCAGACTCTGAAATGTCATGTCAGGCAGCGATGCTGATGTGACGCAAAATAAAACAGAGGGAGTGGAGTGATGTGGCTGCCATTTGATTTAGGGAAGTCAAGCAAGAGGCATGAAGAAGAGAGACACAGATGGAGAAGGAAGGCTCAGGGCGACACCAGTGTCCAGGGGGAGGAGTGCTCTGGGCAGAGGGAGTGGCCAGTGCAGAGGCCTGGACACGGGAGTGTGTGGGGCGCGCTGGGAGAGAGAAGGGTGGCCGGTGTGGGTACAGGGCTGTGGAGGGTTAATGCTAACAGCAAAGGCAGGCACTGTAGAGACTCATTCTGTGCCCGGGCTGCGCATGTACGGATTCATTTAATCCTTGCAACCCTGCAAGGCAGGCACTTTTGTTACCCCCATTTTACAGATGGGGGAGTGAAGGCACTGGGAAGCTAAGTAACTAGCCCTGGGTCACATAGCTCGTGAGTGGCCAAGCTGGACTTGAACCGGAGAGCCTGCCCATTGCGTCTTCCTTATCTGCCCTGAGGTGGTGAGAGGGGCTGCTGAGGCATGGCACTCAGCAAACGCACTGATGCCTGTATCAGAATACTCCTCGCTCATCTGTTCATTAGCTGGTTAACTGACGCATTCCTATATGCTTGTGTAAGCTGATGTTCATTGTGTCCCTGCCCTGGTGCTCCTTTGTGTTTGGAGGGGAGGCAGCAGTGAAAAAAGGAGCCCATATTTTGGCCAGGTACTTTCCTAATCCCTATTTGATCCTCACATTAACCACATGTACTACTATTTTTCCATTTTACGGATGCAAACACTGAGGCACAGAGAGGTTAAGTTGGTTTTCCAAGGTTAGATGACTAGTAAGTGGTGGAACCAGGGTTTTTACCTAGGCCTGTGGTTCTCAATGGAGACAATTTTCTCTCCCAGGGGACATTTGGCCGTGTCTGGAGACATTTTTTGGTTGCCACAATTGAGTGTGAGGTGCTCCCGCTGAGGAGATAGATGGGCCCCAGGCTGAGCAGCTGGAGTCGGTCCCCTGTGGACAGATACTCCAAGATGAAGATAATAGCTGGAGCAAGAGGTGCTGAGCCCTGCCCAGATAAGAGATAAAGAGACCACGGATTTCTCATTCTCGAGGTCAAGGAGACCCTCAAGGCTACACATGCACAGAAAGGCTCCTCGGGGGCCAAAATGTGGGGGTGTCATCCCATAGTAGGTGATGTCAACTTAACCATAGGCCTCTTCACTAGAATCCACCTTGGCTAAGAGACGTGCGTGCACATGGGGAGGACCCTGAGTTATACCAAATACAGACTCAGAGCCAGGCAAAGCAAGATGACCAGGCCGAGGAAACCTGGAAGAAATGCCCCATAGAAGTGATTCAAATTACCACAAGGGCGAGACACTGAGCCTGATTGTGTGTCTACTCACACGTATCCTTTTTCCTCCTAATAAACACTTTACTTGTTTCACTGCTTTCTGTCTCTTTGTGGAAATTAATTTCTACAGAGCTGACAGGCCAGAGCCTTGTCACTGGCCACTGGTCTAGTGGCTGGGATTCAGCGCTCTCGCTGCCGCAGCCTGACTTCAATTTCTGGCCGGGAACTGAAATCATGTTTCAAGCCACCGCAGGCTGAGGCCACCTGAGATCACTGCCATCTAAGGGCTGAGGTCAAGGATGCTGCTAAACTTCCTACGGTGCGCAGGACAGCCTCCCACCACAAAGGATTATTTGGCCCTGAGAGGCCCTAACTCCACATCCCAGCTGCCTGTCGCAAAGCCACACTACCTAGGCTTTGAAGCGCCACAGCCTTGAGTTCAGCTTTTAGCTTCCCCTTTCTTAATTGTCTGAATTTGAGCACCTCTCCTAGCTTCAGTTTCTTTGCCTGAGAAATGGGTAACTTAACCCCAACGTTCTGGGTGAGGATTAAATGAGTTCGTGTAACACTGAGATTATTTTCGTGTCGTTCTTTTTCCTTTCCTTATCTCCTTTTTTTTTTTGCGGTATGCGGGCCTCTCACTGCTGTGGCCTCTCCCGTTGTGGAGCACAGGCTCCGGATGCGCAACTCAGCGGTCATGGATCACGGGCCCAGCCGCTCCGCGGCATGTGGGATCTTCCCGGACCAGGACACGAACCCGTGTCCCCTGCATCAGCAGGCGGACTCTCAACCACTGCGCCACCAAGGAAGCCCCCTTTTCTCCTTTTTAAAAGAACTCTGCGGTTTGATAAATTTTAAGAAGACTTTGAGGTTTCTAGCTTAGGTAGAACTACATCGTCCTGAAAGCCAACAGCGACGAGAGCTGAGACTCCTCTGGTCTTGTTCCCACAAGGCTTGGTCTCCTTCTCAGCCTAGACCAGTGTTGGGCACGAAGTAGGTGTTCAATAAATGTCGATGTCTCTCCCGACCTTGGTCTCCTACACACACACACACACACGCACACACATGCCAGGCTCAGGTGATGCCACTGAGCAACTAGGTGTTTACACAGCGAGTCCAGGGGTGGTGTTTTCTGTCGGGGGTGGTGGCGGTCCTCACATTTAGGGCTGATCAAGGGCCTGCAGGGCTGAAAGCCCCACAAGAAGTGTTTTCCTCATGCAACACACTTGAATGCTCTTTGTAACTAGCAAAGTGCCTTCAGAGGTTTACCTTGACAATACCCCCGTGAGGTCCTTCCAGCCTGCCCATTAAAGAGATGAGGCAGTTGAACTGGGGAGGGGTCCAGAGACTCACCCGCGATCACCCAGCCAGAGGGACCCACGCTGAATTTGAAGGTGGCCTTAATCCCTGCACTCTGTCCACCCACTGCACGGAAGGAGCATGTGACAACAGGCAGGCGAGCAGTGAGCACTTCCTTAAACTTTGCATCTCACTCTCCTTACCCCATTCCTGTCTCTGGGTAATGGCAGGAACGCTCTGTCCCCCACTTTGGGGAAGTTTCATGGCCTGGTTGGTGAGACAGGACATGGCAACCTATGGAATAGCAGGGGCACCTCGGGCATTGCCCTCTCTAGGGGGTCTCCCACATGGTCTGTCTAGCATGACAAACAATGCCAAAACTTGGCAGTTTGAAGCAATGATCATTTATTTCTGGTGATTCTGTGAATTGGTTGGGTGGTTCTCCTGCTATTTTTTCTGGGACTCACTCATACAGCCACATTCAGCTGGAGGGTCACCGGATCTGGGCTTAGCTGCAACAGTGGATACAGCTGGGCCTCTCCCTTTACATGGCCTTTCATCCTCAAGGAGGCTAGATTGGGCTCCCACACATGATGATATTAGCACTCTAAGAGGGAGAGAGCTGGAGCAAAAGTGCTCATCAAGCTTCTGCTCATATCACATTTTCTGATGTCTCAGTGGCCAAAGAAAGTTGCACGGCCAAGTCCAGACTCAAAGCAGTAGGGGATTACACAAGGGGATTACATAATCATGCACACCAGGAAGCATGATTCATCGGAGCTGTTAATGCTACAATCTACCACAGATCAGTATGTGTCAGGCAGTCAGAGCAGAAGGGATGAATATACATGTATGGTACACACAGGGAGGGATGCATGTCAGAGTCATGGTCCCAGCCATGTCTCCTGGAGACAAGGGGCTGGGGCCAAATTGCTGAGCTCCTGTAGTGCAGTGACAGGAGAACTAAACTTTGCTGGGCTTGGAGCTGGAAGAACAGGGTTTGGATGAAATGAAATGAATCCATTAAAATTTACTTCGCAAGTTACCACCAGCATCATAAGCAATAATGTGAAAGTATTTTGCAAACTTGTAAAGAAGAGAAATTAGTATTCTTAGGCAGAAAACCCAGGTCAGCACCACAGACAGCTCCAAGACTACAGAGAAGCTGCAGTAACTACACGACATGAATATAAATTCATGCTCCCTGAACCCGGAGGCACCTGTGCCCTAGAGAAACACCCTGCTGAGTGTCTAAATGATTAGATTTGCTTCATATGTTCTCATTTGCCTTGGGCTATTTCCTGTCATGACCCGTATGAATTGAGTTTAGGTTTAGTCATGAGGAAGAGAAACCCCAAATAAGAGTAGCTTAAACAAGAAAGAAGTTTTGACTCTCACCAGCAAAGGTTATTGCTAGAAAGTTCAGGGCTGTAATAGCAGCTCTGCTCCATGAAGTCCAGACCTGGGATTCTTACTGTTCACTGCCCTTTATCCTTCGGGTGTGACCTTCAACATCATGGTCTAGGTGGGTGGCTGGTGCTCCTGTCACTACATTTACACTCTTTCATTTGCTCCTCCCTCCAATAAACACAACCTTTCTGGGGCCTACTATGTAACAGAAATAGACAGAAGGGTTACATGTGCTACATTAAAAATCACGAATCTTGAAATTCTGAGAAGAGGAAGAGAGAAGTTCTTCAAAACATCTGCGAGGGGCTTCCCTGGTGGCGCAGTGGTTTAGAGTCCGCCTGCCGATGCAGGGGACACGGGTTCTTGCCCCGGTCCGGGAAGATCCCACATGCTGCGGAGCGGCTGGGCCCGTGGGCCATGGCCGCTGAGCCTGCACGTCCGGAGCCTGTGCTCCGCAACGGGAGAGGCTGCAACAATGAGAGGCCCGCGTACCGCAAAAAAACCCACCAAAAACAAAAACCAAAAAACATCTGCGAGGAGAAGTAGCCAAGACATGTAATCTAACTAATGGCCAGTCTGGGTTAGGGATGGTGTTTGAACCACGTAAAATAAGTCCAGTAATATTTACTTCAAGAAGAAAGATGAATATAAATCCTTTGTCATATTTTCTCCTTAGATCCCAATGAATTGTCTTGTGCTCTGCTTACTCATATCTCACTGTGGAGACAGCTGCTCTGGGCTAACTGTATGAGTTTCCTATTGCTGCTGTAACAAATCACTGCAAACTTAGTGCCCTAGCACAACACATATTTATTGTCTTATAGGTCTGGAGGTCAGAAATGATAAAATCAGTATGTTGGCAAGGCTGAATTCCTTTTGGAGTCTGTAGGGGTGAATCATTTTTCTTTCCTTTTCTAGCGTCTAGAGGTACCTGCATTCCTTGGCTCAGGAGTCCTTCCTCCATCTTCAAGGCCACCAGTGTAGCATCTTCAAATCTCTCTCCCCACCCCTCTCTTTCTATGTCTTTCTCTATCTCTCTTTCTCCACTCTCTGCTTCCACCATCACATCTCCTTCTCTGACTCTGACCCTCCTGCCTCCCTCTTATAAGGACCATTGTGATCACACTGGATTTGCCTAATTCCCCCATCTCAAGCTCTGTAACTTATTCACATCAGCAAAGTCTCTTTTGCCATGCAAGGTAACGTATTCACAGGTTCTGGGGATTAGTCCCTGGGTATCTTTGGGGGCTATTTTTCTGTCTACTACACTACCCATTCATTCATTTATTCGTTCAACCAATATTTATTGTGCACCTGCTATGTGCCAGATTCGATGCTATCTGGATACAGTGTAGAGTCAGACAGACATGGCCCCCTCTCTCTTGGAGCAGTTCTTCATTTTTCTAGATAAGCACCAGTTGATAATGCCCAGAGCAGGTGAACATATGCAGTAACATAAGAGGAATGTTTCATGTGTTTAAAACAGACACAGACACATTCACGCACTTACATAATCCCTTCAAGTACACGTACCCTTGTGACTATAAATGTTTAGGATGGAATGCCCACCCTGTGACCTGTTTCTAAATGAGTGAACCTTCGTTATAAGGAAAACATCCCTAATGCTCTGTGCAAACACCTCTACCTCAGTCTCACTAGAAAATAAAAACTGGGGAGATATTTTTCCACTGAGTCCTGTGCTTCTTGATAATTTCAGCTTCCTAATCTCTCAAGGGCCCATAGGTGACTCTAGCCAGTGCTGGGAGAGCAGAGTCAATTCCTGCTGAGGGAACCCAAGCCTGGCCAATCACTGACTTTGTCTCACCTTCCTTGCTTGCTGGTGATTGGCTGGTGGATTGACCAATGAATACCTGGCTAAGGATTTTTTTGCAGGGCAGCCTTCCAGGGCTGAATTACTTATAAAGTTTCCCAAACTGCCTGTCCATTTGGAGTTGAGAATTATAGATACACTTGCCACCTCATTGTCAGAGGCCCAGAACCTTGAGTTCCCTTTCCTGTCTTCACTCCAAAGATGGAAGCTGTATCTTGAATGACTCTAGCTGTACTGAGAAGTTATCCTCTGTAAGACTTTCATCTCCATCTGGCCCTGTGTATGGACCAGCCACTGTCTTAAACAGGAACTTCTCTGCCCTTTTTACTCACTCTTCCCCCAAGTGAAGTTTTCTTGGGGAAATGGAGAATCTGACATTCACTGATTCAACTTTTCATTTTCTTTTTTAAAATTAATTAATTATTTTTTGGCTGCATTGGGTCTTCGTCGCTGGCATGGGCTTTCTCTAGTTGCAGCAAGCAGGGGCTACTCTTTGTTGCCACGCATGGGCTTCTCATTGTGGTGGCTTTTCTTGTTGCGGAGCACAGGCTCTAGGCACGTGGGCTTCAGTAGTTGTGGCACGCAGGCTCAGTAGTTGTGGCTCACGGGCTTTAGAGCTCAGGCTTCAGTAGTTGTGGTGCAAGGGCTTAGTTGCTCTGCAGCATGTGGGATCTTCCAGGGCCAGGACTTGAACCTGTGTCCCCTGCATTGACAGGCAGATTCCTAACCACTGCGCCAACAGGGAAGTCTGGTTCAACTTTTCTGATTGGATTAAATATATGGGTTTAAAGCTGTGAGGATTGCCAAAGGAAAATTGCAACAGATGGAGGTAAGCAGGCAAGGAAAACATTATTCAAGACTATCGCAATAGCGGTTAAGACTATTGAATAGGGGAGAGAGATTGAGCTCAACTTGAATAAAATGGGGGCAGCTAGGGATTTATAGCCAATGGGCAGGGTGAGGGAATCAGTGGATGGAAATTACTAAGATGGACTTGGTTAGGTAACAAGAGCAGGGAAAAGAGGAGCTTGATTGGATATGAAAGATGGGGGAAGAGGACCTCGATTAGATATCAAAGGTTGGGGTATTCTCATCAAACTGACTTGGCAGGATTCTTGCTAAAACTGGGATCTGCAGGCCAAGGACAAGGTCGAGTCAAGAAGAGTGCTCAGAGGAGACTGACTAAAGTTTGGTCAAGGAGGGGATCTTTATCAGTGTCACTGTTTTCTCTGTATCAGGAATTGACTTGCCACACGACCTACACACTCTCTGTCCCTCCATGCATGAATGCCCTGGCCCCATGAGTAGGTGGGAGAGAAAATGTGTCAGTGTGTGTGGGGTGGGGGGTGGTGAGAAGTTTGGGCTTGGTGCACACGTTCAGCTCATGAGCTCAATATTAGGAAACATGCTTTAGATGTTTTCTTTGATCACCATTCTAGAGAGGCTGTTCCTGTTTATAGTTCCCACCAGTGATGTAGGGGAGTTCCAAATGCCCCACATACTTGCCATTACTTGGTATTGTTCATTTTTTCACTCTTTTCCTCCTCGTTGTTCAGATTGAGTAATTTCTATTGATCTGCTTTTAAGTTCACTGATCTTTTCCCCTGTCATCTCCATTCTGCTACTAATGCTCTAAAGTTAATTTTACTTTTCAGTTATTGTGTTTTTCAGTTCTATATTTTCAATTTTTAGAAATAGTTTTAATTTCTTTGCTGAGAACTATCTTTCCATTGATTTCAAGAGTGTTCTCCCTTATTTCAAAGAGCAGGACTATAATAGTTACTTTAAAGGAGCCATAAAATTGGGGTCATTTTACCTAGAGGGATGGGATAGGGAGGGTAGGAGGGACACACAAGAGGGAGGGGATATGGGGATATATGTATGCATATAGCTGATTCACTTTGTTATACAGCAGAAACTAACACACCATTGTAAAGCAATTATACTCCAATAAAGATGTAAAACAAAAAAAATCGGAGTCATTTGGGATTGGCATCTGTTGATTGTTATTTCCCTTGAGTGTTGCTGAGGTTTTCCTAGCTCTTCATAGGTCAAGTAATTTTAAATTATATCTTGGGCATTTTGAATATTATACCATGAAGCTCTGTGTCCTATTAAAGCTTTCTGGACAATTTTTTAAAAGCAGGCAATCAACCTAGTTATGTTCAGACTGCAAGTCCTGACCCACATTCTGTGGACAGTATTTCCATTTTCAGTTTAACTTTCAAAGTTTTTGCAAGCTATCTGGGTCTGCCCTGTGTGTGTACCACCCAGGGGCTGGTCTGGGCCCACGTGGTGATCTAACTTGTAGTTCACTTCTCAAAGTTTTTTCTACATTGCTTCTGGTCAGTTCCCTGATGTGGTGCTCAGGGGTGAGCCCAGGACTGCATTCATAGATTCAGAGCATCCCTTTCTTCAGCTGGCTCCTCACTGTGATTTCCCCAATAATCTCCAGTTTCCAGTTGTCACTTCTGGTATTTTGGCTAGAAATGCAAGGATATAGCCTCCCCATTGTGTTAAGCTTCACAAATGGGTTTGCACCTGGGGCAAAACATTAATAGAAAAAAAAAATAAAGAAAACATAACTGGCATTCCCCCACAATCTTCAGACCACAGAGGCCCATTTTGCCTGTTCCTGTTATCAGAGAGAAGATTACTTTTCTTAGATTTTTGGTGTCTATGTGGCTACCAGTGCTGCCACATCCTAGGAGTTCAGCTTCACGGCTGATGTCTCAGGGCCAAAAAAAAAAGGGAGAGATTTTTACACTTTTAAAGGTGACTCTTTCACACCTACTGTATTCTTTTCCCCACGTGGCCAGTTACCACTTCTGTCCCTCTGGCCAGATAGGGAGGATTTCTCTTAGAGCTTTTTCTGCCAGTGCTTATTGGGCAGTTCTGGGAATTGTCTGTTCAGGAGTATAAGCCAAGAGATATGGGAGGAAAAAATGCAAAATTCTCACTGCCAAATTGGTTGTTCTTCAAGTTTTGTTTTCCCTTGTCAATTTGCCTGCTATAATTTATTTTGAGAGTTCTTGTATACTTGTATTACATATTATATCCAGGGCTTTTAGTTATAATCAGTGAAAGGGGTGGAATGTGCTTATTTCATCTTAACCAGAGCCAGAAGTTGGATGAGTTACTTTTCTTTCAGTGAACTTGAAAAGAAAAAATGTCAACCTCCATGGCTTGGAGAAGGGAGAATAGATAAAATAGTAAGACCAGGACCTAATCTCTAAGACCTCAGCAAGAATTAGGACAGGAGGTCTGTTAATTCGAGGAGATTCCTTTAGGGTCCATGAATGGATACAGGGTGCTGTAAATGGTTAGTACCTTTCAGCAAAGCACTAGAGCCTGTGTCCCCGGGCTCATGGAAATGCTCATCTCTCTGACTCACCATTCCCCATTATCTTTCGGTATCTAAAAAACAACTCTGCACATGAAGAGTTCACTGCAGTGGATAGTAGAATACGAGCAAAAGGCCTGAAAATTGAGATGATGCATTTGACTTAATATAAAATGGAAAAAACAGAAGATAGATAAGAGTTGTGAGTTGTGCTTTATATATTCTGTGATTATAACAGGATAAATAATAGACCAGAAAAGGACAGAGACGTATAAAAATTAAAATGACAGTGTTGGGGAGAATGAAACATATGAGATTTTGGGTGTCTTATTGTTTTCTTTTTCAAAAAATTTCTTAATGTTGTTCTACTAACTTTTCAACTGTAGAATGTAAAAATGATTCCTGGTCTGTTGCCCGATAGTCTTCTTTCTCATTCCACTTCTATCATTATTTTGGGAAGACTTTCTGATTCTCATCTCTCACTCCAACCCCAGATAAGGTGGTCCTGTTGCATGTTCCAATATCACTGTGTCCCTCCTCCCCCAAGTGCTGATGACACTTTCCTGTTAACACTTCTGTGATTTTCCATCTCCTGTGGAGACATGAGCTAATGCAGGCAAAGGCAGTGTGTTTTCTTGCTCACTGACGTATCCTCAGTGCCTGGTATATGGCAGGTACGTAATAAACACGGAGTGACTAAATACTCAAGTCTAAAAATGAAAGAGAACACCCAAAAGCTAATATTTCTTTTTAAGCCAAATTTGGCTTTTTTTGGGTTTCAGCCACTTTTTGTACCCACATATCATTTTCTCTCCATATTGACAAACACTGTCCAAAATTTCCGGCCGAACCAAAGCTGGATGGTATGGTGCATTGAGCTGGCAATCAACCAAAGGAGAGGCCCAGTGATGAAAGAATGTTCTGTAGGAAAGGAAAATCAGAACTCAAGTTTTGGCTAAGGCCTGTTTTGTCAAGGATGATCAGAAATACGGAAGGGATTATGGCTGAACGGATTCCAACGGTGTTGATAGGTCCAGGGCTTTTTTCCCCTCTGGCCAATCTCTTTCTACTGTGACATACTAAATTCAAGTACTTTGCATTTGTTTCACTCTGGAGGCAAGTATAGGGACGCACCCAAACCATAAGGCATGTACTATAATGTTAGGCTGCAAGTGTTTCCACCCAAACGATGCTAGCACAGAAGGGTTGGAAGAGCCCTTAAGCATACTGCCAACATCTACTCCTAACAACTTCCTCCCAAATTGACACTTAGATTTCCTCAACTGTCAAGGCAAGTAATCAACCGAAGTTTACTTGTGACTTTGAGTAATGGTGAACTCACGACCTGTGACAGTTAATTTTGTGTGTCAAAAATTACTGGTCTTGGGGTGCCCAGATATTCGTTTAAACATTGTTTCTGTGAGGGTGTTTCTGGATGAGATTAGCATGTGAATCTGTGGACTGTGATGAAGATTGCCCTCCTCAATGTGGGTGGGCATCATCCAGTCTGTTGAAGGCCTGAATAGAACAAAAGGGCAAAAGAGGGGAGAATTCATTCAACCTGACTGACTGAACTGGGGCATAGGTCTTCTTCTGCCCTCAGACTGGAACTTATGTCACCGATATTCCTGGCTTTCAGTTCTTTGGACTCTGGAATTACACCACTAGCTTTCCTTGGTCTCTAGCTTGCAGATAGCAGATTGTGGGACTTCTCAGCCTCTATAATCATGTGAGCCAATTCCTCTTAATAAATCTCTATATTTATGCTATTGGTTCTCTTCTTCCAGAGAACCCTGATGAATATAGGTTTTGGTACCAGGAGTAGTTCTCAATAAACAGAATTTTAAGGATGAGTTGTTTGAATTGGTTCTGGGGTTTCTGGAATTGGCCCTCAGATCTGATTAGATTTAAAGATGCTAATGACTCTATCTCCAGTAGTAAAGAGAGCAATGGTTGTCCATGCATGATCTGGCAATGGAGATATGTCAAATATTTCCATTGGATTCTCCTCATCAACCACTTACAACAAGCAAAGAGTGGGGTGACTGTATATGATTCTTTTGAACATTTTTTGAAAACGATTATAATGAGGTAGGCTGGCATGAAAGAAAAGGATGAGTTTAGGGATTTGAATTCCCAGCTCAAGCACTGTATAAATGACCTAAAAGCTTCTATGTGTGCCCCGAAGGAGAGCCTTATCTCCTGTAGCTGCGGGACTGAGATTGCTGAAAACCAAACCCAAAGTCTCATCCTGTGGCCAGCTGGATTATAGTGCACGTTGAACTCCCAGCCTCACAGGGTGTCTACTGCTAAAGTGAGGGCGTGGAGTGTGAGCCTGTAAGTTGGGATGAGGACAGGTGGGCAGATCTTGATGAAGCTAGGGACATCAAGCCCCTAAATTCTGATGAGTCTTCTGTGCCAGTGGAAGAGGTCACCCTATCCCCAGCAGAAGTGACCTTCCCACCTCCAGTAGAAGCAGCCTCCCCATCCCCAATGGGTAGCGTCTTCTGCACCCACAGTGGTATTGGCCTTTGCATTTCTGCCCAAGGGGGTTAACCTTGCATTGCCTGGGAAACTGTAACGGCCTCTCACCACCCCTCTTTCTTCTAGACTCAAGTCCCAGCAGGCCCCTAAAGGTGAGGTACAAGTGTGGCCCATGGAGGTGTGCCACACTCCTAAAGAACAGCTTGAGTTTTCTAATTCAACAGACATAAATATGGGGACCATGTGTCAGAATGGATGTCAAAGGTGTGGGATAATGGTAGGAGGACCATAAAGTTGGATCAGGCTGAACTTACTAATATGGACCCAGCAGAGATCTGCAATTAATGTTGTAGCTCAGGGAATTAGAAAGAGCTCCAATGGTTAGTTTGGTTGGTTGGCTGAAATATGGATACGAAAAAGGTGGCCCACAGTGGGCAAATTAGAAATGCTGGACCTTCCTTTGTTCAATGTAGGGATTCAAGGTTTTAGGGAGATTGGTAAGTTAGAGTGGATTTGTCATTTAAGACCTCTTCATCCATACTGGGAGGGTCCAGAAAACATACAGTTGACCAATAGTTTGAAAAATATAGTATTCTTGAAGAGCTCAATGATTATTCTCTATAGACAAGACCTTACAATGGGAACTGCCGTCAATGAATTGGAAACCTAAATGCAATGGGAGTAATTGGATCCTAGGGTGACCATGGCCAAGTGCTGGCACTTAGTTGCCAAAGTCAAGGTGGGCTGGGTTACCATAATTGGCAGTAGAATCAAAGCTGCAGTCAGAATAGCCTGACTAGCATAGACCTTATGGCATTGGCTAGTTGACCATGGTGTTCCTGGAAGTGAAATAGATAGAAAGCCTAGTAAATTCTTACTTGATCTGTGTTAGCAGAAAAGTTCTAGACCAAGTGAACAGAAGTCTAAAAACAGAGACACAGCCTCTCATTCTATTCTCAGGATTCCTTGAATGAAGGGGAGGCTGGTTCCCCTTGAAGAAAGATCCTGGTACAATACCAAAAACTTATCCTGTTCATCTTTCTCCCAGCCTATCCTTAAGTGACCTACAAGTTTACCAAGGTAATTGTAAATTAGGAAAGAGAATAATCAGCCTTTGGGGACTACTGGATGGGCTCTGCCCTGATATTAAGTCGAGGAGACCCAAAACATCACTGTGGTCCACCAGTCAGGGTAGGAGCTTATGGAGGCCAGGTGATCAATGGAGTTTTAGCTCTGGTCCATCTCACAACTGGGTCCGGTGGGTCTCTTACCCACCCTGCGATTATCTTCCTAGTTCTCAGCACAAAATTGGATAGATATACATCAGCAGATCCCCACGTTGATTCCATGACCTGTGGAATGAAGACTATTATGGTGCAAAGAGGAAGCCATTAGAACTGCCTCTACCTAGGAAAACAGTAAACCAAAGGCGATACCAAATTCCTGGAGGGACTGCAGAGATTACTGTCCCCAAGAAGGACTTGAAAAATGCAGGGGTGGTGATTCCCACCACACCCCTATTCAACTTCCTTATTCTGTCTGTGCAGAAGACAGATGGATCTTGGAGAATAACAGTGGATTATTATAAGCTTAATCAGGTGGTGACTCCAATTGCAGCTGCTGTACTAGATGTGGGTTCATTGCTTGAGCGATGAACACATCCACTGGTACCTGGTATGCAGCTATTGATCTGGAAAATGCTTTTTTGTTGACACCTGTTAGTTAGGGCCATCAGAAGCAGTTTGCTTTCAGCTGGCAAGGCCATCAATACAACTTCATTATCCTTCCTCAGGGGTTTATCATTTCTCCAGCCCTTTGTCACAATTTAGTTCACAGGGACCTTGGTTGTCTTTTCCTTCCACAAGATATCACACCTGTCCATTACATGGATGACATTGTGCTTATTGGACCCAGTGAGCAAGAAGTAGCAAGGACTCTAGACTTATTGGTAAGACATTTGCATGTCAGGGGTGGGAAATAAATCTGAGAAAAATTCAGGTGCCTTCTGCCTCAGTAAAACTTCTAGGAGTCCAGTGGTGTGGGGCATGTCAAATGTTGCTTCCAAAGTGAAGGATAAGTTGTTACATCTTGTTCCTCCTACAACCAAAAAAGAGGCACAATGCCTAGTGTGCCTCTTGGGATTTTGGAGACAACATATTCTACATTTGGGTGTATTACTCTGGCCCACCTACTGAAAAGCTGCTAGTTTTGAATGGGGCCCAAGATAAGGCTCTGCACCAGCTCCAGGCTGCTGTGCTCTGTTACTTGGGCCACCAGATCCAATGATACTTGAAGTCTCAATGGCAGAGAAGGATGCTATTTGGAGTCTTTGGCAGCCCCTATAAGTGAATCCCAGCATAGGACCTTAGGAATTTGGTGTAGAACCTTGCCATCCTCTGTGGATAACTTCTCTCCTTTTGTGAAACAGCTCTTGGTCTGCTACTGGCCTTAGTAGAAACTGAACACTAGACTGTGGGCTACCAAGTTACAACTTGACCTGAGTTGCCAATCATGAACTGGGTGTTATCTGACCCACTAAGCCATAAGTTCTATTATCTAGTGGAAATGGTGTATATGCGATCAGGCCTGAGCAGGCCCTGAAGACACAAGTTACATGATGAAGTAGCCCAGACGCCCATGGTCCCCACTCCGACTGTGCTGCCTCCTCTCTCCCAGTCTGCACCAGTGGCCCCATGAGGAGTTCCCTACAGTCAGTTGACAGAGGAAGAGAAGAGTCTTCTCTTCCTGGTTTACAGAAGGTTCTGCGTGATATGCAGGCAACACCCCAAAGTGGACAGCTGCAGCATGACAACCCCTCTCTGGGACATCGCTGAAGGACAGTGGTGAAGTGAAACCCTACTGCTGGGCAGAATTTGGGCAGTGCGCTTGGTTGTTCACTTTACTTGGAAAGAGAAATGGCCAGTCATGTTCTTATGTAGCAATTCATGGGCTGTCGTCAATGGTCTAGCTGCGTGGCCAGGGATTTGGAAGGAATGTGATTGGAAGATCAGTGACAAGCAAATTTGGGGAAGAGGTATGTGGATAGACCTCTCTGAATGGACAAAAAGTGTGAAGATATTTGTATCCCATGTGAATGATCTTCAAAGGGTGATCTCATCAGAGGAAACCTTTAATAGTCAAATTGATAGAATGACCCATTTGGTGGATTCCGGTCAGTCTCTTTCCCCAGCCACCCTTGTCATCTCCCAATGGGCTCATTAACAAAGAGGCCATGGTGGCAGGAGTCGAGGTACACACGGGCTCAGCCACATGGACGTCCACTAACCAAGGCTGACCTGGCTACGGCCAAGGCTGAGTGCCCCACCAGTCAGCAGCAAAGGCTAACACTGAGTCCCCAGTGTGGCACCATTCCCCTAGGTGATCAGCCAGCTACCTGGGGTAGGTTGATTACATTGTACCACTTTCATCATGGAAGGGGCAGTGTTTTGTCCTTACTGGAATAGAAAATTACTCTAGACACAGATTTGTTTACTCTGCGCACAGTGTTTCCTATACACCCATGGAATTATGGAATCTTTATCCACCATGATGATATCCATATAGAATTACTTCTGATCAAGGAACTCACTTCACAGCAAAAGAAGTACAGCAATGGGCTCATGCTCATGGAATTCACTGGTTCTACCATGTTCTTACCATCCTGAAGCAGCTGGCTCCATAGAATGCTGCAATGGACTTTTGAAGCTAGGTGGCAATACCTTGCAGAACTGGGGCAAAGTTCCCTATAAGGCTGTGTATGCTCTGAATCAGTGTCCAGTATGGTGCTGTTTCTCCCATAGCACAGATTCATGGGTCCAGGAATCAAGGGGTGGAAATGGGAGTGGTATCACTCACTATTACCACTGATGACCCCCTAGCAAATTGTTTGTTTCCTGTTCCTGCAGCCTTATGCTCTGCTGGCTTAGGAGTCTGAGTTCCAGGAGGAGGAATCCTTCCACCAGGATGTACAATAATGATTCCACTGAGACTGTCACCCAGTCACTTTGGGCTCCTCGTGCCTCTGAATCAACAAGCAAACAGTAAAAGGGACATACTGAGCTGTCTAGTGTGATTGATCCAGACCACCAAGGGGAAATTGGATGACTGTTCCACAGTGGAGGTAAAGGAGAGCGTCTGGAAACAGGAGATCCCTTAGGGCATCATTAGTATTACCAAGCCCTGTGATTAAGGGTCATGAAAAACTATAACAACCCAATTGTCACTGGATTAATAATGGCCCAGACTCTTCAGGAAAGAAGGTTCGGGTCACCCTACCAGATAAAGAACCAGGACCAGCTGAGGTGTTTGCTGAAGGCCAAGGGAATACAAAAAGTGGAAGGAGGTAGTGATAATACCAACTATGACCATATGACCAGTTACAGAATGAAGATTGTAATTATCATGAGTATTTCCTCACTTTATGAACAGGTTTATATTTCTCTCTATAGATCTAACAATATCTTCGTTTTCTTTCTTTTATTTCCTCACCATGTAACATAAGATGTATTGACTTTATATCATAGTCCTTAAGTATTGTTAATTTTACCTCATAGCATTTCAGTTATGAAGAATCAAGGAGAAGAGCAAACATCACTCAAGGACTTTACCTCCTCTTCTGGAGAAGGGGTTAGTGAACTTTTGGTTGAACATAGGATAGTTCTCTCATGTTAGGCAGATTTATGACCTCATTATGGTCTTTGTTTGGAGTCTGAGTATGATTTAAAGAGATGCGTATAGGTGCCAAGTTGACAAGCGGTGGACTTGTGATGTTTAATTTTGTGTGTCAACTTGACCAGATCATGGGGTGCCCAGATATTTGGTTAAACATTATTTCTGGGTGTGTCTGCAAGGGTAATTTGGATGGAATTAGTATTTGAATTGGTAGACTGAGTAAAGCAGATTGCCCTTCCCAGTGTGGGTGGGAATCCAATCTACTGAGGGCCTGAATAGAGCTAAAAGGTGGAGAAAGGGAGGATTTGCTCCCAGCCTGATGGCTGAGCTAGGACACTGATCTCCAGCCCTTGGGCTGGAACTTACACCATCAGCACTTCTCTTCTCAGGCCTTCAGACCTGGAGTAGAACTCACACCACTGGTTACCCTGGTTCTCAGGCCTTTGGCTTTCTTCGGTCTCTAGCTTGCCTGTGGCAGACTGTGGGACTTCTCAACCTCTGTAACTGTGTGAACCAATTCCTCATAATAGATTACATATATACATATATATATATTTTCCTGTTCTTCTGAATAACCCTAATACATTGTCTTTCAGGTAAATCTCTTCTAAGATTGGCAAACATAAAGCATGCGTGATACTCTCACTCTATACCTGTGGCAGACATCACTAATCAATCACAGTGTTCCTTTTCTCCAAGCTTAGGTTTAACTTCAGAATCATTCTTAACATTGTTTTTTTCAACTGAACAGTGTTAAATTTGCAGTCCCTGCCTCAGCTTCTGGGAAGTTACTTCTTATGTCTGCGTCTCTAGGTCTTCTACATATTGATCCCCTTTATGCCCTCTGTGAGCACATCTGATACTCAGAGGTAAAGATATTTCTGGAGCCCCACGGTACAGCCTGGGAGAGATGGGACCTGGAGGGTGGTGGGTTGGTATCAGCCTCTCCTGAGTCTGAGATCCACAAGGTACAGCTAAAGATTGGAAACAGGCATTTATTAGGAGGTATGAAAACCTTCATCCAGGATCAAAGCCAAGGGTCCTTGGATGCTTCAGGGTCCAGGCTGAGGGTGGCTCAAGGCTATTTCTGGCAGAGCTGGGACTGGAAACTCAGTCTGGATTTCTAGTCCATCGAGTCCTCTGTCGGACTAGATTGTTATTCTTTGAGCAAGCATTCAAATGCTATTTCCCCACTTTCATTTTGAAACCATGGGGCAAGTCATGAAGAAGGCAGGCCATGGATGTCTACAGAAGAATGCTGGGTCCACTGAAACATAGGGTGATTCTTTCCAGCTGCCAGAAGAGTTTGGGGGATTCAGCTGTGAATCAACCCCAAATGGCTGCGATGTTAGGTTAGCAAAGGTTTATTTTTAAATACTTAGTAAGGTTGAACTTGCAGGGGGACTCTTCCGTTTCCAAAAATGGTGAGATCATCCATTCAGACAATCCTCTTTTTGACACAATTCTCCAGTGTGGAGGAGGAGTCCGGTTGAGGCCTTCCATTTGTTTTATCATCAGTTACAGCTGTCAATTTTCTTCTCTGGTGGGTAGGCCTTGTTCCTTTTGGCAAATGCCTGGCTGATTTCTGCATGGGTTTTGTTTTTGGTCTCAGGCAGGACAAAATACAAACAGAGAGCACCTGCGAGGCAGATTACGGCAAAGACCAGGAAACAGTAGGTGTCCAGACTTTTCTGTGGGAAGGCAGAGACAAAAAACATCAGAAAGACAATTGCTAAATTGGCTGTGAAACCATCTCTGGGCTGATTTTTTTTTAATAGTTTCCCATTCATGTATTGATGTTCCTGGATAAAACACTGCAGATGTGAGGCTGGCTCTATGGGTAAATGTGCCTTATAAATGTCTATATGAGATGTTCTCACATGAGACACAAATGAATCAGCTTCAAACCCTGGTAAAGATGAGGAAGTGGCAGTCTTTATTTATTTATTTTGAAAACAAGCATATAAAAATTACTCATCATGAAAGCAAAATGTGATACTTGCTGAATCTTATCCTAAGTTCATATTTACCATTAACCACATTCTTCCTCCCTCCAATATACACATGAGAAAAGTGCAATGTCAAAAGGGAAGTGAAATGCCCGTTCATAAAAAAATTCCAGAGCATAGGCTAGGCCAAGATAACACCATTTTTTCTAATATGCAGAAGATTTAACTCACTGCTGCTCTGAGGCGTATGGCTTCTTACAAGTAAGAGAGACTAGAAAAAAAGAGAAATGTTGAATGAAATCACTTTATGTATCCTGATTATAGCACTGGAATGACCCTGCCCACTGCACTAGACCTTGAGCTTCTCCGTGACTCAGTCACCTCTGTAGCTCCTGTTCCTATCCAGTGCCTGGCTCATAGTAGTTGATCAATAAATGTTTGTTAAATAAAAGGCTTTATAGGTTCCAGCTGTCAGGGCTGTGCTTTTTTCATTTAACAAACGTCTACTGATTCAATGATAAGGTGACACTGTCTTTGAATGATAGTTCACAGCAAGCGATATCTTGATTTTAGTCAATTACATGCTATTCTTTGACTTGACAAACATTTAATTTTGGAATATGACATAGTGTTGAAGAACTTGATCTCTGGATCACATCCTAGATGCACCGTGTACTGAATCTGAGGCTCTTTGTGCCTCAGTTTCCACCGTTGTAAAATGAGGATAATACTGGTAGTTATAGGTTATTGTGAGAATTAAATGAGGCATTGCCCTGTAGAGGTCATAGAGCGGTCCTGGGTGGAGTAAAGAGTCCACACCTGGGAGCACTTGGCTGGGAGAGCATATGCCTTCCCACTTGTCCACAGAGATTCCATGAGTGGAACAGAGAAGGGAGGGGATAGGCTCTATAGTCATTTGGGTAGAATTCAAATCCTGGCTCCATCATTTACATGATGTGTTAACACTTAAGATGTGCCATTTAGGATAGAACTTCAATGCACTGATTGAAGTTTCCTCATTTCTAACATGGTGATCTATACCACATATTGTTTTAAAGATGAAATGAAATATATTCAATATGGCTTTCAACATCCTCACTTGTATGCTAAATGTGCATCTTGACTTACCAAGTCCCAATGGAGCCTTTAAACCTGTTCCTGCCCTGGTGTTCCTGGCCTCGGTTGATGGCCCCTCCATCCTGTCATTTGCTTAAGCCAACCAAACACTTATCTTTATCTCTCACACCCACATCTGATACATCAGGAAATCATGTCAGCTCTACCTTGACATACATTCTGAATCCGAGCACTTGTTACCACTTCTGCTGTTACCATTTTGGGGCAAGCTATCATCATCTCTGCGTTGGACTGTTAGTATAGCTTCCCAACAGATTTCCCTGCTTCTTCTGTGTCCCGGCTTAAGATTATTCTCAAGAGAGAAGCCACAGTGATTCTGTTGAGCAAAGGACAGAGCATGTCTCTCCTCTGCTCCAAATGCACCATGACATCCCAAGGCAGGTGAGCAAAGACCGAGTCCCTACCATGGCCTCTAAGCCCAGCACCCACATGGCCCCCTTACTTCTCTGACCTCCCACTCTCTTTCTCTGCTCCCACTACACTGCCTTTCTGACACTCCTCCAATATCCTCAGGATCTTTGCACATGCTCTTCCCTTTTCCTGGAATAATCTTCTTCTACATGTCTGCACATCCTGCTTTCCCACTCCCCTTCATCTCGGCTTTCTTTCTCAGAGAAGTTCTCTCTGACCTCTGTTTCTAAGGGCTCCCCCAGCTCTCCACTTATTCTGCTTCATTGTTCTTTAAACCATTCACCGCTACCCAGCAGGATCGTCACTTGTTTATTAACCCTCTCCCCGACAGGTGGTAAGCTGCCCGAGGACAGGAGTTGTTATTTTTCTTGTATTTCCAGAACATGGGAGACTCCTTGACACATAGTAGGTGCTTCACAAATGTTCACTGAATATATAAATGTGCTGAGGCTCAGAGAGCTTCCCTGCTTACCCCAGGCCACATGTGGAGCTGCCTGGGACCCCTCTGTCACCTGCAGAGCTGACACCGGTGGAGCAGCCACCTGCTTCACTTCTTTTCCCAAGAGACCCAATGTGCGGCAACAGGATTTTTCTCACCACTTCACAGAATTGAGCCAAGAACCCTGCGGTACTGCAGGCATCCTGGGAAAGGACACTGCCCACCTCAGGACTCTCAGGGGCCAAGTTATTGGAATATATATCGTGCCAGCAGTCATGCGGCAACCTGGCAATCAACTGCAAGCTGTGATTGCACTTAATCTGGGAAGAGAAATGCACTTATTAAGCACCTCCTGGGTACCAGCAATATTATAGATATTATCTCATCCGATTCCCATAGCCCACACTGTGATGATACAGCCACTTTCCTTTTTACAAGAGATGAAATTGAGGATTAGAGAGCTTCTGAAACATGTCCAAAGCCACGTAGGGATCGATGAGAGTCAGGACTTACACCGAAGTGGGCCCGGCTGCGAGCTTACACTCTCTCCATTATTTACCAGGACTCCCTATCTGGGGTGTGTGTGTGTGGGGGGCAGATAAATGTTACTGGGATCCTTCAGTTTTCCCCAATAGCAGTTGCAAAGCAGATCTTCCTAACCTCTTACAGGTGAGAAAGTGAAGATCAGAAAGGGCAAGTGATTTGCCTGCAGTTACCCAGCTGGTAAGGGCCGTGTCTGGAATTTGAACCCAGGTTGGCCTGATATGGAGGCCATTGTATCACTTCCATACCTGCCTCTCTTGGGCAAATTCATTCACTGCAGTTGATCTGGCAAAGTGCCTGGCACAGAGGATATACATGTCACTTTTTCCCTGTCTCCTCTCTTACTTCAAAACAGCTCAGAAATTCACTTTCTGCCCAACTGCTCCTGAGAAGTTACTCAACCCCTCCGAAGTATGGTTGGTATGGGAGGGTAAGTCCAGTGTCCCCCAAGCGAGATTTTAGGCAGCACGTCTGTTGCAGGAAGGACCTTACCTAAGAAGAAATAGACCTCGACTCCAGATTTGACTCTGTCAAACACTCAACTCATCATGGCACCCTGGGAAGCACCCACGACTGGTGTGGGCCTTGTTTTCCCCGTTAGTAAAATGGACAAAATCATATTAGAGGTTTTCTGTAAAACACTCACATTCATAAAGCTTAGTTCATAAATTAAAAAAAATAAATGTGGCAACTTTAAAATTAAGAGCATCTGTTCATCAAAAGGTACCATACATAGATGGTTCTTTGGGACACTAGTCCACCATCTTCTTGATCTGCTGGCTTTCCGAATAAAGTCACAATTTCTTGCCCTAACAAAACAAACAAACAAACAAAATAGGGTACCATACAAAGAGTACAAGAGCCACAAATGGAAGTATTGTGATACATAGCGAACAAAGAATTTGTACCCCAAATTAAAAAAAACAACTCTTATGAATCAATAAGAAAAAGATGACCTAATAGAGAAAATGGCAGAATGTATGAATGAGCGTTTCACAAAAGAGGAAATACAAATGGCAAACAAGCTTGTGAAAAGGTGCTCATTCTCCTTAGTAATTTGGGATAATAGGAATTAGAGCCATAATTTTATGCCATTTCACACTATCGGATTGGCAAAAAATGTGAAAAACCTGACAATGACAATACCAAGTGTTGATGAGCAACACGCATTTTCATACCTGTGGATATACAGTTGAGGCTGTAAATAGCCACGACTACTTTGGAGCATCCCTGGGCCTGACCAAGTCAAGGCGAGTTGTGTGTGTCCTATGACCCAGCAATGACACTCAGAGTGGATCTGTTCTGGAGTGGTGCTGTTTGAATTTAAATTAATTAAAAGTTCAGTTCTTCGGTTGCACTAGCCACGTGCAAGTGTTCAACAGTCGCATGGCTGGTGGCTCCCGCTTTGCATAGCAGACGGCCAACGTTCCCGTCAGCACGTAAACTCCTGTGCATTGTACCCGGATGTTCGTAGTAGCACTACAAAGTTTTTTTTTTTTAAATTCATTTTATTGAAGTATAGTATAGATTTACAATGTTGTATAACAGCACTATTTCTAGAGCAAGGAAATGGGAGACGACACCAATGTTCATGGAAAAGGGAAGGGATAAATAAATTGGGTACGTTCATACAAAAGATTCTACAGAGTAGTAAAAAACAACGGCCTGTAGCCGGGCATATGGCACAGATGGTGCTCAACAGTATATGTTGAGTAAAAGAACAAGGCACAGAAAATACCTTTAGGATGATTTTCTTTGTATAAATATAAAAACCAGGGAAAGCAAAACACTAGATTGTTAAGGGACACATTCATACAGGGGTCAAATCCTAAAGAAAACCTAGAGAATAATTAGCACAAAATCCCTGCTAAGGGATTAGGGAGAGGCACCCAGGGCATTGCAATAGCTTAAGTTGGCTAACTACATTGATTTTCCCTACTACTTCTAAATATAATGCATTCTATAATTACAATAATAACAATTTTTCTCTTTGTATGTATGAAAGAAAAATATTGCCTGTCATATCAGTAAACAAAGGATGTTGCAGCCATCAAGCCATCACATGACAGCCACCCTGAAGGTAAGCCCTGAGGGAACTCAGGATAGAAACAGAATGCCCGCCATCAAATCACCAGACGTTGTAGCCCCCCCCCAACTTTGCACGCTGAAGAAACTCAGGATGAGAAAACACAGGATGCTGGCCCCAGATAGCTGAGGTGCATATCAAAGGAATGATTTCAGTAAGCCCAGACTCTTGCATCATCTCATACATAGAAAAGCGCTAAATTTCCTAACTTGAGATAATCTGGTTTTTTTTAATTAACAGCAATCTTCTGATGTTCCGACTACCTGGTCTTTGTTGCAAAAACCCTTATATATCCTGGGTCCCCCCTTGCCTCTTCAGAGCAGTCTGTCAGAGCTATCTGAGATGCTGTGTCCCGGGCTTAAGTCCTCAGTTTTGTCCACCGAATAAAACATAACTCTCAACTTTCAGGTTGTGCATTTTTTTCAGTTGATATGTATATGATGCATTTCATACTCTTTTGCATATGATATGTTTCATAATATAATTAAAATATACATATATAAATATACATTTAATAGTGTAAATGGAAGAGCCTAAACCCAAGCAGTAATTCACTCATGGTGAACAGGTATCAGAAGGAATCTTACCAAAAGAAAGCTCTAAAGCTGGAGTCAGATGTAAGCACTTAGTTAAAGAAAAAAAAAATCCTCCAGGATGCAGGGCTCACCTTCCCAGGTGGTTCAGCTGAGGACCAGTCTGGAAGTAGAGGCAGGACCCTGAGGTCCTGAGGATCCCCTGGGAGCCTCAGAGGAAACAGAAGTAGTAGAAACAGTAGAACTTCATCAGTTGTAGGTGTCTGGCCCTCTCACCTGGGTAAACTTCCTTCTCCAACTTATGAAAATGTTATAAGCTATAGTTACATTCTTTCTCTGAATACACCCATTGGGTTATTACAAATGATCATGAAAGTGTTCCATATTCTTTACTATGGAGAAACAAATTTTCTTTTGAGAATGCACTATACCACAAAATTGTGCTAAAAATATTAGGCAATTGTGGCAAAGTGCTACTTTTAGGAAAAGATCCTTGAGAATAAAGAGAAATCTCAGCTTTCTTCTACTCCAGTTTATCAGAACGATGTGAAAACACAGCAGCTCTTTAGAGCTGCCAGCTTCCCTGAACAAGGAAAGTAGATGTGAAGTACAGTGCCGGGAACAAAGTCATGAGCTCTGACAAATTAGTCCTGGATTCCTTTGCATATCAGCTTTGTTGGGTGTGGACAGGGGGAGAGGCATGGGCACTGCCTAGAAATCTAGTCACCAAAAGCCATGAGCTCTAGAGGTAACAAAATGATAACCTGGTGTAATTCTGGGTTCAGTTTAGAAGTAGCCATCAAACAGATGGTCAAAAGCAAAAAGTGTTCTGAGTTAGAATGAATAATTCCTGCAATAATAGCTCCATCCCCCAGAACTGACCGGAAGGACTCTTTCTGACTTAGAAGCCTTCTCTTCATCTTTCACACTGGGTCCAAGCATGTCCACAAACCTGTACAGCGCATGTCCCACTCTTTGCGAGTTGGCGGCATCCCAATTGCTGTCTCCCTGGGGACAGAGGCACACGTCACCCCTCTCTGGGTCCCAAGAACTCATCCTAGTGTCTGGTGTGGACTCTTTTCCTAAGTAGGTTAATCAGAGGGTGTTTAGGACAGTGCCGAGCATCCAGTGTGATGTGAATGTCGGCTTTCCTCCCTCTCTGTGGGGCTCTGCCCAATGTAGAGGGGGATGTTTGAGGCTGGACCACACAGGCTAGAACTCTGAAAGTCATTCGTCACACCTCCTGTCCTCTCAGCAGATCCTCCCAAAAGTCCTGGTGTGTTTCCTTCCTTCAGTAGCCTCCAATCTAGCCTCCCCTTGGCATCTCCAGGCTGGAAGTCTAGCCCAGGGGTCGGCAAACATTTCCTATAAAGGGCCATCCAGTCTGTCAGGGCCTCTCAACTCTGCTCTTGTGGGAAGGCAACCAGAGACAATGAAACACACATGAATGTGCTTGGCTGCATTCCAATAAAACTTTATCTACAAAAAAACCCCTGTGCTTCCTTCACATCGGTTCTTGGTCACTCCTGCCTCCATCATGATTCCTGCTGACTCTGGGCCTCTGTGCTTGCTGTTCCCTCCCCCCACAACTTTTCATCTCCTCGCCTGGTGTCCAAGCCCAGCTTGGGTTGTAAGTTCCATGATGGCAGAATCCATGTCCCCTGCTCTCTGTTGTACCCTCAGCCTAAGACAGTGCCTGGTTCACTGTAAGCATTTTCTTAATATAAATACGTCCAATGAGGGGATAAATGAATGAAATGGGAGGACTCTTATGGAGATGTATGAAGGTACAAAACGTGGTCCAAGTTAGGTTTTCACGATGACACAAAAACAGAATTCTTCTGCTGAGGTTCCACTCCCACCCGTGGAGCTGGAACATTGGTTCATTGGTGATTCAAGCGAGCTCTCGGATGAGTCAGGGCCCAGACCACCATTTAAGAACTGATGGGAAGCCAGGTGCCTTACACTTGTAACTCCAATTCTGCAAAGAGCTTTGAAAGGCCAGGCTGTTCTACTTTACGAGCAGAGTGGACCTGAAACATTAGGATGCTTCTGGGGGAAGTTAGAATGGGGCAGGGATCTTAGTGATGACTTACATCTCTGGCATGTGTTGTGGCTTCCAAGTCATCGTCACGTGTACCGTTAAGGTCTTGTTGGTGCTGCCCAGGAGCCTTTGAGTAGACACAGCCCTGGGGCTGCCTGATGGATGGCATTTCAGCTCACTGGAAGCCACATTAACTACCCTGCTGACGCCTCCCACTTGCAGCCTCCCGGTCTCGGGCAAGCCTGCTTCTCTTCCACTGCTCTCAGAACTGGCACTGCCATCCTCCCACCTGCCCGAGACAGACGTCCGAAATCACCTTTGACTATTTCCTCCCTCTCTGCCTGTTTTTGTTACTAAGTCCTGATGACTTTACCCTGAAACATCTTTTTCCTTTCTTAAAAAACATACAACTTTTTATCAAGAAAGAATTTACATACGGTAACTTACCCAGATCTTAATTGTACATATAGGTCAATGCATTTGGAGAAAAGTATACCCCTGTGTAACCAACACCTTTATTAAGATGTGGAACATTCCCACCTCCCCAGAAAGTTCCTTGTGCCATTTTCTAGTCCATTCCCCCCGCCCCACTCCCCCACAGAGTTAACCACTGTTCTGGTTTCTATCACCTTAGCATCCATTTTTCCTGCCCCTGACCTCAATCTAGTTCCCAGCAGACAGCTAAAGAAGTCTTTTAAAAGTACAAAACGAATCATGTCTTAAAATCATGCAGTGGCTTCCCAGAGTCCATCGGATAAACCCCAAATCCCTATCATGCCTTCAGCGCCTCGAGGGATTTGGCAGGCATCCGAGGATGCCTGCTCTGTACCTGCTCAGGGCTTCGGCCAGCGCCTTCCGTCTCTCTGCCAGGCATCGCCTCCCTCCCCCACTCCGCACACACACTTCCTCAGTCTCAGCTTGAAAGGTCCCTGCACTGGTCAGCCCACTTAAGCCCCCCACCTTACTTCCTCCCATGAAACTACACCCGTCGCGTGAGAGTCGTGTTTGTTCTTCCCGAAATGTTAGGCAGTTTGCGCCCTCCTGTTCAGTGCCCGCCTGCAGGGCGCAGCACGATGCTGGCACCCACAGGCACTGAGCGCATGAAAGATGCTCTCTCTTCAGAGGATCCCCTGGCCCATCCAGAGAGGCCGGGGGCGGTTTTGCTTGCTGTTAGAGCCCACCATCTCAGATCTGCATCAGCTTTCCCCCTCACTTTGCACAGGCACTTGGGATATTTTTCAAGTCGAAAAGAATCATTTTCTTGCTTCCAGATTTTGTTGAACTCGAAAGGAATTTTAGAACTCCAGTGGAATCAAGCAGGCATACATTTGCATGCCATTTTCTCCCAACCAGAAAATATTGATGCTAATGGCAGAAGCCCAGTTATCTGGAGGCTTTTACAACCAACGACCCAAGGGACACAGTGATGCTGACCACAGCAAAGGCTCAGAGGAGAAGGCAGCCTGTGGCTGAGGGCAGAGAAACAGAGAGTGATAGTAATCTCCCCAGGGGTCAAGGCAGCCCAGCCCAGCCCATCAAGAACATTTTGCAGGAAGGCGGCAGGGTGGGTGGGAGAGAAGGAGGAAGGTGAGGGAGAAGGCAAGCTTTGAGAGGCCACTTGTCCTGATGGCTCAGCTGGCAAGGGGTGGTGCAAGTTTCCAGCGTTTACAATGACTCCTTTTTCTGTCCTGTCTCCTCTTTCCAGGTGACCCTAAGATCGCACGGCAGGAAACAGCCTTCCCGGTACTAATAGTGATCATGACAGCAACCAATCCCGAGTGTCTGTGGGTAGACCCTGCACTGAAGTCTTGACTTTGTCTCTCATTCTTTGGGGAGCCCTGCTGCAAAAGTGGGGCAATTCTCTTGTTTTATAGAAATGAAAATTATGGCTAAGAGGGCAACCAAAGGTGGGCAAAGTTTGACCAGCCTTCCCTTCACCTAATTGCTGAGCTGCAAAGCCAGGGTTCAAGGTCAGGCTGTCTGAGCCCAAAGTCTCTGCAGTTTCTTCTTGTGTCTCATTGGTACCTGGAGAGTGGCCAAGATGTCAGAGTAGAAGGACCCTGAGCTCACCTCCTCTGACAAGCACACCAAAGTCACAATTATCATCCATGAAAAAGATTGGAACCTACCAGAGAAGATTTTCTACACAAAGACGTAAAGAAGGAACCACAACAAGATGGGTAGGAGGGGCGGACTCACGATATAATCATTTGTACCTGACATTCGCCTTTGTGCCTGGACAATAAGGGCAATCAGAACCACCACCAACCACAGCAGCTACCAGTTACCAAGTTACTCTGTCCTAGAGATCAGGCCAGTGTTACAGGAATTGCCCCAGGCTGGCAGCCCCAGACACAGAGCCTGAGACTGGGGCATGAGAGCTTATTTGGGAGGTGATCCAGGGGGCACTAGTGGGGAGCAATTTTGAGATGGGATGAGGGTGACCAACCCTCCCAAGTTCCCCGGGGCAAAGGGGTTTTCTGGGATGTGAGACTTACAGGGACAGTCCTGGGAAAACTAAGACGAGATGGTCACCCTATATAGGGAAGGTGTGGTGGGTTGAATTGTTTCCCCCCAAAAGATATACTGAAGTCCCAACCCCCGGTACTTGTGAATCTGGCATCGTTTGGAAATAGTCTTTGCAGATGTAGTCAAGTTAAGACCAGGTCATTAAATCCAATCACTGGTCTCCTTATAAAAAAACACAGAGACACACACAGATGGAAGGCCATAGGATGATGGAAGCAGAAATTGCAGTGATACAGCCACAAGCCAAGGAATGCTGAAAACCACCAAAAACTAAGAGAAGGGTATGAAACAGATCTTTCCCTCACAGCCTTTAGAAGGAACCAAATTTGCTAACATCTTGACTTTGTACTTCTAGCCTCCAGAACTGTGAGAGAATACATTTCCATCATTCTAAGTTTTTGGGACTTTGTTATGGTAGCCCTAGGAAACTAACACAGACGGGGGCGTGTCCAATGAGAGCTCAGTGTTTTCGCTGGAGTCCTCTGGGAGAGCGGACCACACATCAGAGTTGCCCTGACACGTACAAGGAGTGGGCAAGCAGCTGGGTTATTTATCCTCCAACAGATGAGAAAACTGAGAAAGCTGAAGCTTGGAGAGGTTAAGAAAATACCTCAGGGCCCCTCTGCTAATGAGTGGGTTAAAATACTGGTTTGATTCCTGCCAATCTCCAGAACCATGCTGGCCCAGATATTTTTTTCTGAAGAAGTTCATGCTCCTTGAAAGCGTCTCTTTGGGCTTGCAAGGGCTTGCCTCTATTTGGACACATTTGCCACTGACACATTTTGGAATAAGTGAAAGGACCAAAATACGTGAGCGATAGTGCTTGCTGGCTATTATGGGTGGAATTATGTCCCCTCATGATTCATATGTTGAAATCCTAACCCCTAATACCTCAGATGGATTGTATTTGGAGCTGGGGTCTTTAAGAAGTGATAAGGTAAAATGAGGTCATATGGGTGGGCCCTAATCCAGGAGGACTTGTTTCTTATAAGAAGAGATTAGGACCAGACATACACAGAAGGAAGGTCATGTGAGGACACAGGGAGAAGACAGCTGTCTACAAGCCAAAGACAGAGGCCTCAGAAGAAATCAACCTTGCCAAGAGCTTTGTCTCAGACTTTTAGCCTCCAGAATTTCGATAAAACAAATTTCTGTTGTTTAAGCCCCCCAGCCTGTGGTACTTTGTTATGGTAGCCCCAGGAAATGAGTACGGTGGCTTTTGATTATGGCTGAGGTGGCCCCCAGAAGGGCTGTAGAATGGAAATGGTTCCTTTACGGAGTCTGCAGCAAGGAGAAGTTGACCCCACGGGAGGGTCTGCGTGGGGTGAGGGGTGCGACTCCGAACTTGTAAGTCCCGCATTTCTCCAATGCCTGCATCACTGCCAGCGACAGCCCCAGGAACCTAGCAAGCTTCCATCCAGAAAGGAAACTTAAGCATCACTGCCTTCCCCAGTTTGGGTCAGGAGGCTGACAATTCCCCAAATCTAAATGTGGCCACCTGACTGGTGTCTCCGTCAGCGTGTCCGGCAGGGCCATTCAGCTCGAGTCAACAGTCATAACTTCAAGGTTTCCTGAACAATCCCTGAAAACCCAGAGGCCCTGGGGATGCCCCAGCTGGCAGGAACTCTGCTCTCAGAGGGAATTTGCCTTAAAAATGTCCACGGGCATAAGGAAATGCTCATGAGATCATGCTGGGTGAGGAAAGCAAAAATCAAAACAAAAAAAAATAGGTTTCAAGTTTTATAAATATGAAAAATTACGTATATTTGGAGGAAAGGAAGGAAGCAGCATCATTAATCCATAACATGGGTGTTTTCACTTCTTTTTCTTTATATTTTCATAGTTTCTATAGTGAACCTGAGCCATTTATAATTAGAATGGCCTCATAACTTTACAGGAAAAAAGGAAAAAGAGGAGGGAGAAGAGGAGGTCGCGAGGATGAGCTAATCGTATTCCTTGTTTCTTGACACACTATCATTACTGGACTGTGCAACAGTCCTCTCTTATTTATATTTATTTGTTTTTCCTCTTTTTACCCTCATCTGCTCTCATTCCTTTCGCCCTTCAGTGGTCTCCCCTCGACTCTAGACAAACTCATGTTTAAGTGTTTAATAAATGTTCTTAAAATCAACGTATCCTGTCTATCTATCTATCATCTATCTGTCTCTATCTATCTATCTTTCTAGATATCATCTGTCTGCCTTTTTCTTTGTGAAAATCTGTATTGTTGTTTTATGTGTGTGTTCTTTTTTGTTTTTTTGTTTTTTGCGGTATGCGGGCCTCTCACTGTTGTGGCCTCTCCTGCTGCGGAGCACAGGCTCCGGCGCGCAGGCTCAGCGGCCATGGCTCACGGGCTTAGTTGCTCTGCAGCATGTGGGATCTTCCCGGACTGGGGCACGAACCCGTGTCCCCTGCATCGGCAGGCGGACTCTCAACCACTGCGCCACCAGGGAAGCCCTATGTGTGTGTTTTAAATTTATATAAGTGGTATCAGGCTACAGACTCCACTCTGTGCTTTACTTCTCTCAGCACTAGGTTTAGATTCATACACGTTGATGATGAAGCTCTAATTCATTGCTTTCACTGTAGCATAACTGTTTTGTAGGGTGTATCTACTATGCTTTATTTATTCTTTTCCTCAAGGGATGGCTACTCAGGTTACCTTTAGCCTTTCGATGCCACAAACAGTGCTGTAGTTAATATCCCTGTACACTCTATCTTATGGACCTTTGCAAAAATCTCCGGGTAGAATTTTGGGTCATAGTGTATATGGATACTTGATTTGATTAATTGGCATTAGACGGTTCCACCAGTGCACGAGGTCTCCCATTTCCCTAGGTCTTTGTCAACATTTAGTGTTCTCCAAATTTCTAATTTTGACAATTGGGCAAACAGTTGACTAACTCTTTACAGAGGTATGTTATTAGTTTAGTTTGCCTTTATTTGATTTAAACAAGTTTAAAGCTTCTCTTCCCCTGTGTTACCCTTTAGGCTTCTTGTCTGGGAACTGCCCTTTCTTATTCTTGATTCCCTTTCCTACAGGGACTCATATCTTTTTATAGTTGACTCGCAAGAGGTCCTTACTACTCTAGGAGTTAATCCCTGATCAGCTTTAGAGGTTACACATGGCTTCTCTCACCCGTTGTCTGAGGCACCCTTGAACTTGCTGCTCCTTGTTGGGCAGAAACCCGTGATTTTGATATAATTGGATCTGTCCCTTCTCTGCCCATCGTTTGTGCTTTTAGGGGTCTTGTCCTTCCCCAGCCTGGGTCACAGAGACATCTTCCTACTCATTTATCTTAGACTACCCCCCGTGGCTCTCATGTGCTTCCAGGGCTGAAAACCCCTGGTCTACAGGATCAAGTGTAAGTTCTCTAGCAGAGCATTCCAAGTGTAGTAGGGTCTACCCAACATTCACTGAAGAAATATCAAATGCCTGACGTAAAGACCTGGTATGCAATGACTATTTGTATTTAGTGTATGAACGTCCAGTCTGTCTCCTGCTACTAAGCACGTTCAGGCCCTTTTGTAATCTAGCAGGAGCTCTACCACCCCAGAACTGTCACCATAGGACTCCTCCTGGGGGTCTCAGGACCACCCTGGGCTCACCCCGGGAAGCAGTAGTCAGGGACTCAGCATCACATCTGCCTGGCTTCTGGGGAGCCTCCGACCATGTGTCTCAGCCCGGCTTCCAAAACCCACCTGTACTTCCTGTAGTCAGCTATGCAATGGCCCTCAAGTATCTAGGTCCTGATACCCTGTGAATGTTGCTTTATATGGCAAAAAGAGACTTTGCAGATGTGATTTAGTTACAGTCTCGAGATGGGAATATTATCCTGGATTATCTGACCTGGCATAACTGCAATCACGGCTGCCCTTATAAAAGGGAGCCTGAGGGAGATTTGACACAGAAGGCAAGGCGACGTGACCACTGAAGCGAGGTGCTGGCGTTGAAGATGGGGAGGGGCCAGGAGACAAGGAATGCAAGGAAAGCGGCCTAGAAGCTGAGAAGGCAAGAAAAAGGATTCTCCTCTGGAACCTCTGCTGGGGGTCTGGCCCCGCCAACAACTTGACTTTAGCTCAGGGACACTGACTTTGAACTTCTGGCCTCCACAACTGTTAAGAGAATAGATTTCTATTGTTTTAAGTCACCCAATTTGTGCTAATTTGTTATAGGAGCCCCAGGAAAGGCATACACTCCCCATGCCTCAACTCTGTAGTTCCTCCTTGCTGTCTTGAGCCCCTGCACACCCCGTCCCAAAACTCATCTGCCGACCTGCACCTTCGTCATCTCTGCCCATGGCCTGTCCTACGCTATGAGCTATCACGTATAATAATGCTTTGCAAGCATCGCACGATTTCCTCACAGTAACCCTGTGAAGAGGCTCTGTTATCATCCTCCATATACAGGTGAGTCTGGAGAAATCCAAGACCACACAGCTTATCAACAGAGAGCGGGGCCTCAAACCCAGGCCCTCTGACGATAAACCCTGATCCCTCAACCTGTTTCCATGCTTATTAAAGTGCTACAACAGAGCTCTTAAAATCGGACAGCAGGGTGGAGGACCCATCCACAGAGTGACTGGCTTGGCCTCTCTCTCAGCACGTTGGAGCATCAGGCCCTTTGCTGGTCTCTTCCCAGCAGGGAGCCCAGGAGCAGGCGGTGATGAGCAGGTCTGCTCAGCAGGCTGTACAGAACCAGTGTGCGTCTAAATGCCAGGCGGAGCCGGCCTCCAGGGGCTTGACGCAGGATTCCTCGGGTAAGTGAGGCGGGTAGACGTGTCCGCCCTGATCACCGGCTTCTACCCTAAATCGTCTCCCCCAAATAATGTGCTTCAGGAATTTGATCTGACCAAATCCACAATCATTTAGAGCACTTGGTGGTGTCATTTTCAAGGTTGAATTAGCACCTCTCACCCTCTGCATGAAAGACTTTGGTCAAGATGTGTGACTCCTGGGGGACACCGTAGAGTGCAGTGGTCAGGAACGCATGCCCTGGAGATGCATGGGTTTCAATCCCACCTCTGCCACTCATTAGATTAGCTGTGCAACCCTGGGTAAGTGACTTAACTTTTCTGTGCATCCTTTTCTCCATCTGTGAAATGGGGCCATAATGGCACCTGCCCCACAGGGCTGTTGTGGGATTAAATGAATTACAATATGTACAGAGCACAGTAATTCTCAATCAATGTCAGCTCTGATTGTCAATCTGGGTGGTTTCCTACTGTATTAGTGCCCTTTGGCTACTGTAACACATTATCATAGATTCCGTGGCTTGAAACAACAGCAATGCATTCTCTCAGAGTCCCGGAGGCCATACTTCTGAAATCAGTGTCACTGATGTTGGCAGAGCCACGTTTCCTCCGGAGGCTCTAGGGGAGAATCTGTGGCTAGCCTCTCCCAGTTTTGGTGGCTGCTGGCATTCCTAGCTTGTGGCCGCATCACTCCAGTCTGCCCCCATGGTCACATCTCACACGCTCCTTCTTTTTTTGAATTTTATTTTAAAGTAAAAAATTTTTTTAATTTTTGTTTTTGGCTGCACTGCGCAGCTTGTGGGCTTTTAGTTCCCCGACCAGGTATTGAAACCGCGCCCTTGGCAGTGAGACTGTGGAGTCCTAACCATTGGACCGCCAGGGAATTCCCCTCACATGCTTCTCTGTCCGTATCGCATCTCCCTCTGCCTCCCTCTCATAAGAACACTTACGATAGCATCTGGGGCCACCGCCTCAAGATCCTCTACTTAATCACTTCTACAAAGACAACTTTTCCATATAGGGGAACACTTGGAGGTTCCAGGGATTAGGACCTGATATCTTTGGGGGGGCCATCATTCAACTTGATACACCTGGATTCACACATCCATGAATCCCTTCTGATTTGCACCTGTGCTGGGCTGGGGACTGGGCTGTGGACACCAGAGGACTTCAGCTGGCGTCTTGAACCTGAGCGTTAACGGCTGGACGACCTTGGACAAATCAAAGACGTGCCCAGCCTCACGTGTCTCAGCTGTACGATGCCCCACAGGGGGCAGCACCTTGTGAGCTACACCCATGGGGATGAGATGTTTCTGTGCACCGGCATCTGTCTCTCACTCTGCTTCTAGGGAACCCGGCCCAAGACAGTGTAGTATCTCGTTTTATCTATACAACCATCCTGTGGACCATTATTTCCATTTTAATTGAAATGGAAACTGAGACCCCCTAGGAGTGAAGGGACCCAGGGGGTGGGCTCCTGTGGGTGCTCAGCACCGCGTCGTGGCTCGGAAGGGTCTTTGTGGCTTTGCTGCACGGTCACTTCCACCACCCACCCACACGAACCAGGTGTGCAGCAGGAGTGGGAATCCCTGTGGCCAATGCCAGGGTGGAACGCTCGTGACTGATGGGTTGCTACTCCTGGCAAAGGTAAGTGTGTCCCAGCGGAGCGGGCGGGAGGAGAACGGGACTCACTATCCACCAGCACCCGGAAGCAGCGGCGCAACAAGGGTGTGTCTGCGGTTCTGATGTCAACGATAAAGCTCGGCATTTACACTGGAGTCGAGTCCTCACTTATATCTGGGCCCAAAAGTTCGACCTCGGCATCTAAGCTCTCCCACGATTGGGGACGGATTTTCCTGCCTGGCCCTCCTCCCGATAATACTACTTCTACACCCCAACACCCTCGGCCACTCTGGACCACTTGGCGCCTCTACACTCAGGATTTACCTCCACAGATCTGAGCCTTTGCTCACGCTGTTGCCTCTGCCTGGGATGCCCTTCCTCTCCATCACAACGGATCTAGGTGCCCCTCATGCTTCAAGGCTGCGCTCTGTGCCTCTTCTCTGAGATGCCTCCCGGGCCGACTGCTGCAGCTGGGATAACCTCCCTCTTGTGAGAACTGCTTGGTGTGAGCCCCCTGGGGTTCATACCTGTCCCCTCCCACAGCCCACCACTGCCCTGGCTTAGAGCCTCCCAAGGTTGTGTCCCCAGACCCTCGAGCAATGCCTGGCATGTTGTAGACTTGGCAAGCATTTATAGAATGAATGAATAAATGAATGAATATGTGCATTTTGAAGTCTAGGTGGTTTCTTTGCGGCGGGGGGCACCCTGGAGGGTCTAGAGAGACTGGGCTTTGAATGTTGGTCCTACTCTTCAGTAACAGCGTGATCTTGGCCCGGTCGTGACACTCAGTGTTACTTCAATGAGACCAAGTGTGTCCTGTGCCCCGTTGTGGGTCCTTGACAGACGTTACCTCCCACTCAGCCATTCATTTGGCCGAGATCAGGCCTCAGGCCACACATCTGGATACAGCGTAGCTTAGGGCCCAGCCTGCAGGCTCTGGTCGCCTTGTTCCGGAGACAGACACAGAAGTTCACCTTCATAGGCCCATAGTCTTGGCCAGTACAAGGGGCAGGCTCTAAGGATTGGATTTGGAACAATGGAATCGCCCACCTCCAGCGGCCCTGAGACTCCTGTATTCAGAGGACTCCAAGCGAAGGCTTGCTGACGGCCTGGCAGAGGGGCAGCGAGGGGATTCACGCACTCACAGCGGGTCCCCTGCCTACACTGTGTTGGGCCAGGTCCTCACAAGTCTCTTGTTTCCCACGAGATCCTGCCAGCTTTTCACGACATCCTGCAGACATTTCCAGGCAAGGTCAAGGTCAAGGTCAGGTGGTCCCTTTCTGATGTGGGACCCATGCCTCTCTCCAGCTCTAGCCCCAAATGCCAAAGGCAGTGATGCGATATGAGCCCAGCACCTCCCAGGGAATGGATCAGAGACCTGTCTTCCAGGCCTTCCCCAGCCACTTGTCTTTCTTTGCCGCCCCCTGTACTTCTCCCTGCATTGCCCCAAGCCCTGAAACCCAAGCTTATAAAGAGTGATTCTCCCAACCCTCCCATGACACCTGTGTCCCGACGTGTCTGAGAGGAAACAGCTGGTCTGGATGTTCTAAGATGGGCATGCAGATGTGTATCATTTGTGCCTGGTGGGACCTCGGCTCTTTGGGAGGGTGGCACCCCTTCCACCCCTTAGCCCTTAAACCAGGCTGAGCCCTCCTTTGCCTTATTCCCCTGCTCCAGGCCAGGCTCTCAGCATCTCTGGAGCTGACTTCTCTATGAGATTATCCTGAAAGCGCGAATGGATGCATTTTTACATGTGGTGACAGTCTTAGCACGCGGCTCTTGCAGGAGGGACATTATAACTCTCGGAGTCCTGGTCCTACTTTGCCCTCAGAGACGTATCATGGCAGGGTGACCCAGCATGAGCTGTGACCCCAGGAACCTCTCAGGCTCCCGGGGTTCCCAAGCAGGTGAGCGCCGGGCTGGAAGTGAGCCAGTTGGAATGAACATGATCCCCCAACACGTCTTCAAGGCCATCAGAAATTGGGTTATTGTGAAAGGAGCGTGAAACCGGTAAAAGCCCTGTGGGTAGAGGAAGAACACAAGTCCGTGGCCATGACCATGTTCTTACTGAGCTCCGGTGCCTCGGGCAAGTCTCCCAAGCCTGCTGAGCCCAACTTTCCTCCTCAAAAAGTGGGCTAGGGTCCTCATCAGGGAAGGACGCAAACTTTCTGGCTCTTCCCCTTTGGGACACAAGGCAGCGTGCATTTCCCCTCAGGTGAGCTGTGGTCGTGTGACTTTCAATCACGGAAAGTTGCACAGAACACACGTCACTGCCATGCCAAGGTCTTAACTGGCAGGTGTGAGACCTGCCACGTTCCCTCCACCTGGCATGGGGGCAGTTATTTCAGAGAGAAGGGTCCTGCCAGCCAACATCCCTGAGTCAGGAAGCTCTGGGGCAGAATCTCTAGTCTCCCCTGCAGTGAACATTACCACTATCCCAGGTGGTTTAACTGAGGCTTGGGGGCTGTTTCTTCCTGCAGCAAACCCCAGCCCATCCTGACCGACACATGGGGCTGATAAGACTTTCCATGCAGTGGCGTGACTGCACATGTGACCTGGTACATAGCAAATGCCCAGTTGTGGTCACTGTCCTCTCCTCTACCCTTTCCTTGACATGTAAGCCAGCTGCGTATGTTGAGCTAGCATGCACTGAGCATGAATCTGGGCCAGACTCACTGGACTAAGAAAATATCTCAAGGTAAATGCAGTACCGCATTTCTACTTGGGAGACGCTGTGGATGGGCTACGATTTGCTAAATGAACAAAGTGAAATAAAAGTCACAGAAATCCAATTTCAGCTAGAGACCTCTCTGAGCGGTTTGTGGGGTGTGTGTGTGTGTGTGTGTGTGTGTGTGTGTGTGACTGTGTGCTTAAAGATAAATTAACTACTCAACCCTAGGTCAAACGGGCTTTTAAAAGTCATCTGCTTATAACCAAAGGTTTTTTCCTCCCGTGTCTTACCGATGAGGGTGAGAGAAGGGGTTCAAACCTGGCTCTGTCATTTCTCTGAGCATCTCTCTGAGGCTCCTGGTCTGTAAAGGGAGAAATACAGACCCTACCTCCCAACACTGACAGGGCTGAATAGCGCCTGGCACTCAGCAAGCACACAGTAAACACTAGCATTAGTGGCATGTCAGTGCTGTTAACTCCCAAACTGCAGCGGGAAAGTGAGATGCCCTCTTTTGGTCTGGGGGTCCAGAGGTCTTTCATGCCTCCCCAAAATCTCTCAGAGATGTGGCCTACTTCCAGGACACATAAAGCTTAGTTGTGGGTTGTGTGAAGGCTCTAGAATGTCTCACTTAACTTGTAAGGGTGGTGGGGAGATGTGCGTTGGCAAGGAAGCGATTTAAAGTGAATTTTCCCCACAATAATGAATATTGTACTGACCCCCTGGCTCTGCTGGCTTTGAACCAAAGTGGAAAAAGCCATTTAAGGTTTGAAGTCAATTGAAAAGACAACTTGTGTTCTGGGCCCAGCGGAGCGAAGGTGCCCCGAGGATGGAGTAAATGAACGAGGAACCGTCTCTAATTCTCTGGTCCATGGCCTCCCCGTGGCACTTTCGTTTCAGAGATGCAACGGCTGTAGCTGAGTCAGGATGCTTTAAAAGTTGCAAAGTGCGTCAGCCCCTAACTCTGAGGCTGAGACAGAGTGGCACATGGAGAATGTTGACGAGGAAGAGGGGGCAGGGCAGAGCCACCGGGTTGGACAGTGACTCAGGACCTGGGGCTGACCCCGTCTACTCCCTGAGCCTCAGCTTCTCTGCAGGATGGAGAGGATGAGAAACCGCAGCTCAGGGCTGCATGAGGGTGACGTGAATTCATAAAGCCACGTGCAGGGGGGCTGGTGCAGAGTAACTGCGCTACAGTCGGGGATGCAGGAGTACCCATCACGTGGCCTGCAGCTGGGCCACTGACCTTCACTCAGCCCAGCGTGCAGCAGAGTCTCTGGAATGTGCTGGGCTTGGCACTAGTTAATGAAAAGAGGAGGGTTGAATTAGGCCCTGAAAATAGATGGTGGGTTCCTTCTCAGAGGTTTCTGATGGATTCTCACCTTCACCAGTGGTGTCACCTGCTCTCTGGGCAGCAGGGAACCCTGGTGGGAATTAGGGCAGAGAAGCTTGACCCTCCCTCCTGGAATGTAGCTGGGACCCTTGCTCTGTGTGGAACACTTGTAAAGTCCTCGTCTTTGTGTTCCTGGCCCTGGAGAACTCTCAGATGTAATTTCTTGCCTCTCCTGTCTTTTTTGTTCCTTCTGTTCCAGCCACACTGGCCTCTTTGCTGTTCCTTACACAGTCCAAGCATGGCCCTGCCTCAGGGCCTTTGTACTTGCTGTTTCTCTGCTTGGACATCTCCATTCCCAGGCTGCTCTCTCACTTCACTCGGGTCTCTGCTCTGAGGTCACCTCCTTTGAGAGGCCATCCCTGATTGCCCCACCTAAAATAGCATGTCCACCTCTGTTGTTGCTTCCCGTTTCAGCTCCAAGACCATGCAACACAGGCTTTAGTTCCTCTCTATCCTCATTGCCTGAAACAGTGCCGGGCACAAGGTAGGGACTCAGTAAATATGTGTGGAATGGATGAGCGAGTGAATGAATAGATTCTTTATGCCAATAGAACTTGTATCTGTTTCCTGAGTTATCATTCTCCTGTCAAGGGTGGTCACCCTTGGGACAATGACCCCATTAGCTGTGGTGATGCTGGCGATGGATCACCTGAGGATGCTACATGCATGGCAGGGTGGCAGCGTGCCCTGGAAATATGACACGGACCTTGTCTCACACCAGGACGAGTGCACTGTAAAAATGCAGGTTTGAGATTCTCCCCGAGGTTTCCCTGCAGACCCTCAGCGACGGGAAGCCCGCTTCTTTTGAGACAGCCCTTAGCATTTAGGAGCAGCTCCCGGACCACGCAGGAGGGAGAAAAAGGATTAAGGATTTAGGCCAAACTACATTTTTGCCATCCTTGGGTCAATAGAGTTTCCACTTGAGAGAGGCTCAGCGTCTGCGTTATGAGTCATCCATCACTCGAAGGGGATCTCAGGAGCAAGAGCCCCCTTGTTGGTCATACCTGAATGAACGGGAAGAGGAGCCCAACAGCAAAGTTGGAGAGCCAATTGACGGTTCCCGCCACGGTGTAGGCAGCTGGCCGCTGCGATTGCTGGAAGAACTCGCCGGTCAGGATGAAGGGGATGCCGCCTGCAACCAGAGCCAGGGCGCAGATTAATCTCCCTGGGAAGGTCAGGCCGCCAGCACCCATCTCTATGTGGCAGGGGACCGCCGCCCGCTAAGAGCCGGCTCTACCTGGGAGAGTGATGCCTTTGGGAGTGGGTGCTGGAGTTACAGCCTGTAACCCCTAAAGGTAACATAAACCATTCCTCTGAGCTGGTCCACCCAAGTGAGAGATGATTCATCCTCGTGGCTTTCCAAATGCCCTCTGAATCAAGCTGTGCTCCTCCACAGACTGAGTACGATGTGTATCGACATGACGTACCAGGCAACTGACACTGAATATATTGTGCTAGGAATGCTTATAATTTATCTTCAGAACAACTGAGTCAGCCAGGTATTGGCTACCATATTCCCTGGATGAGAAAACTGAAGCGCAGGGAGGTTACTTGACTTAGCCAAGGTCACTCAGCTCCTGAGTAGCAGAGCTGAGATTCAGGTTTGGGACTCAGACCTCCAAATCTCAAGGTTTTTCTGCTAATCGTTGCTTGAGAGGAGTCCTTACCTCTTCTCGACTGGATGCCTGGTGGGCCCCAGTCCCTGAGTCGCCCCAGCAGTGGAGTAATAGCAGAAACATCATTGTCATTGGGGCGGGACAATGCTTTATTTTGAGAGACTGTCCTGCGTGATTGCAGAATGTTTCTCATCCCTTGCCTCCAGAAGCGGAGAGGGCCCCTCGTCACCATGGCAACCCAAACTACTGGGTCACATTTCCCAGTGCCCTCTGGGCACCACACCTGGCTGAGATTCTCTGAGTCTGCACCCTCAGTCTGTGACCCTGAGTGGGCCCTGTGACCACATGCAGGACCTGGGGTTCAGGATGACACCCCCATTCCCCGCCGTCCTCAACAGGAGTCTCCACTCGAATCAGACCTACACCTTGGAGGTCCACAGAAAAGACAGGATGGGTAGTAGAAGGGGAAACCCTGAGGGCCTTTGCCCATCTCAGTTTGGGAACCACCAGGCTCATTCCATCAAGATTCGGTGATTATTGGCTGTGCTGGGCCTGGTCCCACAGTCTTGGAGGAGAGCGGCAATGCCCCCGCCCTGCTGAGACTCCCTCATCTGGTGAGAGAGACAAGGTGACTTGTTTCTTACAAAGGAAGTGAAGGAGCAATAGATAATCGCAGCATGTGATAAGCACTGGAGGAAATGCTCAGGGCAGTGGAGGGGGTGGGGATCTAGGTTAATAGCTGTGGGGAGGGCCCTCCGGGCAGGTGACGGTGGAGATGTGGCTTGAAGGAAGAGATGCAGCTTGTGAAGATTTGGGGAAGATCTTGCTAGATTTGGGGAAGATCATGCCCGTGGAGGGATGGGAGGGCTGAGACCCTTAGGGGTGAAAAGGACTGGGTCAAGGTCCAGAACAGAGGCCAGTCTGTCTGGACACCTGAGGGAGGGTAGAGAGGCATGGAATGAGGTGGCAAAGGTGAGCAGGGCCAATTAAGCAGCCTCTGGAGATCAAGGAGAGGGGCTGCCATTGAAGAAAACCAATGAGGGGGTTGAAGTAGGGGTTGATGTGATCAGTTTGCATTTCGTAGAGATCACTGCTGCTTGACCGGAGGATGCAGGGGTGGATGCAGGAGGAGGCGATGGTTGTCTAGAGGGTTCAGATGGTGGCGGTGGGGATGGAAGGAAGGGGCCGAATTTGGGAATTCTCCATCCCATGGACGCAAAGCTTTTAGAGAGAGCGCTGCACACAACTGCAACGCTCATCATCAAGTTCAACCAAGCAACCCAAGGTCACAGAGAGGACCACCTCAAGTCTGTGTCCCTCCAGAGTTTTCACAACAATCACCCCAGCATGCTGCCAGCAAGCCTTGGACTCCACACCTCAAAAATGACTCAGAATGGACCACCCCCGACCCCTCGCTAGACTGTGAGGCCTCCAGGGCAGGCAGCATCTCCATTTGCCTGACAGAGAGTAGACAGGCGATTGGTATTTACTTACTTGAATTAAATGCTCAACATTTAATTTTGAAAAGCTTTGATATGCAGTTTATTACAAAAGGGGGAGTCTCTTTATCTTAAAGGTATCTATCAAAATGTGCAGGAACAATGACTGCACGTTGAAATGTGCTAAAACCAACCTTAGGTCTGTAGAGCATGTGATATTGCGTTGTTGGAAAGCGTATGTGTCACACACCCAGTTGGTCCTGCAGATAACACTGCCGTGAGCCTTGCTGCATATCCCAGGGGGCAGTTCCCAGCTATTCTGAAGCCTGAAGAGGGTTGAGGGCTGGTGTTTCACCTTCCCTGACTTTCCTAGGTGTGTTTTGGAAGCATCTGTGGATAACTCAATTAACATTGGTGCACCAGCTTCCAAATGGAGCAGAACATTGACGAACCTGCCTCCCTGTACTTTCTTTGTGGCTTCAGGGCTGAGGCCATGACTTGTTTATTGGTTATGGCCCTCCTCCCAGCACAGCACCTAGGACACACGTGCCAGGTGCTCTGTAAAGGTTTTCAGGATCAGTGGAGGAATGATTAAGATACCCTGGGGTTCACAGGACATCTACATCAGGTCTCTTCTCTGTTTCCTTCATCAGACCTTCAGGCCACCCCCAGAGAACAATTATAAGCAACCATGGGGATCCTACACAGCTCACTGTGCCGATGGGTTTTCATTTCCATTATTTCCTTTGAACCTCACAACAAAAGAAGGTGGTGAGGCATAGTGGGCTTGGGCTCTGTTGTCAGTAAGAACAGGTTGAAGTCCTGGCTCCACCAGATCCCTCTAGAATTCAGATCTCTCACATGTGAAGTATGATAGCAGGGACTTACTGCTCAGGGTATTTGTGAGGACTAAATGAACAATTGTGTGCAAGTACTTAGTATAAGTCTGTCCCATGAGAGGTACTCAATAAGTGTTACCTACTTAATAATTGTTAGCTACTAGGATAATAGTTTAAAACTCCTCTGAGTTATTTCCCCCCTTTTTATGAGTTAGCTGAAGCTCAGAGAAGGGGAGTGACAAGCCCAAAGTCTCTTAACAAGGAGTGATGGTGATAATGATGATGGTGATGGCAATGGTGATGATGGTGGTGATGGTGATAATAGAGATAATGGTGCTGCTTCAGTTGCTGAATGATGGTGGTGGTAACTATGTGACAGGCATTGGGAAAAGCATTTGACATACATTATTTCATTTAATTATCACTGCTATGTGGTAGTTACTGCTATCATTTTTTTTCCCATTTAACATATAAAGTAACCTAGGCCTAAGAAAGTTAAGTAATTTCCTCAAATCACATCACTAGTGGGACTCAAACTCAAGGCTGGGTGACTTCCAAGTTTGAGTCTTAATTACTCCATTGTGAAGGAAGCAAGTGTAAGACACTGACAATCTTTAAAATATGTGAAAGGAACTTAGCAGTCTTCATGGTTTTATTTGAATGCTCTCCCAAGTCCTGGAATTTACTTGTTTCTCTTTTGCCTGAAGGCATGGGTGGCCTGATTTCCTGAGCCTCTCATGGTCTGTTTCTTTGAATCCAAGGTAAAATGAGAAGGAATGGGGTTTGATATGGAAACAGAACAGGTTTCTTGCAGGTCCTCTATCTTTGTTTTGCTTTTCAAAATGAAAATAGCTTTATCATTTTTTTCTGATTATCATGAGCAATATTTGCTCCTTTTAAACAATTAAGGAAAGCATGCAATATAGAAAGGCATAAAAAGAAAACAAAAGTCATCCCTAAACCTTCCACCCAGGATTGATCCCCATTTGTATTTCGGTACTTGGCAAATTGAATGTTGCTATAAAAAAGCCTAGAGCGAGTCTGATATTTCTGCTTTAGTGATTGGCTTTTTCTGCTTGAAGCCCCGAAGACATCTTTCCTTATCCTTGAAGTTTATTAACTTAACTATGGTGGGTCTTGTGTTGATCTTCCCATAACCATCTTTCTTAGAACATGGTGTGTCCCTTTGACTACAGATTCACTCTTTATTCACTTCTTAGGTTATACTTTTGAAAACTTCTGTTCTACATGTTGGATTCTTTATTCTGAGACAATTGTTATCCTTATGTTGGATCAACTTTGTCTCTCTTCTGCACCTACAGTCTTTCAAATGACTTTATTCTCTTGTTTTCTGCATACATTCCTCACGCCCTGGGCAATCTCTTCCCTCTTTCTCTTCTCCCTTCCTTTCCTTTCTTCCTTCTTCCATGTGCCATGTTGGTGCTTGCCCTGTGCTCCTGTTTTCCTTTCCTATATGTAGAGTGAGGCGCTCCGTCCAGATTTCCATCTGCTCTGATATGGCAAGTGAGTGGCATCTTTGGCACCTTTTCTTTTTGTCTCCTGGGTTGTCTTGTCTTTCAAGCCACAGTTTGAGGTGTGAGTATGATCTTCCACTAACTTCTATAAAAGGTGGGAATGGGGTTGTAGGCGGAAGGTGGTGAGGGCTGCCGGAAGCCCCTTCTGGGAGGTCTGGGCTCTGCTTTTTCTTTCCTCTGAGATTTTGTGATGTGACCTGCAGAACCCATTCCACAGGGTCAGGGGGATTTTCTACTTCTGTGGTCTTCGACTGGTCTTCTCAAATTAGGACAAAGTCTTGGAAATTGAGAAGCCCCAGGGCCTTTGAGGTTTGCTGTGGGGGAAGGCATCTTTTTATCTTTCCCCAGGGTTGCCGACTCACTTCCTTACTCTATTTCCCTCACAGATTAGGATGTTAGTGTGAGAGTTCTTAACCGTTTTTGAATCCCCTTCTCTGGTTAGTGATGTTTCTGAGGAGTGGAGACCAAATTCTAGCCCCACACTAGAATTATCCTTAATTGGTGCAAATTTTCAAAGTCTATGGTATAATTTTTTTGTTTGGTTGATGGCCAGATTTTTTCGGTGTAAAGATTTGTTTGGTTGTTATTACTGTTTTTTTTTCAAAAAAAATTATTTTTTTCTGCTCATTTTGTTAGATATTTGGGGGAGGGAGATCCTATAACCAGGCTATACATGACCGTATTTACCTGAAATCTCTTTATGATTAGGTTTTTAAAACCAAGGTATTGGTGTTCCTTTTGGTAGGTGTGTAGATGCTGCTTATCTTAAAATTATATGCTTCAAAATTAAAAGGCAGTTGAAGACAATACTTTTGTGTAAAGGATTGTGACAAGGGGACGCCTTGTTTAAAATGATCTGTTTGGGGGCCTTTTATTTTGTGGACATTACTATTTGAGAAAAGATTTTACATGCCTGATCTCATTGACTCTTTTTTCACGACCAAACTATGAGTTATGAATTATTATTACAGATTAGGAAACTAAGACTCTAGAAGATGAAGGGCCTTACCTAAGTTACCAGTCCCACTTGTAAGTGTTAGAGTTGGATCTTTTGACTGCAAACGCTGCTTTCTTTTGACTGCAACTTTCAGCTAAAAAGCATAGAAAGATGACAATGAATTTGTCCTGTTGTTTCCCCGTATGCCTGGATACAGGATGGAAACAAGACATATTACAGCACTCAATACCTATTGCCTAATCATACAATACAACTTAAACACTGAAGATAAGCCCCAATGATGACATCTCTTGGTCAGCATATCTTGTTATCTTATTTGGCAATTATTTGTTATTTTATTTGGCTATCTTATTCTGGATTCCCCCAGAAGCAAACCCTGACAGTAGTTTATGTGTGAGTTGATCCTAGGAAATACTAGTAAAAGTGTGGGTAACTGAAGGAAGTGAATAAAAGATATGTCATCAACAAGTTACCACTGTGGACAACCAGAGCTTACTCCAATTGGAGATCCTTGGGAAACTGTGGAAAACACATCTCAGAGCTGTCCCATCTGAGAGGCAAGGGAGCTGGGTATGGATCCACCAAACCTGTCAGTCATCGACTGAGGGCTGCTCTTTGGGCAGCGCTTTTGGCGGCCATAAGATTGGGCTAAGTGACGTCTGTAGGCCCTCAGGGTAAAGGTGCATGTGGTGGCAGCTGCAGGTCCTACTGGGATGCCCTGAAAGGGTTCGGGTTAGGGTTAGAGGGGATTTGAGGAGGGACACCAATCATCTTTGCTACTGACATCTATTCTCCAGGCGTTAGACTTCACGATGGCCACTGCAATATGTATGTCTGAGTAGTTAAGTGTTTATATCTTAGATATCTTAGTATTTGCTTCAGGAATGGGAGTAGAACACCATGGTTAAGAGCATGGGTGGGATGTACCACTATGGTTAAGAGCATGGGTGGGGGGTCACACTATGGTTAAGCTCATGGATGGTGGTACCACACTATGGTTAAGAGTGTGGGGAAGGGTATCACACTGTGGTTACAGCATGGGGTGGGATGTAACACTATGGTTAGAGCATGGTTGGGGATATCACACTATGGTTAGAGCATGGGGTAGGATGTAACACTATGGTTAGAGCATGGAGCAGGGTGTGGCACAAAGCTCCTGTCTCTGGCTCACTGTTGTAACAACCAAGCTGTACTGGACAATCGCGCCCCCTGGTGTCCACCACGAGGAGCCATCTGACACCAGGTCTATTCTCACAACCGTTCTTTCTCCTCTGGAGACAAACCTGATTGAAATTCCCACATTTCTACCTACTGGCTATGTAACCATGGGAAAGGACATCTATGGCTCTCAGTTTTTGCATCTATGAAATGAAGATAACACTACTTCCTATCTCTTAGCATTGTTTTGAGGATCAAATGCAGCCTGCTTAGCAATGCGTGTATGTCGCGTTCCAGCAAACACAGCCCTTGTTATTTATGCCCCCGGCAAGCTTCCCTGCACATTTTCTTTAGCTCCCTTCCTCTTCCTCTGCTGTTTTCTAGCTCTTGCCATGTACCTGAGAAAAATCTCAATTTGTATAGAAAAGAAATAAAGGGCAACTGTCCAAACTTTCCTATAATTCATATTTATTAAAATTCTTCAATGGAACCACTATCATCAATTTCAAAAGCCCTTTAAAATGCCTAGAAATCCCTTTAAAAATCTCCATATGTGTGTCCATAAGTCACATAAGCCTTTACATACATTTTCCCCTTAAGTACCAGCTTTGAAAAATGGCTTACTAAATTTTTTTAAATCAAATATAATCAGTTTGAAAATTCTTTATGGTTAGTTTGCTGTGTTTCTTTCCCTAGACTTAATCTTGTTTGTCCCTTCACTCACCCATTTTCACCCAACATTTATGTACCAAGTCCTGTGCTGAGCATTTTCAGAATCTACTAGCCCACATTCTAATCCTCACTGGACAGGTGAGGAAATCAAGGCACCGAGTAACAGAGTGGCTTGCCCAAGGTGGAACAAGCTATAAATGATGGGCCTTGTCCCCAAACCAAGAGCTTCTGGTTGGGGGAAAAGACTCTCTCCCCTGTCCTTTCCCCAGGAGACTCTCTTCCCTGCCCTTTCCCCAGGAGACTCTCTCCCCTGCCCTTTCCCCAGGAGACATACAGGCAGGATTTCCAAACAAGTTTGTTTTATGATGGCAGGTGGGAGCTTCTCAGCAATCAGTGAGCACAGCCTGCAGCCTTGGGGGGAGCTGGCACCAGAGCCCAGCCGGTGCAGGAAGCTGAGCAGTGCCCAAAGCGGCTACCCGCTCTGGAAGCTCCTTACCTCGGAGGATGCCTGTTCAGCCCAACAGGAGAGGCAAGGCTGTCCCCTTGTCTCTGGGGAGCTCAGATGCCCACCTCCTTGGAGCCCTTCCAGAGGTTCGTCCCATCCTGACTCTCAGTGGGCACCTCTGGCTCCACAGACCACATGTGGGAGGCTGTAGTCCTTCTGTAAGCCTCAGTTTCCCCACCTATAACCTGAGCACTGGATGAGCTCTTTGAAAACTTAGTAAAGCCTGTCTACTCAGCACATGTAAATTATGACCATGCTGAGGCGCCCAGGCTAGTGGCTAAGAGCGCTGGCTTTGGAGTCAGATAAACTCTCCACTTACAGTCTGTGTGACCACAGCAAGTCATAAGGCTCTCAATTTTCTCGTCTATAAAATGAGGATAGAGCTGCGGTTCCTACCTCTTAGCATGGTTTGGGGATTAAATGAGACAGTGCTTAGCAATGTGTCCAACATGTAGCAAAGGCTCAATCATAACAACTGCTACCATCTTCTCATCATTCATTCACTCAATACATGTTCTTTGTGTATCAAGTATGAGCCAGATGCTGGGACATCCATGGTGGGCGAGAAGTAGACTCAACTTCCGCTTTCAAGGAGCCTCCAGCATCTGGGGGTCCACTAAGTCAAGAAGGCCATGGGCTTCCCTGGTGGCGCAGTGGTTGAGAGTCCGCCTGCCGATGCAGGGGACGCGGGTTCGTGCCCCGGTCCGGGAGGATCCCACGTGCCGCGGAGCGGCTGGGCCCGTGAGCCATGGCCGCTGAGCCTGTGCGTCCGGAGCCTGTGCTGCACAACGGGAGGGACCACAGCAGTGAGAGGCCCGCGCACCGCAAAAAAAAATATAAAAAGAAGGCCAAACCCATCACAAGATTAACATTCTCCTGGACCACACCTCTTCAGAGCAATTTTAACAATAAAAGTAGTTCATGCGTTGAGTACTTCCTATGTGTCAGACTCTGGAAAAGCTTCCCCTTTGTGGAGTTTTAAATTATTTCAGAAAGGGCGTGATAAACTCCATAGGGATACAGCATCAGACATTGCCGGTCATAGATAAGGAGGAATTACAAGTCAGCAGCCGTCCTTGGCCTGAACTGAGAGAGCAAAGGCAGTTTGCTCCTTTTGTATCCAGAGATGCTGCAAAATCAGACACCACCTGTCCAGCCCCATCCCCATCTTCCAGGTGTGGAGACTGAGGCCAGATTGATGAAGTGAGATTCTCCATGTCGCAGCGTTTCCAAGCTAGCCTGTCTGCTCTAGTCACTGTCCTTGGGAATTCGTAGCTCCTGCCTATGCTGACTATTCCCACTGCTGGGAATGTCCCCAGCTTTGGACATACTTCAGGGCACAAGGGATGTGGGCAATTTACTTATCATGGGCTTGGGCTCCCAGCAGGTGATAATATATTTGTGATGGCATCTTTCTCCCCTTCCTCCCAGCCTAATCCCAGCCCAAGCAGCTAAGCGGCAGAGGTCCTGACCCCAGCCTGTTGTCTCACCCGCATGGAGCATGTCTCCTAAGGAAAGGGAAGGGAGGTTCCTCCAGGAGGGGAATTGAGACTTGGCGTGAATTTAATTGGACAGAAGGAGGAGGTGCCATCACCACCACCTAGTCCTTCCATGGATGGTATCACTGTCTTTTAATTGCTGTATTCTCTGCTTGTTTGTTGTGTTCTTTGAGGGCAGGTATCTTGTTTCTTTTGCTCACCGTTGCCTTCCCCATAGCAACTGTGTTCCTTAATAGACATTTATGCTCAATAGATGTTTGTGGAATGGACGAATGAACAGGAAATGATGACAGACAGTTAAGCCTTTTAAGTGTGAGGTGGAAATTCACTCTGTGGCTGGTGGATGGAGGGCTAGCCGGGCCGGGGGGCCAGCATGGGGCAGAGCACGGGGGTGGGTCTAGAGGGTGCTGTTTGGTGGGAACCCAGCTTGGACGGGGGAGATAGGACAGCAGAGGCATCGTCTGGAGGGTCCGCTGGGTGGATCCTGGAGTCTAGGTTGCTATGCTAGGGGGTTTGGAGTTTGCAGGTGGGAGATGCAGTGACCAGCTGAAAGGCTTTAGCAGGAGAGAGCCACGATCAGATTTGTGATGGGAAAGCAGTCCTGGATGCAGAGTGGAGCCTGCGTCTGTGGAGGGAGAGTGTGGAGGCGGACAGGGATGCTGGTTAGGACACGATCATTGGGAACTTGAGAAAAAGATTGGAAAAATGTTTGCGTAAAAGTATTTTGTGCCCTTCAGCATCATTAACAACCATCTTCTGTGATTCTAACCTGAATCTGCATAAGATCCATCATGAGACTTAGACTCTTTTCTGAACTGCACTCCACTGAAACACAAAGTGAGTCCCCTCTTGACCACCAGTTAGTATGTTTTGATGAAGACTTTAGTCTAGTGGTATTTCTTTAATCTGGACTTTTAGGTCAAATTCTTAGGTCTGAAGGTCTCTGTACTGGAGTTTCTGGGGGAGGGGATGTTTTCAAAGCAGCTCAGGAGCAAATGGGCCACATAAGGCCAAACGGACTCTGCTAATTCTAATTAAAAACGAGGAGCTGCCCCACTCTAATGAGTGCAGGTAGGAAAACACATTCAAATCTATCAGGACGTGTTCTGTTTGGTAGGTTCAGCACGCTCAGAGGATGTGACAAAGCCTGATCAGGAGTTTACATTTCAATAAAGCCAGAGGTCAGAGGTCTCAGGAGTCAGTTCTCATGGGCACAATTTAACATCCTTCCTTATTTGGATGAGCACTAGAGGGGCTGTCGAAACAGACAAGCGAGGGTGACTGGATAAGGAAGGGTCTTTAGTACGGATGCTGAGTTATAAGGCAGACTGGAACAGAGTCAAGGACCCTGGGGACAGAGCCTGGCACCTGCAAGTCCAGGCAGTCACACCCTCAGCCTGGGTCTCGGCAGAGTGGATCTGTATATTCGTTCAGTGAACACAAATGACTGAGTTCTTGCTCTGAGCTGAGGCTGTGCCGGGCACTGGGGATACAGCTCTGATGGAGTCATGGTTCCTGGGCTAGATGGCATCTCAGATCCTGTGGGTTCATGGTACTGTCTGGCTCAAGATCCCAGAATGCTGAAGCAGATGTGGTCGGTGACCCCCCATTATTCCAGGTGCCCCCTCCCACCTCAGTGCAGCTGGCCCCTCACCCACCTCCTGGCCACATCCCAGGCACAAGACTTTGTCTGGCTTTCCATCACCAGAGGGCTGGGGAGCTGACACCAGTTTTTCCCCAGACTGCCTGCAGGGAGATGCTATAAATACTTCACAGGGAATGACTCTGAGATGTGTATTTCCTACAGCTTTTCAGACTTTCCCAGCAGGATTCTGCTCTGGTTGCCCGTGGCAGTAATTTACTGCACAATGCACCTCCCTTCTGCTGCCTTCCTTTCCCCACCTCAGGTGCCCATTTCCAGGTGTTTCCTGGGATCATCTCCTAAATAAGCAGGTTCCTTGAGTCCTTGTCTTAGTCTCTTTCTGGGGAAACCCATCCTGGTTTTTCAAAGTCATGTGTTGTCCAAGACTGAAGCCGACACCAATTTGCCCTTTTCTGAACAAAAATTGATTTATAGTCTAGACTCCTGGGGCATCTGGGGTGACCAGCTTGTCCCAGCTTTACATACAGAACATCCTGTATCTCAGAAACCCCTGGAGTGGTTGGTCACCCCAGTGGTATCTCAACCTATTTCCTGATCACTTAGCAGCGTTTATTGTGTTTATGAGATGCGGGGAAAGAGAAAATTCAAGTTGTAAATATTTTTGGACAGGCCGAATTGATCTACATAAGGAAGAACTGAGAAGAACGAGAAGAGACAATGGAAAGGGTTTCAAATGTGAGCCTAGAGGGGGCAGGAGCTGGGCTTTGGCAACTCAATACATGAGCGATGCTGAGATCAAGAGAGGTGGAGAATGAAGTTTTCAACAAATCCTGCCGCCTGCTGAGAATGGTGCCCTAGTGCCTGGCTGTGGTAGAATTTAAATTGTTGCTTGTTTTTGGCTCTCAGACTGATGTTTCTGTAAATGTGAGTCTGGCATATGGCGGGTGGGCCTTTTTGGGTTCATCAGGAGTTTTCCTTTGCTTCTTCTCTGTTCATCCTCCCAGGAGTCCTTGAGGGTGGCCGTGTCATGCCCAACTGACTGATGGGTGAAGAGACTGTATGATGTGTTTTCAGAGACACAGGGGCTGCTCTTGATAATGACGTCAGGATATCCGCGGCAAGCTGAGACTGGCCCAGGCAAACTACTGATGAGGGAATCGGGCCCAAGGTAAAAACTCTCAGCTGAGGTCCCACAGCTGGTAAGGCAGTGGCAGAAGTGAGATTCTAACCCAGGTCTACTGGACCTTCCATGGAATCGTCTCAGTCAAGGTGAACAGCTTAAATAATAATACCTACCCTGTGTTGCCCACCCACGGTGTGGCTGCCTGTGCAGAGTCATAGTAATTAATTCTAATTGCCTAAGACTCTTACTAGGTCAGCAGTATTATCCCCAACTTACAGATGAGGAAACTGAGGCATGAAAAGGGGAGGTGACTTGCCCAAGGTCATTTACCTAATACGCGGCAGAGGTAGGATTTGACATGTGGTCTTCCTGACACACCAGCTATGAGGCTGAGTCGGGGAGCACAGAGAAGGGAGCCCACGTTCAGGTGATAAAAACAGGAGACCCGAGGATGCTGCGATAGATCCCGTGAGGCCAAGTTGAAGTGCTCCGGGAGCGTGTGACCTAGGAAGGCCTTGGGGTTTTTCCTGGTTTTCCTTGGGAGTTTCCCTCAGTGGAGAGGTGAGCTTTTTCTCTTTTTCTAGGTGTCTTCCTCAAATCCTCGCAGCCCACAGCTCCTACGGCTGCAGCAGGTGTTAAAGCTGAGAAAAAAGCTACCCCTGGAAGTCGGCGAGCGCTGCCTTTGCAGGTAGCCGCCCCAGCTGCCTTTTCATCCTGGGTTGGCTGTGACATGCCAGCCTCGGCACAGCTGAACCATTTCCAGGTCAAAAGCCTAAACCCAATAGGGGTCTGCTCAGCCCTGGCTCCTGGGGGAGCAGAAACCTTCCTGCTGGGTGGGACCACAGCTGATCGGTTGGCCTGAATCCACAGCCTGGGTTCTCCTGCCAGTGAAGCTGCTGCCTTGTTGGAAAGAGCAAAGCCAGTAAGCCAGCAGCCAAGGAGGACAACCTGCAGTGCCTGAACGCACCTGGCCTGCATCTGGTGGTTCCTTGTGGGGATCCCCTTCCCCTTCCTTTTCCCAACTGTCTGCCTGAAAACTCTTTCTTACCTTTTAAAATTCATCGCTGGCACCTTCCTCTGTGTGCCCATAGGCCCCTGCACACTGGGGGACACCACCTGTCGCCCCCATGGACCCATGAGGGATGGAGGGACAGGCCTGGCCTAGATGGGGGTGGGGAGGGGGTGTTGGGGGAAGGTGGGGACAATAGATGAATCAGTGCCCTTCTCAGCCAGGGCTGGACTCCAGGTCAGACTCCAGCTCCTTTCTATGAAGTCCCATCAATACTGTTCCTTGTATACCTCAAGTGATGGGGAGCTCACTCCTTGTGAAAGTAAGAGTCCAACTGTTCGATAGAGCCCAGATCTGAGTCTTGATCACCTCTCAGGCCCCAGCTTTGGCATTACATCTTCCTCAGGAGGTCCTCCCTGAGGCTGGCATGTGCAAAGACCATGTCTCTGTGTCACTCACTGGTGCATCTCGGTACCTGGATCAGCACCTTGGGAGCTTCCCTCTCGAGCACGGAATTACACGCAGGGCCTGTGCACCGGCTGTTCCCTCTACCTGGACTGCTTGTTTCCAGATACCCGTACAGCGGCCTCCTTCCCGTCTCTCAGATCTTTGCTCTGTTATCACCTCCCCAGAGAGGACTTCTGTGCCTCGTCCCCATCTCAGCACCCCCTCCACCATTCTCCTTCTTCTCATCACTATCTTATATTTTTATATGATATTTATGTTTTTTTAATTTAATTTATTTATATTTTTATGTTTTCACTATAACCCTCCTCCAACAGAATGTCAACTCCTTGAGGGCAGATATATTGTCTGTTTTGCTCCATGCTCTGCCCTAATTTCTAGAACAGTGTTAGGCTCAGGGTATGAGAGCTCAGTAAACATCAGTAAATGGATGAATGAATGAATGAATGAATGAAATGGCTGTTTCTCTACTAGGTGAGTCTTACTCATCTTTGTATCCCCTGGGCCTAGGGTGGAGCCAGACACATAGTAGGTAATTAATAATGATTTGCTGAATGAAGGATTGAAATATAGCCACATCTCTTGCATTTCGAGGCTGGATCAAATTCCTCCTCTGCTTCCAACTTCCAATAGCTTCCCACTGCATTAAAAATAAAATCCTAACTCCTTACCAAAGAGTTATGAGCTGCTCCATCACCTGGTCCTTGCTATTCTTCCAACTTCACCTCTAACTTCACCTCTTTCCCTTCCTAACAACACTCTAGCCTTCCCTGAACCTTTCAAGCAAGTTTCTGCCACAGGACCTTTGCACGTCCCTTCCCTAGATCCTCACAGGGCTGATTCCTTCTTAGCATCCAAGTCTTGCCTTCAATGCTCACAGAGGCCCTACCTGTCTGCCCTCACTAAAGCAGCCCTTCTTTTACTCTATTTATTCCTTCTTAGTTCATGTCACTCATTATAAAGTATTCATTAGTTTACTGGTCAGGGTTCTATAAATATGCATTTGTTGGTGGAGTGCAGCTTGGGGTCTGAACACTCCCTCTCCCCTCTCTCCTCTCCAAGACGTAAGGTCCAAGAGCAAGGACCACGTCCCTGTGTCATTCACCGGTGTGTCTTGGGTGCTGCGTCACCATAAGGAGTGCTTGATAAATATTTTTTTTTTATTTTTATTTTTTGCGGTATGCGGGCCTCCCACCGCTGTGGCCCCTCCCGTTGCGGAGCACAGGCTCCGGACGCGCAGGCTCAGTGGCCATGGCCCACGGGCCCAGCTGCTCTGCGGCATGTGGGATCTTCCCGGACCAGGGCACGAACCCGTGTCCCCTGCATCGGCAGGCGGACTCTCAACCACTGCGCCACCAGGGAAGCCCGATTAATACTTTTAAATTAACAAATGCACTTTCCTACCAACCTTACTCATCACGGTCCCCCTATTGTACGTGACAGCCGAGCCCACGGAATTTGCACTTCCCAGGTTATGTTTTCAGTTTTTTAGGTTATACTTATTTACAACCTAATTTATAATTATTTATAATTATTTTATAATTTATAATTATGTATAATTATTTTAGGCTAGAATTATTTGTCTATCTTAATTAGATGATGAACTCCACAGAGAGGGAAAATGTCTCCATTTCTGCATCCTCAGTACGGAACACAGTACCTGGCACACCGTATGTGTTCAAAATATTTTGTTGAATGAATTAATTGGGAACATAACTGAGAACAGATAAAAGAGCAAAAAATGTACTGTAAGCCACCAACATATGTTTCAGAAAATTCATGCGCTAAAGCGCATGCATGAGTTTCCTTATAAAGAAAGCCCCTGCAGGCCCTTTCTTTTTTTTTTTTTTTTTTTTTTTGCGGTACGCGGGCCTCTCACTGTTGTGGCCTCTCCCGTTGCGGAGCACAGGCTCCGGACGCGCAGGCTCAGCGGCCATGGCTCACGGGCCCAGCCGCTCCACGGCATGTGGGATCTTCCCGGACCGGGGCACGAACCCGCGTCCCCTGCATCGGCAGGCGGACTCACAACCACTGCGCCACCAGGGAAGCCCTGCAGGCCCTTTTAAGACTTAATTCTCACGAGCTTGATTTTCTATTTTCACCCATATTTTACTTAAAGAAAGCAGCTTGATGCACACAGGGACACACCTCAGGGATGAGGCAGTACACGGACATGCATCAGCTCTTCCCCTGACTGGGTCTAAGAAATGGGACTACATGTGGCTGAGATTTACCGTTAGAGGTACCACTGCCTTAGAAAAATAACCCCCTGACCTGTGAGGTTTGATGTCCTCTCAGAAGCACTTCTCTTCCCGAAGGCTTGTTTGATTTAGTGAAGACTCTCAGGTCTCCAAAGCTTGGCCTCCAGAATTGCAGAGTGCCGCAGGGGACCGGCTTCTGCTGACAAGAGGCCACCCATCAGGGGCAGTTTTCTTAAGCACAGGAAGCTGTGGCTTCGGAAACCTTGTAACAGCACCCATTTCTTGAGGGCTTTCTGTGAGTTGGAATTTTATTAGGCACTTGGCAGAGATTTCTTTTACACTCAGACCATAGCTTTCTTGTATGCATTATCCTCATATTACATATACATATCCTCATATTACAGACAGGACGGAATCAGAGAGCTGCGCTAACCTGACCAAGGTCACACAGCTGGTAAGTGGGGTCCCGGCCTTCAGGCCCAAGGCTGGAAGAGGATGAAGCCCATAGTTTTCCAACTACATGAAGCTGCCCATGGGAAACATAGAGGAAATGCCATTTCATATTCCTGTTGTTTTCTTCCCCTCATGCAAACTTGGAGCATAAAGGATGCTGTGATAGGGGAAATGAGGTCCCCCCAAAGAAGCCCACATCCTAATCCCCAGAACCTGTGAAAATGTTACCTTAAATGGCCAAGGGACTCTGCAGATGGAATTAAGAATCTTGAGATGGGGAAATTATCTTGCCTGGTCAAGGTGGGCTCAATGTCCTTAAAAAAAGAGTCCTTAAAAGAGGGAGGCAAGAGGGTCAAAGTCAGATACAGAGATGTTATGACAGAAGCAGAGGTTTGAAGGTGGAGGAAGAGACCGTGAGGAAAGGGGATGCAGGCGGCCTTGAGAGGCTGGGAAAGGCAAGAAATAAATTCTCCCCCAGAGCTTCCAGAAGGAAAGGTGCTCTGCAGACTCATTTTAGACTTTGGGGCTCAGACTTGTCAGTTAATAAGCTAGTGTTGTTTTCATTCACTGAGATTGTGATGATTAATCACAACAGCAATAGGAAACTAATGCAGATTCCAAAAGACACTCTGTTCATGCAGACACTGGCGCCTTAGAAAGATCTCGACTCAAAGCCAAGAGACGGTTTGAAGACCCACTGCTCCTGCCTCTTCTGAGTATGTGGGCATCAGCATTTGAGTCGTCCCTTGCTGTTTCAGGGTTCCTTCCCCTAATACTGAGTCAAACACCTCCAGGTGTAATATCTTAACATAAGAAAACAATAGCCAGGGGATTTTAAGCTTTTTCCTATTTCAGTGCAAACACTTTGAGATGCAACCATGGCATGTGGGACCCTGAGGATCTTCTTGATTGAAATCAGTTTAGTGAGGAGGCAACTAGTGTTTATTGAGCATTTACTGTGCGCCAGGCCCGGTTCAGACATGGTAGGTGGTACGGCTCATTGAAATCTCCTAGCTCACCGTCTCGTGTGCATTTCAGAGGCAGGGAGCATAGTGTGGTGAAGCGTGTGGATCAGGAAGCTGAACTGCCCTGATTTGAAACCTGGCTTGCCTGTTACTGGCTACAAGCCCTGCGTGAGCCCCTTGTCTCTCTCTGTGCCTCAGTTTCTTCATCTGTAAAATGGGTAATAATCATATAGGCTTTTGGTGAGAATCGGAGGTGGGTAAGTGAGGAAAAGAACGGGCGGGGTGCGAGCGGCAGGTTGAGACTGAGAGACAGAAAGAGAGAGGGAGAGAGAGAGAGGGAGAGAGGCTTGCCCCAAATCACACAGCAAGTAAGAGATGGAGCTAAGTGGATTTGAATCTTGAGCCAGCGTTTATTCCAAAACACCCAGATATGGCGGTGGTTCTCAACCAGGGCTGATTCTGCCCAGGGCACATTTTTGCGCCACTTTCAATTATCACAACGGAAAAGAGATGCTACTGGCCGTTGTAAGTAGAGGTCAGGGACCCTGCTCAACATCGTACAGTGCACAGGATCACCCCCAGAACACAGGATCATCTGGCCCCAAATATGAGTAGTGTTGAGATTGAGAAACCTGCCTAGAATTTTCTCCAGCAAGTCACATAATGGCCTTAAGTTACCATGTGTTTATCACCTGGGGCGGGGGTGGGGGGGGCTTGTGAAGGAACCAAATTTCTATCAGACCATTTATCATCTTTCTAGAACTCAATTTATAATTTGTGTCGTTACAGAATGTACTGAAATGTGCCTTCATAAAGGGAGGGAGGCAAGGAAGGAAATTACAGCTCACCAAGCACCTTCTGTGTGCCCGGCACCGTGCGCATTATTAGGCTATCCTTCTTGCAGAGCAAGGTGAAGGTTACTTGTTTTATTTTGCAAATGAGGAAACGCAGCTTAGGGAAGCTAAGTGACTTTCCAAGGATGTCACAGTAGTCGAAGGGGTGATCTGACCTCAAGCCCGTGCGTGCCTCTCCCTTTCTGCCATGTGCCCAGGGTGAGTTTCCTACGCTTTTCTGGACAGAAGAGAGAAGAATGTGTGCGAGCTGTTTCCATGCTTGATGGTTTTTGAAGATCTGCCACCCCTGGATTGATGAGACAGCCCAAGGTCCCTGCAGTAGTGCTGGTTTGCAGAGATCTGGTTCCAGGGCCCATGATTTACCATCTTAGCAAACAGAGCATTTCAAAGCTTATGGCTCCCGGATGAAAGGATGCAATGCAGAGAAATGAGGCATGGCCATTGCCTCACCTGGGACCCCTCTGCCTCCAGCTAGGGATTCAGGAGTGGGTGAGGGGGAATTGTGGTACAAAGGAACAGAGCTAGACCTTGTTCTGACACTAACTGTGGTATATGGGGCCAATTACTGCCTCTCTGAGCCCCAGTATTTTTATCTGGACGATGGGGACATTGACCCAATAGGGTGGTGAGTGTGAAAGTGGCTGGTAACCTCTAAAACCTTAATTATTATTATTGGTGCTGTGTTACTACAATAACCACCACTGTTGCTACCCTTATTAGTGAAAGGCTCACCTCAGAGTGGTCTCTGAGGATGCTTGGGGCACCTCCTTCAATCTGTTATCCACACGGCAGCCGAAGTGAGCATTGGAAGTAGAAATCGGATTGTCAGCCCTCTGAGTAGACCCTACGATAGTTCCCCACTGACCGCGCTGGGAATCCAACAGCTAAACTAACCCCCACTGTGGGCCAGGCTCCTTCCTACTCCTGACTTCATGTCTCGTCACCTCTACCCTGTTTGTTCACGCCGGGCACACACGCCTCCTTGCTCTTTCTAGAACTGCACTGTCTGACATGGTAGCCCTTAGACTCATGCAGTTATGGAGCCCTTGAAACGTAGCCAGTCTGAACTGAGATGTGCTGTAAGTGTAAAATACACACTGACAACTTCAAAGACTTACTATGAAAAGAAAGAAATTGAAAATACCCCATCAATGCATTTTATATAGTGATTACATGCTGGAATGATAATGCTTTGAGTATATGGAGCCAAACACGATATATTAATAAGAGTAACTTTACCTGTTTCCTTTTTACTCTTTCAGCGTGGCTACTAGAAAATTTCAAATTACATAGGTGGCTTGAATTGTATGTCTTTGGGCAGCACTGTTCTAGAACATGCCAGGCAGGCTCTTGCCTCAGTTACTGCCTCTGCCTGGGGGAGTTTCCCTTTAGGTGTCTGCAAGGCTCAATTACTAACTTTGAGGAGATCTCTGTTCATACTTGACCTGCTCAGAGAGGCCTTTCCTGATGACCTTAGTTAAACTGCACCCCCTTACTGTCTGTCACCCTTTATTTCCTTATATTGCTCCCCCCTCCCCATGGGACTTAGGATTACCAGAAAAACAGCAGACAGTGTGTGAATGTGATGGGCCGCCTTTCCATTTTAGCTGTTATTTTCGATACTTCAGAGAAGTGATCACTATCATGTAATTGTATTTCATTTGGAAACATACAAATTAAAACAAGGCTAATGCCAATCCTCTTGACCCCCACGAGAGTTTGGTCATTAAAACTGTGAAAGAGGGGCTTCCCTGGTGGTGCAGTGGTTGAGAGTCCGCCTGCCGATGCGGGGGACACGGGTTTGTGCCCCGGTCCGGGAAGATCTCACATGCCGCGGAGCGGCTGGGCCCGCGAGCCATGGCCGCTGAGCCCGCGCGTCTGGGGCCTGTGCTCCGCAACGGGAAAGGCCACAACAGTGAGAGGCCCGCGTACCGCAAAAAAAAAAAAAAAAAAAAAAAAAACTGTGAAAGAGGAAATGAAGGTGGATGTGGTATTTATTTCTTTCATGACCTGTTTCCACCGCCCGTCCCAGCCTGCAGCCTCCGCATCCACCTGGGTTTCTGATGTGAGCAGAGGCGAAGGAAGGAGAAGCCCTCTTTCTTTCTCAATTAACTCTTGAGTTTCTTATTAAAGGAGATAATGTGGGCAATGTAGTTAGCACTGTGCCTGGCCTATAATAGGTGCTCAGTAAATGGTATTGGTGGTCATGGTGGTGATGGTGATGGTGGTGGTGGTGGTCATGGTGATGATGATGGTGTTGGGAAAGGTGGTCCCTTGCATGGAACCTTTCAACCTCCACTAGGCTGCACAAGAGTGAGCCTTGGGCTTGGAACGCTTCCTTACCAAGAGACAGAGTCCACACAGCATGTGCATGATTGTAAAAACCTCCCAACTAGTTTCCCAGCTCCTACCTTGACCTCCCACAGGCTGTTTTAACACAGCAGTCAAATGATCCTTTTAAAATGGAGCTCAGACACTGTTTCTCTTCGACCCCCAATCCCCAGAGGGTTGTCATCTCCCCCAAAGAAAAAGCCTGAGGCCCTTAGAATGGCCTATGGAGCTGTCCACGATCTGCTGTTTCCTCGCCCTCCATCCTCAACCCTTCAATCCCAGCTCCTGCCATTCTTCATTCACTTATTCCCCTGGCCTCATTGGCCTACTTGCTGCTCCTCAAACAGATCAAACATACTCCTACCCCAGGGCCTTTGCACTGGCTGTTCCATCTGCTCAGCGTGCTCTTCCTCCAGCTCTCTGGATGTCTCATTCCCTCATGGTTTCACATTTTTGCTCAGCTATCACCTTGCCACCAGGGCCTTCCCTGACAACGCTGTATCAAGCTGCAGTACCTTCCCATAGATGTTTCCTGGCCACCTCTCCTGCTCAAATTTTCTCCACAGTGCTTATTCCAGTCCAATATACTTTATAAGTGAATTTTCACGTTGTTTTATATTGTTTCCCAATACAGCATACAACGTCTCATTATAATAAACATTCCATGGTGACAGGTGTTTTGTCTCTTCATTATTGTATCCCCAGCACCTACAGAAGCACCTGGAACATGGCTGCCATCAGTAATTATCCACTGAATAAATGGATGGATTTAATCCTTACAGCGGCCCAGTGAGGTGGATACTACTGTTATCTCTAGTTTTCAGATGAGGCCCAGAGAGGTTAAGCAACTTGCCCCAAGCCACACCATTAGTAAGAGGAAGAATTAGTACCTGAACCATGGATGTTTCTTGTTCTAGGACCTTCATTTTAAATTACTGTTATGGGCTGAATTGTGTCCCCTCCAAAATTCATGTATTGAAATCCTAACCTCCAATACCTCAGAATGTGACTGCATTCGGAAATGGGGCCTTTAAGATTAAATGAGGTCATGTGGCTGAGTCCTAACCCAATCTTATAAGAAGAGATTAAGGCACAGACACGCACAGAAGGAAGGCCACGTGAGGTCACAGTGAGAAGAGGGCCCTCCACAAGCCAATGAGAGAGGCCGCAGAAGAAACCAACTCTGTTGACACCTTGATCTTGGACTTCCTACTTCTAGAATTGTGAGACAACACATTTCTGTTGTTTAAGCTGCCTGGTTTGTAGGACTTTGTTATGGCGGCCAAGCAAAACTAATACACGCATTATAGAAGTTGAGTGTACAAGGCAGAGTCTGAGCTGGGCCTGCCTACCTCTTAGCCCCTCTGCCAATACTCACTGCTCCCCCATGATGCCACCAGCCACCCGGACTGCTTGCCATTTTCCAAATATATCCCACTTTCTTATGCATTTTAGTCTTAGGAAATGCTATTACTACCTGGAATGTCCCTAACCAGCACCCCCTGCCCTCACAAAGATGTCTATGTCCTAATCCCCAGAACCTGGTGAATGTTACCTATAGGGCAGAAGAGATGTTGCAGGTGTGATTAAGTTAGGATCTTGAGATGGGGAGATTATTCTGGATTACCCTACCCAATCCAGATGGGCCCAGTGGAATTGCAGGGTCCTTATAAAAGAGACGCAGGAGTTCAGAGAGTTCAGAGAGGAGAGAAGGTGCTACCCTGTTGGTTTTGAAGATTGAGGAAGAGGCCACAAGCCAAGGCACGTGGGTGGCCTCTAAGTGGGAAAAGACCAGAAAACATATGCCCCCAGAGTAGAAGGAACCAGCCCAACAGATACCTTGACTCTGTCCCAGTGAAAGTGGTTTCAGATTTCTGGACCCCAGAACCATGGAGAATAAATGTATGTTATTCTAAGCCACCAGGTTAGTGGTGGTTGTGAACGGCAGCCACCGACACTGACACTGACACACTGCCCCACCCCACCTTGCCCCCAAGAGCTACTTCTTATTAACTCAAGATCCAGACACTGCATGTGTTCCTTTTTATGCCTCCCTGACCCTCTTTAACGGAGGTGACCACTCCTTGCCTTGTAACCACATTGTCTCTACTTAACATTTACGTTACGTGGGTAACAGGAGGTTAACACAGAAGCTTCATTTGGACTCAGAACCAAGACAAAACAGAGGTGGAAATTCCGTAGGCAGCTGCCAGGTCACTGCCTGTGCGAGGAAGGCCAACAAGCGTTGGGTCACAGCTGTTGAGCCCCTTCACCCACTGTGAGGTTAGGAATGGGTGAGACAGGAGAGAAGGAGGGTGGAGCTGCGTGGCGGTGGGAGGGGGGCACTGCTGCAGAGCAGTGAACCGAGGAGCGGGGAGAGGTCTTCCATGTACATACACCACCTCCTAACCCCCGGAGTGTGTGAATGCTACTTTATCCGGCAAAAAGGATGATTAAGTTAAGGGTCTTGAGACGAGGCACTTATCCTGGATTATCGCCGTGGGTTCTAAATGCAATCACACGTATCCTTTATAAGAGAAAGGTGGAAGGATTTGGGGGCAGACACAGAAAAGGAGGCAACGTGAAGATGGGGCAGAGATTGGAGTGATGTGGCTAAAAGTCAAGGAATGCTGGTGGCCACCAGGAGCTAGGAGAGAGGCGTGGACAGATGCTCCCCTGAGCCTCTAGAGGAGCTCAGCTCTCCTGACACCTTGGTTCTGGACACCTGGCCTCCAGACTGTGAGAGACTAGCTTTCTGTTGTTAAAGCCATCAGTTTGTGGCACTTTGGTACAGCAGCCATGGGACACTAACAACCCGGACAGAGAATCATGCTCTCACCATCTTAGCGGCTGCAAGGAACAACTAAGTGACAGGTTCCCCTGCCCGATCCCAGGATTGCTCCATTCCAGCCAGGAGGAAGATGGCTGCTGGGGGAACCACAGGGAAGCCTAGAAGCCTGGCGGGTGTCACTGACTCCAGGGCTGCAGAACCAGAGTTTTCAAAACTTTCCACACTTTGGTTCCAAATCCAGCTTCTGCCCTAAACCTTGGAGGGCTCAAATTCACTCTCAGAGCAGCGTTTGCTTGGGATTGCTTCTGAGGAACCATCCTTTCCAGGAAGGCCTTGGCAGACAGTCGTACAGAGCACTGTCACAATTCCAAATTAACACTGCAGGAGATAAGCTCACTAATTAACTCTGCCTTAGGCTGTGGGAAAGAGATAAAGCGGGAAGCTAAGTGTTTGGAAAAACAGGAGAGAGTATGGCGGGAAAGGTGACGCCAGAGTCAGGGAGACGTGGGTTCAAATCCTGCACTGCCTATGCCCACGTGATGTGGACAATGCGGGCTCCAGGAGCCCAGGTATGTCTGTCAGGAATAGGGTGTTTCCTTGGCAGGATGCTCTGAGGATCAGGGTGAATGTGGTACCTAGCTCTGAACAGGTGCTCCCCTTAAGGAAGATGATATTAATTTTAAAAGTTCCCCTTGGTCTTCTTGAATAAGCAGAATGCCCACGGTAAGCTTGGCGAGCAGCTTTTGCCAGCCATCTGTTTGGTATTAATGATGATGGGAACGATGATGGTTAGATGATGGAAATCTGTCATTTCCAAAGCCCATTGGCCCAACATCAACAGCTCTCTGGGGATAAGGAAATATTTTCCTGCCAACCTCTTGGCTAGGTTCCTAGGGCTGCTCTAACAAATCACTGCAAACTTGGTGACTAAAACCAGCAGGTATTTATTTCTTCTCTTCTGGAGGCTAGAAGTCTGAAATCGAGGTGTTGGCAGGGTTCGTCTTCTCTGGAGGCTGTGAGGGAGGAAGCGTCCATGCCTTTCTCTTAACTTCTGGTGTGGCTGACACGCCTTGGTACTCCTTGGCCTGTGGCCACATTACTCCAATCTCTGCTTCCATCTTCACATCGCCCTCTGTGTGTCTCTCTGTGTTCTCTCCTTGTCTTATAAGGCCACTCGTCATTGGATTTAAGGCCCACCCTGAGTCCAGGATGATTTTATCTTGAGATCCTTAACTAATTACATCTGCAAAGACCTTATTTCTAAACAAGGACACATTCTGAGGTTCCGAATGGACATGAATCTTCGGGGGGGGGGTCAATATTCGCTGAACTACAGTAGAAAAGAGCAGAAACATTGCCACCCGCTGACGTCAGGAGCATCTGCACGTATGACCTATAAGAGTCATAACCTCCTGGAGGCTCAGCCTCCTCATGGTCAAAATGGGAGTAAGATGCTCTGGCCCATAGGGCTGGTGTGAGAGTTGGGTGAGGTCACTCGAGTGAAATGCTCAGCACAGAAGCTAAAATGCTGGCTAAATACTTGATTGTTCACACCGTCATCATGGGCATATGACTTTTCCCATTGCCCAGGGGGTCTGTGCAGGAGAAGTGAGGGGCAAGTGGTCCGTATGGCCAGCCACCTGGGTGTAGGTCTTTGGGCAGCCCTGGAGTTGGTCACTAAGCCTGAAAGCTTCCACAAGCAGGGAAGTGGTTTGGGCTGGACTGGCTGCTCAGGAATCTTCCAGAAAATGTGTTAAAATGCCAATCCTGTTGCCTACCCAGCAGCCTGGACAGTGGATGGGGAGGAACATTTGACCTTAGCAGGGGGTTCTGAAACACAGCCACCCAGCTGGAGAGCCCCTAATCTGGCTCAGCCCCACATTTCATTGATGGGGAAACTGAGACACGAACAAGGACTTGCCGAAATCGATGCAGATTTTTTTTTTTTTTTTTTTTGCGGTACGCGGGCCTCTCACTATTGTGGCCTCTCCCGTTGCGGAGCACAGGCTCCGGATGCGCAGGCTCAGCGGCCATGGCTCACGGGCCCAGCCGCTCCGCGGCATGTGGGATCTTCCCGGACCGGGGCACGAACCTGTGTCCCCTGCATCGGGAGGCGGACTCTCAACCACTGTGCCACCAGGGAAGCCCCTCGATGCAGATTTTGACAAAGTTGTAGTGAGATCCCAAGAGCATCCATTGAGCATCTTTCTCGAGTCCCACAACTTCCCTGGGGGTTCCCTGGGGGTTCCCTGGGGCTCTGGGGCAGTGGAGTATGGTATCTCCTTGTCCTGGCCAGAAATTAGGCTTGGAGAAGTGACTGATGAAGGGCACATGGTCGGCTCAAGGTCAAGTCACCAAAAGACAATGATGTAAAATCCATTCGTGAATAAGAATAAGAAACCTCATCTACCGATGTGCAGGTATCCCTTGCTCTCTGTACCTTTGCTATCCAAACTCTTGTTTTCCAAACACAGGAATCAAATAAATTAAGATAAATGTGTTGACACATCTCTTGCTATCCAAATCCTGTTACTTGTCGTGTGTATGAGTCTTTGGAATAAAATGGAGTTGAAGAGGGAGGAAGATATATATTCTTACTGTGGATACAAATATATTTTATGCTGCTCAACTGTGCCTTCTCTTGCCCAGTAGCCTTCAGCCACAACAACAGGGAACTAAATTTAAAAAAAGGGGGCTTCCCTGGTGGCGCAGTGGTTGAGAGTCCACCTGCCGATGCAGGGGACACGGGTTCGTGCCCCGGTCCGGGAAGATCCCACATGCCGCGGAGCAGCTGGGCCCGTGAGCCATGGCCGCTGAGCCTGTGCGTCCGGAGCCTGTGCTCCGCAACGGGAGAGGCCACAACAGTGAGAAGCCCGCGCACTGCAAAAAAAATTAAAAAGGGAAAATTTTTCTAAATTCACTTATGCAGCCTAATGAAGAACAACACAGAAATCGATGAAAGGTGTTAAAATTGTTGCGTCCATACAAAATTCCCTACATTCTTGAGAGATAGTTTAAAAAATATGATAAAGTCATTAAAAAAAAGATAAATTCAGCAAATTGATTTTCTCTATGATATGGCTTTCAGCAATTTAACCATTCAGTGAGTTGACTTGTAATGAATTAACTTTCAGTAAATTGCTTCCTACATGGCCAGTAATAGGTGGAGGGGTGGACGCTCGAGTCATATGCTGAGACCTTAAAAATAATTAGGGTCTTTGACATTTCCCTGTAGCCTGCCATCACCACTGCAATTTGTCTTTTCAAATTATCCCAGTGGAGTGTGTCATACATTTCCAGCGGGGACCCTGATCTCTGACTGTTGCTTAAGTAAGCTCCCCAAAGGCAGGGACTGTGTGGTGTGTGTGTGTGTGTGTGTGTGTGTGTGTGTGTGTGGTTCACCACTGTATCTCCAGGATTTGAAGGATGGCTTTTCCACAGTTTGCACTCAATAATTACTCATAAAATGGGTAAAAGAATGAATGACTTATATTTCTTCCTAAAATGAGAGTCCATAATCGTCATCCCTTTCCTATTCTATGGTTACAACTTCTGGGGAGATTGCAGAATGGCCCCAGTACTTTGTAGACTGTCCCAGGAGAGGTAAAGGCTTTTTCTCCACCCCTTGGTTCTGGGCTGGCTTTGTGACTTATTTTGGCCAAGAGAATGCAGCAGAAGTGAGGTCAAGCCTGGACCTTGGGAGGTTTTGCACGTTTCTTCTCTTGCAATTTTGCTACCATCATGTAAAATGCTGGACTAGCCTCTTGCATGGTGACAGACATCAAGTGACCCCTCTTGATTACAAACAGTGGTTGAGGCCACCTCAGACTAACTGGAATCCAGCCAATCTGCCAGCCAAAGGCAGACATGCATGGATATCAGCAAAGCCTGGGCCAGTGTAGCGAACTATCATGGCAACCCATAGACTTGGGAGTAACAATAGATGGTTATTCTTTAATGCACTAGGTTTTGGGGTTGTTTGTTACACAGTGATAGCTCACTGATACAAATTCTTTAATGACCCCTAAATTCATTTCTACTAAGCCTCTCCCATCTTCCATATTTTACTTCCAATTAGTCCCCACACTATAGACTTTTTAAACACCAGTCTGATAATGTCACAGTTTAGCCTGAAGGTCTTCAGTGGTTGCCTACTGCAGGGAGGACAAAATATAGTATTTCAGCCTGCGAGGGCCATGACAGTCTGACATTGCTTTCCTTGTGTCTGGACCTTCCCTGCAGCCCCTCCAATCCGCTCGACTCTCTCCTCCTGGACACTCTGTGTCCTTTGAGTCCATCAGCACACCCTGCTCTCTGACTTCTGTCCTCTGCCCAGAAGTTCTTCCTTTTCTTTTCAGCCAGCCAACTGCAGGGCCACTGCTAGCCCAAACGACACTGTTGTAAACCAGAAAATGTGGCCCTTCCTCAAAAAAAAAAAGTTTCACAAATTAGTATGCTTCTGTATGACCTGAACAATCACACACTGTGGCCCAGCTCACCTTAGTCGGGGAAGCTCTCCAGACACCTGGCAGGCAACAACTCTGTCTGGTGCCCGTGCATGTCACATTGTCTGCTTACCCCACCCAGGAGGCCAGGACCCACCCATGCTCCCCCCCCCACCCCCTTCCCTGAAGTCGGAAATCCAGGCCAGATTTGGAATCGGGCAAGGGATAGGAGTCAGGCCTCTGAGAGTGGGTAAGAAAGGAGCCTCGGGGGACATCTGCAGAGAGGGGTACACACACGTGTGTATACGTATGCATATGTATGAACCAGTGTGTGGGCATGCTTTCCCGAGTATGTGTATGACTGTGTTTGCCTGTGGGCTGATGTCAGAGACAGCATATGTTCTGTCTAACATGGGGATGATGCATCTTTAGACATGGCACTGTGGGGAGTGCACACTCTGAAAACCCATGCTTGATAACTCTGCTCTCTTCAGCTCAACATTCAGGAAGCAGTTTAACTTTCCTCCCGCCAGGTAACCTGACCCCTCACTTGTCCAGGTAACTATCTCCACATGCTTACACAGTGCCCGGGTCCTACGTTATCTTGGTAGTCTACTGTAGAGCTTAAGAACTCAGGCTCTGGAGTCACACTAACCTGAACTGGAATCCTGGCTCCCCCCACTGCTCATTAGTTGTGTGACTTTTTGTAAAGCACTTAACCTCTCTGAGCCTCAACTGTCAATCCAGTCCCCTTCCCCAATGATAGTCAGATAGTCAGCTGGACACCCAGCTGGTGTTAGAGAATTGGAGGATGGGTGTGGGGATCACGACACATTTGGTGCCAGAAGTGGTGTTGGAAAACACAGTAGGGTCTCCACGCGTGAGTGCTGAATGAATGCATGAGAAATACAGTCATACATTGAGTGCTGACCCGTTGCCAGGCTCTGTGTTTGGTGCCTGGAATACAGAAGTGATGGAAACAAGTTCTCTGCTTTTGAAACATTCCCAGATATTACAGGAAACGGAGCAGCCTCAGCCATTGTAATACGGGGTGGAGAGGGTGAAACCAGCAGCAATTCTGGGGGCTGAAAGAGCACAGAGAAGGGGCTGTCTAGTTCTAAGAAAGGTTCAAGGGACAGTGCGGGCTGACTTTTTAAAGATGAGAAGCCATTCCTCAAATGGATGGTGCCAACTACAAATTGGCACCTGCCATCTACCTCTACAAGGATCAAATCATGAGCCACTGCAACCGCTGACCTTCAACACCCCCTGAGGGGAGTTCAGGGTGGAGATCAGGAATGAGGCCCTCTGTGCTGTGGGAAAAGCTGGCAGAACAGGTCTTTAGATAGTTAAGTATCTTCAGGAGAAGATTTTATGAGCCCAGTTCTTGCATCTCCTCGTATCTAGAAAAGCACTAAAAATGTTCACGGTGACGTCTGCCCCTCGAGACTAGCAGCAACGTTCTGCAAACATGTGTGCTTGCTTGTACGTACTCCCCCTTCACCAGAATCGCATATATACTGACCTTCCCCCCACCTCTTCGGAGTGGTCTCTCACAGCTATCTGAAATGCTGTCTCCCGGGCTATAGTCCTCATTTTGCCCCAAATAAAACTTACCTCACAACTCTCCCGTGCATTTTTTTTTAGTTGACAATGTGGAAGGGTGGAGTTCTAGGTGGGGGGACAGGTTTGTAAGATCATGTAAGCGTGGGTGACAGTGGGACGGCTGCACGCAGCTCTGTGTAGCTGTAAAGCAGGGACAGTGGGATGGGGCAGGGGGAGAGGGGTGGGCAGGGCAGAGATCCTGATGGCCCCTGCAAAGGTTAGTACACGCGGGCAGTCTTTCCAGATTACATCAGTGTGATAGATAGGGGTGTCCCCTTTTCAAGCCAGGCATGTGCTCCCTGGGCACTTGGCATCTCTCCCATCAGGACTGCTCCAGCCTTCTGGAAGGCTCAGATCCTGATGTGCTCCTTTGTCAAAGCGGTGATCAAACTCCATCTTGTTGTCTGTCCTCCCCATCGGCTCATAAACTGCCCTTAGAGGGCTGAACTTGGTGCCAGGTACAGAGTCAGTGGGTAATAAAAGTTTTCAAACCGTAATTTACATGCTTTGGGGATGATCTCCCTTCCCTCAAAGATAAAGCTCTTCTATCCTGTGCCTCATTTATTAGGCTTCTCTGCCACTGCCTTGGGGGTCACACGAACAAAATACGTAGCAGGAAACGATTTTTCTTGTTTTCTTTCTTTCTCTTCACCTAATTTCAACTCCCTGTCAAGTCTCCTTCATTTGATCTGCTAACCACAGAAGCTGCCTCAGGCAAATTTACAGCTTCTCTCCTGGGAAGAAGATTCTTTTTCATTTAATCGTGGAGGGGCAGTGGAGGGGCAGCCTCCCTGGGGAGGCCCTTGGCCATTTATCTCTTATCGGCTCCTAACCACGCTTTCCCAGGGTGGCTCCTCCTGGGATCTGTTCCTTCATGTACACTTAGAAGGATGCAATATGACCTCACAACCCAAATGGCAGTTCCCCTTGGACAGGTAATTTCCCCAGGGGCTTAAGCTGTGTGTCCTCAATGTGAATCCAAGTGAAGTTTCTAAGCCCTGGTCAGTTTCGGGGTACAGTGGCTGGAGTGGGTGAGGCCCAGCAGCTCGGTGAACATGGGGGGTTTGGGGAGCAAAGGGTAGGGACCAGCAGCTCATCTGAGACTAGGGGGGCAGACGGACCTTCCTTAGGGAGCCTCCCTGACACTGATGGAGAGCTCAGTATCTAAAATGCTGGAAACTCAGCATGCAATATGGTCGCATTCACAAAAAAGCAGTGTTTGCAAACACTGCAAGGGGAACCAACATCATCGCAAGAAGGGAGACAGTTTGGGAAAAAGCACAGAAGCCAAAGCTTTGTGATTTGGGTCAGGTAACCACTTCAGGCAGGTTTGTGGATGAGTTCAATTTAGTATCTTTGTGTAAGAGGACAGAGAAAAAGGCCAACCCGTCCACTGAGAGACCATGTCAGCACTCACTATTCTTCCTGGGAGAAGAGCTGTTATTGGAAAAAACCCGAAAAGTGCTCAAATCCCACCCTGAAATGTGGGGCTTTCCCTCAGCGGCCTGTACTCAGCACAGGGCCCCCGTCCACGGGGTCCCTGCTGGCTGGCGCTGCCCAGGCCCACTGCCCTCGTCTGGCCCTCATTTCCTGCCGCCTGCATTTCCCACACGGCCCCTGGCTTGCGGCTTCGTCTCTGCTTTGTTTCCATCTATCCGCCTCCCAGATCCACTCTTCTCACTGCAAATCTTAAAAATCCCCCCAACGGACCTCTCTGGAGCTCAGGATAAACTGGCAAATCTTAACGCACTGCCCCGGCTTCCGTGGACCTGCTTCCAACACATCTCTGACTTGTCCTGTGCTGTACACCCCGCTCCAACGCTCCCACCCCCCCATGCTGGGACAGCGGTTCTTGCCTGGCTCTACCCTGGAGGTCTGACTGAGCCAGCGTCAGGTGAGGCCTGAGTCAGAGTTCACTGTAGTTCTCAAGCCACCCAGGTAATTGTAATGCTTTCAGATGAGGTTGGAAAAGGCGTCTCTAGCCCAGGGATTTCCAAGTTTGGCCTAGGTCCCACCTCCAGATTAGGGTTTGGTTGGCTGTGGATGCAGCCTGGCCATCAGGACTTTTAGAAGCTTGCCAGGTGATTTAGCAATGTTTGAGGACCACTGCTCTGGCCCTGCTGGATTATTTGTTGTTCCTTTGCCATTAACTTCCTTTTACATTCTGACATTTTCGCTGGCTGTTCCTGCTGTATGGAAATTCGTCTTTCCCTCCCTCATAAGCTACCTCATTCTCCCTTCTTCCAAATGTCAGAATTGAGGGACGCTAGAGGGAGCAGCAAACTTCTTCTGAAAAAGGTCAGATAGGAAATATATTAGGCTTTTTAGGCCACTGCATGTGGTCTCTGTCACGCATTCTTTTTGTTTTCCTTTTAAAATGTAAAAGCCATTCTTTGCTTATGGGTCATACAAAACAGGCCATGGGCCAGATTTGGCTCACAGGCCATAGCTCCCTGACCCTGGACCACAGCATTGTTTGTTTCATAAGGTAGTGAGTTCCCCATCAATGGAAGCAATCAACTCATGGTTGGAGGACTTCCTGGCAGGGAAACCATAGATGGGACTTGAACTTCCAACGAATAACTGGACTGAAAAACCTTTCTGTTCTTTCATGAACTTGGGATGCCTTAGTTCTAATTCATCCCAGCTCCTGGACACAGCCCCTCATCTGCCAAAAGATCTTTGAGGTCCCCTGCCAGCTCTGAAATCATCCCAATCCTCTGTTCTGCCTCAGTTCATTGTGAAGCTCTGCGTGTGTCAGCACGGCCTTTGTTTCAACACGAAGAGCTGTGATTTCCATATCTGAGTTTAAGAGACAAAGAAGAAAGACTGCTCCTGACCTCTGTGTACAGGTGATGTTTGAAGCAAGAACAGCTGGAAACCATGAAAATCAAAATGCTCTGATTTCATCTTCAGCCACAGACATCTGACAACTAGATACGAGTGGCAAAATTACACCTTTCTGTGTAGACACAAACAGGACTGATTGGCAAAGATCCAGAGCAGACCCATCCTAAGAAGGTAAAAACAGAAGCTTCCCCTCTTATCCCAAATTCTTTGTGTCATTCTTGCAAGTCAATCTCAAAACGGGCCTAACTCCATGCACCTTTTAGCAAACAGCCAATGAGTATTGACCACATGCATAGATCAGAGTTCAGACTGCAGGTCCTAGAACAAGATGGTGTAGATTCCAGTCTAGCACTTGTCTCTTAGCTGTGTGACTTGGGGAAGATGACTTCATCAATATGATCTTTGTTTTTTTTTCATCTATAAGATGGGAATAAAATTAGTTTGGGAAGGAAAGGTTTTGCAGCTTACCTGTAATTCATCTTCTATCAACTGGGATAGGAAGAGAGGAAAGAAAGAAAAAGAAATGACCTGGTCCATTCTGTTTGTAAACTTGCTAAGCCAACCTCATAATGGTATTTTCTAGCAGAAAGATAAGAGAGTCCTTATGTACAAAATGTTTTTAGGGGGCTACACCTGGCCTATTTAGAATGGAATGTATAGCTATGGGTATAGTCCACTGGAAAATGCCAGTGTCAGCTGTGTAATTATCAAAGTATAAAATGAAGATGCTTCATGAATAAATACTTCCTGTATGTAAGTGTTGCCCTGCATGTTTTATTTAGACACCTCACAAGTTTAATCTGGGCCAGAGTGCACTCTAACATGCAAGGAAGAATCTGGGGAGCTGTGCTGATGGCTTCAGACTTCGCCTGGGTCTTAACGATAACCTGAGAATTATTAGTAAAGTTTGATTCTGAGTAAAATCTCTGATAGTTGTGATTTTCTTTTGACAGTCTGACTCTGTGTTATCTTATATTCACAGAGTATGTTTATGAGAAAGCATTAGAACAGGGCCTGGAACATAGTAAGCGCTCAATAAATGTTATTATTATCAGAGAACTGGTGTGAGGACTAGATCAGGGGACAGAGGGAATGTGCTGGAAAAGCTCAGAGCAATGCATGGATGTGAATTCTTATTCTTTGCAATGGGGTAGAGAGAGTACAGGTTTTTAAAGATCTGGTTCAGATCTTGACTCCAGCACTCACCAGCTGGTTCATGTTAGGGGACATTGTAACCTCTCTGGGTTTCAGTTTCCTCATTTGTAAATGGGAGCAATTAATCCTAATGTCAAGACTACTGTGCAGAGTAGGGATGACGTGTATTCAGACATCCAGCGCACAAAGATGAGGATACAGTATGGAGATGAGCCGGTAAAAGATGCTGTGAAGGAAGTAAACCAGGATGATGTGATCGAGAGTATGTGTGTGTGTGTGTGTGACTATGGCATGTGTGTGCACATGTGTACATGTGTGCATGTGTATGCTTGTGTGTATTGTATGTGCGTATGTGTATACTTGTATGTGTGTGTATACACATGTGGGCACGTGTGTGTGTACGTGTGTGTGTGTGTGTGTGTGTATGTATGTGTGTTTGTGTTTGTGCATGTATACTAGGTGGTCAGGACAGGCCTCACTGGGCGGATGACATCCCCGGTAACATGGCCACACCAGCCTATGAGCTCCGTGAGAGCAGAGACTGTCCCCCTGGGCTTCCTCCCCAGTGTCCCCAGGCCTTGCATGGAGCCGCTGGCTACCCACCTCCAGGGGTACCAATGTGACTACTGCCCGTGGAGCTGGTAGTGCGGAGGCCCCATGGGACTGAGCACATCCCTCCTTGAATCTCCTTTAACTGCAACGTGGGCTCCCTGTTTGTCCTCCTGTCATTAGCTGCTCCCACGGAAGGTGCCTTCTTCCTCTGGCCATCTCATCATCACAGCACACTGTGTGTATGTGTGTGTGCATGCACGTGTATGCGTGTGCACACAGGTGTGCGTGCCTGACGCCCTCCCCCGGTCATTCCACAGCCCTCTCCACCATCTCATTACAACCTTCTGTTGTCGTGGCTGGGGACAAATGTGACAGGGTTCGGAACGTGACAGCCCATGAAAATCAGCAGTGCAAAGGGAGAGAGAAATTTGGGTCCATTTGTTCTGATAGAAACTTGTTTTCATCAACACAAAAACCAAAACAAATCGGAACCACAGCAGTGCTTCCCGGAGAGATCTGTACAGTCATCAGACCTTCCCCACACCATCTTCCCAGCCCCAGTGCGGCCTCTGACTGGGCCCCTGTGGGACACAGACCCCCAGCTGGGGGTGGCAGGGCCCTCAGTCTCACCTCCCCTGGCCATTTGAGAGATGAGGAAACTGAGGCCCTAGGAGAGCAGAGGACTTGCCCACTAGGGAAATGGCAGAGCTGGGGCTGAAGGTGGGTCCTGGGTAAACTGAGGCTCAGAGTACTCCAGACTCCACACTCAGGCAGGTACAGTGTAAGGTGGTGGTGAGGGCCTGGGGGTTGGGCAATTCCATCGCTGCTTGCTCTGTGCAAGTAGCTTCCCATCTCTGGCTTCTCTAGAGTGGTCACGAGCCTTAAATGAGTTAACACACATCAAGTGCGTGGCCTAGTATAGTACATAATCAGTGATGAATAAATCTTAGACATTACCATTATTATTATAACTATCATTATACCTCCCATACTAAACTGTAGCTTCTCTGTGGGCATGGGCTGTAACTTGAGTATCTTCGATTCATCCCAAACTAGTGAATCTGGCTCCCAGCTCGCGCAGCTGTTAATGGTTGCTGTGTTGTTGTATGCTACCATCTATGCATCTTCGAGTGAGCCTGTTACCTACCATCGGTTGGATGGAAACCAAGGCGGTCACTGCATTTAAATCGATGGGGACCCTCCCCTCCCCCTCCACTCCCAGTGGCCCTTGCCCCTCCCCAGACCCCGAGCTCTCTATCCGTACAGTAAGAACACCCCACCCTGGTGGTGCCATGAATCCCTGGGCTGGCATGTGAGGAAGGAGGGGCGCCTTACCTGGCCCGCTGCAGAAGGCGGCGATAATGGCCAGAATGCACACGACGCTCAGGTAAGGGATCCAGGGTGCGTGGTCCTGCAAGAGAGCAGCCGTTGGGCAGGTGAGGAGGCAGCTGTGCTGGAGGACCTGGTACCCAGCCCATCTCCTCCTTAGTCCACCTGCATGACCTGAGGCAGCTCACTTTACACCTCTGAACCCCAGTTTCAGCGTCCATAAAATGGGGATGGTGATAACCCTTAAGCCATCCCATCCGCCTATGTTACAGATGTCAGAGTGAGATGAGATGACGCCTGTGAAGCAGTTAGCATAGTCCCAGCATACTCCAGTCAGTAACTCTTCTTGCCTGTTCACTGGATGCCAGCCCCTGGATGCCAGCTGTTGGGCTGTACGACTGTACTTTTCAAGGTACTGTACCGTAAGATTAAAAAGATTTTCTTTATTTTTTGTGTTTGTTTTTCATGTATTATTTGTGTGAAAAGTATTATAAATATGTTACAGTACAGTACTATATAGCCGATTGTGTTAGTTGGGTACGTAGGCTAACTTTGTTGGACCTACGAACAAACTGTACTTAAAAACGTGCTCTCGGAACGGAACTTGTTCATATGTAGGGGAATTACTGTAATATTGCCTTTTTCGAAAGATGTGGGGGACATTGAGACCTTTGGCAGATGACCAACACGTGCAACTCTCCATTTAGGGGTTTGTTTTTGAAAAATGCAAAGTTTTATTGACCACTGTGACCTTGCATCATGCTTCCCATAGGGCTTAGATGGACTCGAGGCACCGAGTAAGTGCTCAATTAATGCAGGCTGCCTTGAGCCTTGCGGGGGGCAGAGGAAACCCCAAGATCCTGGGGTCTGATCCCAGCTCTGCCATTCACCAGCTGTGAAACCTTGGGCAGCTTATTCATTTAGATATATGCCTCGGTTTCCTCATCACCATGAAAGGAAAAAAAACACCACTTTCATAAGAATTAGCTATGGCTCCATCCATCCCCACAAATATACATTCACTGAGCACTTATTATGCTCCAGGCACTGTTCCAAGTATTTTAAGTGCATTTCCCATTTAATCCTCACGATACCCCTGGATATAGGGATAACTGTCCCATTTTAGACATGGGGCCCCGAGGAGCAGAGAGGTTAAGTGACTTGCCAAAAGTTTCATGGAGAGTAAGTGGGAAAGCCAGGATTCCCACCCGGCGGTCTGGCTCCAGAGCCCCTCTTGGTACCCACAGGCATCGATGTGACTATTGTGAAGGTGCCTCATACGGCAGTGCCAGCCACCCTGAGCTGGAATGTGAGAGTTGCAAGAGGCATCTTAGGACTCATCTAGTGCTATCTCTTCTATTCCACAGATGGGTAGACTGAGGCTCAGGAGGGGACATATCTTGCCCGAGGTCACACAGCTCACTAGTGGCAGCGGCAGGACCAGAAGTCATGTCTCTTATCCCCCCAGTTCAAGGACCCATTACTAACCCCCCTCCCCGCGGGTGCCCAGCAGCTTCAGAGCCAAGATGCCCTTGGGAACTCTGCATTACAAGAGTTGTCTGTAGACTGTATGGACTTCCCAAGCTGAAGGTCCCAGACCATGAAGCCAGAAGCCATGCCCATGCTGTGCTCCCTTGGGGAGCGACATACACGTCCTCTCACCTGCAGCATCAGCGTGACGGTGAGGATCCCAAAGAAGAGGGTCATCAGCCCAAAGCCACCAATGAGGAGGGGTCTCCGTCCCATGCGCTCGATGACCAAGCCCTAGGTCAGGGTCACAGAGAGGCGGTTATTACTCCCCTTCTAGCAGCGAGCGAAGGGGACCATGATGCTTGGAACTGCAATGGGGTCATTGTTAAAGGATGGCTCTGACCTGGAGGCGCTTGGCCAGTTTCTACCCTGCCACAGCCAAAGGAATGATCTCCACGAGAGCGGAAGAAAGGGAGGGAGAAGAAAGTCACAGGTGCACATCTTGGGGGCCAGAGAGTGGGGTGCAGGGAATGCCCTTGGCCAAACTCAGAAACAGAACCACCCGATAAAAGGTATTATCAGAGTTGGGAGTGGATGGGAGGGGTACTTCAGGGAAATGGGCTCCCAGCGCAAAACTGCTTGTCTGCTTGGGGACACGGGGCCCTGACTCTGGATCCCCCCTTACTGGCTCCCCTTCTGACGCCCCCTCCCTTGAGGATGAGCCCTCAGAACCAGGAGAATCCCCACATTCACATGCAGACTTCCCACCAGGCAACAGGTTAACGTAAGTGCTTCTCAAATGATGATGTAAGCGCAGGATATGAAAGGCTACTTAGCCTGAATTTTAATTTCTCAGCTCTGGTGGGCGCTGCCCACTTGGATGGAGCCCAGGGCATCCACTCACGCCTTCCAGAGAGTTTGGGGGCCAAATGAGAAATCCAGTTTTGCTTTTGTTTGATGTGGCCCCTTCCCTCTGCTAAGTTCCTAGAACCATTGTTAGATAAATTCGGGACTTAATCTTTTAGTAGGTGGGGGGCGATGCAGAATCGTTATTATCAATGGGAGAGTTTCCTATGTAGAGGAGGATTAACTGAACTCAGGTTTGAGGCCAGCTTTAGTGCACATTCATTCTGACGATTCACGGGGCAAAGCAGCCTCTTTTCGAGCATCCTCACTCTGTCCCTGCTTATGCCCTCACCACCCCTGCCCACATCGATTTTCTTTACAGTGGCCAAAGAGATTCTTTTATTTTTTTAAACATCTTTATTGGAATATAATTGCTTTACAATGGTGTGTTAGTTTCTGCTTTATAACAAAGTGAATCGGTTATACGTATACATATGTTCCCAAACGCAACATGGCATCTGCTTTCAACACCCTTGGACGCTCCCCTCCAGCTCCACCAGCAGCCCCTGCTGTCCCTCTAACTTGCAGACACATCCCTGCTCCCGTGCAAAGTCTGCTCTAGACATCCTCCATCGGCCTCTCCAGATCCACTGTGTCCTGGGGGATGACCCACAGGACCAGATCAACAGGCGTCCTCGCCCCCTGCCCCTAGGGGGTGTCAGCAAACGTGGCACCCGTATGAAATCAGAAGGAGGGAAGGAAGGGAATGGGACCAGGTGATGGTCCCCCGGATCCCTTCTTACAGGCACGTTGTGGCTGGCTGTGTCCGTCTACTGAAGGTCCCTGCTCCTGATGGATGGAGCCCCCCACCCTACAGACCTGCCCACCCCGAGTTAATCCGCCCTCCAACCTCTCCTCTTTACCAGGCCAGCTCTGCCCTGCTGGGGTCTGGCTGAGGCAGGCCTTCCTTCTGGCAGCTCCCTCTGCCTGGAATGTTCTTCCCCAAGTATCTGAGTGACAGACAACTCGCTTGTCCCTCGAGCCCGACCACAGTATTTAACAGGGCAACCATCCCGCCTCTCAATCCGGATTCTCTGCTCTGCTGTTCCTCACTGCATCTTCCACCTTCTAACCACCATGCAGGTGACCACTGATGCCTTTGTTACTGTTGGTCCTCCCCACTGGGCTCTTGCCTTCTCCTGGGCAAGGACCTGTGTGTCTCTTTTGGTCACTGATGCCTCCCACACACCTGGACCCAGGCCTGGCACAGAGTAAGGGCTCAACCGGCACTTGCTGAATATTGAAGGAATGGACAGTCTGGCCAGTGTCATCTTCCAGGCTTGTAGGCGGTAGCAGGGCATGATCAGATTTACCTATAACACGTGTTTGGTTCTCTTCAGGAATATTAATTACCAACGGTGATTGTACTAGTTTTCTCGGGCTGCCGTCATAAAGTACCACAAACTGGGTGGCTTGAACAATGGAAACGTCTTTTCCCACAGGCCCGGAGGCTGGAAGTCCGAGACCAATGCGCTGGAAGGGCCAGGCTCCCTCTGAAGATGTGGCGGAGGGTCTGTCCCAGGCCCCTCTCCCACCTTCTGGCAGCTCCTTGGGTTTTGTGATATAACTTCAGTCTTCACATGGTATGTCCTGTGTCTGTGTCAGATTTCCCCCGTTTTTTTAAGAACACCAGTCATACTGGATGAGGGGTCCACCCTACTCCAGTATGATCTCAACTAATTACATCTGCAATGACCCTCTTTCCAAATCAGGTCACATATGAAGGTACTGGGGGTTAGAATTTCAACATGTGAATTTTCAGGGGACACAATTCAGCCCATAAAAATAAGGAACACTTACTAAGTGTCTGCTCCATGCCAAGCACTGGGAATTACTATATAATTCTCATGATAATACCTGTTGGAGTATGGATTTGTTCTTACCCACACTTTCCCTAAGAGAAAACTGGGGCCCAGAGAGGCTAAGTAACGGGCCCGCAGTCACTCAGCTAATAAGCGCAGGGCCAGGGGACCACGCCATTCTGCGTCATCGCCTCCACCCACTCTCTCCTCTAGCACGTGCTGGACCTGGGGCTCGAGGCGCGGCAGAGGATACTAAAGGTTTTGATGGTGAAATTGTGGCATGTGTTGGGAAGCAGAGCGGACGGTGGAAACCAGTCGATTTTTTTTTTTTTTTAACTTCAGCTTGATGGCATAGTCCATTCCTGACAACTGCAAAAACTTCCTGTCATGAGTGAGGGGTTAAGAGTGGCTTACGTTAATTCTCTTTCCCCTGATTTAAAAAAGCCCAGGGAATTCCCTGGCCGTCCAGTGGTTAGGACACTGCGCTTCCACTGAAGGGGGCGCGGGTTCGATCCCTGGTTGGGGGACTAATATCCCACATGCCGTGTGGTGTGGCCAAAATATTAAAAAAAGAGAAAAAAAAGAAAAAGAAAAAGCCCAGTGTCCCAGCTACTCAGCGGAATGAGCCTCGTGCTCCACAAGCCGCCACCCCGCGTGGCAGCCGACCCTCAGGCTCGTGTGGCCTGAACGACACTCCGTGGACCTTCACTCATCAGAGAGTTGAGGCTGCGGCGAGAACATTAATTTGGAAAACCAGCTGCTTCTGCAAGATGGCAATCATTTACAGCTGTCCAAGCTGACAAGCAATGCCAGGAGGTGAAATTAATTGCAGATCAAATGACCAAAAATGTCTTTCTCAATGTTATTAAGGCCCAAAGCCATTTTAATAGACTGTCAAAAATCTCAGTAAGAAGAAAGAAAAAGAAAACCAAAAAACTTGGCAAGTCCTTTTGATAGGCAATTACCTCACAGGGTTGGATGAAATAGTATACGTATATTTGGAAACAAGGTAATAACAGCTTTGGAATGGGCAAGGGATGTACTGAATATTGACTCTGTCAGGACCGTCCAGTGGGCCTTCATACACTTTGAGTTTCGTTTCCATGAGAAATTCTGTAAGGTGGTGCATGAGTTTCCTCTGGCTGCTGTAACAAATTACCACAAACTTAGTGGCTTAAAGAAACACATATTTATTCTCTCCCAGTTCTGGAGGCCACAATCTAAAATAGGTCTTAGGGAGCAAAACTCAGTTGTTGGCAGGGCTGCCTCCCTTCTGGAGGCTCTAGGGGAGGATCTGTTCTGTGCCTTTCCCAGCTTCTCAAGGCCGCCTGCACTCCTTGGCTTGGGGCCCCTCCCTCCATCTTCAAAGTCAACAATTACACCACCTCCACTTTTGTCATCACATCTCCTTGTCTGACTACAGCTCTCCTGCCTCTTTTCGGACCCTTGTGATTACACTGGATCCACCGGATAATCCAGGGTAACCTTCCCATCTCCCAACCATTGATTTCATCACATCTGTAAAGTCTCTTTTGCCGCATAAAATAACATATTCGTGTTTCCAGGAATTAGGACGTGGACACTTGGGGAGCCAGTATTTTGCCTCCCACAGGTGGGTATGGTTATGTACCTATTTTAAAGATGAGCAAATACGTTCAGAGATGTTGGTGATTTTCCCCAAACCACTCAGCTGGGAAAAGGCCGATTAGGATTTGAATTCAGAACCGCCAGGCCCTAGAGCCCAGACGCCTTCTCCCCAAGCACATTGTTCCATCCCAGACTCCCAGCTTCATGTTGACTTTAATCTCATGAATTTCCAGCAGCTGGTTTTCCAAATTGATGTTCTTGCTGCAGCATCAACTCAACTAAGGGGTTAGAGTAAATGCTACCATTTTTTTTTTTTTTACCACTTTTTTCCAATGGACGATTCTGCATCTTCAGCTCCTTTAGAAGATAAACTAGGAGGAAGTGCAGATTGGGGCCTTGCACACAGGGCCACGAGACAGGCTTTCCTTTACCTGGCTAACTTCCGCTGGCCCTTCAACTCTCAGCCTCCTGGGTCCCTCCTCCAGGAAGCCCTCCTGGACCCCCTCACAGGAGAGCTCATCCCAGTATTGCATGTGGCATGTGTCTGTTTCTGGGTCTCTCTCCTTAGATCATGATAACATCACTGGTGACCTCCAAGCACAAGCATGATATAGGTGCCCTGCAGCTGCTTGTGGCATGGAGGAACGCATGAAGGAATGCGTTCCAACACTATGAAGCCGCCATCCCTGCTCTGGGTCCACCGAAGGTGCCCATGCCTCTAGAATGCACAAGATCCAAATGACCACGGCCCATCATGATCCAGACTTGAAGGCAGCAGCGGGCAGACTCTTCAGAGGCTGTGACCTCCAGTTCTGATCTTAGAAAGGTCCTCTCTTTCTCTCCCAGTCATTTACCTCCTTCCTGGGATTAGTCCTTGAAAGAAGTACTTCATCAAAGTCTATCAGCTTTACTGAGAATGATCTACCAGCCAGAGAGTGGGGACCAGAAGCAGGGGTTTCTGGAGTCAGAGAGACCAAGGGCAGAAGCATCCCCACTCCCTCTGTTCGCTCCTCTTTCAAATGGGGGCAATCACCTGACTTCCAGGACTGATGTGCACGTTCCTGAGATCTCAGGTAGAGCACAAAGGGTCTTGGGGGAGCAGAGGGGCCCTGATGTTAGCGCTCCCCACGCCCTCGGGTTCTGACCTACTGCTGTGTGATCCTGGGTAAGTCATTGCTTCTGGTCTTGGTTTCCTCAACTACGGAAAGATCGAGAGAGACTCTGCAAAGTCCTGCTCTCTGTGAGAACGTCCATCACAGCCTTATTTAAGATGACAAATAATGGGAACCTACCTAAATAGAACAAGAATAGTTAACACTCACTGAGTCATATGTCAGTGCCAGGCATTGCTTGCATCACTGTGTCTACTTGTTTAACCCTCACTCCTTCCCTGTGAGGCAGGGATGGTGTCCTTATTATAGAAATGGGGAAATCGAGTCACAGAGCTGTTGAATAACTTACTGGAGTCATGCAGCTTAAAAGGGACACAGCTGGGAACCGATTCCAGGCAGCGTGGCTCTGCCATCCAGGCTCTGAGCAGAGACACTCAACAACCCTACCCCGCAAATAATGGTTAAGGAAATTGCTGTATAGTCAATTTCTGAAGAACGATAGAGCTTTCACAACTAGTGCTAATTCAGAGGGGGTGACGATCTACATATATTTCTGTACATATGTGATACTTCAATAAAAATTTACTCAAGCAAATAATAAAATGGAAAATCATTTGGACATAAGTTTATGTGAACAAAAGCAGAATTAAAATTAGTCTATACATAGGATTACACTGAGTAAGATTTATACAGCCATCGATGTATAGAAAACACAAGGGACGGGACTTCTCTGGTGGCGCAGTGGTTAAGAATCCACCTGCCAATGCAGGGGACACCGGTTCTATCCCTGGTCTGGGAAGATCCTGCATGCTGCAGAGCAACTAAGCCTGTGTGCCACAACTACCGAGCCTGCGCTCTAGAGCCCGTGAGGCACAACTACTGAAGCCCGCACGCCTAGAGCCCGTGCTCTGCAACAAGAGAAGCCACCGCAATAAGAAGCCCATGCATCACAATGAAGAGTAGCCCCTGCTCGCCACAGCTAGAGAAAGGCTGCGTGCAGCAACAAAGACCCAACGCAGCCAAAAATAAATACATAAATTTATGTAAAAAAAAAAGAAAACACAAGGAGAGATTTTGCCAAACTTATGTGGATAGTATGATTGTAGGTGATTTCTTCTTTGTTTCTATTTTCTGTATTTTACAAATTTACCCTAATGAGCTCATGCTGGTTTCTCATAACAAAATACTTTATCAAAAAAAAAAAAAACCAAACAAACAAAGAAGGGAAAATCAAAAAAACACACACTGTAATTTCCCCATGACTTTCGTTCCAGACTGACTGTGATTTCCTGATGATCAATGTAAAAATTAATAATAACAGTTGGGTAGAGTCTATAACTCAAGACAAGAATTTTGAGAAACTTCCAGATTGTGAAACATCAAGATATTGTCCCTCTAACAAAAGACTATGAGTGGAAGAGGGAGGCAGAACATCAGGTCTCTACGCTCTTATGACATCTGTTTTTAAAAGCATCTTGTTAGAATGCCCCATTAAGAGCAGGGAACAAAATAAAGTGTTCTTTCAGAAATGAGTCAGAAATACAATTGGAAGCCTCTGCCTGTTTGCACTGACGTCAATCTTGTCAGTGCAAATCAGTGAGCAAGAGTGGAAATAAAAGGTCAAGGTAGAAGACATGGGAATAGCTCATAAAGGGCAAAACCAAAGACCAGAGAGGTTGAGTGCATTGTCCAACATCACACAGCCAAGAATTTCCAGAGCCAGGATTCAGCTCCAGTTAGGTCTCTTTGCAAAACCTCTGCAATTTCTGCTAGATTCTGAAATTCCCTAATGTTTTATCCATCCCCCCCACGCCCCCCGTATGTTTATTTTACATATCAAAGGTTGAGAAAAAGTGACGAGCTCTACGTCTCTCTTCTTTTGGACACTGTTGCTTATTAATAAGTTACCCTCTTGATGGACTGATGGACTGGAGTGTACTTTCTCCTTTTCTTTGCCTTGCAAACTCCTACATGTTTGGGGTGGTGATGACAGCTAATGGTTTTAAAGTGATGGCAACAGAACTTAGGCTCATATGGACTCTGATCTGGACTCCCAGGGAGATATGGCCCTCTCTACAGGGTGATAGCCACAATGTGTCATTTGGGACTAAGTGAGAGAACTACTTATTGAAAAGAAGACAGTAAGGAAACAAGATGTAGATAAGAATATTCTCTAGATGGGTGAAACGTCAGTGATAAACTGCATTATAAACTCCCCAAATTCAGACACTTCGGAGTGACAAAGGGCATGTTGCTTTAAATTCATGCGCTTGTTACCTGGGGCTCCCTGCAGCTCTGTTTAACCCCCCATGATGTTCTCAGGAATAACCCTCAGTTTACTCACAGAGAAGATGGCAGCCAAAGTCTCGATGCCACCTGTGCTCAAGGTGATGTATGGGATCTTTTCCGGAGGGATTCCAGCTTTTCCAAAGATACTGTTGGTGTAGAACCAAATCTATAAAGCAGGAGAGAAAAAGAAGGCAGGAGGGTCAGTGAGAGGCATCTATTTTCTAAATTAAATTCAGGTACAAGGTGGTCTCTGAGATTTGCTGCTCAATCCAGAGGCATAAGGTGGAGCTATGTGGCTTGGCCGACCGCTTATTTTCTCCTTTCTCCCACATTTTCCCTTTCTCCAATACTAACAGAATGTCTACATTACTGGGAGCAACATGTGCTCAGCTAAGTGTGGCAATGAGATATGAACAGAAATATTGGTAAGGCTTCCAGGAATTCTCCTGAAAAGGAGATTTTCATGAAAGAGGTGTGATCTCTTTTTTGCCCTTCCTGCTTTCTGCTGTCAGGATGGTGAATGTGATGGCTAGAGCTTCAGCAGCCCTCTTGGGACACTAGGTGACCTCAGGACAGCACTGCTTTTAGTCCCCATGGTAACTTTGTGAGAATTAGATATAGTCCCTGATCCACAAGACATTTTACTGTCATCCACTAGAAACTGTCATAATAAATCTATAGTGGGTACAACATGAATGAAACTCCTGAGAGTTCTGCAACTCACAAGCTGCATAACTATACATAGAACCCTTATGGTAAGAAAGCCCCAGTTGAGATGCTGGAGCAGGAAGTTAGAAGGAGACTGTGTGAAATCTCTTGCATTCCTATACACTAATGATGAAAAATATGACAGAGAAATTAAGGAAACACTCCCATTCACCACTGCAACAAAAAGAAAAAAATACCTAGGAATAAACCTACTTAGGTGGACAAAAGAACTGTATGCAGAAAACTATAAGACAGTGATGAAAGAAATTAAAGATGATACAAACAGATGGAGAGATACACCATGTTCTTGGATTAGAAGAATCAACTTTGTGAAAATGATTACACTACCCAAAGCAATCTACAGGTTCAATGCAATCCCTATCAAACTACCAATGGCATTTTTCACAGAACTAGAATAAAAAATTTCACAATTTGTATGGAAACACAAAAGACCCCGAGTAGCCAAAGCAATCTTGAGAAAGAAAAATGGACCTGGAGGAATCAGGCTCCCTGACTTCAGACTATACCTCAAAGCTACAGTAATCAAGACAGTATGGTACTGGCACAAAAACAGAAATTTAGATCAATGGAATAGGATAGAAAGCCCAGAGATAAACCCACGCACATATGGTCACCTTCTCTTTGACAAAGGAAACAAGAATATACAATGGAGAAAAGACAGCCTCTTCAATAAGTGGCGCTGGGAAAACTGGACAGCTACATGTAAAAGAATGAAATTAGAATACTCCCTAACTCCATACACAAAAATAAACTCAAAATAGATTAAAGACCTAAATGTAAGGCCAGACACTATAAAACTCTTAGAGGAAAACATAGGCAGAACACTCCATGACATAAATCACAGCAAGACCCTTTTCGACCCACTTCCTAGAGAAATGGAAATAAAAACAAAAATAAACAAATGAGACCTAATAAAACTTAAAAGCTTTTGCACAGCAAAGAAAACCATAAACAAGACAAAAAGACAACCCTCAGAATGGGAAAAAATATTTGCAAATGAAGCAACTGACAAAGGATTAATCTCCAAAATATACAAGCATGCAGCTCAACATCAAAAAAACAAACAACCCAATCCAAAAATGGGCAGAAGACCTAAATAGACATTTCTCCAAAGAAGATACACAGATTGCCAACAAACACATGAAAGGATGATCCACATCACTAATCATTAGAGAAATGCAAATCAAAACTACAATGAAGTATCACCTCACACCAGTCAGAATGGTCATCATCAAAAAATCTATAAAGAATAAATGCTGGAGAGGGTGTGGAGAAAAGGGAATCCTCTTGCACTGTTGGTGGGAATGTAAATTGATACAGCCACTATGGAGAACAGTTTGGAGGTTCCTTAAAAAACTGAAAATAGAACTGCCATATGACCCAGCAGTCCCACTACTGGGCATATACCCTGAGAAAACCATAATTCAAAGAGTCATGTACCACAGTGTTCATTGCAGCTCTATTTACAATAGCCAGGACATGGAAGCAACCTAAGTGTCCAACAGATGAATGGATAAAGAAGATGTGGCACATATATACAATGGAATATTACTCAATCATAAAAAGAAACGGAACTGAGTTATTTGTAGTGAGGTGGATGGACCTAGAGTCTGTCATACAGAGTGAAGTAAGTCAGGAAGAGAAAAACAAATACTGTATGCTAACAAATATATATGGAATCTAAAAGAAAAATATGTTTCTGAAGATCCTAGGGGCAGGACAGGAATAAAGACACAGACTAGAGAATGCACTTGAGGACATAGGGTGGGGGAAGGGTAAGCTGGGATGAAGTGAGAGAGTGGCATGGACATATATACACTACCATATGTAAAATAGATAGCTAGTGGGAAGCAGCCGCATAGCACAGGGAGATCAGCTGGGTGCTTTGTGTCCACCTAGAGGGGTGGGACAGGGAGGGTGGGAGGGAGATGCAAGAGGGAGGAGATTTGGGGATACATGTATATGCATAGCTGACTCACTTTGTTATAAAACAGAAACTAACACACCATTGTAAAGCAATTATACTCCAATAAAGATGTTAAAAAGAAAAAAGAAAAGGAGGAGACTGTGTCCATACTCACTAGCGTGATTCAAACCTGGGCATTTTGGAGTGTGTTAATAATGATTCCAGGATAACAGGCATAAATAAGGACTGCCCTCTGCAAACCACCGTGTGTGGTCCTGGGTCCCCTGTACCAGCCCTCCTAATTTCCTTCATGTGAGAGAGAAGACCTATATTGTTTATATCACTGTTGAGGTTTCTGCCACATGAGGCCAAACCTAACCCTAACAGATACTCACAGGGCATCAGACAATCACTGATTTGGAGTTTGGAGACCTGGCTGCATCTTGAACTACCTGTGTGACCTCAGGCAATTCCCTCTGCGCTGCTGAGATTCCTTCTCCTTCTTGGTCAAAAGAGGATAACCACGCCCTTCCTGGGAGATGTCAGGAACTGGGTAAGTCACTATTCATTGATTTAAAGTTTTGGATCGATAGGCTGAACATAAATCATTTGTGTCCTCCCAATCCTAGCCATTTCCTTGAAAAGCAAGAGTTTGCTGAATGATAGAAAACCATGCAGTCTTGATACATGAAATCTGACAAGAAACCGTGCTGCCTTGAAGGGCTTTGGAAACATTTATAAACTGATCATCGTTAAGCAGAAACATTAGGGCTTGTTGCTTATAACTTGTCAGGCTCGACTGTAGCTGGGTGTGTTCTCTGCGTTTGGTTCTTTGTTTCTGGAGAAAGGTCTTGTTTCTACAGATTTGTCTTTTTACCAGCATTGGTTGGAAAAAAACCTTTCACACATTGGGGGAGAAGTTATAATTTAGGACCTACTCATATCTACAGATGGTTTTGCCAGCTAAAGAATGTCACTCGCCACCTGGCTCTACAAGGATTAGGTCATTAGCCACTGCAGTCGTTGACCTGCAACACACCCTGAAAGCAGTTCAGGGTGGAGGTCAGGAATGAGACACTCTGTGCTCTGGGAAAACTGGCTTTCAGATAGATGTTTTTGAGAGAAAATTTTATGAACCCAATTTCTTGCATTTTCTCATACTTAGAAAAGCACTAAAATCATTGACGAGACATATGCTCCTTGTGGCTAGCAGCAACCTTCTACTGAGATGTGTGCTTGATTGCATGTACCCCCTTCACCAAAATCATATATATACTGATCTCCCCCGCTACCTCTTTGGAGCAGTTCTTCAGAGCTATCTGAGAGGCTGTTTCTTGGGCTATAGCCCTCAGTAAGCCCCCAGTAAAGCTGAACTCACAGCTCTCACTTCGCATTTTTTTAAATTCAAAAGTTTATTTTTTAGTAAATCAGTAATTCTTCATAAAGCTATAGGCACACCCAGAGACTCCAGTAAAAACTACTGCATGAATTTTTCTGAGCTTGTGGGCATTGATGCATTTGGTGGCAAAAATTGGTTTTAATACTCACGTAAAACAGGGACTTCCCTGGTGGCGCAGTGGTTAAGAATCGCCAGCCAATGCAGGGGACACGGGTTTGAGCCCCGGTCCGGGAAGATCCCACACGCTGCAGAGCAACTAAGACCATGCGCCACAACTACTGAGCCTGCGCTCTAGCTCCTGCGAGCCACAACTACTGAGCCTGTGAGTCACAATTACTGAAGCCTGCGCACCTAGAGCCCGTGCTCTGCAACAAGAGAAGCCACCGCAATGAGAGGCCTGAGCACCACAATGAATAGTAGTCCCCGCTCACCGCAACTAGAGAAAGCCCGTGTGCAGCAACGGCTTGCAGCAATGGCTTGCAGCAACGAAGATGTAACGCAGCCAAAAATAAATTAGATAAAATAAATATTATTTAAAAAAATATTCACGTAAAACAAAGACTCTCCTGCTTGTGTCTGCCTCTCATTTGAATGAGCTGATAAATTAGAATTTTAGACTCTATCTTTGCTGTCATGTCCATAGAGTGCAGAAGTAGCTCCTGATAACTCATTAATTCCTAAAGCTCTTAGGGCTCTGACAGAAGCTAAAATAATTCCAAAATGCCTTAGTCTCCACTGGATCTGTTTATATGATCTCTTCTCCTTTTGAAGGTAACTGATTCCCCAGCACACCTTCAGGGTTGGATCAGAAGAGTTTAGCTGCCTTTCTTAATCTTCGCCCAAATTCATGGATTTTCAACAGTCAGCGATCTCTCTGGGCCCTTTCCACCCCCAGCTGCCCTGCTGCAAAGTGGATCTGACATTTGTATCGTTCTCAGCCTCAGCTCTGAACCCCACACCCTGACCTGCTCATGTTCCAGAAGCTTCCAGCCTCTGATCCCATGTGATATGTGTTCTCCGTGGAAGCTATGTTCCGGCCTCCTGCGTGGTGCTCCTTCCTGGCTTCTCACACCCCTTCCAACCCACTTTCTTCCCTGCTTCCAGCTCTCCCTTGTAGCAACACTGCCAGGAGCATCCCTGACAGGTTTAAATGTTAGTGAAGAGAGTCACGGTGAAGACAGCCCACATTATGGGCTCACAGGGACAGTTATAAGTGGCCCTCCAGTCATCTTATACTTAAATGCATTTCTGCAATGACAGGCAGAAATCGGCCCTTTGGACCCTCTCCCCATCCAGGGCCTGCAGGGAGGATGTGCTGGGCTGGTCCTGTCGCCGTGGGGAAGGCCTGTACATCACACAAGCCGTCGGCCTCATTTTGCTGGCTTCACGAAGCCATCTCCCTCTCTCTGCCTCACCTTACAGAGCAGGAAGGTAACTCTCTGCATCTGCTCCCACTGAGTTTTATTTGATCTGGCAGTCTGAGGGCGTCGAACAACACGGAGGCACGAGAAAGTTTGGAGCGTGTCCCCCGGAGGACCTTCCTGTGGACTGTGATTTGCGTTGACCTCATCCCGACACAGTCGTGCTTTTTCTGGTTGCCTGGTGGTCTTCAGCCACTGATGCAGATGGTGGGGTGGAAGGGGCAGAAATTCTGAGAGGCCCACAAGCCGGGGTTTCAATCCCAGCACTGCTTCTGGTGACCTGTGGGTCTGGAGGCAAATGATTTCACGTCTCGAAATCTCCGTTCTCTGAAAGAAGGTAATCATACTCTGTCTTTCAAGGTTGTTGTGAAAGTTTTTAAAATGATGAAGTAAAGCATCTTTTCTCTAATTGGTGCGTAACAAATAATGGGTATCATTTTGGAAGATTTCCATCTCTCTATGGAGATGTGACTGCTCCTTGGTAAAGGAGGACATGGGACAGTTGTGTGAGAGGCCCGCGTACCACAAAAAAAAAAAAAAAAAAAAAAAAGATAGGAATCCAGAAGAAAGAAGGGCAACCCAAGGTAGATAAGAGTACCATCATCATCACCCTTGACCTTCCAGAAGATTCCAGAAGGTTCAAGAAAACTATGGCTTCCTTGCACCAGGTTTGGCAGTTGGTCCAATTTTCATCAACCCAAGGACTTGGTAGAAACAGTGCCCTCCTTGCCCTTGTTCTTCTCACCCCATACTCTTTGCCTTCCTAAACACTCAGCTGCCTCCCATATGCCATGGGCTGCTGGAGACGCAGGCACCGTGGGAAGGGTCTCCATCCTTGAGGATGGTTGGGGGGAGGGGAGCAGTGTCAGAGAGACTAAATATTTGCACAAAAACCTGTTTTTTGTGCAAACGACAAATTGCTCAGGAGGAAGGTAGCTGCATAAAATAAGTAATTTTAAGTGACAAGTCTAATTTTAGAGAAAAGAACTTGAAAGCTATTGTGAGAAGGAGGGGAGAAAAACCAATATGACACTGAAAAGGAATTTAGAAATAACTAAATGTTAAATTCAACTTTCACTTGATTTTCTAATACGTGAAAACCATTCATTGACTCTTCAGCCAAAAAGTACTGAACAATGCGTAATGCTTGTTTAGGACAGTGGTTCTCAGCTGGGGGCAATTTTGTCCCCAGCAGATGTTGGGCAACGTCGGAAGAACTTTTTTATTGTTGTATCTGCTGTCATCTAGTGGGTAGAGGCCGGGTAAGCTGCAAAACATCCTACAGTGTACAGGGCAGTCCGCGTGGCAATGAATTTTCCAGCCCCAAATGTGCATAGTGCTGAGGCTGAGAAAAGCTGGTTTAGTGCAAGGTCTTAGAGATGGGCTGGCCAAACTGGCAGGGCCCCTGGTGCCAGGACATGTGAGTTTGACAGCACAGGCATCACCCACCGTGACCTTGAGCAAGTCCTTGACCCTCTGTAAGCCTCAGTTTCTTCATCTAGAAAATGGGGACGGTGCCACCTACCCTGAAGGACCTTTGGAGCCAGAATAAAGTGATGAATGGAGATGTCTAGCAGTATTTACAACTGTCTTAACATATGGACCATGTCCTCCCACCCCCAAATAATTTCTGGTAAAACTAAGGGGACAGAGCAAGTCTTAAAGGACATTTAAAGTTTTTCATCTGTGTTAGATAGCTCTCTTCCTTGGTGTCATGAATTATTTGGATTAAAAGTTAGCAGGTGCAGGGAGAGAGATTGGACTGGAGCACAGGACAGTTGGGCTCTGAGGCTGGGATTTGCTGCTAACCAGTGTTTATCCTTTTGTATGTAAGATGGAAGTAAGACTTGTCCCCTTGGCTTCCTAGGGATGACCTGGGGACACAGCCCAGTGACACATATGGGGATGCTCTGAGGGGACCTTGGGGATCCTTCCTGCTTGGGGTTTAAGCACCCAGACCTTGTAGCCAAATGGCTGGGGCTCAAATCCCCTTTCCACCATTCCTAGCTGTGTGACCTAGGGAAAGTATCTCAATGTCTCTGTGCCTAACAGTCATGCCTAGCTCACAGGGCTGCCATGGAGACAGCTCTTGGCTCATATTAAGTGCTAAGTAAGTGTGTGCTTGATTATTATTACAGCTGAGCAGACAGAGGCTGAGCAAGGGAAAGCAATTGGCCTGGTTTAAAACTGCAGGTTTTGTGGTCACAGTGAGACAGAAAGCCAGGCCTCTGGATCTTGGCCCAGAGCTCTTTACTCTAGGCCATGTCAGGTTCCATGCCAAGCTGGAAGTATTACTCCTGATTTAAAGATTAAAAATAATCCTCGGGGCTTCCCTGGTGGCGCAGTGGTTGAGTGTCCGCCTGCCGATGCAGGGGACACGGGTTCGTGCCCTGGTCCGGGAAGATACCACATCCCGCGAAGCAGCTGGGCCCGTGAGCCATGGCCGCTGAGCTTGCGCGTCCAGAGCCTGTGCTCCGCAGTGGGAGAGGCCACAGCAGTAAGAGGCCCGTGTAACGCAAAAAAAAAAAAAAAAAAAAAAAATCCTCAACAAACTAAGAATAGAAGGAAATTACCTCAATGTAATAAAGGGTATATAGTTGTTTTATATTATTTTAGACACACCAGAATTCTCATGTTTACTGTTTGCATGGTGTATCTTTTCTCCATTTTTTACTTTCAAATTGTACCTTTATGTTTAAATGTTTTTCTCTTGTAAATAGGATATACTTGAATTTTGCTTTCAGATGCATGCCAATAATCTCTTTTACTTGGAGTATTATTTCCCATTTACATTTCATATAATTATTGATATAGTTGGGTTTAATATACACTTTTTCTTAAAAAAAAACACAAAACAACAGAAAAACCCAAAACAAACAACCACCCCCAAAACAAAACAAAAAAATAAAGGGCACATACTTGATAAGCCCTCAGCTACCATCATACTCAATGATGAAAAACTGAAAGCTTTTCTTCTAAGGTCAGGAAGGTCTTAGAAGGATGCCCACTCTTGCCACTTTTATTCAACATAGTACTGGAGGTCCTAGCCAGAGAAATTAGGCAAGAAAAAGACACAAAATGCATCCAAGTCAGAAAGGAAGAAGTAAATTATCACTGTTTGCAAATGACATGTTCTTATATGTAGAAAACCCTAAGATACCACACACACACATACACATACAGAATGTTAGAACTAATAAACAAATTCGGTAAAGTTTTAGGATACAAAATCAACATACAAAAATCAGTTGCATTTCTATACACTAACAAGGAACTATCCAAAAAGGAAATTAAGAATACAATCCCATTTTCAACAACATCAAAAATAATAAAATACTTGAGAATAAAGTTAACTATGAAGGTGAAAGACTTTTACATTGAAAACTACAAAACACTGATGAGAGAAATGAAAGAAGACACAAATAAATGGAAAGATCTTCCATGTTCACGTATCAGAAGACTTAATATGTATTAGTTAAAATGTCCATATTACCCAAAGCAATCTACAGATTCAATGTGATCCCTATCAGAATCCCAATGGCATATTTTACAGAAATAGAAAAAAATAATCCTATAGTTTATATGGAACCACAGAAGACCATGAATAACCAAAACAATCTTGAGAAAACACAGAACTAGAGGCATCACACTTCCTTATTTCAAAATATGTTATAAAGCCACAGTAATTAAGACAGTATGGTACTGGCATAAAGACAGACATACGGACTAATGAAACAGAAGAGAGAACCCAGAAATAAACCTATGCATATACAGTCAACTGATTGACAAGGGTGCCGAGAATATTCAGTGGGGAAAGGATAATCTTTTTGACAAATGGTGTTGGAAAAACTGGATATCCACACACAAAAGAATGAAATTGGACCCTTATCTTCACTCAAAATGGATTAAAGACTTAAACATAAGACCTGGAACTGTAAAACTTCTAGAAGAAAACATAGGGGGAAAACTTCATAACATTGATCTTGGCAATGATTTTTTGAGTATGACAGCCAAAGCAAAGTTAGACAAGTGGGACTACATCAAACTAAAAAGCTTCTGCACAGCAAAGGAAATCATCAACAGCACACAAAGGCAACCTACAGAATGGGAGAAAATACTAGCAAACCATATATACCCGATAAGGGGCTAATATCCAAAATATATAAGGAACTCCTACATTTCGATAGCAAAAAAAATAAAAATAAAGCAAAATGACGATAACAAAATCCCCTCCCCCACCAAAGCTTCTAAAAAACCCTGTTAACAAGTGGGCAAAGGACTTGAATAGACATTTCTCCAAAGAAAACATACAAATAGCCAACAGGCATATGAAAAGAGTCTCAACATCATTAATCACCAGAGAAATGCAAATCAAAACAACAAGAGATCACCTCACGCCTGTTAGGATGGCTACTACTACTACTACTACCACCAAGTGCTGGTGAAGATGTGGAGAACTTGGGAGCCTAGTCTAGTGCACTCTTGGTGGGAATGTCAACTGGTGCAGCCACAATGGAAAACAGTATGGTGGTTCCTCAAAAAACTAAAAATAGAGTTACCATATGATCCAGCAACTCCACTCTTGGGTTTTTATCCCAAAGAGTTGAAAGCAGGATCTTGAAGAGATGTTAGCACTCCTATGTTCAATGCAGCAATAGTCACAATAGCCAAGATATGGAAATAAGCTAAATGTTTGTTGATGGATGGGTGGATGTAGAAAGTGTAGTATATACATTTAATGCAATATTAATCAGCCTTAAAAAAAATAGAAATCTTGCATTTTGTGACATCGTGGCTGAATCTGGAGGACATTATGCTAAGTGAAATGAGACAGTCACAGAGGACAAATACTGCACGATTCCACTGATACGAGGTATCTAAAATAGTCAAACTCATAGAAGCAGAGAGTCGAATTGTGGTTGCCAGCCGCTGGTAGAGGGAAAACTGGGTGTTGCTAATCAACAGGTGTAAGGTTTCAGTAAAGCAAGATGAACAAGCTCTGGAGATCTGCGCAATATGGTGCCTAGAGTTAACAGTGCTGTGTTGTGCACTTGGACGTTTGTTAAGAGGGAAGGTCTCATGCTAAGTGCTCTCACAACGATAAGAAAAGAGATGGAACACAGTCAACGCGAGGCGGGTGGCTGAGATCTCAGCACTGCTGGCTCTGGGAGCGGAGAGACTGTTTTTTCCATCTATGCTTATGCAGTGGGGCTTATAGATGCACCCGAGGGGAATTTATAAAGTTATACAGGGTATGCAAATTGGAAAATTATGTCCCAGCGGAGGAGAGAATTCTGTTTAGAAACGTCATGGTTCTCAATCTAAATGCCTCGTTAAATACAGATTCCATATGTGGTTTTATGACTCCACATGCTAACTTTAAAGAGTGGATACATTCTCTCTCTGCTTTCTCAGAACAGGCAGGGTGCATTTGAGACTGTCTAGCATGACCTTGGTCTTACAAAGAGGAGGAAACGACAGGACTAATCCAAGGTCACGCTGTTAACCCAGGTGCTCCCTCATTCTGCTGACCAGACCAAGGTTAAACAAATAAGTAGGGAGATGATTTCATTTCATCCCACTGTTTCCAAAAAAAGAATTAAGAGTTGATGAAATGAGGCAGAGCACTGTGGTTGTAACTTCCTGTGCTGTCATCTTCCCTCTCCGGACAGGAATTACTCCCCTTTCAGGTCACCTCCCCTACATACTCACAAACACCCTCCCTGCTGACTTTTGTATGCCAGGCTCATACACACAGGGCAGTTATTTTACCCAGACCTCTTCAGAAGTTCCCTTCTCCCTCCCTCTAGGCCTAGCCACACTTGTCCTGAGCTACGTAAGTGACCTCAGAGGTAGTTTGGATGCTTCAGTACAAGAATCTCCTCTATGCATCCCTGCCAAGTGGCTGGCCAGCTGGCTTGCACACTTTCATGAATGGGGAACTCACCACCCCTGGAGGCAACCCACTCTTTTCCAGAAGGAACAATAATAATAATAATCCTAAGTGTGCCTCCTAGGCCTCACACTCCTGAATTCTAACTTCTGGAGCCCCCAAGAGAGAAGGGGCGGCTTTGCCCATCAGAGGGTTAGGGAACCCCATGTAAGACTCCCTCCTCCGGTTTCCCTGCCCACATCAACTCAGGCCCGAAGAAACTTTTTCTTTAAAGCCTTGAGGTTTTCTCAGGCCAAGTTGTGCACTGAAGCCAGCCCAGCCAAGGGTACTTTTACTTAAATCATCTCAGTGTTGCTCACTTATGACTTCCTAATACCCATTTTATTAAGAAATATGACTTTTAAGTATTTCTAAGGATAAGTAATTATACTGATAGGCAACCTTTATAAGGGGTAATCCTGGGCTAGCTGCTTTATTGAACACCTTGCATGGATTATTTCTTTCAGTATTACGTTAGTCCATTTTACAGATGCAGAAACTGAAGATCAGGTTATGTGGTTGCCCAATGGCACAGAGTTGGGGCTGGGACTTGGGCGTCCGGGCCCTGAACCTCCCCTCTCCCCTGCCTCCCTCTGGTTCCTCCGTTTGTGCAGGAGCGCTCACCGCATTGAGGCCACAGAGCTGGTAACAGGCCATGGTGATGACCACAGTGATGACCTGCCAGCGGACAGAGGGACTCCTGAGCAGCTCCAGCACGGACACCAGACGGCTGTTCCTCTGCTCGCGGCTCTCCGCCAGGACCTCCTCCACCTCTCGGGAGACATCCTCTTTGCCCAGGAATGTCTGGAAGGCTGCCAACAGGGACAAGCACAGATTTCAGTGGGATTAGGATGTCCGTTGTGTCTGATGCTGGGTCCCACAGGGATGGCTGGTCCAACCAAGACACACTCCTTGTCAGGGATGCAGCTGGCAGGGATCTTTGAAACCATGGAGCGCCAAGTCTTTGTTTAAAAGTTGGAAAACAGAGGCCCTGAGAGATGCAATGACTTGCCCAAGGTCACTGAGCTGGCCAGGAGAAGAGCCAAGAGAGAACCAGTGTCTCCTGATCGACCCCACAGCAAAGCAGAGCATGCCCAGGGTTCAAAGCCCGTCTCTACCACTGGGTAGATGAGCAGTGCCCCGTGCCTCACATGGCTCCTGTAATGATTGGGTGATGTAACACATGCTAAACCCTGGCTTCATGAATATAACTGAGCCCCTCCTGTTTGCCCGGCCCTGTGTGCTCATCCTCATAGGAGGCATCCAGACAGAGGTCAGATCGCCACTTGCTCAGGATGCCCAGGAGTCGAGTCTATCTTCAGAAGGAGGATTGAACTAAATGACCTCCAGGGTCCTTTCCACAAGCCCCTCTGAAACACAGAAACCTGGGTTGGAATATTCTCAAAGAGCTAACCTTCCCAGGATTCAAGCTCACCCATGTGACTCAGGCCTTTCCCAGACTGAACACTGCAAATTTCCAACTTCAGGGAACCTGTCATTATTTTTTCTTTTTTTCTTTTTTTTACCAAGCCCTTAATTGTGTAAACTTCCATGGATATATGCACAAATGTGGGCTGTCTGATTAGACCCCTGAGATCACAATAATCAGATCAGGGGAGATGCTTTTAGAACATGGATTTAAATATTCAGCACTTAGATATTCATCCTCCTACAGGGATGGTGGCTATGGTGACGGCTCCTGTGGACATTCCATTCCAGACACAATGGGCATCATCCCTAAAAACACTGCTCTGCATCACAGGCCATGTGAAATTGCTCTTCTTAGGTAGGAAAAAAAAAGCTGTTAAATTTCTCCAGATTCTCCAAGAAGCAAGCCCAGGAGTATATTGAAAACTGTCTCAGAATGTCTCTTTTGTAAGCTGTAATTTAATATTTTTCCTAGCATTTATTAAGGGTAAGTGGAAGAAACAGCGGAATGAGTAATGTTTCTGCAGCATGCACTAAACCATAGTATTTCTCAAAGTTCAAAAATGCAACATTCACGTGACAAAGTAATCCTAGAGTATTAAGGCAAGAAAATACTTATCTCTCCTCCCTGACATACATGCTTTCCATATAAAATAAGGAGAACTTTAGAACTTCTTTTTTTTTTCCTTTTCACCTTGGCTGCCAGGAAGCTCTCAGCTAAATTCAGTGTTCAACTTTTAGAGTTTCCTGGTGCAAAAATCTCTCTTCTTCCTCTTAAAAGTTCTGTTCTCCTTCTTCTTTTAAATCATCCACTTAACTTTCCTGTTGTATTTATGTTCATAAAAAGTTTGCTTCTACTTGTCCCACACCCCTCCTTCTGTGGTTCCCCTGAATGGGTGACGAAGAGTATCTCATGTGACTGGCCTAGCAGACATGAAGATGTGCCACTCAGGCTCCCTTCAGGAAAGGACTTGGCTTCTGGGCTGTGAGGAGGTTGGTTAGTCGACAGCCTCCAGCTCTTAGCTTCAGGGGCATGCATCTCATCTTTGAAGCCCAGGAAATGCTATTCTCATAGTGGTCCCAGCCCACGACTGAGCATGGCTGTGGTACAAGGGCCCAGCCATCCTTACCCAGTAGGGACTCATGTAATGCACAAGTGTTGTTCCGGGGCTCCCTCCAGGGCTGGCAGAGACCTTGCCAGGTGGCCTTGTGGTCTGAGGCTTCCTCTGCTCAATCCTGCTGCACCCTTTCCCTGCCCAGCTGTTACTCCCCAGGGAAACGTCTGTACTCCTAACTCCTTCTCAGCCTCTGTTTCCTGGAGAAGCCAACCTGCAACAACTAATTACTTGACAGGGCGAAATCATCAGTCAGCGTCACTCTATTTCCAACTTTGGAAGTGCCAAGCTGCTTTGGTTCTCACACCTTATCCTGAACTATCCCAGTAGTCCATAACTGCTCTCCTGGGTCCAGTCTTCTCGTGCCCTGTGGAGCTCCGACCATAACCCCCTCTGCACACTGCAGCATCAGCACCCATCTCACCAGTGCTCTTGATTCTAAAAGGCCCCTTGGCCTCTACACTCTGCAGAGTGAAGGTCAGGCTCCATGGCCCAGTCCATGGCTCTCCTTCAGCTTCTCTCCTGCTGCCCCCATTTTTGCATGCATCTCTCTTGGATGTGCAAACATGCATCTCAGCTTTCCTACACACGCTGTGCTTTCTTGGTTCTCTGCACTTGGCCGTGCCCTTCCCTCTGCCGGAAATGTCCTTCCTGCCATTCCTTGCCTGGCTAACTTCTCCTCCCTCCCGATGCCAGAGCCTAGGCTCTCTCAGCCCTCTGTGCTTTCCCACCTCGGTGCTTTCTCCCCACACTGTCATCGGCACCTCCTTTCCACCTGCTGTGAGCACTCTGAAGCCCAGTTCCTGGTGCCCGGTGGAGGGCAGATGCCAAGTTCGTGCTTGTTGATCTGAGCTGAACCAACCCAGCTGGCAAACCCACTGCCTTCCCTGAAAGCAGCATTTCTCCACCTTGGCACTTCTGACATCTGGGGCCAGAGAACTCTTTGTGATGGGAGCAGTCCTGTGCATTGTAAGGGGTTTAGCAGCATCCCCTGCCCTCTTACCCACTAGATGCCAGAAGCACCCCCTCAGTTGTGTCAATCAAAAATGTCTCCAAGCATTATTGAAAACAGCCAAGACATGAAACAACCCAAGTGTCCATTGATGGATGAATGGATACAGAAGATATGGTATATATATATATATATATATATATACACACACAAAACAACCCAAGTGTCCACTGATGGATGAATGGATACAGAAAATATGGTATATATATATATATATATATATATATATATATACACACACACACACCCCCCACACACAATGGAATATTATTCAGCCTTAAAAAAGAAGGAAATCCTGCTACTTGCAACAACATGGATGGACCTTGAGGGCATTATGCTGAGTGAAATAAGTCAGACGGAGATCTGACTTATGATCTCAGTTATATGTGGAATCTAACTCTCTCCACCCCAAACCAAGCTCATAGACACAGACAACAGATTGGTGGTCGTCAGAGGAAGGAGGCGGTAGGTGAGTGAAAAGGGGGAAGGTGGTCAAAAGGTACAAACTTCCAGTTAGAAAATACGTAAGTCCTGGGGATGCCATGGACAGTACGGTGACTATAATTAATAATACTGTATTGAAAAAAAAATAATACTGTATTGGATATTTGAAAGTTGCTAAAAGAGTGTGTCAAGCGGGGGCCTCAGAGAGCCTTGTGGCCTGGCACAGGGGCTCAGAGGCCCCTCCCAGGTGGGAGACCCCCATAGATGTCCACCAATACTAAGGAAAGCTTGCTTTGCTCAAAACCTGCCCCTGGCACCTGGCTGGACACAGAGTCCTTTGGGGCAGGAAGGGGGTGAGTGGCTTCCTTAGGTAAATTTTAATGTCCTCTTTTCCCTGGAGGCCATGAGCCTGTGGTCAAGGGGGGACATGGCTTTGAATCCTCAAGGCCAGCAGGTCTATGGCCAGGCCAGTGACCGCAGTCCAGGATGTCTTGCGGCGGCAGGGGGGGGTTTGGCTTTGCCTGGCTCTGCTGATTGGCAGACAATTGAGTTTCAGGTATCCCAGGCATATCATCAACTCTGATCAGTTCTACAGAACACAGAGCCCTTGCGGGGGACAGCACTGGCCTTTTAAAGGGAAGGTCTCAGGCCTGGTTGATGGAAGTCACAGGCCATTCAGAGCCAGTGCTCAGCACGAGCTTACTGAGTGAGCATCTACTAGGCTTCAGGCACTGTGCTAAACAAAAGCCACAGACCCTGCACCGGCGAGGTGGTGTCCCCATCACATCACATTTCCTAACAAGCTTTTGTAGAATTCTAATCCCAAGAGAGGCTCCATGGAAACCAGATTCCTTGATCAGAGAAGTTTAGTGTCATTGCATGAGCACTCTGTCTCTTGGTGGTTCAAACTTCACATTAGAATAATAAAGGTTCTGATAAGTCCTGCAGGAAAGACACCCATTTAGTTTTGTTTGGCTTCACTTTTCCCAAATGTATTTGCTGGGGCACCTACTAACAACCTGCAGAAGTACATCAAGAAGTGTGATTCTAACTTTATATGGCACGTATCACAGAGGCAGTGAATCCAGGACATCCTGGGAGCCTGGAGGGGGAATCTCACGGACGGCATTGAACAGAGAGAGGAGGCAGACATCATCAGACAAAAGGCTATTTTGTCTTTTAGGAGGCACTTTGAAGAGCAGAAAAAGTCTGAGGTAGGCAGAATAATGACCCCCCAAATCAGTCCATGTTCTAATCCCCAGGACCTGTGAATATGTTAGCTTTCATGGCCAAAGGGACTTTGCAGATGTGATTAGGTTAAGGACCTTGAGATGGGGAGGTTACCCTGGATTATCTGGGTGGGTCCAATGTCATCACAAGGGTCCTTATAAGAGGGAGGCAGGAGGGTCAGAGTGACAGAGAAAGAGAAGTGACCATGGAAACAGAGGTTGGAGGAGGGATGCACTTTGACGAAGGAGGAAGGGGCCGTGAGCCAAGGAATGCAGGTGGCCTCTACAAGCTGGAAAAGGACAGGAATGATTCTCCCCTAGAGCCTCCAGAAAGGAACACAGCCCTGCTGGCACCTTGATTTTAGCCCATTGAGTCCTATTTTGGAGTTTTGACTTCCAGAAATGTAGGATAATAAATTTATGTTTTAAGTCACTAAGTTTGTGGTCATTTTTTACAGCAGCAAAGGGAAACAAGTGCAGAGCCATTGAAATTAGATAGCTGTAGGTTCTACCTCACCACAACCACTCACTTTCTGTATGACATGGGAAAAGCATCTGACCTCTCAAGCCTTAGGTCTCATCTGTAAGGTAGGGCTGAGGCCACCTATGTCTCCAGGTCACTATGACATCCACCTGGGGGAGCGTAGGCAGGGCACCAGCCTGGAGCCTGGTTCACTGCAGATGCCCTTCGGTGCCCCTTTTCAGGGACAAGTAACCCACTGGGAGGCTAGCGGGCATGAGTGAAACCAGCATCATGCAAAACCTAATAAGGGCAAATGTGGGGTATATCTGTCCAGTGCTGCCTGGGGTCTAGGAGGGAGGGTTTGGAAGGGAGGGGGGGCTGCAAACTCAGGCTGTGCAGCTGCCAGCCTGGTATTTAAGCACAAAGCCCTAGATGTCAGGCCCTGGCTTGGGTACCCATGGAAGGATCGCTCAGCCTCTCTGGGTCCCGTCCTCACCTCTAACACAGTGATGACACTCGTGCCAGCCTCTCAGGCTGTGAGGACTGGGTAGTGGGCACACATCTGGAGGGGTGTTTGTCTCACGTGTCACGTGTTAGCTGGACCCACGTAGACAACACAGGCCAGGAGCCTCCAAGGGACGGGTCTGGGAGACATTTTGTGGCTGGAGCCTGGATGGGCTCAGGGATTTGGAAGTGGGCAGCATGGCGATGGGGGATGCGGGTGATGAGCTGGAGGCTATGGGACCCTGCGAGCTCCTGTCCGCACTGTCGCAGAGGGCTGAGCCCACATTCTGCCCGCCCACGCTTCACACCGCAACACGAAATAAAGAGAAACAGGTGTTCTTGACCAGGTCCAACTCACAGCCCTGAAGTTTCCCAGATCAATGTTGCGCTGTCTGGAAGTGGTGCCCGAGCCTGGCAAACTTGGAGAAAGAGCTGAAGGTTAAGGGCAGCGTGATTCAGGCCCTGAAATACCCACAAAACGCCGCACCCTGAGTAAAAATGGGAAGAGGTGTGTGACGAAGAGGAAAGGGACAGGCCGTGCAGATGGGCTGAACTGGGTTCCACCCCGGATCTGCCGCCCATCAGCTGTGGAGCCTGCAGGCCTCCGGATCCTCACGCTCCCGCTTACTGGGGTTCCAGAGGGGTCACTGTGATGATCTGGTGCAGTGACACCTGCCAGTTCACCACACCTGTGATGGGTTGTGTAACGGTTGGGAGGTGCTTAAGAGCCCCAACTCTGGGGCCACGCTGCCTGGGTCTCCATCCCGACATCACCACTTTTCACCTAGTCTGATGCCAAGCCAGTTACTTAATGCTTCCGTGCCTTAGTTTTCTCATCTGTAAAATGAGCATAACAGCATTGGGGCTGCCAGTAGTATTAAACACCAGCAGTCACGAAGTCCTTAGTCCATATCCCCTCCCTCTTGCGTCTCCCTCCCACCCTCCCTATCCCACCCCTCTAGGTGGTCACAAAGCACCGAGCTCATCTCCCTGTGCTATGTGGCTGCTTCCCACTAGCTATCTATTTTACATTTGGTAGTGTATATATGTCCATGCCACTCTCTCACTTTGTCACAGCTTACCCTTCCATTCTCTAGTAGGTCTGTGTCTTTATTCCTGTCTTACCCCTAGGTTCTTCATGACATTTTTTTTTTTTTTGTGGTACGCGGGCCTCTCACTGTTGCGGCCTCTCCCGTTGCGGAGCACAGGCTCCGGACGCGCAGGCTCAGCGGCCATGGCTCACGGGCCCAGCTGCTCCGCGGCATGTGGGATCTTCCCGGACTGGGGCATGAACCCGTGTTCCCTGCATCGGCAGGTGGACTCTCAACCACTGCGCCACCAGGGAAGCCCATTTTTTTTTTCTCTTAAATTCCATATATTTGTGTTAGCATACGGTATTTGTCTTTCTCTTTCTGACTTACTTCACTCTGTATGACAGACTCTAGGTCCATCCACCTCATTACAAATAGCTCAATATCATTTCTTTTTATGGCTGAGTAATATTCCATTGTATGTATGTGCCACATCTTCTATATCCATTCATCCGATGATGGACACTTAGGTTGTTTCCATCTCCTGGCTATTGTAAATAGAGCTGCAATGAACATGTTGGTACATGACTCTTTTTGAATTATGGTTTTCTCAGGGTATATGCCCAGTAGTGGGATTGCTGGGTCATATGGTAGTTCTATTTGTAGTTTTTTAAAGAACCTCCAAACTGTCCTCCGCAGTGGCTGTACCAATTCACATTAGCACAAGCAGTGCAAGAGTGTTCCCTTTTCTCCACACCCTCTCCAGCATTTATTGTTTCTGGATTTTTTGATGATGGCTATTCTGACTGGTGTGAGATGATACCGCACTGTAGTTTTGATTTGCATTTCTCTAATGATTAATGATGTTGAGCATTCTTTCATGTGTTTGTTGGCAGTCTGTATATCTTCTTTGGAGAAATGTCTATTTAGGTCTTCTGCCCATTTTTGGATTGGGTTGTTTGTTTTTTTGTTATTGAGCTGCATGAGCTGCTTGTAAATTTGGGAGATTAATCCTTTGTCAGTTGCTTCATTTGCAAATATTTTCTCCCATTGGGAGGGTTATCTTTTGGTCTTGTTTATGGTTTCCTTTGCTGTGCAAAAGCTTTGAAATTTCATTACGTCACACTTGTTCATTTTTGTTTTTATTTCCATTTCTCTAGGAGGTGGGTCAAAAAGGATCTTGCTGTGATTTATGTCATAGAGTGTTCTGCCTATGTTTTCCTCTAAGAGTTTGATAGTTTCTGGCCTTAAATTTAGGTCTTTGATCCATTTTGAGCTTATTTTTGTGTATGGTGTTAGGGAGTAACCTAATCTCATACTTTTACATGTACCTGTCCAGTTTTCCCAGCAACACTCATTGAAGAGGCTGTCCTTTCTCCACTGTACATTCCTGCCTGCTTTATCAAAGATAAGGTGACCATATGTGCGTGGGTTTATGTCTGGGCTTTCTGTCCTGTTCCATTGATCTATATTTCTGTTTTTGTGCCAGTACCATACTGTCTTGATTACTGTAGCTTTGTAGTATAGTCTGAAGTCAGGGAGTCTGATTCCTCCAGCTCCGTTTTTCATTCTCAAGATTGCTTTGGCTATTCAGGGTCTTTTGTGTTTCCATACAAATTGTGAATTTTTTTGTTCTAGTTCTGTGAAAAATGCCATTGGTAGTTTGATAGGGATTGCATTGAATCTGTAGATTGCTTTGGGTAGTAGAGTCATTTTCACAATGTTGATTCTTCCAATCCAAGAACATGGTATATCTCTCCATCTATTTGTATCATCTTTAATTTCTTTCATCAGTGTCTTATAATTTTCTGCACACAGGTCTTTTGTCTCCTTAGGTAGGTTTATTCCGAGATATTTTATTCTTTTTGTTGCAGTGGTAAATGGGAGTGTTTTCTTGATTTCACTTTCAGATTTTTCATCATTAGTGTATCGGAATGCCAGAGATTTCTGTGCATTAATTTTGTATCCTGCTACTTTACCAAATTCATTGATTAGCTCTAGTAGTTTTCTGGTAGCATCTTTAGGATTCTCTATGTATAGTATCATGTCATCTGCAAACAGTGACAGCTTTACTTCTTCTTTTCCGATTTGGATTCCTTTTATTTCCTTTTCTTCTCTGATTGCTGTGTCTAAAACTTCCAAAACTATGTTGAATAAGAGTGGTGAGAGTGGGCAACCTTGTCTTGTTCCTGATCTTACTGGAAATGCTTTCAGTATTTCACCATTGAAGACGATGTTGGCTGTGGGTTTGTCATATATGGCCTTTATTATGTTGAGGTAAGTTCCCTCTATGCCTACTTTCTGGAGGGTTTTTATCATAAATGGGTGTTGAATTTTGTCGAAAGGTTTCTCTGCATCTATTGAGATGGCCATATGGTTTTTCTCCTTCAATTTGTTAATATGGTGTATCACATTGATTGTTTTGTGTATATTGAAGAATACTTGCACTCCTGGAATAAACCCCACTTCATCATGGTGTATGACCCTTTTAATGTGCTGTTGGATTCTGTTTGCTAGTATTTTGTTTAGGATTTTTGCATCTATGTTCATCAGTGATATTGGCCTGTAGTTTTCTTTCTTTGTGACATCTTTGTCTGGTTTTGCTATCAAGGTGATGGTGGCCTTGTAGAATGAGTTTGGGAGTGTGCCTCCCTCTGCTATATTTTGGAAGAGATTGAGAAGGATAGGTGTTAGCTCTTCTCTAAATGTTTGATAGAATTCGCCTGTGAAGCCTTCTGGTCCTGGGCTTTTGTTTGTTGGAAGATTTTTAATCACAGTTTCAATTACAGTGCTTGTGATTGGTCTGTTCATATTTTCTATTTCTTCCTGATTCAGTCTTGGCAGGTTGTGCATTTCTAGGAATTTGGCCATTTCTTCCAGGTTGTCCATTTTATTGGCATAGAGTTGCTTGTAGTAATCTCTCATGATCTTTTGTATTTCTGCAGTGTCAGTTGTTACGTCTCCTTTTTCATTTCTAATTCTACTGATTCAAGTTTTCTCCCTTTTTTTCTTGATGAGTCTGGCTAATGGTTTATCAATTTTGTTTATCTTCTCAAAGAATCAGCTTTTAGCTTTATTGATCTTTGCTATTGTTTCCTTCATTTCTTTTTCATTTATTTCTGATCTGATCTTTATGATTTCTTTCCTTCTGCTAACTTTGGGTTTTTTTTGTTCTTCTTTCTCTAATTGCTTTAGGTGCAAGGTTAGGTTGTTTATTCAAGATGTTTCCTGCTTCTTAAGGTAGGATTGTATTGCTATAACTTCCCTCTTGGAACTGCTTTTGCTGCATCCCATAGGTCTTGGGTCGTCGTGTCTCCATTGTCATTTGTTTCTAGGCATTTTTTAAATTTCCTCTTTGATTTCTTCAGTGATCACTTCGTTATTAAGTAGTGTATTGTTTAGCCTCCATGTGTTTGTATTTTTTATAGATATTTTCTTGTAATTGAAAAGATCTTTTCCTGTATCTAGTTTCATAGCATTGTGGTCAGAAAAGATACTTGATACAATTTCAATTTTCTTAAATTTACCAAGGCTTGATTTGTGACCCAAGATATGATCTATCCTGGAGAATGTTCCATGAGCACTTGAGAAAAATGTGTATTCTGTTGTTTTTGGGTGGAATGTCCTATAAATATCAATTAAGTCCATCTTGTTTAATGTATCAGTTAAAGCTTGTGTTTCCTTATTTATTTTCATTTTGGATGATCTATCCATTGGTGAAAGTGGGGTGTTAAAGTCCCCTACTATGAATGTGTTACTGTCGATTTCCCCTTTTATGGCTGTTAGTACTTGCCTTATGTATTGAGGTGCTCCTATGTTGAGTGCATAAATATTTAAAATTGTTATATCTTCTTCTTGGATCGATCCCTTGATAATTATGTAGTGTTCTTCTTTGTCTCTTGTAATATTCTTTATTTTAAAGTCTATTTTGTCTGATATGAGAATTGCTACTCCAGCTTTCTTTTGGTTTCCATTTGCATGGAATATCTTTTTCCATCCCCTCACTTTCAGTCTGTATGTGTCTCTAGGTCTGAAGTGGGTCTCTTGTAGACAGCATTTATATGGGTATTGTTTTTGTATCCATTCAGCCAGTCTGTGTCTTTTGGTGGGAGAAGTTAGTCCATTTACATTTAAGGTAATTATCTATATGTGTGTTCCTATAACCATTTTCTTAATTGTTTTGGGTTTCTTATTATAGGTCTTTTCCTTCTCCTGTGTTTCTTGCCTAGAGAAGATCCTTTAGCATTTGTTGTAAAGCTGGTTTGGTGGTGCTGAACTCTCTCAGCTTTTGCTTGTCTGTAAAGGTTTGAATTTCTCCATCAAATCTGAATGAGATCCTTGCTGGGTAGAGTAATCTTGGTTGTAGGTTTTTCTCCTTCATCACTTTAAATATGTCCTGCCAGTCCCTTCTGGCTTGCCGAGTTTCTGCTGAAAGATCAGCTGTTAACCTTATGGGGATTCGCTTGTGTGTTATTTGTTGTTTTTCCCTTGCTGCTTTTAATATGTTTTCTTTGTATTTAATTTTTGACAGTTTGATTAATATGTGTCTTGGCGTGTTTCTCCTTGGATTTATCCTGTATGGGACTCTCTGTGCTTCCTGGACTTTATTAACTATTTCCTTTCCCATATTAGGGAAGTTTTCAACTATAATCTCTTCAAATATTTTCTCAGTCCCTTTCTTTTTCTCTTCTTCTTCTGGAACCCCTATAATTCGAATGTTGGTGCGTTTAATGTTTTCCCGGAGGTCTCTGAGACTGTCCTCTGTTCTTTTCATTCTTTTTTCTTTATTCTGCTCTACAGTAGTTATTTCCGCTATTTTATCTTCCAGGTCACTTACCCGTTCTTCTGCCTCAGTTATTCTGCTACTGATCCCTTCTAGAGTATTTTTAATTTCATTTATTGTGCTGTTCATTGTTGCTTGTTTCATCTTTAGTTCTTCTAGGACCTTGTTAAATGTTTCTTGCATTTTCTCTATTCTATTTCCAAGATTTTGGATCATCTTTACTATCATTATTCTGAAATCTTTTTCAGGTAGACTGCCTATTTCCTCTTCATTTGTTAGGTCTGGTGGGTTTTTATCTTGCTCCTTCATCTGCTGTGTGTTTTTCTGTCTTCTCATTTTGCTTATCTTACTGTGTTTGGGGTCTCCTTTTCGCAGGCTGCAGGTTCACAGTTCCCGCTGTTTTTGGTGTCTGTCCCCAGTGGCTAAGGTTGGTTCAGTGGGTTGTGTAGGCTTCCTGGTGGAGGGGACTAGTGTCTGTGTTCTGGTGGATGAGCCTGGATCTTGTCTTTCTGGTGGGCAGGTCCACGTCTGGTGGTGTGATTTGGGGTGTCTGTGGACTTATTATGATTTTAGGCAGCCTCTCTGCTAATGGGTGGGGCTGTGTTCCTGTCTTGCTAGTTGTTTGGCATAGGGTGTCCAGCACTGTAGCTTGCTGGTCGTTGAGTGAAGCTAGGTGCTGGTGTTGAGATGGAGATCTCTGGGATATTTTCGCCATTTGATATTACATGGAGCCGGGAGGTCTCTTGTGGACCAGTGTCCTGACGTTGGCTCTCCCACCTCAGAGGGGCAGGAAACCATGCTGGGGGAACAGAGCATGTGGCGTGGTGTTGGCGTTGTCCTGCAGCCAGTGAATGGCTGCCACCACTGCCCTGTCATCACCAGAATCCTACCAGCTCTGGGCAGGTGCTTACGCTGGTGTGAGGCTTATGACCTGTCATACCAGAGGCTGGGTCTTATTCAGGGCCTGGTATGCAGCAGGTGCTCAAACTACGTTGGATAAACGTAACTGGACCCTACTCATATTTGCTAATGTTTAGTCCAGAGGAGAGGGTGCTCTGGGGGGAGAGGCCTGGATGTGGGTGGGGTTGGTCTTGTTCTCCTTGGCCCTGAGCCAGACAAGGACCCAGGGCAGCAGCTGTGATGCATCGGATGTCAGGTCGTCACAAGAAAGAACTGTCTGATTGATGTGTTCAGGGGTGGGCTGGGCGGTCTCTTGAGCTGTGAGTTCCCCATCCCTGGAGGTAAGCAAGGAGAGGCCTGATGACCACCTGTCAGAAATGTTGTGGGAGGAACTCAGGCATTAAACAGGAAGACGGACAAGCTCTCTAAAGCAAGTGTAGAACCCCAGAATCATGCAGCTTCTATGGGAGACTGGGGCGTGGCATCTGTGGGGTGGAGGGGGAAGCAGGGGGACCGACAGACACATGCAGTCATAACTAGCTGTCTGTCGAGAGAGAAGAAAGGGCTTTAGAAACTGGTCGTCTATGAGCCATTTCAAAAAGTCATTTTCTATGGTACACAACCCTCCCAGAGGAGTCCGTTGGCTTGAATCTCCAAGCCATTGCAATAGTTCATCCCATCTACCCCAGGGCCTCCCCTCCGGCTCAGCCTCCCACCTCGCCCTGGCTTCCGGACTCACACCTCATTCATATTCCTGGCCGTGTTCCAGAGAACTTGAAAAAAGAATGAGAATTTGCATTTCCCAAGTGGAAAGAAACCCCTCTGGGAGGCACGGTCAACTCCCGGGCTGGGAAAGGGACCCGTTATGTAACCAGATCTTGTACCAGTTAAAGACTCGCCTTTATTCAAGGGGACTCAGGACACCTGGCAGGCCTGAGGAGTCTAACATTTATTGTGTGCCTAATGTGTGCCAGACTCTGGGCTGGGTGTCTTACAGACTTCACTTCGATTCCTAGTGTGGTTTGGTCCCCTGAGCCTCAGGAAATTAGGAAATACGCCGGAGATCCCAGGTCGAAAGGGAGACAGTCAACGTTCCAACCTGCATCTGTCTGACCTTTCTTTCCGCACACCTCAAAGGATGACGAAAAGAAACTGCGGAGCTGAGAAGCTACCGGAAGCAAATTCAGTTCATTTCAATTAACCTGCGGCTTCTGAGAGCTTGTGATGTACAGCGGGTGCAGAGGTCTACTGCGCTAAGGAAAGAAAAAGGCGCGGTTTCTGCTCGAAGGAGTTCTCTCAAGTGGGAGTCAGAATGCAACTCACTGCCACTCCAGGCGAACAGTGATGGATGCGGGGTCTGCAGGAGCCTCAGAAAACCCCTGCCATTTAACAGATGGAGAAACCAAGGCTCACTGGGATGACGTGATGTGCCTGTGTCACACAGGAGAGCTGGCGTTTCCACTGCTACACTGCCTCTGCCCACAGGGGTGATGCAAGCCTAGCTCAGAGGATGGTGATGGGAGGCAGTTACAGACAGCAGGCCTCCTGGTATCACCCAAGCTTGTTCATCTTGCATAACTGAAACTTTGTGCTCATTGATAGTAACTTTCCACCCCCCTTCCCAGCACCCCGGTCCCTGGCAATCACTATTCCACAGTTGGATTCTATGAATTTGACTCCTTTAGATCTCTCATGTAAGTGAGATCATGCAGTATCTGTCCTGTGACTGGCCGATTTCTCTTAGCCTAATGTCCTCCAGGTTCATCCATGTTGTCACATATTACAGGATTTCCTTCTTTTGTAATGCTGAATAATATTCCATTGTATGTATACACCACATTTTCCTGACCCATCCATCCAACAATGAACATTTAGGTTGTTTCCACGTCTCGGTTATTGTAAACAGTGCTGCGGTGCTAATAGGAATAGGAGTGCTAATACCCCTTTGACATCTTGATTTTGATTCTTTTGGATGAAATTCCAGAAGTGGAATTGCTGGATCATACGGTAGTTCTAGTTTTCATTTTTTGAGCAACCTCCAAACTGTCTCCTGCAGCAACTACCCCATTTTGCATGCCAACCAACCGTGTGCGAGGGTGAAGGTTTCCAACTTCTCCACTTCCTCACCAATACTTGTTGTCTTTTGTTAATAGCCATCCTGACAGGTGTAAGGTGATGTCTCATTGTGGTTCTGATCTGCATCTTCCTGATGATTAGTGACATTGAACTACATATGTATACATACGCCATTTGCATGTCTTCTTTGGAGAAATGTCTATTCATGTCCTTTTCCCCTTTGAAAGATCAGATTACTCATTTTCTTGGTTTGTTTGTTTGTTTTTGCTTTTGAGATGTAGAAGTTCCTTATTTATTTTGGAGATTAACCCCTTATCAGATATATGGTTTGCTAATCTTTTCTCTCATTCATGTATTATTATTATTATAATAATAATCTCATGATTATTACCTTTGCATTGAGGAAGCTTTTTAGTTTAATATAGTTCCCCTTGTCTATTTTTGCTTTTGTTTCCTGTGTTTTTGGTGTCAAATTCAAGAAAATCATTATCAAGACCAATGTTGTGAAAATTTCCCCTGTTTTCTTCTAGGAGTTTTATATTTTCAGGCCTTACGTTTAAGTGTTTGCTTCGTCTGGAGTTGATTTTTGTGTATGGTGTACAATAAGGGTCTAACATTCTTTCACATATAGTGATCCAGTTTTCCCAACACTATTTGTTGTAGATACTTTAGCCCATAACTAACATCATACTCAATGGTGAAAAACTGAAAGCTTTTCCTCTAAGAATTGGAAGAAGGAAAGGATGTGACTCTCAACCACTTCTATTCAGAAGCCCTCACCAGAGCAGTTAAGTGAGAAAAAGAAATACAAGTCATTGAAATCAGAAAGGAAGAAGTAAAACTGTCCTTGTTTGCAGACAACATGACCTTATATATAGAAAATCCTAAAGACTTCACCAAAAACTGTTAAAACTAAAAAGTCGATTCAGTAAAGTTGAAGGATACAAAATCAACATACAAAAATCAGCTGTGCTTCGACACACTGACAATGAATTACTTAAAAAGGAAATTAGGAAAACAATCCCATTTGCAAGTATCAAAAAGAGTAAAATACTTAGGAATAAACTTAACAAAGGAGGTGAAAGGCTTTTACACTGAAAAAACATTGATGAAAGACACAAATGAATGGAAAGATATTCCATGATCATGGATTAGAAGACTTGATGTTGTTAAAATGTCCATACTACCCAAAGGGATCTACAGATTCAATGAAATCCCTATCAAAATCCCATTGGCATATTTTACAGAGATAGAAAAAAATAATCCTATAATTCATATGTAACCACAAAAGACCATGAATAGCCAAAACAATCCTGAGGAAAAAAACAAAACTGGAGGCATCACACTTCCTGATTTCAAAATATATTACAAAGCTAAAGTAATTAAAACAGTATTGTACTGACACAAAGACAGACAATAGACTAATGAAACAGAATAAAGAGCCCAGAAATAAACCGCTGCATATATGGCCAACCGATCTTCACTCAAAATGGAATAAAGATATAAACATAAGATCTGGAACTGTAAATACTCCTAAAAGAAAATGGAGGGGAAAAACTACATAACATTGGTTTTGGCAAGGATTTTCTGGATATGACACCAAAAGCAAAATTAGACAAGTGGGATTATATCAAACTAAAAAGCTATAGTAATCTAAATAGTATGGTACTGGCATAAAGACAGACATACAGACCAATGGAATAGAACAAAGAGCCTAGAAATAAACCCATGCATATAGGATCAACTGGTCGAAACAATCTGTGGCTTTGAAATGGGAAAAATGGCAATGGGACCAAAGGCTCACATTGGAGTGAGAGAGAGCTGGGCTACAGCAGATTCCCTCCCTATATAACCTGGAGAGTCACTTGGCAGCTAAAACCTCAGTTGCCTTCTGTAAGGAACTGGAGTTAACATCAACACCAACAAGACTAACCAACATTCATGGAAGGCTGCTCTGTGTGTCAGAAGGTACTTGTAAGAATCAACTGACACGGTGTATAATAGGTGAATTATCCCTGGTGAACGATAGCTATTAGAAGTAGCTTTTGGAGGTAGAAATAGTGGAAATACTTGTTAAAAACAAACAAACAAGAAAGCAAATGACAACAAAAATGGGCTTCCTCCCCGGTCAGTGTCTGTCTCACCCAGCCACAGGTATTCACTGGTTTATGATCAACCCCTCCGACTGTGGATGGATTCCTGCCCTGTCTCCCTTCACCTAGTTCATGTCAACACATCTTTTCACCCCAGCTCAATTGCCACCTCTTCCAGGAATCTCTCCCTGATCTCCCTCTAATCATCCCAAAGGAGCTCCACACTCCTCTCTTTGTAGCTCCTGGCCTGGGGCAATCTCACACTAGTCCTGAGGTTTGCCTGGCTCCTGTCGGGCTCTCTCACTGAATGCTTGCTTCAGGACCAGGGGTCCTGTCTGGTTTTGCTCCATATTTTATCCTTCAGGCTTAGCACTGTACCTGGTACACAGTAAAAACTCCAAAAATAAATGGGCATCGAATGAGTGGTGACCTAGTTTACTCACAATGCAGACTCTATTACAATGGGCTTCTCTAAGCTGCACTTCAGACTTGCACCTTCAGCTCCTACAGAGGGTCTGTATAAAAAAAGAAAGCATAGAAAAATATCATTTTCAGTTGCTTTAACTTTAGTTCAAGGCTCTATTATGAGTCCCAAGACCCCCCTCTGGAGGGTCCCTTGTAATAAACGGTTTTTCAAGTCGTGTGTAAGTAAAGTCTCTCTCTCCTGAGAAATTGATCTGCGTCTCCTAAAGGGAGAGCCTGTGGACGCCCCAGTGCCTTTCTTGCCCTGGCTGCCAGGACGCTCAGAGACTAATTTGGTTCCTCCTCCTAGAAAAACAACAGAAATTCTTCCCACGATGTAGGCGATTTCCAGGCACTGTTCTAAGCCTTTTGTGTGAACCAAATCATTTAAAGGTTCAAAACAATCCAGTGAGGTTAGTGCCACAGAGAAAGGCTCCAAGATAAAGGCTGCACATAACCAGGAAATGGCAATGAAGGAGTATGAACCCCAGCAGCTTGGCTCAGAAAATCTGAGCTCTTAACCTCCATGGTGTGCTACCTCCACATAGCTCTGTGCAACCTGGTAGGGGTTCTTCCTTCTCCTTCCAGGGCCCCGAGTTTCATCTGTAACACACACACACACACAAACACACACACACACACACGTGCACGCACATGCGCTCACTTGCTTATAAGCTGCCTCAATTTTTTCCTTGACTCCTATAAAGTAGAAGATGGAGTGGCTAACACGTAATAAAAAGAGAAAAAAAGAAGCCTCTAGGGTGTGGTGTGGCAAGGCCACTTGACCTTTAACCTCCAGCTTCTTCATCCCTACGATAAGGACCATGTGTCCAGGTTCCCTCACAGCTTTGTGGTACTTACTCTCCCATATGCCAAATACAAGGGATTGTAAAAGTTATGGCCACTCTTTCTCCAATAAACCACTGATATGGGAGCAAAAAGCTAGTGGCAGGGTGATCATGGTTGTCTAGCAGGTTAGAATCACTGGGGTCACTGTCAAATGCAGGCTGGTCCTCCCCTGAACTTGGCCCGAAGCTCATCTCCTGCGCCTTTGGGGATGGGAGGGGGCGATGAGAGTACAGTGGACGTGGGCCAGGAGAAAGGGCCCGGACGCTGCTCAGCCACTGACTTGCCTGGGGCCTCAGGCAAGGCGCTCACCCCTCTGGGTCTCAGTCTGCAAAATGAAGGCGGTGCATCAGCTTTGGCTTCTTTCTATTTCCTGAGGCTGGAGGAAGGTCTAAGCTGAGCTGAGCTACTCTCCTCCAGACGCGTTCCATTCGAGCCAAACTTTGTCCTCATGCTTTTTGGTCAACAATGTATGACCCAGATTCTGTGGTTTTATAAACAAAAAGTCAGGCAAGCTTGGGTTCAAGAACCAGCCCCACCACTTACCAACTGAGTGACCCTTAGCAGGATGCACCAACCTCCCTGAGCCTCTATTTTCTCACCTGTAAAGTGGGGGTGAGTACGCAGATCTCTTAGTTGAGGAACGGTGTAACGGGCGAGCCACTGGGATGGGCCCGGGTGCCGCAGGTCCTTAGCACGTGACAGGCCCTCTCCTCCCTTCTCTCGGGCCACTGCACAAGAGTTAGGACGCCTTCCACCTGTGCACCTGTGTTTTAAGCAGGGCTCGTGTATTTGTCCATTTATTCAACACACGTTTATTGAGCACCTACAATATACCAAAAGCTAGCTCTCTGTGAGCCCTAATCTCAAGTGCTTGAGGTTTGACCTTAGGGAAGGGCAGCCTTCAGGTCGTGCATCAGTCTCCATGTCTGACAACAGCTTCACTTTGAACTGGAGCCTATCCTGAACACTTCCATGATGTTCCACGTCCGGTTCCTTCCCTCTTGGCGCACGTTCAGACATCCCTGCCTGCACAGCCTTCCCTGCCACCGCGAGTGACAGCAAGGAGTCTCGAAATGGGGTGACTTCGTATATATACACATGCTTTGCTTTAACCTGCAAAACGTCTACCCTGAGGAAGACCTCTCCAGGGCAGAGGTAGAAACTATCAAGGCAAAAACATCAGAAAGTCCAAATTCTCTGAAACATCTCCCTGCTAAAAATGGCTGGTCTGCATCCTACAGGTCCCTCACTCCTGTCTCCCCCTCTTAGCTTTCTTCTCTTCCATGTTCCCGGGGCAACTAAGCCTCCTGTCCAATTGCCATGAACAACTCCAGGTGTGAAGCACAGAGCTTCGAGAAGCAGTGTGCTCTGGAGACCAGAGGACACACTGTGCTGTGAGGTGGTATACTCTGTACTCTGGTTTCGTTCATTCTTTCAACAACTGTTTAATGAGCACTTACTACGTGCCAGGCTCTGGTCTAAGTGCTGGTGTTCTCTGCAAAGAATAAAATAGGAAAAGTCTCTGCCCTCAGGGAGCTTTCATTGGAGTAGAGGAGACAGATGCTAAACAAATTAACGTAGAACTATGTAAGTTCCGGTAGCTGATAAAGTTCCAGTAAAAGAAGAAAACTAAATCAGGGTGAGTGATAGTGAAGAGAGGAGGATGCTGTTTGAGCTACTGTAATTGGGAAGATGTTTCTGAAGAGATGCCACTGCAGCAGAGAACTCAGTGAAGTGAGGGCGCGGGGCCAGGCAGATACCTGGGGGAAGAGCCTTCCAGGCAGAGCAGCAGGTGCAAAGGCCCGAGGGTGACATGTGCCGGGAGCATCCCACCATTTACTAGTTGAGTCAGATCCTGCCCACTGGGACTCAGTCCCAAATCACACTTTTAGAATCTCTCCTGGGTCCCTGGGGCTAGAAGCCCGCAGACCACATTCCCAGGACTCCGTGCTAGCCCACTCCTGTTAGAGTCCACCCATAAGAGGCACTGATGTGCACCGAAGACAGGAGGAAAAAGACTTTCTTCTGCATCTGGTTGAACCTCTGGCACCGTGAGTGGTGGCAGCTCCTGCTCAGTCTCAGAGACAGAGGCTCTTGTGTCCCCCCTGGCGATGACACCCGCCACATTCGTGCCAGCAGCTCTAGCATTTGCTCTGCAGCGGAGATGGGCTGCCTGTGGATTCAGGGAGGAGGGGGGACTCGGGGCTCGAGCCTGAGTGGTGACCCTGGGGGACCCAGCCTGCTCCTCCGCTCCAGCACCTTGGCAACCATGTCCTGCATTCCACGCCTCTCTGTCTGAAATGTTATTCCTATTGTTCCTGTGTCCTGAGGGTGACGTTGACCAGTGTATCGACCTGCTCAGGGACCATGACGTCATCTCCCTGAATCTCTCTGAGTCTTAGTCTCCTCATCTGTATAATAAGGAGTAGAAACTTTGTAGGCCTTTTTTTTGGGTGAGGCTTAAGGCAATGGCTGCAGTATACATACCTCTGTTAGTTTCCCATGGCTGCTGTAACAAATTACCACAAATTTAAAACTTGGGGGCTTAACACAATACAAAGTATCATCTTACAGTTCTGGGGATCAGAATCTGAAAAGGGTCTCACTAGACCGCAAGCAAGGTGTTGTCAGGGTTGAGTTCTTTCTGGAGGCTCTAGGGGAGCCTTGCCTTTTCTGGCTGAGGCTGCCTGCTTTCCTTGACTCACGGCCCCTTCCTCCATCTTCAAAGCCAGCAACCTTGTGCCAAAACCTTCCCATACAGCTGTCTGCAGGCTCTCTCTCTTCTGCCTTACTTTTCCACTTATAAGCATCCTTGTGATTACACTGGGCCCACATGGATAACCCAGGATAATCTCTGCATCTCAAAGTCAGTCGACTAGCAACCTTCATTCCACCTGCATTCTTAATTCCTTTGCCATGTAACTTAACCTGTCCATAGGTTCTAGGAAGTAGAGGATGTGGACACCTTCTGGAGATGGGGGCATCATTATTCTCCCTCCCACACTAGCACACGATAGAAACTCATATGATAGAAACCATTTTGAGCCCATTTTATTTAGTGCCATCTCACTTGGGTGGGAACAGGACACTCCAGCAATGGCATTTGTGACCACCCTGTAGTGTGAGCCCATGAGTGGTAGCAGACCCTGGGTGCCTGTTTTCCAGGAGCCCTGGGCGCAACCCGAGATCCTGCCCCAATGTGCCAGATCCTGACCATGGAGCCTGCAGCTGGACCAGCCTACAGAAATTAACTCGTCCGTCCTGATTACACAGGTGGGGAAACCACAGCCCAGAGAAGCAGCACAGCAGGACCAGGGCTCCTGATGCCAGCAAGGGTGTAACACCGGATTCTGGGGTCTCTCTTGGTGCCTGCTGTCTATAAGGGCTTGACAAGACTGATACCCAAGAAATAATTAGCAAGGATGTTCAGAGGATGCACCTGCTGTTCCAGGAGTCACACGGCCGATCATTCCTAGCTGCATCTCCCTGGCAGGCCGCCCAGGCAAAGCTGATGAGTCCCGGAGCCCAGGTCTGGGACTTGAAAGTCTCTATTCCACTGCTTCCGGCAGGGAGCTCTGTGGCTCACAAAATATTTAAAAGGACATTGTTGCTATTTCATTAAACACCCAGTGTACGAAGAACGAGTTTTGGGATATGTGGGGATCTGTTTGGGGATGTGTTCTGTGCCCACCAAGCACGTTCATGAATTCTTCATCTCTGAGTCCCGAGAGTGGGTAAATGTCTTCTGCTGCCCCCTCTTAGAAAATGGGGTGATTCTTGTAGAACCCTCAGCATTAGGGCCCCGTGAGACGTGAGGTGACAGGTAACTGGCAAGAATCTCCCTCTGGGAGTCAGGGGCCCTGGCATTTGAGCCCCTGCTCCATGGATGGTCAGGTGGCAGGGACGGTGAATGCCAAACTCCTCTGGGTTGAGTTGCTCGGCTGTGGGAAGGAGAGGCCAAGCTGCCTTCTCCCTGCCCAGGAATTTGGTGAGACTCACTATTTTTAATGACTTTCACAGGTGAATGCTCTTCAACAGTTTGGACCACGCATTCAAGTCCTTGATTTTTTTTCTTATCTATTCGGCACGCAGCTAAGTGGAAGTCTATGTTGGATGCCGGGGAAGGGGGAAGGTAGGGGGTGTGATGCTCAGCACTCAAGGAGATGCGGTCCCTGCCAGGGAGAGTGACATAAACAGCAGGTGACTCTACTGTGTCACCAGTACCAGGGTGAGATGACTAGGGGAGTGAGGGATGGGGTAGGGCTGAGACGGTCAGTGTTGTGTGTCAACTTGGCTGGGCCACAGAAAGCAGATATCTGGTCAAACACCAGTTTAGCTGAGGGTGACATTTACATCAGTAGACTTTGAGTAAAACAGATGGTCCTCTGGAATGTGGGTGGGCCTCACCCAATCAGGTGAAGGCCTTAAGAAGTAATGACTAAGGTCCCTGAGGAAGAGGGAACACTGCCACCAGATGGCCTCCAGACTCGAGATGCAGCATCAGGTCTTCCCTGGGTCTCCAGCGCCCACAATCACATGTGCCAATTTCTCAAACTAAATCTCTCTCTCCCCCCCTCTACACACACACACACACACACACACACACACACACACACACCATATTGGCTCTGTTTCTCTGGAGAGCGCTGACTAGTACAGGGGCCACCCTGACCACCTTGGGACCCCAGGGAAGACGTCACTCTGTCTCACTCCTCCTCTGAGTGCACTGTTCTAGAGGCGTGTGGCCTACCACACAGTGGCGGCAGGAGGACATGCTCACAGACCCTCAACTACAGGGCTGGACCTGACCAAGGGCCACAGCCCCTGGGCTCTGTAATCCCTCACCCCGGGTGTCCAGGCCAGGCTTTGGGGGGCAGCTCACAGCCACTGGCGGAACACAGCCAGGCAACTAAGGCGGCCTTGCTCCTGGGACACACACAGGGCTCCTCTGGGGCTGACCTTGGCTGGAGGACGTGTCAGGGCCTTGCTGAACCTTCCCTGTCCTGTGCAGCACCTAGACCCTTCTGCCCAAGCCCTGTCCCTCTCTTCTCCACCGGGGGTTGGGCTGGTCCCATGCCTGTGATCTCTCCACCTCCCCTAGTCCCTCCACATTCCCTTCACATGCACTTATGCCAATAAGTTCCTGCCCACTGGTCCACCTGGTGTCTGCTTCTTAGAGGACCCCGACTGACAGTTGGCAGCCCAGACACTGAATTTGGAACCCCTCAGTGGGCTGCACTGAGCCTCCTGGCATAAGTAGGAATAAGCTGGGCAAGAAGGAAGGACAAGCATATTCAACAAGGCGGCCATCTCCTGGCCTCTCCACAGCCCTTTGAGACAGGTCTGGTATGACAAGATGACATGGAAGGTCTTCCCAAGGCCCAGGACCTCTCTGCATGACCCCAAGTTCTCGGCTGTGTCCAGGATGCTCATGGCCTGTATGGGCAGTTGTTTCCTTCCCTTCCTGGACAAGGACCTACCTGATAAAAAACAAGTGTTTGTTGACTGACTATTTTGGCCACATGCTTATAATGACCACAGCCGTTGTTGCTGCAGTGTTTTTACACACTGCAAATTATTCTCACATCCATGATCTTATTTCATCATCCTTCCGGTCCCTGGAGATAGGCATTTGTGCTATTCCCATTTCACAGATGAGGAAACTGAGCCTCATCTGAGACGATGGGCAACTTTCCTGGGCTCACAGGGCTATCATGTGGAGAAGCAGAGACTGGAACCCCAGAGGCTGGGCTCCTTCTTTGGAGCCCACATACCATGGCTTCCAAAGAGCCTGGGAGCATCGAACAGAAGCAGTGATGTTACCGGTATAAAGAAGGAAAGAAAAGTGTGTAAACTTAACGGCTGACACCAGAATGTCTTTCAAGGAAAGAACTGTCTTCACTGAGAAAAATATTTTGATAAGTGCCTAGAGTAGGAGGGTTTGCTGAACGTTTGCATGGTGGCTGGCTCCAGGTTCAGAAGGGAGGGAAGCTGTTCCACACACTAGAAGAAGAAATTGGAGCTCAGGGGCCCTCTGAGCAGGCAGAGTGGACGAGCAGAGATAAGAGGGGAAAACAGAGGCTGGTGAGAGGCAGGAAGTCGGGCACCTTGGGTAGCGCGCCCCTCCGGAAACCCTCCAGTGATCCTGTGGGCGTGACTGCTGCTGTGCCGTTTGAGGAAACCAAAGTAGGTGCTAAAGTTCAAGTTGGGGTTATTAGGCTGTAAGACAGGGCAGCATGCAAGAATGCTGGTGCCCAAGACAGCTCGAAGCCCAGAAATGCTCAGGACTTCAGAGACATTTGAAGAAGCCTTTGAACATCCTCATGCTGTGGAATTGAGGGGATAGGCAATTCCTCCCAGCACTGAGGGGCACGGGGACCCCCAGCAGACCCTGGGGCTGCACAAGGATGGCACCGACCACAGGCACAATGTAGAAAACATCCTTTGCTTTCCTGGAACCCTCTGTGATTCTCTAAATTTAAAGTGAGTGTAAAATAACAAATGTTGGCAAAGGTGTGGAAAAAAGGGTACCCTCGTACACTGTTGGTGGGAATGTAAATTGGCGTAGCCATTGTGGAAAATCATATGGAGGTTTCTCAAAAAACTAAAACTACCATATGACCCAGCAATCCCACTCCTGGGTATATATCCGAAGAAAAACAAAAACCCTAATTCGAAAAGATACATGCACCCCAATGTTCCTAGCAGCATTATTTACGATAGTCAAGGTATGGAAGCAACCTACGTGTCCATCGACAGATGAATAGATAAGGAAGATGTGCTATATACATACATACAATGGAATACTACTCAGCCATAGAAAAGACTGAAATTTTGCCATTTGCAGAAACATGGATGGACTTGGCGGGTATTATGCTGAGTGAAATAAGTCAGACAAAGACAAATACTGTATGATCTCACTTATATGTGGAATCTAAAAAGTACAACAGACTAGTGAATAAAACAGAAAAGAAGCAGATTCACAGATATAGACAACAAGCTAGTGGTTACCAGTGGGGGAGGGGCCTTAAAGGGGTGGGAGAGGGTGAGTACAAACTATCAGGTGTAAGATAGGCTACAGGGACGTACTGTACAACACAGGGAATAGAGCCAATATTTTGTAATAATTTTTAATGGAGTGTAACCTTCAAAAAATTGCATGAAAAATTTAAAAAGTAATCTATGCAAGAAATTAAAAAACAAAAAAATAAAGTGAGTGCAAGTGGCTAACTCTCAGTCTCTCGCTCTTTGGAATGAAGATGTGCCTTTGTGCTCTGGGAGCTTGGGGCTTTTACACGGTGGTTTCTGAGCTGTGTTTTGCTGCTGCTGTGGACCCCTGGGTGTTTTGTAGGAAGGTGCCTGTCTCCCTGGACTGCTGGTCCTTTGCTCTGCAGCCTGTCCCATCAGCGGGCTCTCCAGCCAGGGAATGCAGAGCCCTGGGAGACAGCTCGTCCAGGGGCAAAGTGGGGAGACGCTCAGAGGTCATTCATCGCTACACCGTACAAGTGAAGGCAGAGTGACAACAGGGGCGGGGCCCTGGTATTCCAGGAGCAGGTGACTGTGCTGTTGGGGGGCAGAGATAGGACCTCAGAGGGACTGCATCTCCTTCTTCTGCCACGTCCCTCTGCTGGGTCCAGGAGATGGTGCCATCTTTCTAGTTGGCAAGTGTGAGCCCAGGGCACTAAACGGCCCCCTTCTCTCTTTGGTGTCTCCAGGTGGACACAGTGTGGCCGTAAGCCTCTAGGCAAGAGCAGGGCTTGGGAGGGGCTGACCACCCCAGGGCTTCCTTCAGTTGGTACCTTGGTACCTTGGGTGACCACCTGGGTACTTGGCTTGGGTTTTGGTGGATGCATTTGGGGGGCAGGAAGCTTCAAGAGGACCAGCTCACCTTGCACATCCTCCCTTATCAAGAGCCCACCCAGCACAGAGCACAGCAGAAATCTCTATCCAGGCCAGCCTTCTTCCCTTCCTGTCCTACTTATCTCTATTCTTTCCACACTTTTGTGATCACATGGATTTATTTTATGTTCTATTTTTTCCCCACTGAGCATTATGTACTAGGCATGCTTTCACCATGCTACAATCATCTTATAACTGTTTGTTACATAAGTGAATCAAGTTGGCCTGGGGATAGGGTTTTTAGTTTCGAATACAGATGTGCAATGACTGACTTAACTGATCTCTGATGCAATCAGCACACATCTGGAGTTCAACACTGGCTCAAGTGTAGAAAATCACAATATGGCAGTGGACATTTTTCTGGCCCTTAAACCTAGCGACCAATGGATCAATTATTTTTTGCTTATTTTATTTGTCTCTATGTACATGCTGTGTCTTACAATTAGAAATACACTTAAACATACACTAAAGGCATCATACTGCCCTCTAGTGAATTCAGGACTGGAGTGAGGCAAACTGAGTTTGAACCTCATTTCTGTCTCTACTGGCCGTGGGACTGCAGGCAAGGGGCTCAACTTCTGAGTGTGGGTTTCCTATCTGCAGTCTCTGAGTTTCTGGAGACTTGTGATATTGGAGACAATGAAAGCAAGGCACTGGACTTGGAGCAAGCGCTCGATAAATTATAGCAAGAAAGTGGTGCATGGGAAAGAAAAAACTTTAAAAGCTTCATGCAGGGCTTCCCTGGTGGCGCAGTAGTTGAGAGTCCGCCTGTCGATGCAGGGGACACGGGTTCGTGCCCCGGTCCGGGAAGATCCCACATACTGCGGAGCGGCTGGGCCCGTCAGCCATGGCCGCTGAGCCTGCGCGTCCGGAGCCTGTGCTCCGCAACGGGAGAGGCCACAGCAGTGAGAGGCCTGTGTACCGCAAAAAAAAAAAAGCTTCATGCACACAGCCCTTTCACTCAGTTATTTGTTATAAATGGAAATCAGAATGCCCAACAATTTTGAGAATTCAAGTAAAAAAATGTTTAAACTACATTTAAAATGAAGGTAAAGTCATAGTTCAACCGGAACTGATTTTCCTTCCTTAACGTGATGTCTGAATTTCCTGTGCTACTCTAATAAATCACCACAAATAAATCACCACTAGGCTTAAATCAGTACAAACTTATTTGACAGTTCTTGAGGTCAGAGGTCCAAAATGGGTCTCACTGGGCCAAAATCAAGGTGTCATCAGGGCTCTGCTCCTCCTGGGGGCTCTAGAGGATGGTCTGTTCCCTGGCCTTTTCCAGCTGCTAGATGCTTCCTGCATTTCCTCAGTTCCTGGCCCCTTCCTCCACCTTCAAAGCCAGCAGCACAGTATCTTCAACCTGTCTCTGACTCTTAACACCTGCTTCTGTTCTCACAGCTCCTTCTCTGACCCTGACTCTCCCTCCTCCTTCTTTCACTTATAAGAAGACTTGTGATTACATTGGGTTCATCCAGATAACCCAGGATAATTTTCCCTACCTCAAGACCCTTAAATTAATCACATCTGCAAAGTCCCTCATGCCATGCAAGGTGACATTCACAGGTTCTGAAAATTAGGATGTGGGCATACTTGGAGGCCATTATTCTTCTGCCCATCCATGATAATATAAAAACAATAATAAGGAAACATGTTTAAGGCACAAACATGGGGGGGGTAAAAGCAGCCTCACAGATAAATCCACATGATGGTCCCCCCCTGTAAACATGATGGAAATGTCATGGAAAAAGACAGGAAAAGCTCAGGTATAAATGACGATTGACTTTTTAGAGAGTTGTGCGTGGTTTTTCCCCAACATTAAACACATTCTCCATTCCCAGAGCAAAAGATTTCAAATCACTTTATCCATAGAATCCCTTTCTTCAAATGCAAGGTCATGCAGAAATTCACATGGCAAAAGCAAACAATCTCCTTTTGATGTGCACAATCCTTTACAGTTTGCAAAGCCCTCCTCCCACAAACACCACTGTACTTGAACTTGTCTACCTTACCCAGAGGCAGGACAGTTGTGATGTTTCCCTTCTTAGGAATCAGGAAACCAAGGCCTAGAGGACATTGGTGGGCCTAGAGGGTCTTGATTAAGCTGGACCTTCTGCCTACTTCCACTGGTGCTTCCCATTCCTGCCTAGTGCTCAGACACCTCCAGAAATGAGAACTCCCCGCCTCCATAAGTGGCCTATTCCATTCTTGCATCTCCTGTCTCATGGCAAATCAAGTCCTTCCTCGCTGTGGCTTCTCCCATTTGGTTCTCAATCTATCATCCGAAATAAGGCTGGTTTCTCTTCCCCTTGACAGCTTGTCAATGGTTTGGTCATGCCCCTGGGTCTTTTCTTCCTTAGATGGAACTTGGAGAAGGTGGAGGCAGCTATGACGGCAGCCCTCTTGAACCATGAGTGGGAAGGAGATTGGGGGGGTGGAGGAGACTCACATCATGGTGAGTCCTTTAGGGCAGAGACCTGAGACCTCTAGTTTGTACCTGCTCTTGATCTGCTACCCCATGGAGGGTCCATGCAGGTCCAAGGGCCTGGACCTCCAACCTGGCCAGCCTGAGGAATCTCTATTCTTTTTGAAGACAGGTGTTGCAATGGTTTGGAAAAAGCTTGTATTTTCAATGCACCTCTAGCATGAATCCACTTGAATATACTTTATTCTTGCCTTAATAAAAACCAGGCTCCTTGTGACCAAGGTAATGTACTTTGGCCCCTAGCACAAAAGGGAATGAAGTCAGCTGTCTCTCATAAGGGCCATTGTTGGGGCTCACTTCTGTCCATCTGGCATGTGACCTTGCCTCCTGAATGTTTCTGGCCATCTCTGGACTGCAGAGCAGTCCCTTAATCCAGCTCAGGCCACCGAGGCAGTGGCCCAGAGCATCCATGGACAAGGGGCACGATGGCATCCCCTAAGGCGCAAAGGCAGCGTTGGAAATGTAATGATATGCAGACCAGAATGTGGTTGACAGTCCTTGTGGGGTGGGAGTGAGACGACCGTAGGGGTGTTCAGGAATGACAAATGAAGGCAGCTCCCACTAAATTCGGGGCTTTTACTTGGCTCACTGGGTGCAGGCAGCTCATGACCAGAGCTCACGAGGCCTCATCTCTAAATATGCATCAAACGTCTGTTTAAGCAGCGCCATCTTGAAGGAATCGTGAGTTAGCCTCCGGAGCGCACGAAATGCCTCAGTCTGGCAGGTCCCAGCCAATGGGTACTTGAGTTGCTTTCTTTCCAGACAGTGGCAGAGCCTGCTGGTGGCCAGAGGCTATTACTCATTCTCCCCTCCTCCTTAGGAGCAGGGCCCGACTTTCTGTGACAACAGTGCACTAAAGGACTACATTTTCCAGCCTCCTTGTCAGTTAAGAGCGGAAACATGATCACATTCTGACCAAAGAGACCTAGCAGTAGAAGGGCAAGTAATCCCTCCTTTTCACCCTGCTCCTCTTGGCTGGAAAGCAGATATGATGGCAGCCACTTTGGACCACGAGGCAACCTTCTGGGAATCTAGAGATGAAGGGCTCGAGGCAGATGGAGAGATGAAAGGAACAAGGTCCCTGACACCATGAAGAATTGTAACAGCCTTAGTCTGCCTACCTTCAACCTTTTCTTATGTGAGAGAGAGAAATAAACTTCTATTTTGTTTAAGACACTATCGTTTGGGTTTTCTATCATAAGGTGGCCGACCTTAATCCTGATATGTACACCTTTCTCTCAAAAAAACCAAACCAAGGGCTTCCCTGGCGCAGTGGTTGGGAGTCTGCCTGCCGATGCAGGGGACACGGGTTCGTGCCCTGGTCCGGGAGGATCCCACATGCCGCGGAGTGGCTGGGCCCGTGAGTCATGGCCACTGAGCCTGCGCGTCCGGAGCCTGTGCTCCGCAACGGGAGAGGCCACAACAGTGAGAGGCCCATGTACCAAAAACAAAACAAACAAAAAAAAAACAATAGCAGCCAATAAAGGACAGTCTTCTTTTTCTATTCAGGTCTAGCCAGTAACTGGCTTCTAAATGCCATAGAAACACACTCCCTCCCATCCACAAAACAACAGCAATAAAAAGCATTGTTTTTTTATTTATCTGGGGATTGAGGTCTGAGCTCTCTGCCAAGTCTATATGCCTGATCAGGGTCTGGTGACAAAAATACAGACCATGGGGGCTGGGATGACAAAGCATTACCGGGAAGGAGCATCCAGAGCTATCATTCCTTCATGGTGATGAGCATATATTACTTTTTTCTCCTGCCTGTATCGTTTTCTTGAAGCCATCCTCCTGTACGCTCTATAATTCTACTAGAGATGTCAATCAAACCTTGCAGCCCTCCATCCGCCAATCACCAGACTGGATAGTAACCCAGACTTGTCAATTCTGGGAATTCCCATCAGGGAATTCTAACTCCTGGGGCTGATTAGCTGATTCAAAGCCTGAAAAACTGCTTGTGTTTTTCGCTTCGTCTCTGGGACCTCTGTGCTTGCTGTGAGAATATGCCTGAGCTAGCCTGCTGGAGGATGAGGTACATGGAACAGAGCTGAGCCATCCTGGATCAGCTGGCTGACCACCAGATATGTGAGAGAGCTTCTGCTGAGACAAGAAGAGTTGCAAGGGCAAGCCCTATCAAGATTAACAGAGTAACTGCCATTGTCTTCAGCCAGTGAGTTCCGAGGTGGTTTGTTACGCAGCATTATTATGGTAATAGCTAACTGCTACAGGGTCCTTTCTACCAAATTACCAACAGACTGGGCAAGGTGTATCTCCCATGGTGCCAAACAAGGTGGCAGGTAATAGAGTGTGTTTTATTTATGCTCATAGGTTCCAGAGCAAGACTTTCAGAGTTCAAATCCCAGCACTGCCATTTGCTAGCTTTGTGTCTTTGGTTAAGTTATCTTGTCCTCAGTTTTGTTTTGTTTTTGTCTTAAAATGGAAATAATAATGCGATCTACTTTCCATGGTTGTTGTGAGGGTTTAACAGTCTAACAAATGTGAAGTGCTTAGAATGAAATGTTCTCAATGCAGGTGAGCATTGAGGAGTGTGTCTGCCTCCCGTAACTAGATGCCCCCTTCACCTCCTGGAAGGCTGGAAGACCACCTTATACTCTCCTCTCCCCACCACCTGGCAGAGCACCCAGCACAGTAAATATCCATTGTTTGCTGAATGCCTGGAGTGAACTTAGCACTTTTATTAGTATAGATGCAGGTTTCAATGTTCTATTTCAACCTAAGGTCAACATCTTTGTTCTTTTTATAAAGCGTACATGTAATATTTATCATTTTTTACAACTGGCCTTCTCTCTCACTCCCTGTTGTGCTATGAAATAAATCTTTTAAACCTTCTGTGCTGTCTGGCATTTGGATGCACTGCCCATTCTGACTGTACTTAATTGGAGCGTTTCCCAGGATTTCCTCCCCAGTGGAGCCAGATGGGCATCCTCACGTGCCAGGAGATCAAGCTGGAGGAATTGCTGTCTTCTAACAACCTATAACCTAGTTGCTTTTGGAAATCAGATCCCATTGGCTCCTTCTCAGCTGCCTTCGTTTTACTCCAGAGCCTCCAACCATCTGACCATCAGCCTTCTTCCCTGAAGCCTGACTTTTGGATAGGTTGCCTTCCCAAGGGCCCCATGGGAAGCCCCGTAGACCACTACCCACTTGTGTCCCTCTGTGCGTGAGGGTGGTGGGAGGGAAATCACCCCTGGGTTCCAGTCCTTCTTTTGTCACTTACTGGCTATGAGATGGGGGAGGAGCTTTAACCAGGGTCCCCTGTGGGCTTCTGAGGGAGGGGGCTCAAGTCCCATCCCCACAACCATGCTCCACAAATTTTGTGTATTTGGGCGTCTACCGAAGAAAGATCTGTCCTTTCCATCAAATTTTAAAGGCCTCTAGAAACCAGAAACCATATAACCACAGCCCTGGACAAATCATTTCACCCCTGTAAGCCTCTGTTCCTTCATCCAAAAAATGAAAGTAATGATAATGTTCTCTGATTTCATGTTATAGAAATGTCGTAAATGAGGAAATAGATCTGAACTACAAACTGCTGGACAGACATAGGCAATTATTAATATTTCATTATGACACGTCAATTCAGAAAATACTTAGGTTGTTTGGATTTTAAAAGATGTGGCACAAATTATAGTGAGCTAAGGACTACATATAATTCTCAGTTTTTTCTTGGATGTGGACATTTGGGAAATTTAGATTAGAGGACAGGATATGGATAATAAGAACCTGGACAGAGTCCTCAGTAATAATGACAGCAGGTAATACTGTGGACCATATAGATATAGATATCATCTAATTTAATCCTTACAACAAACCCATGGGGGAGGCTTATATCATTTCCTTTTTACAGATGAGGATTCTGAGAATCAGGACGGTGAAAAGAATTGGTCAAGGTCAGACTGCAGAGCTGGGATGTGAAGGCAGCACTAGTTATTCCCAGCCCTCATGCTGAACCTCGGTGCTGCCGGCCAAGTCTTGTTTTATAAAACTAAAAGAATGGGTATGCTATTGTTCATTCTACATTGTCTGTCTCCAGGCAAAATGATTTTGTCTTTTCCGGGCTGTAGAAATGCCTCTGATTCTGAAAGCTCTACTTTGAATCTGGCCTAGAAAGCTACACAAGATGACTGCCAAGCCCCATGTGGGCCTCATGCTTCCCTCCTGTAAAATGGGTATATTTCTGTTCCTTTGCAGGGCTAATGGGAATGGTCCAGTGGGTCTTGTTGCAGAGGCCCCACGCTGGTGTGATGTGAGGGCTCATTCTGTGCTTGTATGTTCCCTTTCCTTGCATGTGAATGTTAAGATGGGAAATCTGATCAGTGAGGACGAGAGGAGCAGAGGGAGGGCCGGGATAGACTTAAACCACTAAGAAATATGCAGCATCTCTGGGGTTGGGACAACCCGAGAGGTGACCACAGAGAGACACTGAGCAGAGGTGAGCAGACCTGGGCCTTATCCTACTCTGTCCTGGCTTTTCCAGGCTCCCTGTTGCTAACCGTAAAATTGTCACTTGCTATCTGGTTCTACAAGGATTAAGTCACTAGCCACTGCAGTCGCTGACCTTCAACAGCCCCTGAAAGGAGTTCCGGGCAAGGATCAGGAATGAGGCGCTCTGTGCTCTGGGAAAAACTGGTAGAACAGGGCTTCAGAGAGATATTTTCAGGAGAAGATTTTATGAGCTGAAATTTCTTGCATATCCTCATATCTAGAAAAGCACTAAAATCATTAATGGTGACATCTGCTCGTGACCAGCAGCAGCCTTCTGCCAAAATGTGTGCTTGGCTGTACGTACCCCTTTCACTGAAATCATATATACTGACACTCCCACACCTCTTTGGGCGGTCTCTCAGAGCTATCTGAGATGCTGTCTCCCAGGCTATAGTCCTCATTTTGCCCCAAATAAAACTTAACTCACAACTCCCATGCTGTGCATTTTTTTCAGTTGACACTTTGATCTGTGTCCCCACTCTGGGCCGCCCATAGCAGGCTGTTGGGAAGATGAAACGGGATAGGGTGTCCTAGGGCACCCAGCATGCCCTGCAGCGCTGACCCCTGTGAAGAGGCCAGAGCCACATGGACCAGACAAAGCGGCCCCTACCTTTCTCAGCTCCAGCCTGGTCGTGCTTCTCAAAGATCAGGTAGCGTGGGCTCTCAGGGAGAAAGGGCAGGCTCACCAGCTGGACCAAGACGGGGACGGCAATCACCCCAAACAGGTACGGCCAGGTGCTCTCCTGAAGGGAGAAGAGGGGGCTGGTGAATGATGAGGACTTCAGTCATTATTTGAGGGCTAGGCCCCTGGGCCAGGCAGCTTCTGCTGTCTGCACAGGGTCCCTCTGCACAGTGTGAGCCCCAGGAACAAAGGCTGGGGAGCGATTGGACACTGGTTTTGTTAGGGAACCATTGACTGAAACCGCCCGCCTTGGCCAAGCATGATAATGACCGCTTGCATGAGTTGTCTCACACAGGAGGTCCTAAAACTAAATGGGCGAATTCGGGAGGGGCCAAAAGGAGGGAGGAGATGCCAGCCCATAATAAGTCCTGCCAACCTTCCAGAAACCCTCACACTGGAATCCATCTTGGCTGAGAGATGCGCACTCCGCCAGGAAGGACCCTGAGTCAGACCAAGTATGGGCACAAGCAAGATGATGATTGGCCAGAGACAACCCGGAAACCAACCCCATTGCCCTAAACCCTGAGACTGCAACACAGGTGGCAGAGCAGTTCTCCTGGGTTCCCTTACCCTGCTGCTCTCTGCCTGGGCACCCCTTCCCAATAAAGTCTTTTGCTTTGTCAGCACGTGTGTCTCCTTGGACAATTCATTTCCGAGTATCAGACAAGAGCCCACTTTCGGGACCTGGAAGGGGTCCCCCTTCTGGGAACAGTTTAGCACCAGGCCCACGTGTTTGGTATCTCCATGCAGGGGGTTGGTGAATCCTCAGAGCCACCTGACAGGCGGTTACCTGAAGGGTGACTCCAAGAAGGTGCAGTTTGGGGAAGCCAAGAGCTGGCCAACTCAGAGGCCCCTGGGGCATCAAGTCTGGCCTGAAGCGGCTCAGCTATTTCCTGGTTGTGTGGCCTTGGAAACATTCTCACGGCCCCTTGGAATCCCCTTCTCCTCACCTGGGGAATGGGGACAGCCACAGGCACCCCTCAGGCAGGCGTGAGAGTGGGATCAGATGATGCGCTCACTGTGAGGCCTGGCACCCAGTAGGTACACAGAGGAAACTACTACTATGCGGGTGGCACCACCCAGACGCCTCCGAGGCCCAGGATATCCGACCCATCTTGCTCCTGTCAGTGAAGGGCGGCTGGAGCTTTTCCACGTCCCCAGGGAAGTGAGGGTGGGCCTTTGGGCACAGCTCGCCCCTGAGGTGGGGGAACTTGTCACTTCCCACTGGCTGTGAAAGGCAAGCAGGCCAACACCCACCATTCAAGAGGCATTTTGAGTCCCTTCAAGCAGCACCATTCGCCTATTAGGTAGCTTAAATGCTGCACGGGGAGCCCATATTATTATGCTGATTAAGGCAGCATTCTTCCTGATTTTTTTTTAAAACCCAGGTTTACAAATAAACTCTCATTGTGTCTCTGAAAGGAGAGAACATCAATAGACAGCAGTTCTGATGGGGAGAAAGAGGAAAAAAACCCAAAGTTCTCACTGTGGAATTCTTGAATGTTTCATTTCCTAAGAAAGTACAAGGAGAAAAGAAGACACATCCAGACCTAGAAAGGCTTCACACAGGGAGAAGGTTCAGATGCCCTTGTTCCCGGTGAATTTAAGGTTCTTGTCTCGCTGCAGAAGAATTCGGAGACAAGGCAGGGAAGTTAAGAAAGTAACGTGAGAATTTATTTAAGCAACAATACGCTCTCAGAGAGGGGCAGACAGGTGAGCTGCTGTCCTGGCCTTCTTTGGCAAGCCAGGGTATACAAATGAAGGCGTAGAATATTCCCTGGGGAAGGAGGAGTTTGGGGGTTGTATTCATTGATTTTCATCCCAGCTCCATCTTCCCAAGGGGAGGAGGGGTGTTTGTCCTTATTTAGCTTAGATCAGAAGTGTCACGGTGTCGGTGCATGATGGGTACTTACCTGCAAGGCTAATTTTATTGTAATGAGAGCATAATGAACAGCAGGTTACATTTGGACACAAGAGATTCCCGAATTGCCTCATCTTTCTTTGTCTGCTTCCAGGACACTTATCACCCCAAAGGTATGGTTTCCTGTCAGTCTGGAGCTTCCTGCTTTTCTTTGTCTGCCCATGGACCCCCACTGTCTACAAGATGCGTGGTTTCCTGCCACCATAGGATATGACAAAAACTGGTTAGAACCAACTAGGTCCAAGATGGCGGAAGATTCAACTTCCGGTGTTCCTTAAGCCTCATTATACACTCATTGTAATACATTAGCTTGCTAAATGACACACCCATGACGCCATGACAGTTCTGAGGCCAACCATAAAAGGCCAAAAAGTGGGCGGTGGCCCAGTTCCTGGAAAGCCCCGCCCCTCCCCCTAAAATAATTGGAATAATCCTCCCACTCATTAGCCTATGAAATTACCCAGTCCATAAAAACTAACCAAGCCATATTTTGAGGCTTCTCGCCTTTTGAGATGGTCCACATTCTGTCTGTGGAGTGTGCTTCTCTCTAAATAAATCCACTTCTTACAGATCACTTTGTCTCTCACTGAATTCTGTCTGCAATGAAACATCAAGAACCTGAGCTTCATTAAGTCCTGAGACCAGGTGCGTGATCTCAATTAAAAGACTGTGGGTTCAAGTCCCAATCTGAGGTACACGGTTTCACCACTAGATGGAAACTGCTGACCATCAGCAGGCAGACCCCAGAGTGACCATCAACTTATAGACCCCCAGGCTGGTTGGAGCCAGAAGACCGACATCTAGATTCCTGAACCATCATCCTGTTGCCTCACCATCAGCCAATCAGAGAATTGAATACAAGCTGATCGGGCACCCTGCGACCCCCTCCCTCACAATGTCTTTAAAAACCCTTCCCTGAAAGCCATCTGGGAGTTCGGGTCTTTTGAGCAGGAAGTGCCGGTTGTCCTTGCTTGGTGCCCTGCAATAAATGCTGTACTCTCCTTCACCACAACCCGGTGCAGTACACTGGCTTTGCTGCATATCAGGCAAGTGGCCCTGAGGGGCTGGTAGTGGAGAGGGAATGCTGAGGGTTACCTTTTGGGGTGTGAAAAAAATTCATATTTTATGGCAAGACAAGAAAAAATTTAAATAAAAAATTGTCCCTGCCCTTTGGCTCCTCTGCCCTCTACTGTGCACTGTGTATCTGCATTATGCATCCACCAAACCTCCCCCATCAGCAGCAATACCTGCTCAGCCATAAAGAGGAACAGTCTCCTTGCATCAACAAGACAGCTCCTTAAAGATAACATTCCTTCCTGGCCTTGGAAGGGGCCATGATGACACTTGGATCTGGATTGTGTAAATGGTCAATAATACGTCATTGAATGTACACCCCTCTGTGTCAAAAAACTTATATAACTCTGCCTTCATTTCTAACAGGTGCAACAGTTCTTGGAGCTTTCTGAGGTGATCTTCCTGGGTTATAATCCTCAAATTTGGCTCGAATAAAATTTTCCATTTCTTTCTTAGATCGACTGATTAATTTTTCATCAACAGGGGTAATGAAAATATTCTGGAATTAGAAAGGAGTGATGGTTGCACAACTTTGCAAATATACTAAAAACCACTTTTAAATGATGAATTTTATGGTATGTGAGTTATATCTTAATTTTTAAAAAAAGATCATGGAATAAAAAAATGACATACAAGTAGTAGAATTTTCACTACATCTTTTTTGGTGTGTGTGTGTTTATTTTGTTTTCTCTTAGGGTTTGGCTACTGTCTCAGTAAGAGCAAAACCAGAAAGCTAGGGGAAAAAGACAAGGGAATCAACCCAATTAAGCTCCTACTATGTGCCAGGCATGGTGTGAGCTCATCACATGATTGTGTCTTTTGACCTTCCAGCAGCTGGTGCTATTTGCACTTGAGAGATGTGGAGACAATGTAATATCTGTGCTGAGGCCTCCAGCCAGCAACTGCACACGTGGGAATCAAGCCCGAGCTTTTCCCACAGCATCAAATTAGAGAGGCCCCTCCCAGGGGTGGCAACCTTGGAGCTGCCACTGGGTGGAAGGAAGAGAGGAGCTGGAAGGGTACTCTTGGAATAGGAACAGCAAGTACGGATGTGCCGAGGCATGATCCACCCAGGATCATTGAGAACAACAACTGTAGAGGAAATGTAGGACCAGGGGATGCTGGAGACATGGGAGCTTGGGTGGAGGCTGGGTCATGGGTGGCTTTGCTGCTATTCCATGGCACTTGGACCTGGCTCTGAGAACAACCAGGGGCCTTTGAACTGAGATGGACACCCCCTTTTTCCCCGAATCTACAATTCAGTATTTCTGGAATCATGCAGTCTGTGAGTACATTGAATGGATTCCCAGTATTACTGAGAAGCCCAGTACGGCCTGTGATCCACAGCATCTTAAATGCAATCTTTCCTAACGGTGATCACTTTGGTAGCTGTGATCTGGGCTCCATCTCTGGAGAAAAACTGATGCTACTGACCCCAGGGTGGGTGAGCCCCAGCTTGGGGTGCTGACGGTGTCTGGACCGGGGAGGAAGAACAGCGGGAATGTTCAGAGTGGAGCTCGGGCAACAGTTTACTCCCAAGGCACTGAGCTTAGCCAACAGCAGAGTACGTGAACTTGGCTCTTTCCAGTGAGTGTTTAGAGGTTTCCCAGAGATGTTAGGCAGTCATAGGGAGAGATGTTGTATTTAGGAGTAATTATTGCCCATCTTCTACCAAGAAAAGTACGAGTGGGTATGTGGGTCGTTGATCATTTTAAGTAGACTGTTTCAGCCATATTATGCCATGTGACCCACCCAAATAATAATACAAATGGCCACAATGCCTTTCTTCTATGGATGGCTGCACCAAGCGCTTTAAGCATTTATAACAATGAATGAATACGTCTGATCTGCCAACGACGTAATAACTATCGTGAACACTTATGAGCAGTGACCTGCAGCCTGGCCACAGATCCTGAGCAGGCTTTCTGGATTTGAACGCTGCCTCTCTCCCACTCTCTGTGGCCTTGGGCAAGTGACCTAACTGCTCATGCCTCAGTTTTCTCATCTGTAAAATGAGGATAATACTTATGCCTATACATTGGTCATTGTGGGGGGTGTTAAATGATTTAATAGATGTATAAAGTGTTCAGCCTAGGAATCCACACACTAGCATTCCACAGGAAAGAGCAGTTTTTACTACCAAACACCGTGAAAAGTTCATCACATAGACTATCTCTTTGCATCTTCACAGCTGTCCACCGAGATGGAGCCCATGATGATGCCCAGTTTACAGAAATAGTCACCACAGCATAGAGAGGCTAAATGACTCATCAGGGCTCCAACTGGTCACAGAGCCCCGACTGAACGCCAGGTCTCAGACCCCAGAACCTGAGTTTTGATCCTTGAAGCCTGGTCACAGGTGCCTCAGTGACCAGGGAGGGACCATGAGGCCACCAGACCCAGGGGATCTGACCTCGTCCATCAGCCTCCAGTGGTCCTCAAAGATGATCCTGTGTACCTGGTCCTAGCACCGAGCCGAGGTCTCAGCATTTCCCACTACAGTTTAGACTTCTTGCTGCCTGAGGGCAGAGAGCATGCCTGGCACATAGTAGTTGTTCAATAAATACCTACTGGAGAAACACAGGAGCGTGGGAAGGGGCTTCTTACATACCATTGCTGTTGCAAAGAGCCCTGCCATTTGCATTTCTTTTTTTTTTTTTTTTTTTTTTTGCGGTACGCGGGCCTCTCACTGTTGCGGCCTCTCCCGTTGCAGAGCACAGGCTCTGGACGCGCAGGCTCAGCGGCCATGGCTCACGGGCCCAGCCACTCCGCGGCATGTGGGATCTTCCCGGACCAGGGCACGAACCCGTGTCCCCTGCATCGGCAGGCGGACTCCCAACCACTGCGCCACCAGGGAAGCCCTGCATTTCTTTCTCAGGAGCTATTCAAACAAAAAGGCATGTTTTAAAAAATCATGTATTGAAATGGAGAAGGACCCTATGGTCCTTGACCCCAGCACTATGTTCTCCACCTGCCTTTTGTCTGTGGAAAAACTTTAGCCAAAGAATAAGTTTAATCAGAGAAGTGAGAAAATGCAGAAACAAAAGAAAACAGTCCAACAGGACTAAATAATAATAGTTTAGTCATTAAGCATAGTCAGGGCCCTTTAGTTTCTATTCAAGGGCTATAAATAATACTCTGAGCCATATCCTGTGAGCTGTCTTATAGATACTAAAACCCTCACCAGGTGGAAGAAGTTAACTACATGATGACCAGACTGTAGCCATGACATAAATTGCCACAATTCCAAGAACTGGACTCAAAGAAATGGGAACAAACCAGCCCCGGAACTGAAGATTAACTGTAGCTAAAACAGTCAAGATGACGTTGATCAGACCACCATGTGACCAATTTCAAGATGACCGTCGGAGCTGACTCTGCTGCTTCTGCATGTAGCCCCCTCCCTCCACCTATAAGAGCTCTTGCCCCCGATTGTGGAGGGGGGCGGTGAGTCAGCTTTTGGACAGGAGTCCGCCCTCCCCCTGCCAACCCCCGGTTGCCGGCAGCTGAAATAAAGCAAACTTTCCTTTCCACCAACTTGCCTCTTTATTGGCTTTTGAGGGGCGAGCAGCCAGACCCCACTTTTGGTAACAGTATGACCCACCTAACATGGGACCGCTAAGTGCTACGGAGAGTGACTCTCAGATGAGTCCCTGTGGTGCCAGTTAGAGCCTGTTGTGTTCAGTAAAGCATGAGGTCAGAGCCCTTACACTTGCTTATTTTATTTGGGAGGGAAGAAAAATGGAGTCTTGTCTGCCGAGATGATTTTCACTCTCTCTCAGGTGAGTGGGTCTTGCGATAACTCAGTTATCTTCCTCTTTCATCTGCAAGGCTCCCTTTTTTAAAATAGACTTCTAGGTCCTATTTCCCCCAAGCTATAGATGACCTCAGGCCTTTCCATACATAAAACCCTCCTGGACCATGATGAGATAGCAAAAACTTTTAAGTAGAGTCGGAATCATTGATCTTATCCCAAGTCAGGTTCTAATTTAAGGACATCACATCGTGCCATCGCCCCCCAGTCAAGTGGAGACGGGAAGGTGATGCTGGTGGCCACTCCTGCCACTGCCAGGACAGGCTCCCAAGGCCGCCGAGCTCCATGCTACTGGAGGTGAGAAGGGGAGGAAGGAGATCTCCCTCACAAGGCTATTTGGGGGATGAAATGGGCTATTTTTTTTTATATGTCTTCATATTTAAGATCCCATTCATTAGACTCAAGGCTAACATTCATCCAGCTCTCCAAGTGTCAAGCTCCATGCTGGATACTTTACAAATGTAACTGCAACAAAGTTTAAAAACATAGAGTTCATGGTGTCTTCGAGTCACAACCTTGGTTTTTGTCTCCTACATTCATTCAAAATGTAATCACTGAGGGTGCCCTTCCCCACCCCATCTCAGGGGTCTTAGATGGTCCCAGAGTCACAGTTTCAAAATCAACCTGAATGAATGACGAATTTTCCACCCCCCTCCCCCTGCCAGTCCAAGCTTGCATCGAGCTGGAGTCTGCAGTGGAAAGAGGTGGGGGTGGGAGGTAGATGTTTGAGGTTCATTTTTCTTCCTCCCCCTGCCCTCCCCCAGCTTCTACCCAGCGTCTGACCACCCCCCTCCCCACAAGGATGGAAGAGGTAAAGAACTAGGTCAGGTCCCTGGGGCTGGCAGGACGTTTATAGCTGATGTTCCTTCCTTGTGAGCATTTTCACAGGAATTCTGGAGAGTTCCATCCCTGGGATCAAGCCCCCTCCCACTGCAGTTTCCCTGACCTGAGAGTTTGCATCTTGTTTTCTCTCTCTTCTGAAGAGTCATCTCCTCTGCAGCCCCAAGGAATCCAAGGTCAAGGCTACTGTGTACTGTGAACGTTGTGCCCAGTGCCCCCAGGGGGTGAGTTGAGGCTGAAATCCAGCCCACTCTGACCTCCAAGCTGAGGGCCCTCGGGGCTGGTTATTAACCTTGCTTTTTATTTCCTATGTTTTATGATGATTTGATATCTTGGAGCCTTACTGATCCTGGAGAGACTCCCCCTCCCAGGCTAGTTAATTCCTAGCAAACAACTTGCCTGGGAGCATGCCTTTAACATACAAACCAACCAATCCAGAGCCCACACCAACCACTTCCTCTATTTAACTCTGACGCACCAAGTCAATATGCCCCCTGCCCTAAATCGCCCCAGGGCCAGGTACCAGACAAGTAGAGACAGCCCCTGTAGCCCTGGGACCACCTGAAATTATTCAAACTATGTCATCCTGAGCTTTCCCAAGCTTGCCTCCCCCATTCCTTCCCACAGAAGCCACAATAAAGGCTCTGGGCCACGCCCTGCCCTCTCTCCTTCTGCCTCCTGAAACACCCTGGTGCTTCCTCGTGTGGCCCTGCATGGGGTGCTGTGCACCTTCACAAGGGGACTGTGAATAATAAACTCTTCTTTCAAAGGCAGTGTCTCTGTGTCTGTCACCTTACAATGCCCAATTAAAGCCAAATCCCAGGTATATTTTAGAGCAGCTGGGTCACCCTCTCCCTCAGGCATGGTGCCACATGGGTTCTTGCTGCAGGGGAGCACTTCTTTCTGGAATCCACTGCCTGTTACCTTCCAGGACACCTCTCTCCTGGTTCTTCTCCAGTTTCTTTGAGCACCTTCCCAGGGATTTGAGCCCAACCCTCTTTTCTGTTCATCTCCATCACTTCCCCCAGGGCAGTGGTTCTTAGACTTGGCTGCACATTGGAATCACCTGGGGGATTTTGAGAACTGCTGATGCCCACGGTCTCCCACACTTGGAGATTTGGGGTTAATTGGCCTGGGGGTGTGGCCTGGGCGCTGGGTTGTTCAAGCTGTCCAGGTGGCTCCAGCGGCAACCAGTTGAGAACCTAGGGCCTCACCTCCACCTGTGGCAGACAGTGGTGTGTAGCGCAGAACTGAGGGGCTCATCCCCCAGCTGCCAGGAGTGTTGTCGGCTATGGGAGAGCAGGTGGGTCCCCGCCCTCCCTCCCTCACATGCCCTTGAAGGATGCTTCTTCCACAAGGCAACTCATGCCTCCTTAGCAGCAAGCTGCACCCAGTGGCTGGCTGATGTGGAGGCACAAAGGCCTCTCCTCCCCTGCCTAAAAGTGGTGCATCTCTGATGGGTCCTCCCAGGTCCAAAGCTCCCTGCGGGCTGAGGCCTCTGTTGCGACTGAGGGCAGCTCACCCTCTCCCTCTGCTGAGTCCTGCTTCCTTTACTGCCTGACAGGTGTTGATCTGAGAACACTCCCCAATCAACTTCCTGCTCACAAATCTCCATCTCAGTGTCTCTTCCCTGGGGAACCCAACCTAAGACACATGTATGGGGCCATGACTCCAAACCTCCACATCCGGGCCACACCTCTTACTGGGGCCCCTAACTCACATTTCCAGTTGCCTAGGGGACAGCTCCACTGATAACCCTTGGGTTCCATAATCTCTGCATGGTGTCCCCCACCTCCCAGCCCACACATGCCTGTCCCTGGACCACAGTTGGGGCTATCACCACCTGTCCAGAAATTCAATTAAGAAACCCGACATCACCTCCATTCCTGCCTTTAACTCACAGGCCTCCCACTGCCATCCGATCTGCTGCCTATCGGCATATAATCCTATTGGCTCTGTTTCTGAAATCTCTGTCTTGTGCACCTCTTCCTTTTCTACCTTGCTAGCATTTGCCTTAGGGGAGTTTCTTACAACGTTTTGCCTGGATTCTGACAACAGCATCTTAACTGTCCCGAAATCCTACTGCATTCTTTTCTTTCCCCTCACAGCCTCAGAGTGATCCTTCTAAAATGTGAATCTGACGTTCTAAGCTACTTCTCTGTCTAAAACTTTCAGCAGTTCCCTACTGCCCTCACGATCAAGTTCAAATCTCTTCGCCTGGAATACAAAGCCCTGTTTTATAAGCACCCTTCCAGGATTCCAGCCTTGCCACTGGCTAGACAGAGGAGCCCTCTGCTGCTCTGCTCTGGTCCTGCCAACCCGAGGGCGCCCCTGAGCCTAACAAGCTGACTTCATGATGCTGTGCCTTTGCACCTGCTGCATCCTCTCCCAGGAACGCCTGCCCTTATCCACAGAACATCTACGTATCCTCACAGTTTTGGCATTTCCTCCTCTGGATGACATCTCTTGCTGCTACAGAATCCCATGAAAGCACTTGTTACCTGTATAGCATGTATTTCTTTATGGGTATGTCTCTCCGACTAGACTGAGCTTCTCAGGGCCGCCCCCTGCCATGTTCTTTTATGTTTCTTCCCAATGCCTGGCACTTGGCAGGTGTTCAGTAAATGCTTCTTGACTGAATATGTGTTGAGTAAGATGAATGGCATAGGTAAGCCATGCTGCAGGTAAGATAGAGACTCCTGAAATAACACACACCCCTGCTTTTAAAGTACTAAATACACACACACACACACACACACCACATATATATAAAAGCTAAAACTTCCCTACATGGTATCCTATTAAAGGGCTAAAGTAGCATAAATAATAGTCCCCTATGAGGTATGATTATAATTTGCAGTCTATAGAAGAGAAAAATGAGACCCACAAAGGTTAAGTAGCTGAGGCAAGCTCACGTGAGAAATTGGGGGACAGAGTTGAATAAGAGCGTGGCTCTTCTGAACTGTGCACGGGGCTCTTTTTGTGACATTATTCCTGATACCACGTGGGTCTCAGTGCGAGGCAACACCCATCGCCTTCCCTCGCGGCAGCTGCTAGCTAGATAGTGAATTTATATGCAGGTGATATTAGGCTGAACCAATCCTGCTCCTCTGTAGAAAGTTCTGTACAGAGCTCATCAGAGATCACTCGAGCTCAGCTCCAGTGGCTCATGCGGTTACCAAAACGGATTCCACCAGGGTGAGGGGCAGGTCCGTGCATCAGCCATTCAGCGAGGGAGAAACAGTCACCTTCCGAAGGGATGCTTTGTAAAAGGGTTGAATGCACCTTGCTTGTTACTTGTCACAAGCTGGGTCTCACAGCACCGGTCAATGAAAGTCCATGGAACCCATGACCTCGATGTCCCCACAGCCATCTTCCAGAGGGGGGACCCTGCTGGCTGCAGCTAACGGAGCCCTGGGGTGGGGACCATGTCCCCAGCTGTGTCTGCCCCATACTACACCACCTTATGATGGGTCAGTCTCTCACCATCTCCACTCCAGATCTTGCAGAAGTCAACACCACCTGACCCCACAGGGTACAACCCAGACGCTAAGACGCTCAGGTCATTGCAGCAAATGTGTTGTTTTAGAATCACTGATTCAGGTACAGTAAGTCCCCTACATACGAACCTTCAAGTTGCGAACTTTCAAAGATGCGAACGTGTGTTTGCATGTCCTATCACGTAAGTTAGTTCACGTGTCTGGCATACACTGTCACCTGTGTGCATCCTCTACAAGTGGTTGTGCTTCTGCGTACTTTACCGTACAGTGCTGTATAGAGTACAGTAGTGCAGTGTCTTTATTTCAAGCCCAGGATGTCTGGAAGCAAGCGTAAAATCAGCGGTGATATAGCTGGTACAGTGTAGCCAATTGTGTTAGTTGGGTCCCTAGGCTAACTTTGTTGGACTTATGAACATGCTCTCGGAATGGAACTTGTTCGTATGTAGGGGACTTACTGTACATATTCATGGTCTGACTCTGACTTCAACAACAAAAGACACCTCAAGAACATCGCTGTATGATTACCCTCGCATTTTCCTGTCTTAGAAATAATACTGAAATTACCTTCCCAGGGCGTAACACTCACCTCTCAGAAAGTTGTCCCAAGTGCCACACGTGAGTGAAGTGACCTGCGCAGGGTCACCTTTCAAGAAACGCCAGCTCCCTACCCGCTTCCTACAACATGTTTCTGCTTTTCAAGGGGTTTGAGTGCCTTCTGCTTTGCTTGGTTCTCGAGCAATCTTATGGGAAAGTAAGGTCAGTAGCTATTATTCCCATTTTACAGATAAGGAAACCGAGGCTGGAGAGGTGGAGAGAGGGGTTAAAAGTCCTGCAGCAAAATTTTCCATGAAATCAACTTTGTCCCTTCCTCATTATAGAGAGAGAAATCCATGCAATGTTTGAAGGTTGTTGACCTGCAGAGTGCCTCCCCAGGCCAACCTACAGTGACAGGCTGACACTGAGCACGTGTGAATTTGCTGAGTGCTTCATACAGAGTAACTCGATTTCACCCTCACAACACCCCTGCCTTCATTCCCAGTTGACAGATGAGAAAACAAAGGCACGAAGAAGTTAAGTAATGCATTCATAGTCATGCGTCTTATAAATGGCAGAGTGATACACCCACCCCAGGCAGTGTGGTACCCAGCTCTGTGCTCTTAACCTGAGCAGTCCAATTTCTCTGACAATACGTTTATAGAGATCACTGTTCTCTTTCCCGAGGGAATTAGGTAACCAGCATTCTTTTCTAAATAATGCTGCCTGAACTTGAAGCTCATTATGAACCCCTTCGTCAGGCTCCTGTGTTCTAGCTGAATCATCCTGGTTTCTGGGTCTCATTGTTCAGATCCAGTCATACCAGGGCTTCGTCTGTCACCTCCTGCTACAAATCCTCATTGTGGCTCATCTGTGATCAGATCAGTGTCCTCCAAATGGAGCTCAAGAAAGGAAGACAAAGAAATGTGGTTTGGGGCTTCTCTGGTGGTGCAGTGGTTGAGAGTCCGCCTGCCGATGCAGGGGACACAGGTTCGTGCCCCGGTCCGGGAAGATCCCACATGCCGCAGAGCGGCTGCGCGCGTGAGTCATGGCCGCTGAGCCTGCGTGTCTGGAGCCTGTGCTCCGCAGAGGGAGAGGCCACAACAGTGAGAGGCCCGTGTACCGCAAAAAAAAAAAAAGAAATGTGGTTTGTTCTGAGGCTCACAGAAGCACAAGGACGGCCTATGATTTGGACTTTCCTATGGATGACCTGGATTCTGGGGATATGGAAGGTGTGACTGCCAGTGGTCAGGTACCAGCCTAGTTACCAATGAGCTCCAAGACTTTGGGTCACAAATTTGGGCCATAACCTTGGGCCTTTCACAGCCCCACTCAGCTTCAGAATTAGACCCAAGTTCAGTTCTGGTTCTTCTACTTACTAGCTCTGGGGCCTTAAGCAAATTACTTGTTCTCTCTGGAATCGCATGAGAAGAGTAATTAACACTTATTTTGCAGGGTTGCTGTGAGGTTGACAGCTGCGATATCCTAGCGTGGGCCTGGTACGTGGTTGGGAGCCAAGAGATGTTGCTTCTTTTTTCCCTTTGCTGTGGTCCTGAGCCAACACAAGTTGCCCATCCTAATTGAAGAGTGTGTCTGCGATTAGATCTGCTATGCTGAGCCTGTGACTTTGTGTCTGGGTTGAGTGTATGAAACTCACCTTTCAGACACGAGCGGGAAGTCTAGGAGTTAAAGGCCAGCTTACCCACAATCCGGGGCTCCCATCTAATTTCATCAGCCACTGTCCCTCCTCCTTGGGTGCTCTGTCCCCCTTGGAGTCTCTGTCAGCTATCTGGTGCCCCTTCCCTGGACACGGACACCCCTGGCGGCTCTTTGCTGAACCCACCAATGAACAAGCATGGCACCCCTCCCCCTCGGGTGCTGCTTCCTCATCTGTAAGAAGCTAGGCTGCACCTATGTGCATGCTCCCATCCCCTCTGCCTCTGAGTACCCTCCATTCTCTGCACACCAAGGATATGGGGCTGGATTTTTAAAGCAATGCTAATATCTCACTGCCTTAACTCATTCATGTTGTCATTCATTCAACCTGTGGCACTCTTATTGAGCCACTCTGCTTCCAAATGTGCCTAGCTCTCTCTCAATCTTCTTATTTTTATTTTTGTTTTTCCACTGGCCATTTGCTCTACCTGGACTGGTGTCTCCCTTCTACCACCTGGCTACTTAATTGTCCCCTTATCCTTAAGGTGGATACCACCCTCTCCAGAAAGGCTTCCCTGGGCGTCCCCTGCTGCCTTAGGGCTGCTCTGGTGGTCTTTCCACCCTTGGGCTTTCTGCATGGAACGCCACTGTCTGTGGTCCCTTCCATCTGCCCCTCTAGCAGCGAGTTCCTTGCAGGCAGGGACTTTGCCTGTCTCATCTCTGTGAGGTCTGGTGCATTGTGTCTCCTCAATAAATGCTGGTTGATTTGAGTTAGTCAGAATTATATGGCTATATGAGGTAGAAATTACAGATGCAAGTCTCCTGGAGTGGTCCAGAGGAGAAGTGAGGAGTGCCTGAATTTAGGGGCAGTGGTGGGGGAGGGAGAGGCGCTGCATCAGTTGGAGACTTGGTGGGAGATGGACAGGACCAGCAGGGGGTGGGAAGAAGCCAGGCTGGGTGAGGGTTACCGGAGAGGCATCTCTGGGAAAGCGCTAGGACTCTTCCCCCAGCAATCCGCCCCTGCTGCTGCTCCCATGCTTCACATGCATCTCAGCCCCAGAGGCCTCTCCCCCTGACCCTGCCTGCCTAGAACCTGTCTAAAATAGCCTCCCTCGCCACCCTCTCCCTCCTTCCGCTTTGTTCTGCTTCACAGCATTCATTGCTGACTGACTTCAAATATGTATCTGCCTCTGATCTATGTCCTCCACCAAACTGCAAGGTTCAGGAGGTCAGAGGTCCTTGTCTGTTTTGTTCACTGCTGGATAGAGCCTAGAACAGTGCCAGGCACACAGTAGGTGCTCAATAAATGTTTGTTGAATGAATGAATACATCACCAATAGGCCAAATGGGGGCCTGGGCTCCTGCAGGCTGCAGACACTAGAGGGCACCCGACCACAGTCTGGATCTGGGCGAAGCGCCACGGAGTGCCCCAGACTTTCTGCTCGGGTCTTGGGCAGTAGCTCCCTGTCAAGTGAGAGTCCTGGGCTGCACTGTTTTGGTTACAGACGTACAGGGCGATATGAGCAAGGGTCTGGGCCAGACTCCCTGGCTAGTGGGTGGCCATGGGCAAGTTCTCCAACTTCCTGTGGGACTCAGTTTGCTCATCTGCAAAACGGGTATAATAATAGAAGTCAGGTCCTAGAGGATTGCTGTGTGTTGTGGGGATCACATCAGACAATGCCAGTGAAGAGCTCAGCACGGTTCCTGAAACAGGACAGCTCCTTCAGAAATGGGGGTGGAGCTTTTACCCATTTATTCAATAACATCTTCTGCGAGTCTTCTGGGTAAAGGGTACATGCCCCAAGGATGACAGGTGAATTGGACACGCCTGTCCTCACAGAGATGAAGGGAAGGACTGAGCAGTGTGCTTGAGGGTCTCACATATGATAAAACATTCGTAATGCCTCCCCAAGTTTAAATCATGTCCAAGATCACCGGCCAGATAGCTCTGGGCAAGGTTTCCCCTGAGTCTCCATTTTCCAACCTGTAAAATGGGATGATGACAGAACCTATTTCCCAGGTTGAGATGAAATTTAAGTGAGATGATGTGGATGAAGCCCACTGCTTGCAAATTCTAGGTCTCCTGCTCCACCCTTTCATCTCCTCCTTTGCTGTGTGAATGAAGGATCATCCCTGACCCCTGGTCTCCAAATGGGGGGACTGGGGCTCAGAGGCACTGAGTGACTTGCACTAGACAGTCGGGCAAATCAAAGATCAGGATGGGATTGAGCTGCCATCTTGGAGGCTCAGCCTCCTGGCGTCACTTCAGATCTTACCTGTAAGGTTCCCCCCATCCCAGGGTGGTGAGGGGCCTGCATGAGATGGCTCAGGACCTATTTCCAAGAGACAGTGGCCGCTACAGAGTGCACTGGATGGGGCTGGGCCGGGTGGCCAGGGGCTGAGGGTACCGTCCTCCTCTGCAGCCATGCAGCCCAGAATCAGGCACTGAATATCCCTGAGACTTGCTCTCCTCATCTGAGAAATGGGTCTAATGATGACAGTGCCCCCAGGTAGAATGAGCCATTGCACAAAGAGTGCTGGAGACTGCACGTGATGTAATCTCTTTGGACACCTGTCCAGCAATATGTAGATCACAAGGCATTTCAGATCCATCTTGTCTTTCCAAGAGCCTCATGAGGCGGGGATGATGATAAAACGGCCAAACTTCTGGAGGTGATAAGGGTGTACCTTTGCTGTTCAGAAGCATTTGTGTGAAGAGAACGTGTTATACTGGACCACAGACAATAAGACCTGGCTGTGGGCAGGGAGCATTTTGTTATAAGCACTTCTATTGAGCTGGGTTCTGCCTGAGAAAGGCCAAGGCCAAAACAGCAGGGATTCTAGCACCCTGCATTCAAATCCCAGCTTTGCAGCTCGCTGCCTGTGTGACCTTGAGCACATTTGTAAATTTCTCTCTGCCTCAGTGTCCTCATCTGTGAAATGGAGATGATAGCGACGGTACCTAACCCATAGGGTGGTTGCATGGATTCCATGAGTTAACATGTGGAAGAGGCCCACAGCAAATGTGAACTTTTGGAGCTCAGGGCCCAGGTCTGAGGATGCAATGACCCTGCTCTCTGCCTGACATTTGCTGAACTGTTCTGCCTTCAAGGTTTCCCTCTGAGGCATACAAGTCTGGCTGCTGGGGCCATGTGAGTCACAGGGCAGCACACTTAGGACCAAGCAAACCTCCAGAGCCACCCACCTCTTCCTTCTTGGGGCTCAGGAAACTCTCTCTTTCCAACACCCACGCCAGGCCGCCTACTCAGAGGGCAGCTGGGCTAACCGTTTTTCCCTGAAGCTGTCTCAAAGACAAGACGGCAAAGTTCAGGCAAGCTTCAGAGACTGTCTTTAAAATTCCCGATGGCATGACTTCAAGATCAATTAAATGTACCTTTGTATCCCTTCAACCTTCCTTGCCTGCAAACTGAGATACAGGCCGAGCTGAAGCGCCCCCAGCCCAGGGGCACGCGCCACCCACGGCATTAGCCATCACACAGCAGCTAGAGCAGACAGGAGCCTTGGAGCGACTTTCATGTAGGCCCCTCCTTTTAGGAATGAGGAGCTCGAGGTCAGGAGAGGGGACAGCCCAGAGCCACAGCACAGCACTCGGTGGCCTTATGCCTGCCCACACACATCACGGCTGATGAGCACGGGGCTTTGCTTGTGCTCTCAGGAGCAAAAAGACATTAGAAAATTCATGAATTGGGGTTTTCTTCATCATTCCAAGGTCAAGGAAAGTTTGTGCATTCCCTCCACACCTAGGGAGCATCTCAGTGTCACGGACCCCACTGTCAGATCTATGATGATACAAAGAACTGAGACCTCTGACCTCTGTGCTTGGGAAAGATCATCACGTGGATGAGCACTTGACTCTGTAGCAGAGCAAAGCAAGTCTCTTAAGAGAGGATTGTCATTTGAGGAAGACTGAGGTGGGAACAGCTAACTCTGATGGTTCACAGGAAAGAGGTGAGGCGGTGAGGGGTCCAGCATATGCCTTATATGGAGTGAAGCCAAATGGAGCTAATATTTAGGGAGTGAGTCCTAAGAACTGTAAGTGTATCATTGCATCTAATTCTCACAAGAACTCAGTGAGCTGTGCACACTTATTGCCATTTTACTAACAAAGATGCACAGAGGTTATCGGTGTCTAAAGCCACATAGCTAGTAGGTAGTAGAGCCAGGATCCTAACCCAGGCATTGGTCCCAGGGTCCTTGCTCTGAATCACTCTCCCTGGAGTTCTCAAAACTGAGTAGGCATCAGATTCCCCGGTGGGGGAGCCTCTTAAGACACAGATTGCTAAGTTGCACCCCCAGAGTTTCAGATTCAGCAGGAATCGGTGGGGGGCACAGATCACACTTTAAGGATATCTGCACAGCAGCCCTCTGACTACAGCTGGAAGTGGTCACTAAATCAACCTTAAAAATTGCAATTTTCAGACATGAGCTCTAACACTTGATAGATGCCAGAGCCCTTCCCACACAGAACAGAATTCTTTTTCCTACTGTTGGAGAGGAAGACTCAATTATAGCCGACACAGGGAGCTAACAGGACTCACACTGCCCCATTAGAAAGGCTGAATTATCTAAAAGAGAAAATTCAGAGCTCGGAAGGTTGTCTGAAGGAGATTGGACATCACCCTGTGAGGACCTCTGAAGTGGCAGCAAGGATGCGGAGGGGACAGTCTCTAATTTTTTTTTTTTTTGGCCGTACGCGGGCCTCTCACTGTTGTGGCCTCTCCCGTTGCGGAGCACAGGCTCCGGACGCGCAGGCTCAGCGGCCATGGCTCACAGGCCCAGCCGCTCCGTGGCATGTGCGATCTTCCCAGACCAGGGCATGAACCCGTGTCCCCCACATCGGCAGGCGCACTCCCAACCACTGCGCCACCAGGGAAGCCCCTCTAATTTTTTTGTTTTTTTCCTATTTTCCATCAAAGGAGATTCATCGTGTGGCTGCTCCCGACCCACCAGCATGTTTTCTCCGGCTATAGAAAACATCTGAGGCGTGCCCCAAATGAGATTCTTCATTTCAAAGGGAAAAGATGTGATTTCTAAGTCACTGGAGAAATAAAGAAGATTCTCACCAGGTGAAAGTGGTGTTGGGCTGTTTGGATCCACTTTAACGTGGATGAATACGTGTCTTATATTTTTATAAAAATCAAACAGATTTTTCTTCCTGGGCTTGAACGAAGGACAGAGTTCAAGATGAAAAGCTCACAGAAAAGAAGTGTTCTCACGAGCTCAGGGGCTGGGGCCACATGAGAAACATATGAGACCGAAGAGGACTGGTCTGCCTGACTTCCTGTGCCAGGACTCTAAACTTTGGGGCTGCCTCCCTGTGCTCCCCATCTGCAAGTCCCGCTCTGCACGTCCTACAGCACAGAGGTCATGGCTTCAAAGCCAGGAAGCTCAGGCTCCAATCAGGCTCCACTGCCTTCTTGCTGTAGCCATTTGGGGTAATTATTAAACCTCTCTGAGCCTGAACCTTTAATCTCTAACATAGAAAGTAATAATATTTATTTCCAAGGGCTGCTACATGAATTAAATGAGATATTGGCTGACATCTATTTACCACCAGCTCCAGGTACTGTTCCAAATGCTTGACATCTGTTTCCTTCTTCAAGCCTTACAAGAAACCTCCATGAGAGAGATGCCATTGTAATCTCATTGATAGGTAAGGAAACGGCTCAGAGAGGTTCAGAAACTTTACTCAAAGTCCCACAGCGCGTGGTGGGGGGGCTGGAAGGCAGACCCAGGCAGTCTGGCACCAGAACCCGCATGCCCGTGACTTGATGCTGCAGCTACAACTGGGCTGCTCTGTGCCCTGCCCTTTGGAGTTCATTTGTCTATGATAGAATCACATTTTCTCTCCTCTTTTTAATCTCATGTGAAATTTTTCCTTAGCATTTTGTAGATTAACAATAATTGTTGTGATGACATCATAGTCATTTTGTATTACCAATTCTCTGTGTTACAATGTGCCAAGAAAAAGCTACCGTCCTTGAGCAAACATGGGATACTTCTAAAAGGTGACTGCAAACTGGCCAGAGTAACCTTAACGTGTTCCCCAAGGGAGGAATTTATGGATTACTTTCTCTTTACACAGCAAAATAAACTGGCAGTCAGTGACAAGAACAAAGTCACATCTGTTTGGGAATTGAAAACATTATTCTAATTAATTGTTCCCAATATGGAATCAAAATGACAAATTATTTAGAAAAATAACATTGAGAAAGTGGCATACTAAAATTTTGGGAATGTTGGCAAATCTATGTTCAAGGAAAAAAATGTATGAATAATAATGAATAGGCAGAAATTAAAATTGGAAAGCAATAAAATGGATAACAGAGTTTAGTCTTTCAAATAGCAAAATTAGAGGCAACCCTTTGGACATGTTATTTAAAAAGGGAGACAGCAGGGGGTTCCCTGGTGATCTAGTGGTTAGGATTCAGCGCTTTCACTTCCGTGGCCTGGGTTCAATCCCCGGTCGGGGAAATGAGATCCCACAAGCCCTGCAGTGTGGCCAAAAAAACGAAAAAACAGAAAAAAAAAAAAAAGAGAGAGAGAGAGAAAGCAAAATCAAATTAAGTTAAGAGAGAAGATATAAAGAACAGACATGAGGATGTTAAAACTTACATAGTTGTATGTATATTTGTGTGCATATCTGAATGTTTCAATGAAATGAGTGATTTTATTGAAAACGCAGCAATTTTTAAAACTGACTTTACGTGGGTGAGGTGTTCCTCCTTGCCGAGGCCACACAGCAAGTACATGCCTGTACTGGGATTTAAAGTCAGGCCTTCCTGTTTCCAAAACAGAAAGCCAACAACAGAAGACTGTGCAATTACATATTAATGTGGGAAAGAAAGGCTCAAGAGTGAGGTAGAGCGAAGCCAAACATCTTGGAAAGATGCCCAAAATATATTAAATGAAGACGGCAAGTAACAGAACAATGTATATGGCATGATTCCATTAAAAAACAAAACAAAACTATGTACATATAAGTTTAGATAAGCAAAGAAAAAAGCCTAAATGAAAATTATTGAGTTGTTAACAATAGCTATTGGGTGGGCGGATTTGAACATTCTGTAAGGTTTGAATTTTTTGTATATTTTTAATTTTCTAAAAAAAAAAATCAAACCCAATCAAAGAAACTCAACAACTTTTGTCCAATAATAAGCAAAAGGCTTGAATGCTCAAGAATTCTAGGACATAGGGACAAGCTTTTGGAGGAAGGGCTCACCTCTGACTACCCTTCGTCTGGCAAGGGACGTGGGGAGCAGAGATGGTGACATGAAGTGAGAACGGACGTGGATGGCTGGGGAGCCACACTTACCTTTCCCAGCAGCTCAGGAAGGCCCAGCAGCTGCCCCGTGAACACGCCAATGCAGATGAAGATGGCGGTCACCTGCCCCAGAGAGCCGCGGATCTCCTTGGGTGAGATCTCGCTCAGGTACATGGGGAGCACACTGAGGGCGATGCCTATGAAGGAAGCATGGCAGCAGTGAGAGAGCTGTCTTCTTCAAGGAAGACTCTGGTCATGGCACCTCCCTCTGTTCCGTGCTTGACAAAAATAGTGCTGTAGCCACAACACCATTCCCAGCACTCTGCACAAATTGTCAACATTTTAACATGCACTTTATTATTTACTCCATAGAGTATGGCTGGGAGGTGGATTTCATAGGAGGGGAAATGGTAGTAGCTGATGGTAGTGATGCTGGTGGTGACGGTGACGGTGGTGATAATAATAACCAACGCACATAGTGCCTACCAAGTAGCAGGGATCTTCCTTCTCTCTTTACATATATTAACGTATCTATTTTAAATAACAACCCTCTGAAGTAAATGTACTATCATTATCCCCATTCTAAATATGAGAAAACCGAGGCACAGAGAGGTTGAGTAACTTTCCCAAATCACCAAGGGACATCCAAAAATACTCCAAGAGATTATTTGCCCAGTAGATCAGGTCTCTGATTCTAGAACTTGAACTTTCCTGCCAGCTAACGGCACCTCCTTAGGTAAATCATGGAACTCAGTTATGGCAGATACTGTTAAACCCATTGTACAGCATTTTATAGACGACGTCACTCACATAGGGTCTTATAACCTTTGAGATAAATTTATGCGTTCAAAGGCTTATGACTGATATTTCTATTTAAAAAGTAATAGTTATAAATATGTCTCATAAAACATAATACTCTGCACTCATAGAGGTTCTGTTAGTTAAAAATATCATGAGGCCTTGTCAGGTTCAGGAAACTTTGTTTTCTACTCATTTCGGGGCAGGGTTGTTCTTAAGACCCTTTATAGACCCATGAAGGTCTACAAATGCACTTATCCCAGGCAGATTCGTGGCTTGCTTATTACACTCTGAGTGACACTGCTTCCTGGGTCAAATCCCTGCAACTTACAAAAGTTGAGGACTTGGGATGAGAGAGTTAGCCTCTCTCAGCCTCAGTTTCTCTATCTACAAGTTGGGGATAAGAACTGAGTCTGACTTCATAGGATTGCTATGTTAATTGAGTTAATTGAGATTTGCTCAGTGCTTCACTCAGCGTACAAGTCAGCATTACTAGCACTAACTATTATTGTCTTCTAATCTTTCACCAGATTGTTTGGGCAATCAAAAATTTCTTTCCTGCCCTGGCCTCCTGATGCCTAGAGGTTAGAGCACAGTTCCCGACACACTTTAGGCACCAATCGATGTGTTTCATCTTAAGCTGGATTCACCCCAGTTTCTAGCATTCAGGGAAGCCCTTCCTAAAAAGAAATAGTGAAGGGAATGTGCTGCCCAATTTATAAGCTGAGCATCTCATTCATTGCATCTCAGCCCAGGATAACTTTTTCTGGTTCAGCACACAAGGGAAACACGCTTAAGGTGCAAAGAGACAGGAATTATCTCCAAAGCTGCAACATAAACCAGATGCTATCTGAATTTTTATCCCAAACACACATATTGAGAGCATCTGGCCTCATGGAAAAATCAAGTGGCCACGGATCAATGTGGCACCTTGTTGCTTAGGGGGCAGTGGAATAGAGAGGAAGGTGCAGGATTCAAGTCCCAGAGCCCTGCTTTCCTCACTAGGTGACCTTGATCAAGTTAGTTAGCTTCTCCTAGCCTCCGCCTACCCATCTATGAAAGAAGGGTCATAATTGCTGTCTATTCCTGTTTCAGTGGGAATAAAATTACTACATATAAAGCACCTGGCTCACTTTTGGTCACTTGATGGACACTTGGAAAACTGTTAGGTCCTCACCCTGACACTCCCCCTACCCTCTGGGGATAGTTATCATCATCATCTCATGAAAAGCTATTAAGGAAATGATACGGCTGGTAGGAAAGAGGAGGCATGGTCGTGGTAATGGGCGTGGCATACGGTTGGCACAGTAAGAACGCCTCCTTCCAGGGCGCCTGCGCAGACTGAATCCCTGGAGAACGCTTAGCAGGGTGAAAGGCACACAGGACACTGTCAATTAATGGAGACTCTTCTTCCTTGCCCATTGTGAAATTTCGGGCAAAAATGAGATGCTGCTGGCTAAACCAGTGGTGAGCCATGAGGAGGTAGCCGGCTGTAGGATGACCAACTCATCCCAGTTTGCCAGGGACCATCCTGGCTTTAGCTCTGAAAATTCTGGGTCCCGGGAAGCCCCTGAGTTCCGGGCAAATGAGGATGGTTGATTACCCTGGGCTCGTGTTGCTGCACCAAGCATCCCACACACCTGAGTGGCCCCTCTTGACCTGTGACCCCGTATCCTGCCATTCTTCCCCCACCCCAGGTGCCCCAGCCTTACGATTTACCGGACACTCCAGGCTCATTCTGGTCGTGGGATATCAGCCTTTGTTGTTCTGTTTATCCCGAGTCCTCTGTCCTCACAGCTCCACAGGCTGACGCCCCACTGTCCTTCCCGTCTCAGCTCAGCCTCACTACCTCCCGCTAACGGGAACTAATATGACCCAACGGGTCCTTTGCAGATGGAATCAGGTTAAGGTGAGGTCACACTGGATTAGGGTGGGCCCTAAACCCAATGACTGGTGTCCTTATAAGATGATAAGACACAGGGAGACACAGAGGGAAGAGGGGCACGTGAAGATGGAGACAGAGATTGGAGTGATGCTGCCACAAGCCAGGGAATGCCAAGGCTTCCCGGCAGCACCAGAAGCCAGGAGAGGCATGAAACAGATTTTCCTTCAGAGCCGCCAGAAGGGACCAACCCTGCAGATACCTTGATTTTGGGCTTCTGGCCTCCAGAACTCTGAGAGCATAATTTCTGTTGTTTTCAGCCCCCCCAGTTGTGGTTTTTGGTGACAGCAGCCATAGAAAACTGCCATACCTCCTCATGGAGGCCTTCACCTGTCAAAATCAATCCCTCCCCGTCACTCCTTATCTCTCCATCCTGTCTTATGTTCCTCATGGCACTCAGTGCTTTTTGAAAGTATCTTGTTCGGTATTTACAGGGGACCCTTGAACAGCATGGCTTTGAACCATGCAGGTCCACTTATACTCACATTTTTTTTCACTAAATACGTACGACAGTGCCACACAATCCGATGTTGAATTCGCAGATGCAGAACCACATGCATGGAGGGTCGACTGTAAAGTTGCGCGTGAATTTTCGACTGCACTGAGGGTCGGCACCGCTAACCACCACGTTCAAGGGTCACCTGCACTTGTATATTGTCTGTTTCCCCACTTCCAGCCACAGAAAATTTCCTTCGGAGAACAGCACCGGACCCAGCACATGTGCTTGATCAAAGTCTATTGGGTCCCCAAGGCACTTTCACTCTACCGTTATTTATTTAACCAAGGCTGCGGTAAAGGTGAGGTTGCTGGGGTCGCCAGTGGTTGGGAGTTGCAGATGGGCAGGCTGGTGCGGTTATAACTGTGGTCTATGGGAACAGGCCTCAAAGGCTAGTCCTACAGGGGCTGCAGACTCCAAGTGCACAGAGGGCAGAGTGCCTCTCATCTAAAACATCAACAACAGTTCCAATCTACCGAGCAGTTCACAACTTCCAGAACCACTTTACAGTCTTCCGCTTCCTCAGGGTACGTGGCCTGATGCAATGAAAGGAGCAACTGGGGATAGGCTCCCTCACACAGAGCTAGCCTAATTTCCAGATTCCTCCTAGAGTCCAGTTCCAGAAGTAGCATTTTAGCCCATACAAAGCAGAAGGGATTGAGGGAAAATATTGTCTAAGGGCACTCAAAGATGTTGCAGGAAATACTCTAGGGACAACTGGATAATTGCATTTTTCTATGGGGTTGCAGAAAAATTTGAGTCCAGTCCAAAACTAAGCGTTTCACTGAATATAAACTTAAATTTGAAGATTTAAGTATGACAAACATTTTTAAATTGCACAAATAATATGTGTGCAGTTTGATGAATCATCACAAAATGTATACACCTGTGTAACCTCCACCCGGGTCAAGAATCAACTTATGGGCTTCCCTGGTGGCACAGTGGTTGACAGTCCTCCTGCTGATGCAGGGGACACGGGTTCGTGCCCCGGTCTGGGAAGATCCCACATGCTGCAGAGCAGCTGGGCCCATGAGTCATGGCCACTGAACCTGCACGTCCGGAGCTTGTGCTCCGCAGCGGGAGAGGCCACAACAGTGAGAGGCCCACGTACTGCAAAAAAAAAAAAAAAAAAAAAAAGAATCAACAAGACCAGCACCCCAGAAAGCCCCCATGCTGTGCTCCCTCAGAATCACTATCCTTCCCCTCCTTCCCAAAGATCACCACCAGCCTAACTGCAATCACCAAAGGTTAGCATATGGAATCAGAGAATACGTACTTCTTTTATTTCTTGCCTCTTTTGCTGATATTATGTTTGTGAAAGGCATCAGTGTTGTAGCATGTAGCTCTAATCTGTCTGTTTTCATTGCTGTGTAGTATTCCAATGTGTAAGTATTCCACAATTTATCCACCCTACTATTGATGGACAGTTTGGGGTTAACACTAATAGTGACCCTATTTACAACAGCCAAGACATGGAAGCAACCTAAATGTCCATCGACAGATGAATGGATAAAGAAGATGTGGTACATATATACAGTGGAATATTACTCAGCCATAAAAAAGAACAAAATAATGCCATTTGCAGCAACATGGATGCAACTAGAGATTATCATACTAAGTGAAGTCAGAAAGAGAAAGACAAATACCAAGTGATATCACTTATATGTGGAATCTAAGATATGACACAAATGAACTTGTTTATCAAACAGAAATTGACTCACAGACAATTTCTTTAGAACAGACTTGTGGTTGCCAAAGCAGGGTTGGGGAGGGATGGATTGGTAGTTTGGGATTAGCAGATACAAACTACTAGATATATGCATAACTGAGTTGCTTTGCTGTACACTGGAAACTAATACAACATTGGAAATCAACTATGCTTCAATAAAATAAATTTTAAAAATACTAATAGTGCCCCATAAATATTCTTGTATAAGTCTTTTGGTGCACATGTATGGAAAACTGAAAATGTATACATATATGACTGCCAAATCATTGTTTTGTATAATGATATTGGCCTGTAATTTTCCTTTCTTGTAAAGCTCCTATTAGGATATACAATCAAGGATACATTCATTTTATAAAATGAGTTGGGGAGTGTCCCCTCTGGAAATGATTGTATGGTGTTAGTGTTATTCTTTCTTAAAGAAGCCATATGGGCCTTGCACTTCCTTTGTTAAAAGGTTTTAAATTACATGTTCAACTTATTTAATAGAATAGGACTATACAGAAATTCTATTTTTTCTTAAGTCAGTATTGGTAAGTTTTTTCTTTTTTGGCATTTGTACATTTATCTAAAGTTTTCAAATATATTTTATAAACATGTTCATGATATATTCTTATGTTTTTAATGCTTCAGGATCTATCCATTCTGATCTTACAGAAAAACACAAACGAACTTTTTGGCCAACCCAATAGCATTAGTTATCAATTCCTTTTCTCTCTTTTTATAAACAGTCTTGCAAGGGGTTTATCAATTTTATTAATCTTTTCTAGAACTCACTTGTCTTTGCTGATGTTCTCTAATGAAAATTCTTTTTCTAACTTCTTTGAGATGAAATATTAGATCATTGATTTTCAGCCTTTCATGTTTTAGACTATATGCATTTGAGGTTATAAATTTTACTCTAAACACGGCTTTAGCTGTAGCTGACAAAATTTGATATGCCTTATGTGGTATTTTCATAATCATTTAATTCAAACTACTTTAAAATTTCCATTGTGATTTCTTTTTTGTCCCCTGGTTACTTAGAAGTACACATCACTTACATCTTAATTTCCAAACATATGAGGATTTTCTACTTATATTTCCGTAATTAGTTTCTTTCGTGCAAGTGTGCTAGGGATAAATTTTATTAGCTTTTGTTTGACTGAAAAGGTGTTTTCATTTCACCTTTATTTTTGAAAGATATTTTCACTGGTTGGAGAATTCTAGGTTGGCAGTTATTTTCTTTCGGCTCTTTGAAAATATCATTTTGCTGTTTTTATGTCTTCCATTGTTTTTGTTGAAAAGCCAGGTTTCCATTTTATTCTTACTTATTTGAAGGTAACATATCTTTTTAACCTGATTGTTTTTCAGAATAACTTTCTGTTTGCCCTTGGTTGTCAGAAGTTTTACTAAGCTGTGCAGAGTTGTGGTTTTCTTTGTTTTTACCCTACTAGGGATCCATGGTGCTTCTTGGACTTGTGGCTTTTCATCAGGAAAAAAAAAAAATGTTGGCCATTATCTTCCAAAAATTGCTTTTTCTCCATCCTCTGTCTACTCTCTTTCTGATTTTCCAACTAATGTATGTTAGACATCTTTACAATTTCCCAGACATTTCTTACCCTCTTTTCTGTGTTTTCATGCTTCAACCTGGATGCTTTCTTCTGATCTTTGATGCTTTAGTTCCCTGATTCTTGCTTCGGGTGCATGCTATCTGCTGGTAAAACCATTCATTAAGTTCTTGCATTTTTTGCATTTTTCAGTTTTTGTATTTTTTAGTCCCAGAATTTCGATTTGGTAAGTCAAAATATAGCTTCCATTTCTATGCCAAAATTCTTGACGTTATCTCTTGATTATCTGAACATATTAAGCATAATTATTTTAATGGCTGTGTCTAATACTGCTATTTTCAGAATCACTATCAGTTTATTTTTGACGTTATTTCTCTTGGTTTTCTCCTTGTATGTCTGGCTACTTTGGATTGAATATCAGAGTGTATATGAAAACTGTAAAAATAATTTGAGGTTCTGGATGTATGCATCTGGCAGGATGAGAGGCTAGAGGCATTAGCAATCCCAGCTTACCACAAATCCGTTGGTGATTGAAGTGATTTGAAGATCTGGTCTATTTATGATTCACTCTTGCTCCTATGGTGTAGCCCTGTGGTGACTAGCGACCTTCCTACCTGTCAGGAGTTCAACTCCAATTCCTCCTCCTCAGCCCCATGAGTCTGTTGGAAGGTCTACTAAGCATCTCAGATTCTCAGCCATCATTCTGGAATTGGGAGATACCTCTAGAGGAAAAGTTGCCCCAAATGCAGGGCTTACCTCTCTGGGTTTCACTCCTTTCCCAGATTGTGGTCCTATAAGTCCCCCCTGCCTCGGTAGCTGTCTGATACCTTTAAACAAATGCTTTTTCTAACCATTTTATTTTAAAAGCAGAACTCTTTCTTCCTCCCTTCTCTCTCTCTCTCTCTCTCTCTCTCTCTCTCTCTCTCTCTCCTATATATATATATATATATATATATATATATATGGCAAAGAAATGGTTTGTTCTCCATTCAACAAATATTTACTGAGTGTATACTGAGAGGTCGTCATTGTTAGAAGCCAAGGCAATGGCAATGAATGAAACAGGTAAAAAAGCCTTGCTGTCGTGTAGTTGCATCTTGGGGAGGGAGGTACTGGAGGGAGGCTGAGCATAAGCATGAAGAGTGTGCTGCCTGCTAGATGGTGGTAAGAGCTCTAGGGAAACATCAAGTGGGGAGGGAGGGCAGGGATGCCCGGGGTGGGGAGAGTTGCAGTTTCACATAGGGTGGTCCCTGAGGCCACATGGTGGTGGTTCAGAGAGGGAACGGGCGGGAGGGGGGTGGAGACCATTTAGGGCCTGCCTTACAGGCCAGGATGTATTTTATTTGCTTCTCAAATCTATTTATTTAACTTAAAAAAAAAATGAGTCCATTTAAATATAAGTAATGAGTAATCATTGCACAGGAAAAACGGAAAGAGAAAAGTCCTGACCCACATTATCCCTCTGGTTCCTCTAAGCCGAGCAATTTAGGAAAAGTGTGGAGTCAGGCACACCTGGCTCCCACCTTGGCCCAGACGCATCTGAACTGTGAGACCTTGGCAAGGTAGCCCCTGAGGCTCCATCTCCTCACATGCAAATGCAGGTAGAGCTCTGAGTCCAAGAGAGTTGTGCTATTGAAGGGAAACACACACACGGACACAGAGACACACAGAGACAGTCATACATAGAGACACACACACACAGACACACAAACACACAGACACAAACAAACACAGACACACACACAGACATAGACACACATAGACACACACACACCTGTTTAGTACCTGAATATTGTTAGGTAGATGTCATTATCTCTACTTTATGTGCAAAAGAGGCTTTTCTCAGGCCACCGGGCTAGTAAGTAGAAAGGCTAGGACTAGAATCCATTTCTTCTGAGCACCTTACCCTCTCTTTGTCATGTTAAAATCTGACTCAAGTCATAGTAATAAATTAATAATATTATTAGTGTTTTTGTTGGTTTCCTATTACTGCCATAGCAAATTGCCAAGAACTTAGTGACTTAAATTTATTTTCAGACAGTTCTGTGGGGCAAAATGGGACTCATGGGTCCAAAATGGGCTAAAATCAACATGTTGGCAGGGCTGTGGTCTTTCTGGAGGCTCTAGGGAATAGTCCATTTTCTTGCCTTTTCCACCTTCTAGGGACACCTACACTCCTTGGCTCATGGCCCCTTCCATCCTCAGTGCCAGCAACTGCGTCACTCCAGTCTCTGCTTTCATCATCTCGCCTCCTTTCTCTGACTCTGGCTCCCCTCCTCCCCCTTTCACTTACAAGGACTCCTGTGATTACACTGGACCTGCCTGGAGAATCCAGGATAACCTATTCATCTCAAGGTCCTGAATTTAATCACATCTGCAAAGTCCCTTTTGCCATGTAAGCTAACATATTCACGGGTTCCAGGCAATAGGATGTGAACACCTTTGGGAGCAGTAGGCAGAATAATGATAAATAATAAATCATTTGCTTGTCAGAGTGGTGCACACCATTGCTGGGAGCTTGTGGCAGAGGTAGCTGGGTAAGTCCACACATGACATACATGGGCTGACCCCACCAGCCAGGAGAGCCAGTGTTTCTGCCCTATGCCTTTATTTCTCAGTCTCCTATACTGTGGTGTTATTTAATTAGTAGACGATAGAGCTACATGTGGCATGTGAGGTCTGGAAGCCTAAAGAGGACATTCATGGTAGTAGCTCTAAGGGGAGAACGAAAAGGAGCCAGAGCAGATTTTTAGAGCTGGTGGAAACCTCAGCTACCAGAGTTCATTCTCCTTATTTTCTAGATTACATCACTGAGGCCCAGAGAGGGGAACTGATGGCCCCAAGGTCACCTGGCAAGTCAGTGATAGAGCCAGAACTTGAAGTCAAGTCCTTGCCCCTGATTTCATGTCCATGCCATATGATTCTCTAAACGCTGCTGCTTGAACTTGTCCACTAGAGAGCACTTAATGCAGCAGATATGAACTTGTCACTGGAGAGTTCTTAATGCAGCAGACTTGGGCTTGTCCACTGCAGAGGTGCTAATGCAGGAGATGTGGGCTTGCACCCCTGGGAGTGTGGACAGCGCTGGGAACGCTGTGGCAGGAACCTGTCCAACACAATCATCCACAAACACAAAACACCTCTGCACTCTTTTACCTTGACTTTACAATCAGCAAGGATTTGCCCTCCAACGCCATGCTTCATCATGTTTGTTTCAATGTAAAAATAGTGTGTTTATTTTTGCTCCAAGCCTTTTAGAAATAGGACACTTCAGTCTGATGTTTTCTGCAATGGTTCCAAATATTCCCCCTGAGGACCTGGTTTGAGCAGCACAGCCACCTGAAAATCCTCCGGGCTTCTCATTTGGCTTTAAATTATTTATTTCAAGCAGGGCAGCAATTCACCTCATAACCAGCAATTTTCTTTCTTTCTGACCAATTGCCTCACCTTAAATGCCCTCACATCTGTCTCTCTGCTTTGAGAGGGTTTGGTGAGAATAGATGACACAAAGCTTCCACGTCTTGGCTCAACTCCAAGAGGCCACATTCCAGAAATCAGGAGTGCATTTTTTCCCCACCTGTTGATTTTACTTTTTTTTCTGTTTCTTTTTGAAAAGCTCATAGGACAAATGGTCTAAAAGACGTTTGTCTTGAATATGCGGTTTTGTAAAAATGGCATCTCTCTTTGAATCAGCTTATTTTTTTTAACATCTTTATTGAGGTATAATTGCTATACACTGTTGTGTTAGTTTCTGCTGTATAACAAAGTGAATCAGCTACACGTATACATATATCCCCATATCCCCTCCCTCTTGCGTCTCCCTCCCACCCTCCCTATCCCACCCCTCCAGGCGGTCACAAAGCACCGAGCTGATCTCCCTGTGCTATGCGGCTGCTTCCCACTAGCTATCTACCTTACGTCTGGTAGTGTATATATGTCAATGCCACTCTCTCACTTCGTCTCAGCCTACGCTTCGCCATCCCCGTGTCCTCAAGTCCATTCTCTACGTCTGCGTCTTTATTCCTGTCCTACCCCTAGGTTCTTCAGAACTCCTTTTTTTTTTAGATTCCATATATATGTGTTAGCATAGAGAATTTGTATTTCTCTTTCTGACTTACTTGACTTTGACAGATTCTAGGTCCATCCACCTCACTACAAATAACTCAATTTCATATCTTTTTATGGCTGAGTAATATTCCATTGTATATATGTGCCACATCTTCTTTATCCATTCATCTGTCAATGGACACTTAGGTTGCTTCTATGTCCTGGCTATTGTAAATAGAGCTGCAATGAACATTGTGGTACATGACTCTTTTTGAATTATGGTTTGCTCAGGGTGTATGCCCAGTAGTGGGATTGCTGGGTCATATGGTAGTTCTATTTTTAGTTTTTTGAGGAACCTACATACTGTTCTCCATAGTGGTTGTATCAATTTACATTCCCACCAACAGTGCAAGAGGTTCCCTTTTCTCCACACCCTCTCCAGCATTTACTGTTTGTAGATTTTTTGATGATGGCCATTCTGACTGGTGTGAGGTGATACCTCATTGTAGTTTTGATTTGCATTTCTCTAATGATTAGTGATGTTGAGCATCCTTTCATGTGTTTGCTGGCAATCTGTGTATCTTCTTTGGAGAAATGTCTATTTAGGTCTTCTGCCCATTTTTGGATTGGATTGTTTGTTTTTTTTTGATATTGAGCTGCATGAGCTGCTTGTAAATTTTGGAGATTAATCCTTTGTCAGTTGCTTCCTTTGCAAATATTTTCTCCCATTCTGAGGGTTGTCTTTTTGTCTTGTTTATGGTTTCCTTTACTGTGCAAAAGCTTTTAAGTTTATTAGGTCCCATTTGTTTATTTTTGTTTTTATTTCCATTTCTCTAGGAAGTGGGTCAAAAAGGATCTTGCTGTGATTTATGTCATAGAGTGTTCTGCCTATGTCTTCCTCTAAGAGTTTTATAGTGTCTGGCCTTACATTTAGGTCTTTAATCCATTTTGAGTTTATTTTTGTGTATGGTGTTGGGGAGTGTTCTAATTTCACTCTTTTACATGTAGCTGTCCAGTTTTCCCAGCACCACTTTTTGAAGACGCTGTCTTTTCTCCACTGTATACTCTTGCCTCCTTTGTCATAAATTAGATGACCATATGTGCATGGGTTCATCTCTGGGTTTTCTGTCCTGTTCCATTGATCTATATTTCTGTTTTTGTGCCAGTACCATACTGTCTTGATTACTGTAGCTTTGTAGTATGGTCTGAATTCAGGGAGCCTGATTCCTCCAGCTCCGTTTTTCTTTCTCAAGATCATTTTGGCTATTCAGGGTCTTTTGTGTTTCCATACAAATTGTGAAATTTTTTGTTCTAGTTTTGTGATAAATACCATTGGTAGTTTGACAGGGATTGCATTGAATCTGTAGATTGCTTTGGGTAGGACAGTCATTTTCACAGTGTTGATTCTTCCAATCCAAGAACATGGTATATTTCTCCATCTGTTTGTATCATGTTTAATTGCTTTCATCGGTGGCTTATAGTTTTCTGCATACACGTCTTTTGTCTCCTTAGGTAGGTTTACTCCTAGGTATTTTATTCTTTTCATTGCAATGGTAAATGGGAGTGTTTCTTTAATTTCTCTTTCAGATTTTTTGTCGTTAATGTATAGGAATGCAAGAGATTTCTGTGCATTAATTTTGTATCCTGCTACTTTACCAAATTCATTGATTAGCTCTAGTAGTTTTCTGGTAGCATCTTTAGGATTCTCTATGTATAGTATCATGTCATCTGAAAACAGTGACAGTTTTATTTCTTCTTTTCCAATTTGGATTCCTTTTATTTCTCTGATTGCTGTGTCTAAAACTTCCAAAACTATGTTGAATAAGAGTGGTGAGAGTGGGCAACCTTGTCTTGTCCCTGATCTTAGAGGAAATGGTTTCAGTTTTTCACCATTGAGAATGATGTTGGCTCTGGGATTGTCATATATGGCCTTTATTATGTTGAGGTAAGTTCCCTCTGTGCCTACTTTCTGGAGAGTTTTTATAATAAATCGGTGTTGAATTTTGTCGAAAGCTGTGTCTGCGTCTATTGAGATGATCATATGCTTTTTCTCCTTCAATTTGTTAATATGGTATATCATCTTGACTGATTTGCATATTTTAAAGAATCCTTGCATTCCTGGGATAAAACCCACTTGATCATGGTGTATGATCCTTTTAATGTGCTGCTGGCCTCTGTTTGCTAGTATTTTGTTGAGGATTTTTACATCTATGTTCATCAGTGATATTGGCCTGTAATTTTCTTTTTTTTGACATCTTTGTCTGGTTTTGGTATCAAGGTGATGGTGGCCTCATAGAATGAGTTTGGGAGTGTTCCTCCCTCTGCTATAATTTGGAAGAGTTTGAGAAGGATGGGTGTTAGCTCTTCTCTAAATGTTTGATAGAATTCACCTGTGAATCCATCTGCTCCTGCGCTTTTGTTTGTTGGAAGATTTTTAATCACAGTTTTAGTTTCAGTGCTTGTGATTGGTCTGTTTATATTTTCTATTTTTTCCTGGTTCAGTCTCAGAACATTGTGCTTTTCTCAGAATTTGTCCATTTCTTCAAGGTTGTCCATTTTATTGGCATATAGTTGCTTGTAGTAATCTCTCATGATCCTTTGTATTTCTGCATTGTTAGTTGTTACTTCTCCTTTTTCATTTCTAATTCTGTTGATTTGAGTCTTCTTCCTTTTTTTCTTGATGAGTCTGGCTAATGGTTTATCAATTTTGTTTATCTTCTCAAAGAATCAGCTTTTAGTTTTATTGATCTTTGCTATTGTTTCCTTCATTTCTTTTTCATTTATTTCTGATCTGATCTTTATGATTTCTTTCCTTCTGCTAACTTTGGGGTTTTTTTGTTCTTCTTTCTCTAATTGCTTTAGGTGTAAGGTTAGGTTGTTAATCTGAGATTTTTCTTGTTTCTTAAGGTAGGATTGTGTTGCTGTAAACCTCCCTCTTGGAACTGCTTTTGCTGCATCCCATAGGTTTGGGGCCATGGTGTTTTCATTGTCATTTGTTTCTAGGTATATTTTGATTTCCTCTTTGATTTCTGCAGTGATCTCTTGGTTATTTAGTAGCGTATTGTTTAGCCTCCATGTGTTTGTATTTTTTACAGTTTTTTTCCTGTAATTGATATCTAGTCTCATAGCATTGTGGTTGGAAAAGATACTCAGCTTATTTTTAATTAAGGAAATTCAGAGAGCAACCAGTTATGTGTAAGTAGTAAGTGTCACCTCCCCCAGAATAGCTAGACAAGCAAAGCAGCAGGAAAGAGGCTAAATGGGTAAAATACAAAGCTGCCAGAAAGAGAGACTTCAGTGGCCTCCATTAGAAAAGGAATTTTAGATGCTCCCATCTCACCACACTTTCTCCTGAGCAGGCAGGGTCTTCGAAACCCGACCATCGGTCCAAATCCGGCATATGCATCGTATTAACTAAGAATAAAAATGATAACAACAACAATAATGGCAACGATACCATTATTGGTGTTGGGGGAAGGTAATGGGGGCCTGGAATGTACTTGTTTTGCACAGACAGCATACCATTAAGTTTTACATTCCCTAACAAGGGAGGCTTAGGAGTATTCCCCTTCGCCAGATGAGAGAAAGGGGCTAAGACAGGGAGGCAGACTGCTGCTGTGTGGTCTCCACTTTGTCCGTGCTCCCTGAGTCCACATCCTTGGGTGGTTAGATGCCTCTGACCCTGACTCTGCATCCGGTCATGGGACTCACCTTGGCCAGTGGGACTCTGGCAGATGTGTCCAAGCAGACTTGATAAGCGCTTGCACACTGGGACTTGTTCCTCTTGCTGCTCATTGGAACCCTGAAAACCCCATGGAAGAAGCTGGGTCACCCCATCTGTGGGTGAGAGACCACGTGGAACAGAGATGAGCCAGCCCTCGGGATCCCAAGACCAGCCCACCTGCTGGCAACCAAACATGAGCCTGAGAACATCCAAGGTCATTCAGCTGCTGACTGGCCTGCAGCCAACCTCAGCCATAAGAGAGAGAGCCCAGCAGAGCCCAGCAGGGCTGGCCCAGGTTAGAATTGCCCCACCAACCCTCAGAACTGTAAGCTCAGCAAAAGGAGTACTGCCTTAAGCCATTATGTTTTTGTTTTGTTTTTTCATGCAGCAAAACCTAACTGATGAAGTTAACCTTGGTAAGTGTCAGAACCCAGGCCGGCTTAATCCATAGCCCTCACCCTTAACCACTTTACTGTCTCGTGTTTCTGAGCCTCAGGGCCCTCATATGTAAAATGACAGCAAAAGAGCGTTTCACTGAAGTACAGCTGGCTTATAATATTATATTAGCTTCAGGTGTACCATGTAGTGATTCAGTATTTGTATACATTACAAAATGATCACCACTAAGTCTATTCACGATCTGTCGTTATACAAAGTTATTGCAATAGCACTGACTATACCCTCTACGCTGTACATTCCATCCCATGATTTATTTATTTGATAACTGGAAGTTTGTACCTCTTAATCTCTGTCATCTATTTTGCCCAATGCCCCACCCCCTTCCCCTTTGGCAGCCCCCCATTTTTCTCTATATCTATGAGTCTATTTCTGTTTTGCTATGTTTGTTCATTTGATTGCTTTTTGCTAGATTCCATGTATAAGTGAAAAAATACAGTATTTGTCTTTCTCTGTCTGACTTAATTCCCTCAGCATGCAACCCTCTGGCTCACAGGCCATAAAAAACTGTCTACAGGCCAAATTTGTCCCAAGGCACGCAGTTTACCAAATCCTGTTCTTTTCTAATATAAGCATGAAAATTCATAGCTTTTCCTCTAACTGCATCCAACAAATTTTGATATGCTGTATTTTCATTATCATTCCGTTAAAATATATTTTTTAATTTTTAATTTTTTTTTTAATTTTTATTTTTGGCTGCTTTGGGTCCTCGCCGCTACATGAGAGCTCTCTCTAGCTGGGGCGAGCGGGGGCCACTCCCCGTTGCAGCGCACGGACTTCTCACTGCGGTGGCCTCTCTTGTTGCAGAGCATGGGCTCTAGGTGCTCGGGCTTCAATAGTTGCAGCACGTGGGCTCAGTAGCTGTGGCTCCTGGGCTCTAGAGCGTAAAATATTTGTAATTTCCCTTGTAACTTCCTCTTTGACTCATGTAATACTTAGAGGTGTGTTTTTATTATTTTCCAAATTTAGGGGGGTTCTTAGATATTGTTTGTGATTTCTAATTTAATTATACTGTGGTCAGAGAATATACTTATATGATTTCAATAAAAGATTTCAATCTTTTCAAACTTATCGAGGCTTGTTCTATACCCAGCTTTTGGTCCGTCGTGGTGAATAAACCATGGCCGTTGAAAAAAATATATATAACAGCCTTTCAGCGTTAGTGGGAGATCAAAGGTGATGAAGTTCATGAACATGATTGGTCAATTAGAAAATTCTACATAAACACCAGCCAGTATTCTCTCCAGTTAATGTTCTTTCTACAGGCTTCTCCCTTCTACTTGAATAGTGAGAGTTTGAGGTATTACAAAATCCTGAATTATTTCCTGCCAGCAAAGCAATGAAAATAAATGAAGTCTCTTCCTCCCTGACCTCCTATACGGCCTCTTACTCTCATGCTCTCCCTTGTCATTCCCGTCACTCACAATGCCTGGTGCCCTCAGCTTATAAAAGATGGAGAAAGAAGGGAACTAGCCCTTAACGACTTCATACAGGTTCCAGCAGCATTAGGCAGTGTATGTATACACACACACACACACACACACACACACGTCTTCATGTCAGCCTTTTAACAGCCCTCCAAGGTAGCTATTGTTATCTCCATTTTACAGATGAGGAAACTGAGGCTCAGAACCATTCAGTAACTTATCAAAAGTCAGTAATTGGCAAATAGCAGAGGTGGGATCCAGTCCCAGGGGTTTCTAATCCTAAAGCTTGTGATCTTTCCACAAAGGCCTGAAAGTAACATTCTATGGATTTGCGTATTTAGAAAGAAAGCAGGGTTGGCTTGTTGGGTTTGATAATATATTTTGAGGCTCCTACTCTCACAGGCCATGGCCAGAATCAGGCCATGTCTCACCACTTCCACCGCCGCCATCCTGTCCTACTCATAGCTATCACCCCGGGGCGGATGGCCTTCCCACCCCACTCCTGCCCTCCCCCTACCTTCTCTCTACACAGAAGTGGGAGGAATCTTATTGAATCATAAACCAACTCTTGTCACATTCCTCCCAACCCTACCCCGGCTCCCCATCACACTCAGCACAAATCCACAGTCCTCACTGGGACCTACAAGGTCCTGTGGGATCTGACTGGCCCCGCTGCAACTCATCTGCATCCACTCTCCCCCTGGCTCACCAGGCGCCACCACACTGGCCTCCTGACTCTTCTTTGAACTTGCCAAGCATGCTTCCACTTCAGGGTCACTGTCCTCTTCTCTCCGCCAGGTACACAATTCCCACAATATTCATTTGTTTCTTGCCCTTGGTTCATTCCCGTCTCTGCTCCTTTGTTTCCTCCTCAGCCTTCCCTGAGTCCTATTTAAAATAGCCCATGCTACCTTCCTGTGCTGCTTCTTTTCCTCCTAGGGCTTACCATTATCTACCTCATATATCTAATTACATATCTGTCCACCCACTAGAACGTAAGCTCCAGGGGTAGGGACTGGGGGGTCCTGTTCACCACTGTGTCCCCAGTGTAGACCACAAGGCACAGCATGTACTCCGTAAATGCTGCTTGGTGAATAAATGAGAATGAATGAGGGACTTCCCTGGGGGTCCAGTGGTTAAGACTTCGTCTTTCAATGCAGGGGTGTGGGTTCGATCCCCGGTAGGGGAGCTAAAATCCCACATGCCTCAAGGCCGAAAAACCAAAACATAAAACAGAAGCAATATTGTAACAAATTCAATAAAGACTTTAAAAATGGTACAAATCAAAAAACGTCGTAAAAAAAAAAAAAAAAAAAAAAGAATGAATGAGTCAGAGGCCCAGACAGGAAACATAATCCTCATAAAAACTCCCTGGAAACCACAGACAACTTGGAATATGAATTTTATGGTGAAGATGACAAATAGAATTCATGATGTGCCAAAGACCATCCAGGTCTTTGGAGTTGCTTTGGGTCTGTCCCAGTCAGTGCTTCTCCATTAGAGGAGCATCATGGGTGGGTGGTCCATCCCATGGGACTGCCCCACTTTATGCAGGGTTCTTGTTTTCTCGGTCTCTGCCAATTCAATATCAGTAGGGATGCATGTGACAGCCAGAAGTACCCCTCACATTTTGAAACACGCCCCAGGAATGTGTTACTGCCCCCTCTCCTGCCACGGTGAAGGCTCACCTCCATCCACGCCCATGATGAAGCGTCCCAGGATGAGCATTTCAAAGGCTCCTGCTTGGAGAGAACAAGCCATCAGCAACAGGGCGGAAATTGCAAATCCATTGTTGACCAGCAAAGTGAATTTCCTGGAAGAAAAGGAGGGGTTTGATGAGCCTGCCACTGGCCTGTGTATCCCCAGAACAGGATCCAGATCCCCCCCACCCCCATTGCCACCTTTGGCCATATGACCCTGAGCAAGGAACTTCCTTCCTCTGGGTTCATTACCACGGTTGATTAGGTCACCTCCAAAGCCACTGAGAGCCCTGATATTCTATGAGTCTCCCTGTTGCAATATTTTATCTCATCGGTTCTAAGACCTTCATTTAACACTACAAAGTCAAAATGCTTCTTACAATCCATGAGTCAGATGTCAGGCAGGGAAATGAAAACTACTCTAGTTAGTTTCACAGAGAGAATTAACACAGGGAACTGGTTAAGGTCACTGCTGGGGCTGGCAGGAAATTCAGGCAAGCTAAAGGGAGCAAGTGCCCCCTCTTCTAGTGCCCCTTTGGCAAAGGGCAGGTGAGGCTTGCAGGTCTCAGCCCCTGCATCACAGAGCAGAGCACAGGAGGGTACTTTGGGAGCTGGGAGCAATAGCTTGTTAAGCAGCACACCTACAGCATCCTATGACTTCAGCTGGCATAGTTCTTCTCCCTCCCTCCCTCCCTCCCTCCTTCCTCCCTCCCTCCCTCCCTCCCTCCCTTCCTTCCTCCCTTCCTTTCCTTCCCTCCCTCCCTTCTTCCTTCCTTCCTTCCTCCCTCCCTCCCTCCCTCTCCCCCTTCCTTCCTTCCTTCCTCCCTTCCTCCCTTCCTTCCTCCCTCCCTCCCTCCCTCCCTCCCTCCCTCCCTTCCTTCCTTCCTCCCTTCCTTCCTTCCTTTCCTTCCCTCCCTCCCTTCTTCCTTCCTTCCTTCCTCCCTTCCTTCCTTCCTTTCCTTCCCTCCCTCCCTTCTTCCTTCCTTCCTTCCTCCCTCCCTCCCTCCCTCTCCCCCTTCCTTCCTTCCTTCCTCCCTTCCTTCCTTCCTTCCTCCCTTCCTTCCTTCCTTCCTTTCCTTCCCTCCCTCCCTTCTTCCTTCCTTCCTTCCTTCTTTCCTTCCTTCCTCCCTCCCTCCCTCTCTTCCTCTCTCTCTTTTTCTCTTTCTTTCTTTCTCTCTCTGCAGTTCATGTAACAATGGCACCTTCGATTTGATGAACTATAGCATGAAGCATGAGGCTGAGCTAATCCCCTCAAACAAGGTCAGCCAAATTCCTCTGGCAAGTCTTACTATTCATTGCTCCTTGTTAGGACCACTACCACTGTTTTATATGAATATATAACATATTCCTAAGACCTCACCGTTGAGAAGCATAACTTGTTTGGAGGCCTGGGGACCTGGCTTCCTGCACCAGCTCTCTCTCTTATGACCTAGGGGACTTCGTACTTCATTGCTCTGTGCTATCCTTGCCTCATCTGCAAAATGATCTTAATAGCTCACACTAATTGAACTTTTGCTATATGACATACCCCATTCTAAGCATTTTACATGAGTAGCTCATTTACTGCTCAAAAGGACCCTATGAAGTAGGTACTATTCTTATCTCTGCTCTATAGATAAGTTAACTAGGACACATAAGTTAGTCACTTGTTTTAGGTCATACAACTAATGAATCAAGTAGCTGGGGAAACAGCCTCTCACAGGATACTTTTTCCCTAAAGACTCAATGATTTAACAGTATTAAACTGTTTTAGAAATTGTACGAAGCTAGGGCTTGAAAGGGAACTTCGTTATTACTCGTAGGAGTTAGCTCTCTTAACTTCCGGGCCAAAGTTCTTTCTACTATTTTTGATTTATCTCAAGCTGTTCATTAATTTTTTTTCCCTTTCCTACAACTTCTTGGAGAACCCCAAACTTAGTGAATTTTGCAGCTCAATTCGGATGGTATAAAGCCTGCTCATTGCAACTTCTTCTATAACAGCAAATGATTGAAACAACCCAAATGTCCATTAATAAGGGGCTATTTAAATAAATTATGATACATATATAATGTGGCATATTATGCAGACATTAAAATAGAGGTAGCATTCTATATTCTGATATGGAAAAATCTCAAAGATGTATTGTTAAGTGCAAAGAATAAGATACAGAACTTTACGTAGAATATGCAACAACTTACGTGATAAAATGTGCGTTTGTGTGTGTGTGTAGAGATAGGCACAAATCTTGGAAAAGATACACAAAAAGCTGGTAACGCTGATTGTCTCCAAGGAGGAGACAGAAGACAGAAACAAAAACGAAACTTTCGACTTTAATTGGTCCTTTTGAAAGTTAAGTCACATGAATGTATTAATTATTAAAAAATAAATATGATTTCAAATTAGTCTTTCAAAAGATTAATTTAACTGGACCTTATCATGGTGAAAAAATGTGATTTAGCAGAGACTTAAAACAAAAATTCCAATCTAGAGTAACCTCCCTTATTCTGATGCCGAAGGTCACAGCCTCGGGATTCAATAAAGATAAGTCTGAAGGCACTAATTTGTTATTGGTGAAAGCTCAAAGCAGGATGCGAATACCCTGCACCCCATGACGCTGCTCCATGTTCAGGGCCCTTCCCCTCAGTCCTCTGAGGAACTATTGTGTCAGCCTTGAGAGGAAAGCGGCGCAATGGTTGGAGGGAGTGGCAGGAAGACCTGGACCCTCCTCACGGAAGCTTTCACTTGGGTTCCACTCATCATGTATTTAGTGAGTGCTAGACACTGGGTCTACCCCAGGAATATGGGAGTCATCTCTGTCCTCCCCATCATGGGCTTTAGAGCCTAGTGAGGAACACAGACAGCAAATAAATCACACAAGTCAATTAGTGACCATTTGTGACTTCTATAAGTAAAGATACAGAAAATATGAGATTGTATAACTCAGAACTGTGCCCATCATTTGCCCGTTTGTGCTCAGCTCCCTTCTTTCTCTGCCCGACTCTGTTTCAGGGGGAACTACCTTTCCCAGGCTCCCTTGCTTCTGGCTTCCTGGGAGGATTGGCCAATGAGAGGCCTGATGTCCATCTAGAGGGCGGGAAAGGGGAGAAGCAGGGTATTTCCCGCTCTCTGTGATCCATTCCAGCAGCTCTGTGTCTTCTTCTCTGCCCTAGCCGTCTCTCTGTAGTCCCAGCAACCTGCTCACTAAAGTGTGGCCCTGACTTTTAAACCCAGGAATGCTGCTTCTCCCTTTTGGACCTTCCATCTCATGGGTGGTAGTAGCTTGTCTGTTAAAAAAAAAAAAAAAAATTTCTACAACATGCCCAAATATTCTCCCTGTAGCTCCACCTCTGGGTCTCAGTTCCCGCCTTGAGGCCACATAGGATAAACCCCTGTTGCTGTAGAGGCTAGTGTAAGGTAAGTTTGTGAAGAGATTGTTGAGGGAGGAGAGGCAGGAGGGGGATGCTGTGGCCAGATTTGGAGGAAGAGATTGTTGAGGGAGGAGAGGCAGGAGGGGGATGCTGTGGCCAGATTTGGAGGGTTCTCGGATGTTGGACAAAACAATACGTTCTATAATCTGTAGACAATGAGAAATAAAGGGCTTGATTAGGAATCATACCTCTATTCCTAGCCCCAGACACTTTGTCCACTGCCTTACTTCAGTTAAACTGGACATTTGATACTAGGATGATATTAATGATATCCATAAAAATAATGCTAGCATTATTTAGTGGTTCTCCAGTCTGGTTGCACATCAGATTTACCAATAGCACATACAAATATGAGATTCTTGGGTCCCCCTCTAGAGAATTTTCATCCTTGGTGCAGACTCAGTATGATGCCTTTAGTATAGTACTAAGAAAGAGCATGGCTCTTATGTAAATTATTTCATCTCATTTCGTCTTTAACACTTGTAGTTATCAGTGTTAACGAAATCATCAGTTCACAGAGGAGGAGGTAAGGACTACTTCCTCCCCCACCACCAAATTCACCCACCTACCTGCATTGGATGAAACTGCCCCAGTGATGTAAGGTCTACCAGTGTCATTGTGCATCCCTACCCCAGTGAAGGATTTGTTCCCTCTCTACTCAATCATCCCCATATAAACACATCTAAATATTGTCTCTCTTGGTCCTCATCCCTCTGCTCCTTGTCTTGGCTCTCTTTTAGAGTGAAACTCCTTCATGAATGTTGTCTGCTCATCTTCTAGTCTTTCCTCACCCACACTCTGATTAGATCATTTCTACCACTCTATGGAGATTGCCTTTGTGAAGGTCATCAACAACCTCTACCTTGACAAACAACTACCAATTCTCCACCTTCCCCTGGTACAACATCTCAGCAGCATTTGATGTGGTTGACCACACCCTCTTTCTTGAAACACAATCTTCTCTGGATATCTGGGATTGCACCCTCTCCCATTTTTCTGCCCACCAGCCTCACCTTCTCAGTCTCTAGGCTGGTTTATCCTCACCTCCCTGAGCCTTGAAAGTTGGGGTGCCCAGAGCTCCGGCTCATCTCTCTCCTAGTCTCACCTCTCTCTATACTCCCTCCCTGGGTGATCCCATCCAGTTCATCCCTCTAAACGATGACAATTCCCAACTGTATCTCTGGATGCAGACTCTCCTCTCAACTCTAGACTTACATATCCAACTGCCTCCTGGACACTTCCACTAGCATATTTAGTAGGTATCTCAAACCAAGCATATTTAAAATAGAATTATTGAATTCCCACTACTAAATCCCTCCCTGCTCCAAAATGCATGCTAAATCCCTCTTCCCATAGACTTTTTCATAAAAAAAAGCCACTACCTTCCTAGTGGCTTAGGCAAATATCTGGGAATACTACTTACATCTTTTATTTTCTTCATGACCCAGATACAATCCATCACTGAGTCCTATCTATACTACTTCCAAGATATATCCCAAATCAAACCACTTCTCCCATTTACAGCCCCACAATATAGCAGTGGTCCAGACCACCATCATCCTACACTCATAAAACTGCAATAGGCTCACACACACTCTTGTCCTGCTGGAGTTCAGGGTCCACAGAGTAGCCAAAGTTATCCTCTCATAGCACACACTGACGTACTTTTTCTTACTTAAAACCTGCTAGTGGCTTCCCACTGCACTTAGAATAAACTCTTCACCAGGGCCTATAAAGCCCTGCATGAGATGGCTTTTGCCACATCATCTCATACTCTCACCTTCACGCTCATGAGCCTTCCCACGGTCCCTCAGGTGTGCCAGGCTCCTTCCTAACTCATCGCCCTCATCCTTGGTGCCCCTCTATTCATTGCATGAGTCTTATCTCACTAAAGTCTCAACTCAAATGCAACCTCCTGACACTCTTTGACATGGCTGCTTCCCCCAAATGCAGAGCTCATCCCCCTCCATCCTCTCACTCTGTTCTATTTTCTTCACAGTCCCAACACTGTAGAAAATTATCCTCTGTATTTATTTGCTTTATGCTAGTTGTCTATCTTCCCCTACTAGAATGTAAGTGCTATGGGGTCAGCGACTTTGTCTTGCCACTGTAGCCCCAGCAACTACACCAGATCCCGGCATATGCAAGTGTCCCAGATATATTTGCTGCATAAATGAAGGGAATGAATCTAGGAGCCAAGTCATGTGGACCCCAACTTACCCCACGTGGCCCAGCTCTGATCTGCCCTGAATCTCACTTTAGCTTCTACGTCTATGGGCTGGAGAGCTGCTGTTCACCCGAATCCATGTCCAATAATGTTCCTGCTTGGACAGCCCAGCCACATACTAATTGAACAACTCTGGGCATGTTTCTTACTCTCTCTCAGCCTTGATTTACCCCCCTGTAAAATGGGTATAATAATGTCTATCTTGTAAGGCTTCTATGAGAATGATTTATGTAAAGTGCTTAGGATGGCACCTGGAACATATTTAGAGCTTCAATTAATTTAAAAAGAAATAAAATAAACCCATGGTGATAGCTAACATTCACGGAGTTCTTATGAGGTGCCAGGAATTGTTTTAAGTGTTTTATACTCACTGAAGACCCTAGAAGTCAAGTAATCTTGTTACCCTATTTCTCACATAAAGAAACAGATCTAGAAGTTAAGTACTTGGCCAAGGTCACGTGCTATTAAATGGGAGATTTGGCATTCCAGGAACCAGGATACTAAGGCTGCTCACAATGGTGGCTGCCACATTTATTCACAGCCATTCGTCTTTCAACAATCATTTATTCATTCAACCGGCATTCATTCACTCAACACATGTTTGAGGGTACACTGGGTGCTGAGTATCATTCTAGGTTCTGGCACATAGCCATGAACATGGCCAAGTCCCTGCTTTTATGCTCTTCTTGATAAACAAGTAAAAATAAAACATATGTAGCATATCAGATGGTGATAAATGCTGTACAGAAAACGAAAGCAGGGAAGGGAGTGTACTTTTACACAGAGTGGCCAGGGAGGGCTTCCCCAAGAAGGTAACACCTGACCACAGACTTAAAGACAGTGCAGTGTGTGATTTGAAGAAAGAGCAGACGTGAGCCATATGGACACTGGGGTACAGCAATCCTGGCAGAGAAGAGCCAGACGTGGGCTATTTCAGGAACATCAGTGAGGCCAGCATGGCTAGAAGCATCGAAGAACCAGAGAGCAAGCAGTAGAAGGTGAAGGTGGAGGGGAGTGGCAGAGAGCTCATAAGGGGTTTGTATGCCACCAAGAGAGCTTGGGTTTCTACCCTGAGTGAGACAGGCAACCACTAGAAGATTCTAAGGAGAGAAGTGTCATGGCCTGACCACTTAGCCTTCTGTGTCAACCCTGGGCTGTAGGGGTAAGTGTGGGAGCAGGGAGACCAACTGGGAATATTGCAATAGATCAGGCAAGTGCTAATAGGAATTTGCACCGGGATGGTAGCAGTGGAGGAAGTGAGCCAGTAGCGGTGGAGGGAGTGCCAGATCTTGGCATGTTTTGAAGACTGAGCTGGTGGAATTTGTTGATTGTGATATATAACAACAAAAATATACACAATCTTTGTCCCTGGTTTCCAGCTCACAGTTCCTGAAACCTGTGGAAATTCCCAAGTGATAAGAGCAATGAGGGCATCTTTTGTTATAATATTTAGTCTCTTGTACTCAGTTCCTGAAATTGCTTCAGAGCCATAAAGATGAAATAGATATCCTGTTATTCAAAACAAGCCCCTTTTCACCACAACTGGGTTTATGTCAATGAGGTGACTTTTGGAAATGAGTTAAGGGTGGGGGATTGTTGCCAGTGGAGTCAACCATGTGATCAGAAGGTTGAGACTTTCAATGCCGTCCCCAACCTCCAGAGACAGGAGAGGGGCTGGAGATTGAGTTCAATCACCAATGGCCAATGACCTGAGCAACTGTGCCTATGTAATAAAGCTTCCATAAAAACACAAAAGAACAGAGTTTGAAGAGCTTCCAGGTTGATGAACATGTACAGATTTGGAGAGAGTGGTACACTCAGAGAGAGCATGGAAGCTCCGTGCCCTTTCCCCATACCTTGCCCTACGTGTCTTTTCCGCCTGGCGGTTCCTGAATTATATCCTTCCATAATAAACCAGTGATCTACTAAGGAAAATGTTTCTCTGGGCTCTGTGAGCTGCTCTAGCAAATTAATCAAACTGGAAGAGGGGGGTCATTGGAACCTCTGACTTATAGCCATTGGGTCAGAAGCACAGCAGACCACCTGGACTTGCAATTAGCATCTGAAGTTGGGGTGGGGGCAGTCTTGTGAGACTGAGCCCTTAACCTGAAACCCGAGGCAGGGGGTCGTTGGAACCTCTAACCTATAGCCAGTTGGTCAGAAACACAGGTGACAACCTGGGCTTGTGACTGGCAGATGAACTGGTGGAGGGGGCAGTCTTGTAGGACTGAGCCCTCAGTCTTGTAATCTGATGCCATCTCTAGGTAGATGGTGTCAGAATGGAGGTGAATTATAGGACACCCAGCTGGTGTCCAGAGAATTGCTTGATGGTGTGTGGGAACTCTCTCCCCGCCACACATGTTGGAAATTGGGGTTCAGAACCCCAAATACTGATGAATTGGATAGAGGTGGAGAGACAGAGAGGAGCCAATGATGACTCCCAGGGCTTTGGTCCGAGCTCCTGCACTAGATGTGACGATGTATTTTGTGCTATGCAGGGGATGTTAAAATCACATTCAAGTCTGATTTGAAACATTTGCAGATTGGGCTGCACACTCTCTAAGCAAGTTCATCATATTAATATATTCCTTCCCACAATAACCCCCAGCATGACACTGTCCCAGTGAGGATAGAAACCTTATTTGCAGATAATTCACAAAGCTGACTCACTCAGGTTCAGAGAAGGGGATTTTAATCAATTGTGTTTCCATATTTTTCCCAGGCATGACATGCAGCAGAACAAAGGGGGCCAGCACCATGCCGTTTCTGAGAGCAGAACTCCAGCGCCCCCCTGGGAATCCCACTGCGGACAACGGCTTCACTGTTTTGAGTTTCTCCAGTGGTGAAGAATCTCCCCAGTGCAGCTCAGATCATCAGCTCTTGGCAGAAGAGGTCAAATTCAAGGAAGAGCAATGGGATAATGAGGAGATTGAAGCCCATATCCTTAAGAAATGGCCAGAGGGACTGGGGACATTTAGCCTAGACAAGAGAAGGCTCAAGGAAAGTGTGAGAGCTGCCTTCCACTATGTTATGCTTTAACAGGATAGAAAGCCCAGAGTAAACCCATGCACATATGGTCACCTTCTCTTTGACAAAGGAGACAAGAATATACAATGGAGAAAAGACAGCCTCTTCAATAAGTGGTGCTGGGAACACTGGACAGCTACATGTAAAAGAGTGAAATTAGAATACTCCTTAACACCATACACAAAAATAAACTCAAAATAAATTAAAGACCTAAATGTAAGGCCAGACACTATAAAACTCTTAAAGGAAAACATAGGCAGAACACTCCATGACATAAATCACAGCAAGATCCTTTTTGGCCCACCTCCTAGAGAAATGGAAATAAAAACAAAAATAAACAAATGAGACCTAATGAAACTTAAAAGCTTTTGCACAGCAAAGAAAACCATAAACAAGACAAAAAGACAACCCTCAGAATGGGAAAAAATATTTGCAAATGAAGCAACTGACAAAGGATTAATCTCCAAAATGTACAAGCAGCTCGTGCAGCTCAATATCAAAAAAACAAACAACCCAATCCAAAAATGGGCAGAAGACCTAAATAGACATTTCTCCAAAGAAGATATACAGATTGCCAGCAAACATATGAAAGAATGCTCAACATCATTAATCATTAGAGAAATGCAGATCAAAACTACAATGAGATATCATCTCACAGCGGTCAGAATGGCCATCATCAAAAAATCTACAAAGAATAAATGCTGGAGAGGGTGTGGAGAAAAGGGAACCTCTTGCACTGTTGGTGGGAATGTAAATTCATACAGCCACTATGGAGAACAGTATGGACGTTCCTTAAAAAACTAAAAATAGAACTACCATATGACCCAGCAATCTCACTACTGGGCATATACCTTGAGAAAACCATACTTCAAAAAGAGTCATGTACCAAAATGATCATTGCAGCTCTGTTTACAATAGCCAGGACATGGAAGCAACCTAAGTGTCCATCAACAGATGAATGGATAAAGAAGATGTGGCACATATATACAATGGAATATTACTCAGCCATAAAAAGAAATGAAATTGAGTTATTTGTAGTGAGGTGGATGGACCTAGAATCTGTCAAAGTCAAGTAAGTCAGAAAGAGAAATACAAATTCTCTATGCTAACACATATATATGGGATCTAAAAAAAAAGAAAACTGGTCATGAAGAACCTAGGGCAAGACGGGAATAAAGACACAGACCTATTAGAGAATGGACTTGAGGATATGGGGAGGGGGAAGGGTAAGCTGGGATAAAGTGAGAGAGTGGCATGGACATATATACACTACCAAACGTAAAATAGATAGCTAGTGGGAAGCAGCCGCGTAGCACAGGGAGATCAGCTCGGTGCTTTGTGACCACCTAGAGGGGTGGGATAGGGAGGGTGGGAAGGAGGGAGACGCAAGAGGGAAGAGATATGGGGACATATGTATATGTATAACTGATTCACTTTGTTATAGAGCAGAAACTAACACACCATTGTAAAGCAATTATACTCCAATAAAGATGTTAAAAAAAAAAAGAAGGGACAAACCATGGCTTGCTGGAGAATCTGACTGAGGATCTGATTTCAAAGTCCATGTGAGTTTCCCTATGGGTTCCCACGTATTTTCTCTGCGCCAATCTGGAGGGAAGAACTAGTTCCAATGATATGTGAAAGAGGCCAATGTGAGTGCAACTGAAGGGACACTTGCATCATTGGCTCCGTCAGGTGATGGACCGACAACTCGCAGGAAGCACTGATGATGAGGACGACGGGAGGACGAAGATGCTAGTGAACCTAAGTTGGATGCTGGCTCTACGTCAGTGGCTGAGATGAATGCTCTACATCCGTCATCCCACTTAACGTTCACTACCGTCCTCCAATGTGGCTATGACTTTATCTTCACTTTACTGTGAACTAAGTGAAGCCCAGAGAGTTCAAGGAACTCATCCAGGGCCCCACGAGCTGTGAGCATCAGAGCCCAGGTCTACAGCCAGGCCTGTAGCCAGGGTCTGTGCACCCACATGGTCACCATCCAGTCTCACGAGGGAGGAGGGTTCTGTCACTGAAGCCGGGTAAGCAGAGGATAGATGACCCCAAATGAGGGGCGGGGACTCAATCAGATTTATTTTTGGCTCAGAATTTTCCAAGCTAGAGACTCCAGGAGACAAGGAACCTTCATCCCTGAGATCACATAACGGGGATGGCTCAGCTCCAGAGACGGTTTCAGGTCCCTTATGCTCCCCTGTCCTCATTCCTCTCCAAAATCACAGATGAGCCATATGCTTCAGCCAGGATCAATCCCATTGCTGGACCTGCTGGTGACCAGGACCACCTGACTCCAAGGACCCCCAGCTCCACCCAAACTTCCCTCCAAGTCACCCATCTGGGCCCCTTTCTTTGGATCCCATCCTAGCCTTAGACATTGAGCCAGCCTCCTCTTCCTCTGGGACAGCCACCATCAGAGACAAAAAACGAGGCATCAGGATGCAGTTTCCATCCACACCACATGATGGGAAGTGTGCAGCCTTGTGGTCTAACAGACCTGTGTCTGAATCAGGTCAACCGCATTCTTTGTCACCATGGGCAAGTTGCTGGGCCACTCAGGGCCTCTGGTTTACAATAATACAGAGAGTTGTAAGAAGTAAATGATGTACCATATGTCAAGGACTGGTCTATAGCTGGAGGTGAATACATGGTAGCCAACTTCTTTAATTTTTGCTCCTTTTCTCCCCTACAGAGTTACTATTCAAGCTGAGGCTCAATTCAACTTTTACACTCATAATGATGAAAAAAGGAACTGGCAGCTGCTTGGGTATGACAACCAAAGCCCTTTGATCAATCTCTCTCTTCATCCTAGGACTCCTCCATCACTTAGAAATATAGTGCTTTTCAAATACATTTTCTCTTTTGTTTTCCCTCTGTTTTGTTTTGCCGCCATGTTATTGAGTATGGTAAAGCCACCTTGATCACCTTCATTTCACATGCAGGAAAAGTGCTGGCTGAGAGGTGAGAGGTGGCAAAGTCCCATGTCACACACTTGGCAAGTTGGGGAGTCAGGACTTGCTGGTCCACGACATCCGATTCCAGTGTTCCTTTTCCTGTACCAGCTGCTTGGCTTCAGAGCTTTCTTCTGGGGCAGGCTTGGGGCATAAGTGCCCACGGCCAGATATAATGTAGGTATGTGTCACAGGCAATAGTGTCTGGGGCCAGGGGTGACTCCATCTACTGGAATAGGCAAGAGGACTTGGGGCCACAGGCTTAGCAACAGTGCCTTGGAGACCCTGGCCAGTGGTGCCAGTCTGGGGGCCAGCTGGTCACTTATCCATTGTCAAATAGTCAAGGATGTTCCAAGACCAGTGCCAGCAGGACACTATGATCTCCTTGGCAAGTGGAAAGATCATGGTGCGTGGCCGACGTGTGTTGGTTCCTACCTGAGCTCCGGCACTGTGTGAACTGGCTGAGTTTGGCCAGATGCTCTGACCTTGCTCAGTTCCCATTCCCCATCGATAGACCCCACGAAATCGAATGAATTAAACAAGAGGGTGTGTGTGAGTGCCTGAAACATTGAGGGACCTCAGAAAACGGCAGCCCTGACTCTACTCCACGACCGTTGTACCTCCTGTGTACTGAGTTCTCATTAGCTACTGCCCTGGAAGTGCCCTTGGGGACACAGAGAATGTTGGCACCTCCTCTACCTCACTGGGGTACCACAGGCCTTTATGAGCATCACATGTTTTCAGATGGCCTCCTGCCCCAGCCTATGGAAAGGCTGCTCTGAACGTCATCGGTTCTAATTTGGGGATGTGAGGCTGAGTGTAAAGGAGTGGGCAGCACCATTATTAACACTGTTTTTGAAGCCCCAAGGCCGGGGGGGATTTCCTGGGGTCTGACGAATCTCTTTGCTAATTCAGGTCAGTGCAATATGGAGATTTGTGGAGTCCCTACTGTGTATGGGTGTCAAGGTGATGATGAGTAAATAATATGGTAGATAATAATAGCTTCTCTTTATTGAGCTATTGTTAATGGGCCATTCCCCCTCCATTACTTTTCTTTAGCCCTTAGAGCATCCCCTGCAGGGTAGCAACTACTGACTCCATTCTATAGATGACGGAACTGAGGTTCAAATACATTAAGTGACTTGGCCAAGCCCACACAGCCAGGATGTAGAAGACTCATGATTCAAGTTCACACACGATTGCTCTAGAGACTACTCTTTCCATTAACACCTCAGTGTCCCCCAGGAAGCTGCCATGAGAAAGGACGTAGGGAAAATGTTTTGGGGGAATTTATTGATAACGCAATCTTATACGAGAGAAGGCCTCACATAAAAAATAAATGAGGAATGAAGCTCAGAGGTAAACTGGATCTGAGTAGAGGGGGCGAGGATTGGGAATTTCAACACGAAATTGATACTCGCTGCAGCCCTGTTTGTAATGGAAAGGATCTGAAACCACCTGAGTGTCTCTCAGTAGGGAACTGGTTAAATAAGTTATCATCCAGTCATACGACGGAAGACTGTCTAAACAGCTGATTTTTAAAAAGCAGATCTATCGGGACTTATGTGGAACCATCTCTAAGACACTGTGCTGACTCTTCTCCATTTGCTCCTGTAAATGGATCCCTCCCCTCTCTCCCCGCTCTGCTCTGTGCCCTGGGAGCTGGTCCTGCTGAACCGCACCAACAAGACTCCTGAGTTTTCAGGCTTCCACTTGGGTTTGACCAATGAGAGGTACCAGCAGCAGACTGGAGGGCAGGAGGAGAAAGGAGCCAGGGTATTTCTTCCTAGCTCCTCCCTGTTTGGACAGTAGGGTTCTGACATAGCCTGGTGCCTCTACAATCTCAGCGGCTGCCTGTCAGCCCATCACCCATGGATTCACCTCTCCTTGGCCTCCGGTACCCTATTTCCGCTCCTTGCCCTTCTGGCGTTAAAATTTCTCCAGTTGGACTGAATGGAACTCTGTTGCCTGCTGGGATCCTGACTCTGATACAGACATATTTATGAACATTACAGAAGGGATCCCCAAACAGAGATGGCCCCCACTGACCTCCCAAGAACCTTTCCGATCAACTTCACCAGGAATGTCCCCACAAGTCCACCAATGGCGAATATGGACACGGTCACAGACCAGAGCAGAGTCAGAGTATCCAGGTCTATCCGATGTCCATGCCTTCTCTCCCACGACTCATTGTAAAAGGTCTTGATGTACTGAAAACAAACAACAAACCATGTTATTCCTCCGTCCCATTCTGCTGTCCTCGAAGCCAGCCAGTTTATAAACAAAACAGCTTTTATGGAGCATTGTCTTCATGCCAGGCACTTTGCTAAGCTCTCTTTGAGCTTTATTTCGTTGAATCCTTCTAACACATTTTGTGGATGGGCCCTATATTTACATCCTTTTGCAGATAGGGAAACTGAGGCTCAGAGAGACAAGGTGACTTGCTAAGCTAAGTGGCAAATCTGGGAGTCAAACTCAGATCTGACTCTGAACTTAAGGGAACCGCACAGCCGAATCACCTCAGAAATGTGTTTAAAATGTACGTACTTAACATAAGAGAAAATATTTACCACCTAGATAGGTAAAGATTCAAGACACACAAAAACACTAACCATAAAAGAAAAACAAAATGCTCGTTTGGATTTCATCAAAATTAAAGTGCTGTGCTCTTTAGAAAACATCATGAAAAATGAAAAGACAAGCCACAGACTAAGCTAACATATTTGCAACCCATATAACTACAAAGGAATTGTAGTCACAATATGTAAAGAGTTCTAATAAGTCAATAAGAAGACAACCCAATCAGAAATGAGTGAAAAACTTGAACAGACTCCAAAAAAAAAAAAAAAATTTCAAATGATCAGGAAGCTAATGACATGATGCTCAACATCATTAGTGAAAAGGGAAAAGCAAATTACAACCACAATGAGATGCCCACTTCACACTTATTAGACCCCCACTGCTGTCAATCCTGATTCAGTGGGTTTGGGATGGGACTGAGTGATTCTGATGTGCACCAAAGACTGAGGTCACAGCACTACACTCCCCAAGAGAGTTCCATGCTCAAGATGCTCATAGCTACCCATAGCTGCCCAATAAGGACCCACAGACTTCTCCAATAAGTATGTACGGAGTATGACGTGGCAGAAGAAGCATAGGGTCCGGTCACACAGACCTGGGCTTGAATCCCAGCACCATGATTTGCTAATGATTTAAACCAATGCTGGACCTTGGCTTCTTCATCTGCAAGATGGGAAAGATGACACTGATGTCTCAGGGCTGTTGTGAAGGTCATATGAGAACCTGGAGCAGTGCCCAGTACTTGTGTGGAGCTCACACAATCCCCAGGTCGGTTAACAGGTCTGGTAAGAGTAAGGAGTGACCAGCAGTGTGTACTTTCGTACATTGATGGTGGGAGTTTAATTTGTACAGTCATCTTGGAAAACAGTTTGGCGTTATCTAGAAAGTTGAAGATGATCCTAACCTACAACCCAGCAAATCCATTTCTAGAAAATTCCCCTTAGTTACCGAAGGGGATATTGGGGAGAGTGGGAGAGATAAATTAGGAGCTTGGGATTAACATTTACACAATACTATATATAAAATAGATAAACAACAAGGACCTACTGTATAGCACAGGGAACTATACTCAGTGTCTTGTAATAACCTATAATGGAAAAGAATCTGAAGAAGAATATATATATATATGTATGCATAACTGAATCACTTTGCTATACACCTGACACTAGGACAACATAGTAAATTATACTTTAAAAAATGGTAAAAACCAAAACAAAACAAAACAAAAAAACCTGGCAGTCTCATAACTGGAAAAAAAAAAACCACAACCCTCCTCTTTCCCATCTGCCCTAGGATACATCTATCCAAACATCCATGGTAGCATTGCTTATAACAATCCCACACAGAAAACAATCCAGATGCCCACTGACAGCAGAAGAGATAAACAGATTGTGGAATAGTTATAATATGAAACACTACAGCCACAAGCATGAATGAATTATAGCTACGTGCAAACACGCAAAATAAAGTCTCACAAAAAATAAGATTGAATGAAAGAAGCCAGAAACAAAAGAATGCATACAATGTGATTCCATACCTAACTTTCAAAAGTATGCAAAATTAAAAGGATTTGGGGGAATTATACAGAGATTATAAAACTACAAAGAGAAGCTTTCCCATTCATGTTTGACTAGACCACATGCTTTCCCATTCATGTTTGACTAGAGAGAGTACTCCTGACCTCTCAGAGACCTCTTGATGCTAAGAAGAACTTTCCTAGAAGCTTCTAGTAAACCTCTCTTTAAATCTTGTCCACCCTGGTTGGGGCACAGGCCAACTAATAAGCCAATCGTTGGAGAGTGGGATGGGAACCATGAGCTGGATCTCTGGTCCCGAATTCCATTTCTTTATCTTCCCCTCCTCACCTTATTAAATAGTACACCGTTCTCCAATTGCTCAGCTAAAAGTCATAACTGCATCCTTAACTCTGGCCCTTGATCCACACCACTCAGCTAAGCCATCTGGACCCATCTCTGTCTGTTATGGGTTGAATCACCCCCAACAATTCATATGTTGAAGTCCTAGCCTCCAGCACCTCAGAAGGTGACCTGTTTGGAGATAGGGTCTTACAGAGGTAATCAAGTTAAAATGTACTTATAAAAATGATACGTTTGGACACAGAGACGTGCATAGAGGGAAGAAGATGTGAAGAGACACAAGGAGAAGATGGCCATCTACAAGCCAAGGAGAGAGGCCTGGAACAGTCCTTCTTTCACAGGTCTTAGAAGGAACTGACCCTGCTGAAACCTCGATCTTGGACTTCTAGACTCCAGGACAGTGAGAGAATAAATTCCTGGTGTTTAAGCCCCCAAGTCTGCGGTACTTTGTTTTGGCCTCCGTTGCAAATTAATACACTGCCTTACCTTCAAAATACTTCTCACTTCTTTCGTCACTGAACCCAGCCCAAGCCATCATCCCTCTCCCTGGGGCTCCCATAACAGCCCACCATCGGGGACCCTCATCAAGTTGCCACACCCAGCTTCTCTGAGTGGGTACTGTGCTCCCTGTCAGTGCCTGGACATGAACATTGAACCTTAGTTTTCAAGTACTCCAGTGGCCATCTGTCATCCTTCTGGCTGCCCAGCATCAGAAGTCCCCTTCTAATTTGGGAGAACTTGCTTCCTTTTCTGAGCCCTGCGGGAAACAGAGCCTGCTCATCACTAGAGGTTGAAATTGTCAGGCACATGCTCTTCCCGGCATCCCCTGAAGCTAGGGAGTGGTCATGTGACTAAGGTTTGGCCAATCAGAGGCCTGGCTTTGCATGAAGCGCGGGAGGCCAAGAAGCGGGACTGAGAACTCTTTGGCAGCAAGGGCCTGCCAGGAGGATTGGGTTTGGGGCAGCAGCGGAGGCAGTGTCCTTTGCTAGCTGTGCAGGAGCGGCAGTGATGGCCACAGGGCACCCCCCCCAGGACCAGCTCTGGGATCCGGCTGCAGAGCTTTCAGGCCTGGCTCGCCAGTCCTCCCACCAATCTTGGGAGCCGCTCACTATTTTTTCAACAACGTCTTTTTTAGCTTCAATCAGACAAACGTTGTTGTTGCGTCCAACTCCTGAAACTCTACCAAAACACATAAATAATCCCATTTCATCCTCACAACCCTAGCAGTAGACACCCCGTTTACAGAGGAGGGAGCCAAGAGTAAGGTAACTTACCCACAGCCACGGGGCCAGTAAGTGGTAGAGGAGGATTTATGCAAAATCTGCCTGGCTTCAGAGGCTGAACACAGCAACCTACCGGTGACAACCCATTTCATGACAAAGGTGTGAAAACAGGGCAGCTAAATCCAACAGGACATTTATTGACTTAAAGATCAGTATTGGTTAGGCCCTTGTTATGGGCTAGATGCCCTGTCAGGTCCCGGAGAGTGTAAGGAGGACACCCCTCAAGGAGCATACAATAGGGCGAGAAACAGCATGGTTAGCGCTAAGCCAGAGGGGTAGAGGAGCCACAGGTAGGCAGGTGGGTACAGGATGCCCCGAGGGCTACTTACAGGGTCCAGACCCTCCAGAGAATCTGGAGTGAGTATCCAGGACCTCCCAGGCCTCCTGCCCAATAATCAGCAGAGCCCCATGCGTTGAAGTTCATTCTTGGATGTCACTTGGTCCCTACTGCAATCCCGCACGGATTCAAGCAACTACAGCTTCATTGGGAGCAGTCTTGCTGATACCTGCTCTAGAGAGCCTTTTATTCCCACGCCCGCAGCAATGACCAGTTTCCTGAGTTAATGAACAGAAACTAAAAGGACGCTGTTTAGGAGGAGATGTTCTCTTTTCCTTTCCAGTCATTCAGGAGCCTGGCGGGAAAAGAGGCAGCTTTCATATCACATGCTGCTAGGTGCTGCTTTGGGAGTCTCTGCAGAGACTTCTTATTTCAATTTGGGGAAGCTGGACAACAGAAGTATCTGCAGAGGGCTGGAGAAGCCTGGAAGAGTAGCCCCCTGCGGAAACACATCTCCAACAGTCCCCAAAAGCTGGTTTCAGAGTGATGGCGTTAGTGATTAAATGTTTGTCTTTGGGTGTGAATTTAGCAAAGGCCTAGATGAAAGGCAGCCCAAAAGTATATCTGAGAGCAGAAGCCGGGTGTTGGGGGTTGGTAAACTAATTCACTGCAGGATTCATTCACTGGGTTGGAGATTCATGGAGCTGGTATACGTCAGCACTGGCTTGTAGTGCCTTGTACAGAGTGGAGGCTGAAAGAAATGTTTGTGTCTTAAATTGAATTTCTGCTATGGGCTGGTCACCATATAATAATAAAAATAGGTAACCCATAGATCATATTCACCATGTGTCACACACTATTTTAAGAACTGGACACGTGTGAACTCATCCCCTCTGCAACCCTATGAGCCAGGCAGCGTGTTCTGAGTTCTCTCTTGGGCAGCTGAGGAATCTGAGACACAGAGCCACAGGGCTTTCCCAAGGTCCCACCATGGGCACGAGGCAGGGTCAGGACTCAAACCCAGGCAGCTGGACTCCAGAACCCATCTCTTAACTACGATTCTATTCCCAATCTTAGTATGGAAAACATAAAGATGATCACATCAATACCCCAGTTGCATGTGGAGAGACTGAATTAGGGAAGAAGAGGGGACGTGGAATCAACATTGGTTGACTGCTAAGTATGTACTGGACACCTGTATACTTCCCCTCGGCTCAGCCTTGCAGCCATCCTGTGATGTTTCATGAGAGCCAAAAACTCTGGAGTTAAGCCATGCATCTGAAAGCTACACAGAATCCAGTGGGACTGCAGACCCCACTCATGCTCACAGCGTCTGTGCCCTGGCTTCAGAGCCTCCTCTTCCTGGCTGCACTGCCACGTTACACTCCTCAGTCCCTTGCATCTGGGGGGAAGGGAGGGTCATAGGACTACTGCTCACCAAAAGTGTGTGAGTAGATGTGTCACCTCCATCGAGGATTAAGGGTTCGTGTGCCTTCTCCTCACTCACTCCCTTTCCCTGCAGGCTAGTCGTTCACAGAGAGTCCAGCAGAAACCTCTGAAGCCCTGAGGAATGGGGGAAGGCACTCAGCAGAAGAAGCCTGGGCCCCTGTGTGGCTGCATGGAGCAGAGCACCGCTGCTCACCTGCTTTGGGTGGTGACGTGAATGAGAAATAAACTCTCATTGTGTTCGGCCACCGAGATTTAGGGGCTGCTTGTTATAGCAGCTGGTTTACTCAAACACAATGACCCCCAAGCCCATGACAATGACCATGACATGAGGCTTTAGGAAAGAGGGAAGATTTAGGGCAAAGTCATGAAGGATGGGTAGGTTTGGAGATATGGGCCTTTGACTAGAGGTTTCCTTTTATATTTGGGGGAAATTGTAAGTCTCCATTTGAAACTAATATTCTGCAATAAAATATAGTTTTAAGATCAGTGTGCTAGCTAATCTCTAGGCCCACTTTGGGCCATCTCGTTCATGGAGTCCACATTTTACACTTCCATTGGGCCTACTTCCCAGAAACCCATTCTTGTGTCTTTCTATCTGGATTTACATACCTACTTCCTTACCACCAGGGGCCTGGGTTCCCACCCTGTCTTCTAGAGACGAGTTCTGCAGTACCTGCCTTCAAGGAGCTCAATGACAAGAGCCGAATAAGCATGCACTTACAACATGGAGTGGAAAGAGCTGGGGCATTGGGAAGCTGAGAAGGGCTGCAGCCACTCAGCCACCCAGATCAGGTACGCAAGAAAGGCGGGGTCAGGGGGGTGGTGGGTAGGCTTGGGTTAGATGATGGTAGACAAAAATTCTCAAAGGTGGAGGAGCTGATGGCATAGATGATGACATAGAGAAGCGATAAACGAGTCAGTGGGTTTGGAGGGTGGCCCAGCAGCTGGAGAAAGTTTGGAGAACAAGGCAGGGGCTGGTTGGAACTTGACTGCCAGGCTAAGGAGTCCGCACTTCATCCCATGGCCGTTGAGGAGCGATTGGAGGATTTGTTCATGGAATCGAGATTCTGCTTTGTGTGTCAGAACATTCACTGTAGGTGCAGTGTGAGGCTATTTCAGAAAGTTTCTCCTGGAGGCGGCTGGGCCAGGCAGGAGGCTCCTGGATTGATAAGACGTGATGAGTCTAATAGAAATGTTTGATGAATTCATCAAGGAGAATTTATATTATGACTAGTAGTGATTAGAGTCCAAACTGCAAAGAAAGTCATAGAGGCCACGTGATTAAAGGAAAGGAGACCCAACGAAGAGCTGAGAATCTTGGGGTCAAGACTTGCTTGCACTGCTGAGTCCTGTCACCTCTAGCAAGTGGCTCTGCCTCTGAGGGCTGGGTTTCCAGTGGTTAAGGACCCTGGAATCCATTTTATTCAACTCTCAGCTCGGCTTCTTTTATGCTGGGTGACCTTGAGGAAGTTACTCAACCTCTCTGTGCTTCAGGCCCCTCATCTGTGAAATCATTTTCCTCCCTAAAGAGTTACCGTGAGGACTTAATGTGAGGATGAACGCAAAAGACGGCGCTGGGTCCACAAGAAGCACACAATACAAATCAGAAGCTGGGATGGCTGGTGGTGATGTCCATATCATTATTTCTATCTCGTGAAATAAGAGTCCTAGACTTGTTAGACTTGTTTATTTCTCAGGTCTATGAAGCCATGAGTAATTGACCACTATCTCCCCAGCCAACAACACGGGGGCCAAGCTTCTGGCACCAAACTGAACCATGCAATTCCCAGCCAGGAGGACTGGCACAGGACACGTCCAAAGGATGACAGGAAATTACCAGACAATGGGAGGCACATTACCTTGTAGGCTGTTTTACAATGTTAATGTTCCTTACTGATTCGCACAGCCTGTCACGAACCCATCTCAGATTTTTCTCAGGAGTGCTATAATAATACTCGTAAATAGAACCCTTCTGTGGATGGGCCAGAGTATACACAGCATTGCATAATAGAACAAGTCATGCCCGTAACTCCTTAGGGATTTGGAGAAACAGTCCGCACCACTGAACACACTGGCGCAGGGAGGAAAACAGTACAGAAGTCCTTACAAAAGTGCCCACCACCAAACCGGGCTCTTTGAAGTAAGGACCACACAAGACAAAATTCCATAAGCCCAGCAGTGGCACCTAATGTCACCCGAGTAGCAGAGCTGAGGCCTCCTATGCAGAGAAAGTGAACACGTCTGGCCAGAGACTTCTAGCCTCTGAAAGGTCTGCTTGCAAGATGGGCCCTGGGCTGGCAGCAGGGACCTTGGATTTGGGGAGGGACCCCACCATTCCCAGAACTGAGAAGAGGGGTTTGTAGGGCCGAAGCTGTGCCAACAGTGTGGTTTGCGCTTCTTTTCCGGAGTCAGGAATTGTATACATGCCAAGAGGAGGTGCCTCTGTGACCGACCTCCTATAAAAACCCTGAACCTTGAGCCTCTGATGAGCTTCCCTGGAAGAGGACCGCTCACGTTGCCATCACAGCTTGCTGCTGGGGAAATTAAGTGCGTCCTGCGCACTGCCATGGGGAGAGGACCCTGATCTCCTCTGCACTTTGCCCCAGGCACCTTTTCCCTTGACTGAGTTTGCTTTGTATCCTTTCCCTGTAATAAATCACAGTCATGAGTAAGCCTCCATGCTGAGTCTTATGGGTCCTCCTAGCGAATGATCAAACCTGGGGTTGTCTTGGGAACGCCGACCCACCTCCCAGGTCCTTAGGAAAATATCCGGCTACATCTCGACTTAATATTCAGTTTGCAGGTTTGTGGTGGCTTATTTTCTTCCTACTGTGTGATTCCCCTGGAGGAGTTTGGGTAACTGAGGAAAAAGAGGCTTCTGTACTTCCAGACACCTGAGACTATTTCACTCCTGCAGCTGGCTTTCAGAATGAAAAATGAACACAGTGAAAGGGGATACATCAGTTGCAAATGATCGTTGGAGAGTAAGACTTCCAGAGTTTTCTGGGTTCCCCCCTCAACCACTTTTGCAATGAGGAAGGCTGGCCCGACACTTGGGTTTAATTAAATAGAGCACGAAGAAAGAAAGTTTCATTTTCTATGTGGCCCCAGGCAGGAGCAGAGAGACGTGTGCGTGCTCCCAAATATCCTTCTTATATAAAAAAAAAAAAATTGATCTGGAGCCTCTCTCCTGCTGGAATGTGCTTTTGAGAGATCGCATAGCTGTGTTTGCAGGACATCCACACAGTCCTGTGCATCCACACAGACCAGCTCTTACTTTGAGATAACATTTCCCACTCCTTTCTGCACGTCCTCTGGTTGTCTGGAGTGAAAAGGTGAGATTTTTCATTACTGTTCAAATTGCTTATGGCTGCTAAAAATCAGTCTTGAGGCAGTAGGGACTCTCATAGGGCTTGGAGTCTGTTCAAATCCAAGTTCAGGGTGATGGTTTTGAGCACCAATTATGGAATAACTTATTTGCAGAACAGGAATAACAACCCTAGCTTGCAGATGGGGCTGCAGGAAGAATTAGATGGGGGTGAGGGGTCCCTAGCATGATGTCCAGCATATAGTAGGTGCTCAATAAATCTCAGTGTTTTTCTCCCGTGGGTCAGAAAGAGAATGTTTCCAGTTTTATTTGTCTGGGTTTGTTCATACCAGCAGTGCCATCCAACCTCCTCCATCCAGGTTTTCCCAACTGCTTGCCTTGCTGGGTTGGCCGTTCCCCTGTTCCTCTGTCTGGCTACACCTCCCCCACACCTCTAAGCAGAGCTGCCCTGAGCATGGATAGAAATGTGGTCCTTTCCCCTTTATGTTCAATGAGGCGTTTTTCCCAGAGGAACTTTATGAAATGGGAAAATTCTGAATCGAAGAGGCAGGCATCTCTGCTCCAATAATCTGGGGACCCCAGAAGTAGGCAGGGGTGGCACCCACAGTCTGGAACACCCAGACACCAGCACCCCAGGCCTGGAAAGGCCCCCCTCCTCCTGTCAGCCAGCAGCTCTGCCAGCTCTGATTAAAACCAAACCAAACAATGACTCACAGATCCCAATGTAAACAACGCGGCAGCAACTTATACTGGAGAAAAACTGAGGACAATCTTAGAGGTCCACGTTAGGAAGATGGGACATCTATGTGACGCGGCAGTACACAGCTGTCAGAAATCCTGGTGATGGGGAATATTCAGTAACATGGAAAAATGCTTACAATATAAATATTGAGCCCAAAAAAGAGAATATAAAATGGCATATATGATGATCTCTGCAGAAAAAAAAGTAGATTTAGGTAAAGCCTTAAAAGTGGCCTCTGAGTGAGGCCGAGGTTGTGACTATCCATTGGCTGAGTGGCCTTGAGTCAGTTACCCCATCTCTCTCCTCTTGGTAAAATGGGATTATTGTCACAATATCTACCATGTGGGCTGGTATCCAAATGAGAGATACAGTCCGTGTTTCGTAGAAGGGGAATCATAGCAGTAGTTTTATCATTAAATTATTAAAGTTGTACTGTTTGCTTTTGCTAATAGCAGCCTGTTTTGCTTTTATAACTAGTGAGACAGGGTGAGGCAAAAGGAAGAGAGAAGAAAGGAAAAAGCAAGAACTGAGATTCCCAAATCAGAGGCAGTTCTGTTCCACACTGAAATTAACCAGAGATGCCCGTCTCATCAAATAACGGCCAGTGGTTTCTGTAATAACAAGACGCGCTGGTTTCTCCTGTAATCTCAGTCCCCTCCCGCCGAGATGCGGAGCCCCGCTCTGTGCCGGTGTCTGCAACAAGCTCCACACTCATCGTTCCTCCTACTTCTCCCTGTTAAAGGTCTTGGAGCCCAAAGACGTGCCCCGCCATGTGCCCTGCTTTTCGGAGAGCACAGCGTCTCCCAGAACAGTGGCTAAAACGTTAGCACAGAGTGGGATTAATTGCAAGGACCAGACCTCGCTTCTGGTTCTCCGTCTGCGGGTTCACTGGCATCTTTTCTTTGGCCAGCATCTAACATCTGCTGCTAACTGGGATGTGGCTCTACTCTTGCCCAGAGAGAAGATGATTTTACTCCCTATCGCCACTTGTTTACCTGCCCTTAGGGAAGGATTAGGGAGAAGAAAATGATAAAATATACCATTTCTGCTGGGAAATGTATGACGAGTCAGAGTCAAATTAATTGTTCTGCTGGAGCCCTGGGCTTACATACTAACACGGGGTGGGGGGGGCGGGAAGGGGGGCAGGGAGGTGAGCTTCTGTCTCCATTCCAAGAAAAGAACAGATGTCACCAACTCAGAAATCATTGGAAAGGTGAGTCATTCATTATATTCAATAAAAGCCAAACCACTCACTGTTATTTTTGTGGAGGCTGGCATTGTTTCAAGTAAGTCCTAGTTTATACGCCTTGGGAGCGGGGGCAATAAATTAGACCCCCCCAAAGCAAAGGTCTCATTTATTTTTTCTTTCTCACTCCTTCCTTCTCTTATTCACTAATTCATTTAACAAACTTTTTTCAGTATTTTTATGTTTAGAACATACTTTTGTAAGATATACCTCGTATATATACAATGTACAGTTGTGTAATTAACAATCTGGCTCGCCTTTCTGGAACCCAGCAGGACCCTATGGGACCTTCCCGGGACAGACCCCTCCCCCAGAGCCTCTGCTGTAACTCCTCTCTGAAGGACCTAGATAACAGTGTCGGATGCACATTTCTTGAGCTGTTTTACAGATGCTAAAACCCCTACCAAATGCAAGATGTTAACGACTTGATGACCATGAGCACATAGCCCCAAACCTACAGGTGCCTAAGAATTGATAATGTTAACCCCTGTGACTCCGCCCTGTTACCTCACCATCAACCAATCAGAGAACTGTGCACGAGCTGATCACATCCCCTGATCACATCCCCTCACATGGCCTTTAAAAATGCTTTCCTGAAACCCATCGGGGAGTTCCAGTGTTTTGAGCACTAGTTTCCCGGGACTCTTTGCCGGGCGCCCTGCAATAAATGCTGCAGTTTCCTTCCTCACAACCCAGTGTCAGTAGATTGGCTTTACTGTGTGCAGGTGAGCAGACCCGAGTCTGGTTCTGTAACATTTCTTCCAGGTTCTTGAACAGTAGCCTCTAAACCCTTGGGATTTCCTGGATAGGAAATGTTGATGATAGGAGTGTCTTTGTTATCCACAGGGGGGCTCTCGGACCCCACCTGATGGTTTATGCAAGTGAGATAACCCAGTTTGGGGGCTGGCCATGCTGGAGATACCAACCATGTGGTTGGCAGTGGGGGGGAGAGCTTCAAGCCAGGTGGTGCCAGCCCTACCTCCAAGGAGGGGAGGGGGACTGGAGATTGATTTGATCAGTCATGCCTAGGTAGTGAAGCGTCAACAAAAACGCCAGACATGGAAGCATGGTGAGCTTCCCTGGTGGACAGTACTCTGTGTGTTGTTATGCATCGAGGTGATGGGAGGGTGATGTGTCTGGATGTCAAGGGGAGAGAACTCCAGAAGTTTCATGTTTAGAACGCCCTCACTCAGTGTCTCTTCTTTTGTCTGCTTCTGATTTGTATCCTTTTGGCAATAATAAAACTGTAACTGTTAGCATAGTGCTTTCCTGAGATTTTTGAGTTGTTCTAGTGAATTATCAAGCCTGAGGGGCTAGTGGGTGCCCCCAAATCTGTAACCAGTTGATCAGAGTTGTGGGCAGCCCTGGGATCCCCGAGCTTGCAGCTGCTGTCTGAAGCGAGAGCAGTCGTTAGAAGACTGTGCCCTTAGCCCGTGAACTTGGCCTACCTCTGGGCAGTCAGCATCTGAAGGCATCACAAACCTTTGTTCCAGGCAGTCTGCTGGGTGCCAGGGAAGCAATGACCAGCATTGTTTGCAAGGACACTTTGACCTATAGAATCCCATGCACTGTCCTTTTGCTAAACCTCAAAGCACTTGCCTGAACTGTGGGCCAGGACTGGGCAAACGGGCTCTAGGTGTTCCCTCTCTATTTTTGGAATCAGCTGTAAACTCTCGCTCCCAGCCACCTTCCTGTCTGTCCTCTCAGCCATAGCACTGCCTGTTTACTAGCTAATTTCTGTTTTCACTTAGGCCTCCTATTCAACACACTCATTTAGCTCAACTTTGGTCCTTCTGGGTGACTCTTCTTTTTTTTTTTTTTTTTTGCAGTACGCGGGCCTCTCACTGTTGTGGCCTCTCCCGTTGCGGAGCACAGGCTCCAGACGCGCAGGCTCAGCGGCCATGGCTCACGGGCCCAGCCGCTCTGTGGCATGTGGGATCCTCCTGGACCAGGGCATGAACCCGCGTCTCCTGCATCGGCAGGTGGACTCTCAACCACTGCGCCACCAGGGAAGCCCCATGGGTGACTCTTCTTAATGTCTGCCCCAGTGGTCACCCTGCTTGAGGCTGGCTGCTATCTCAGGCCCTGACTATGTGGCCGTGGCCCATCCTGCAGCCCCAAGCACTGCACAGGTCTCAGCAGGAATGCATCCAGGCCCACCACTCCCCACCCACGCTCCTCGTGATTGATTCCACCCGAGCCCCATCCGTTTGGGCCCATCCTTGTCTTTGTGGGACCCCTTTGGATGGGAGTCTGGGCTCCACAGGTTCCACTCAGGCTTGGACCTTTCATTTCTTTAGAATACTGCTTCCAGAATCTTCCTGTAGGCTCTCCAGACATCACTCATGAGCAAGAGGAATTTTGATTCGTGCTCTAAGCTGACACATCACCTCACCCAAGCCACATCAGCCCTGCCTGCCCGAGGACAGGCACCCTCCCAGACAACAGCCCTGGGAATAAGACTCTGATGTCTCCATCCAGCCCTCATCGGCCTCTCAGGTGAGATCCAGACCCAGGGGGCCCTCAGGCACCAAGGGGACATCTCCCACGACAGCTCTGGATTATCGTAGCAGCGCTAATGGAACAGATCCCAGGCAAGAAGCATTCTCCTACTAAAAGTCAAGGCTTAAAATGGCTTAAATATGAGGCCATTTGACAGGTTTCAGAGGAGCCCCTTTAGCCTGCATACATGACTGCTTGAAAATTCAGCAATTATCATGTTGCGTTTGATTGGTATGTAGATTAGCTCTAGATTTTGCATAGCCTTTACAAGGGCTCAGAATGCTTTAAATAGATAGGTAAATAGATAAATAAGATAGGTAAGTAGATAGAAAATGATAGATAGATAAGTAGATGGGTGGATAGATTGATAGAATCTAAAAAAAAACGGTACCAATGAACCTAGGGGCAGGGCAGGAATAAAGACGCAGATGTAGAGAACGGACTTGAGGACACAGGAGGGGGAAGGGTAAGCTGGGACGAAGTGAGAGAGTGACACTGACATATATACACTACCAAACGTAAAATGAATGGCTAGTGGGAAGCTGTTGCATAGCACAGGGAGATCAGCTCGGTGCTTTGTGACCACCTAGAGGGGTGGGATAGGGAGGGTGGGAGGGAGGCTCAAGAGGGAGGGGATATGGGGATATATGTATGCATATAGCTGATTCACTTTATTGTACAACAGAAACTAACACAACATTGTAAAGCAATTATACTCCAATAAAGATATAAAAAAAAGTTGGATTATTTGATAAATAGAGAAGTAGGTAGATGGACGGATTAGATAGATAGATGATAGATCAATAGATAGATAGATAGAACTATGCCAATTAGAATTAGTCATTGGAAACAGAAAAGATAAAGGTTTAGACATGCAGCAATAAATGGACAAAAGAGAGAAAAATATTAGGAATATAACATCTGTAGGAAAATTCACCACTCATGGATTGATTGTTCAGAAAGCCAGCCAGCTCTCTGCCAGGAGGTCCTAATGACCGCAGGCGTCCACAGGGGCCTCACCACTTTCCTGGAACCTTCAGCACAGAGATTAGCAAACATGGATCACTGGGCTAAATCTGGCCCACTGCCTGTCTTTGTAAATAAAGTTTTATTGGAACACAGCCTTGCCCATTCATTTACATATCGCCTATGGCAGCTTTCTCACTACAGAGATAGACTTGAGTAGTTGGGACAAAGGTCTTATGGCCTGCAAAGCCAAAAACCTGCAAAAGCTCTAGCAGATCAACTTAGTAGAGCAGAAAAAGGGTACACCTTCGAGTTCGGCAGACCTGGGTCAAGTCCCTGTCCGTGTGAATGCGGCAGAGGCATCACTAGAATTTTCACGAAGGGCAGACTCACATCTGGCAGTTTGGCTGGGCGGTGAGGAAGCCTAGGGGACTTGCCTTGGAACTGAATTTTCACACAAAGAACTTTTAAAAAATCTTAAATTTATCCATTTACTCATTCAGCAAATATTTATTATAAATGCTTACTGTGTGCCAGACCCCGTTCTAGGTGCTGGCAACAGAGAAGCAAGAAAACCATGAAGTCCATGTCTTCATGGGGCTTACTTCCGAAAATGGGGGAAGAATGGACAAGAATCAAATAAATATATAGTATCTCAGGTGGTGTTATATTCTGTAAAGAGAAGTAAATTAGGGGGAGGGGCTAGAGAGTGATAGAGAGGTGCTGCTGGGATAGGCTGGTCGGGGAAGACATCTCTGAGGAAGGGACATTTGAGGAGGAACCAGAGGTAATTGAAGGAGAGAGCATAGGACTATCTGGGCACATCTGGGAAAGAGCGCTCCAGGCAGAGGGAAAAGCAAGTGCAAAGGCCCTGGGGTACCCAAGTGTGGGTGTTTTTGAGGAACAGCAGTGGGGGAGGGGGGTCTTGTGGGGGCAAAAGAGGGAGCAAGGGGGAAAGTGCTGGCGATGAGAGCAGAGTGGTCACCAGGTGCCAGGCCCCCTGGGCTTGGGGCCACAGCGGTCTTCTGGGCTGTTTTCCAGGTGTGATGGGCAGCCATGGAGGTTTTGAACAGAAGCACAGTTTGATCTGCCTTAATTTGTAAAGGGTCCCTCTGGCTTTGGGTGGAGAATAAACTAGAGGAGCCAGAGTGGAAGCAGGAAAACCAGGTAGAGGACTCAACGGCAGGCCAGGCTGGAGACCTGGAATGTCCTTGCGGGCCAGGCCTCCAGTGTCTTATACTCACTTCTGCTCACATCCCATTGGCCAAAGTTGGGCAAGGGCCATGTGTGGATGCCCGAGGTACCTGGGTGTCCTCTTCCAAATGGGGCATGATAGGTAGTCAGACTCGAGGGGCTCTCTGAAAGCAGGGTGGACAGGACCTACAGTCATTTAGGGTAACTGTGTTGAAGAGAAACAAGTGGGTATATTAAGAGTGAGGGCTAAGGGCTCCCCCCACACACACCAGGAATGCAGACACATTAACCTCCCTGGGCCTCAGTTTCCTCATTTATAACGGGGGTTAGTTCTGGCTCCCTTGGGGGCTGTAATGAGGATGAAATCTGACACCGTCCCTACTGGGGCCGCACGGTCGGTGCCACAGTGGGCATTATTTTCATCATCAGCTTTCCAGAAAGTTTCCAAACATCTGAGGCGAGAGAAGCACGGAATGCTTGTGAGATGCAGCCGGGTGGCGGCCAGGGCCGGCGCCAGCCACTGCCTGGATTGTTCACGTGGTGAAATTCCGCCTCGCCTGAGGGTGGACGGCCTTGGCCTGCAGTCCCTCTGCTCCTTCGACCCCGCCTTGGACCCGGTTATCCCACCACTCAAGAGGCAAAGCTGGTGGACAGGGGCCTCAGGACCCTGTGTCATCGCTAAACCAGCATCCCTTCTGCTGGGTAAGTGTCCTCGCTGTGACTTATTTTCATCAGCACCTCCGGCGGCAGCCTCTGTTCACCATGTCTGTGGAAGGTCACCCCCAGACCCCAGCATCTGTATCTCCTGGGTCCGAGAGTTTCTTTCTCCTTCTGAGAGGTCAGAGCCCCGGTGAAGTCTGACACCCACACAGAAACCCACCACCAGGTGTGGGCCCTTCTCACCTGCATTAGACCCTGCTCCCTGGGCTGTCTGCTCCCATACTGGTCTCCTGGACCCTGGGGCTGCCTCGCTTGCCCACACCTAGGCCCACAGCAAAGGGAAGAGGTTTCTGAGTGATCGCTGGCCACAGGCTGAGCCCCTCCAGCCTCAGGCCCCCTTCCATCCTCCTGGCCACTTCGCCAGGGGATTGTCACCATCTGTCAGGATCTGGGGTTCCCAGGGGAGCTGGGGTCCCCGTGCAGGCCTGCCCGGCTCCAGCTTTTCCAGCTCCTCCAGCTCTAGGCAGCTTCCACCCTGGGAGGGGCTCCCAGGCTGAGCCCTGGCCCCCAGCCCGCCTCCAGTGCTCGCAGGCTGCATGGCGCTGACTCGGGCTCCTGTTCCGGCGCCTGTGATCCTCCTTGAGCAGGCCCTGGCCTCCTTCCCAGCCTCCTCCCCCTCCAGCCCTTTGGACCCCACAATCGGGCCGCTCCCTCTCTGCACCATTCCCAGGAAGCCTGCCGCTCTCTCTCAAGCCCAGGATAACATAAAGCCCTTCCACCGGCCTGTGTCCCCATCTCCACCCTGTGCATCTCTCACTGCTGGGCATCTCCCCAAACTGGAGAGACAGGTAGATACAGAGAATCGCAACTTACCAGAGCAAAAATGCACAGCAGCAAACCAGTGCCAGGGCAGGAAAACCTGAACTGTGATTAATGAATTGCTGAAGGCTCAGTGTGGGCAAGTCTGAGAGTTAATATCTCTCAGCACCCAGGCATATCCGTCCCCCTTTTGTGAGTTTTACCTCCAGGGGCTCCACCAGATTCTCACAGGGACTGTCAGAAAAGTCCCCTTATGCTTCCAGCAGGGGAGGGGAAAAGGAGCCATTCTGAACTATATCAGAGCATTCTGCTCTTCTTCACGAGGCCTGTCCTTGGGAGAAAATATTTCACTGAGTACATGGAGAGATATTCCATGTTCTTAGACAGGAAGACTCAATATTGTCAAGATATCAGTTTCCCAACTTGATCTATTCAACACAATACAAGTCAAAAGCCCAGCAAGTTATTTTGCGGATACTGACAAACTGATTTTAAAGTTTATATGGAGACACAAAAGACCCAGAATGGCCAACGGAACATTGAAGGAGAACAAAGTAGGGTCTGATGTTACGCTGCTTCAAGACTTTACTATAAAGTACGGTAATCGAGACAGTGTGGTATTGGCAAAAGAATAGTAGCAGATCCGTGGAACAGAAGAGAGTTCAGAAATGGACCCACATATAGTCAACTGATCCTTAACAAAGGAGCAAAGGCAATATAATGGAGCAAAGATAGTCTTCATCAAATGGCACTGGAACAATAGACACCCACATGCAAAAAAGGGGAAAAAAAAAAGAAGCTAGACATAGATCCTACACCCTTCATAAAAGTTAACTCGAAAGGGATCAAAGGCCTAAATGTAAAATGCAAAACTATAAAACTCTTAAAATTTTTAACATAGGATAACATAGGAGAAAAATCTAGATGACCTTGGGTATGGTGATGACTTTTTAGATAAAACACTAAATGCGTGATTCATGAAAGTAATAATTTATAATCTGGACTTCATTACAAGTTAATGCTCTGCAAAAGATGATGTCAAGAGAATGAGAAAAAAAGCCACAGACTGGGAGAAAATATTTGCAAAAGACACACCTGATAAAGATCTATTACCCAAAATATATAAAGAACTCTTAAAACTCAATAATAACACAAACAAATCTGATTTAAAAATGGGCCAAGGACCCAAACAGACACCTCACCAAAGAAGATATACAAATGACAAAGAAGGATATGAGAAGACATTCTACATCATATATCATTGAGGAAATGCAAATTAAACAATGAGATACCACTACAAACCTATTAGAATATCCAATCCAAAACACTAACAACATTAAATATTGGCGAGAATGTGGAGCAACAGGACCTCTCATTCACTGCTGGTGGGAATGCAAGACGGAACAGCCACTTTAGGAAGCCATTTTGTCAATTTCTTACGAAACTAAACATACTTTCCCCATACAATCCAGAAATCACGCTTCTTGGTATTTACCCAAATGAATTCAACACTTACGTCCATACAAAAAACCGTACATGGATGGTTATAGCAGCTTTATTCATAATTGTCAAAACTTGGATACAATTAAGATGTCCTTCAGTAGGTGAATGGATAAATAAACTGAGGTACAGCCAGACCATGGAATATTATTCAGAATCAAAAACAAATGAGCTTTCAAGCCATGAAAAGACACGGAGGAATTTTAAATACATATTACTAAGTGAAAGAAGCCAACCTGAAAAATTATACACTGTACGAGTCCAACGATATGACACTCTGGAAAGGGAAACCTTCAATCTGTAAAATATACAGTATCTACAATACAGCAAAGGGAATAAAGCAAGATGTGCCTGTACAGAGACAGTAAAAAGATCCGTGGTTGCTACGGTGAGGATGAGAGGAATGAACAGGCAGAGCATAGAGAATGTTTAGGGCAGTAAAGATATTTTGTAAGATACTATAGTGGTGGGTACAAGTCATCACACGTGTGTCAAAATGTATAGAAAGTACAACACAAGGAGTGAACCTTACTATAAACTGTGGGCGTTGGGTGATAATGATGTGTCAAGGTGGGTTCATCGGTTATAGCAAAGGTACTGCTCTGGTGCAGGATGTTAACAGTGGGAGAGTGGAGAAGGGGGTATATGGGAATTCTGTGCTTTCCACTCAATTTTGCTGAGAACCTAAAACTGCTCTAAAGTTTATTAATTAAAAACATTTTTTGAATGAGTGAATGACAGGATTGCTCCTTCCTCGTGTTCCCACAGTCATTGCTTGAACTACTACTTTTCTACTCATATCATTCTATTCCAGGTTCAAGTTTTACACGCCTCCTTGCGTTATAAGCCATGAGTGTAAAGGTTCTCCACCCTCTGCTGGAGGCTCTGCTGGATTACCAAGATGAAGCAAGAGTGCATATTCCCAATCCTCTTAAAGACAAATATGGACAAATTGGATCCCATCTCAGGATGACATCATAATGACAAAATCAAAGCCATTGATTAATGCAAGCGTTCGGAGAAGCCATCTAGACCCGCTGGTTTTCAAACTGTTTTTAGTATCAGAATCCATTTTTCAAATGAACTTACAGAGCCCCTAAAATGTAAAAGAGTTAACAGAATAAAAAAAGTGCTGTTCTAGTACAGATGGAGTCTGGATCCCTGAGGCACTTTTGCAAAGTCCAGGGCTCCTGGGGCCCCTTTGAGACCCACTGGTCCAGCTTCCCCCTATGTTTTGCACACAGCATGCTGGGCTCCCAAACAAGGAAAAGCCTTAAAAGCACCCACAAAGGTCCACAGCCTGGCTTCTGTCTGCCTCTGTAGCTCCTGCCCTTATGCTGTCCAAAGTACATCCTGGGTTCCAACAGCATCAGACCCGCATTTCTGCAAATGTTTCATATCTCAGGCTTCAGTGCCTTTGCTCCACCTTCAAGATGAAGCTCTGGCATCACCTCCTCCAGGAAGACTTCCTGTATACCACCATCGACCCATCCACTTGAGGTAGGTCAAGCACAAGCCAGCACCCCCAGGAATGTGTAGCACCTGAATCTAACAGCCTAGGTGGGTGAGAACCAAAGCTTCATCTGCAAACCAGCAGAGTGGTGTTAGGAGGGCCTGGGGAACTGCACCTAATGACCTGATTTCAGAAGAAAACAAAAGCCAGCAATGGATCTTAAACCAACAGATATTCAAGTGACCTCCAGCTGTGATTAAAAGCCATAAACAAAGAAAAAGCAGATCAGGGAAATGTTTCTGTGCCTAAGATCCCTCCGTAAGCCTCAGATTTCGTGTTCCTTGCCCTGGAATAAGACCCTTAGGATCTGGCCCCTGGGACCTCCGAAGATCCCTCTCCTCTCTACACTCTCCCAGGACCCTGCATGAGCAGGGAACTGACCTCACGAATTGTCATCATCCTCTATTTCTGTATCTCCCACCTCCCCCTCGAGGGCAGGGGCTGGTCTAACTCTCTCTGGCCCTCCCTTAACCCCAGTGTCCAGCAAGGGTCTGGCACAGAACCGGTCTGCAGATGTTTGCAGAATGGGGTACCACCCCGGGCTAGGCGGTAACACCCGGCTTTCCGCGTTGCCGCAGCGCCCTCTGCTGGGCACATCCCGCTGACGCGGGCACTCACCGGAGTGGGGGCGTTCACCGCTGAGAGGTTGTACCCATAGAGGAAGGAGGAGCCGAAGGCGCCCACGAGAGAGGCCACGACCAGCGAGCAGGACCAGTCCTGGGAAAGGAGAGCAAAGCACGTCAGACCTGGCACTCGGGCGCACAGCCAGGGGCCCGCAGGACGCAGCTGGACCGTCCTCTGCTGGGGAGGATTTCCAGATCAAGGATGCAGGTTCCTCAGAGCCAGCCGGCAGGAGGGGCTCCCAGCCAGGTCCGGTCCATGCGGGGTGTGGCCAGCCCAGGGAGCTCAGTTTGCCTCTGTCCACACCATTGCCCTCCTTGTCCGGCTGCAAGAGGATCTGTGAAACTCAGACCTACTGTCCTTCACAGGTGCTGTTAGCAGCTACAACACTGTTACTTCAGCTGAATTCGGCCAGTCTCTGACTCACATAGGAGCAAAAAGCAAAGGCAGACTCAGCTGCCAGCAGCCGCAGCAGCTGGTTCTTATTAAGCGCTATGGACCAGGCATCTGTTCTAAGCACTTTCCGGGTATTCTCCCATAGAATCCTTGGATCAGTACTGTTTTATCTTGATTTTACAGGTGAGAAAACAGAGGCATGGGGCAGTCCCTGCTGCTGTCTGGGTTGGGGACCAGAGCCCAGATGGTCTGGCTCCAGCCCCCATGCAGCCACCCACCGTACCACACTGCCTCTACCCCCCGCCTCTTCCCCCCTGACGCTGCTGGCGGCCACACAGACGCGCACACACCCACGCACACTCTGTTCCAGGCTGGAGCTGTCCATCTACAGGCCAGTGTGAGCACCTCGGGACAAGGACCTGCAGACAGATACAGGGCTTGACCCGGAGAGCCAAGCATCTGCCTCCATGTAATCCTGCCCTATGGACCCATCCATGGACAGCCACAGGCATGACAGGACCAGGAGTAGAAACATCTGGGCCCCTTGGCAAAGGCTGGACAGAAGGCAGGGGCTGGAGGCAGGAGGGGCTGCCATTCTAAGCTGGCCAGGAAAGTGTGGGCCACTTGTCAGGGGGACCCAGGTGCTCCTGGAAGGCACTCTCTCCATGATTTATTATCATGTGTTGTGTGTGTGTGTGTGGTGATTGGGGGTGCAGGGGGAGAGCCGTGGGTTCTAGGTGCCAAGCCCTGACAAGCTCCTGCGATACAACAGGTAAACGTGACAGATGAGGTTCAAGGTTTAGGGATCTGAAGGGATCAAACACCGTTTGAAAGGGAAAGCCAGACCTCGATAGCCGACTTCCTGCTCTGCCTGCCTAGACAGCCTCCTATAGCACAGGCTCCAGTGCTTGATGGCTCCACCACTCAGCTGTGGGGTCTGTCCAGGGTCTTGACCTTTCTGAGCCTCAGCTTACCCAGCTGTAAAATGGGATCTAAATTGTAGCACCGGCTGCATAGGCTGTTGTGGATGTGTTGCTGGCTGAGGACGTTGAGGGGCTTGTGCACGTAGCCAGTGTTCAGAAAGGCTGTTCACTCACTTTGTTCTCTCTCTCTACTCCCTCTGACCCAGCCGTGCAGAATGGCCGTTGCCCAAGCTATGTGCCAAGGTCTCTCTTGCCCTGGCCCATATAGCCATGCCCTGCTGAAACCTTCCTTTCTGGAGACTTTCATATCTAAGACCCACTGAAAGCCACCCTGAAAGTTCCACCTCCTCATTTTTACTTCTCTACCTTTGATTCGACGTTGTCTGACCCCCAGGTCTGCCTCTTATGACTGCATAACCTCAGACCAGTTACATAGCTGCTCTCTGATGCGGTGTTCTCGTCTGTGAAATGGCGATGATAATACAGCCACCTCATAGGGTATTCTGCCGAAGAAAGGAGTTAGAGCGGGTAAGGTCCTCACCTGTCCAGGGGTAGGTGCCCCTGGGTGTCAGCAGCAGAGGCTGGACAGTGGGCGTGGGTCTTACTTTTTGAGGGCAGGGGTCTTGCTTCCAGGCATCAAGCCTGCTACAGAGGAGGTGCTTGGTGAATGCTGGTGATTGGATTGAGGCCAGAGGGAGGGTTCATAGGCCACAGAGAGGGATGTTGGCAAGTGTGGAGCCAGAATATTTTTCTGCAGTAAGAAGAGCTTGAACTGAACGGGATTCATTGATGGAACAGAATCACATTTTGGACAAAAGGCCCATTCTCCAATGCCTTTCATCTTTCAACTCATCTTCTGGGTCTCAGCTCAGATGTTATTCCTGCTGACTCCCGGGCTGTGCTCGTCCCCTGGGCTTCCCTCACTCCCAGCCCTCGTCATTATTCCCTTGTCTGCACCCATCAGAGGGCAGAGAAGAGCAGGTGGGAGCCATCTGCCCCGAGCCCCCCACCCCTGTGTGGCCCACCTGTGCCCACCACCTGCCCCAAGCTGGGGACACCACCCAGCACGTGAGAGCAGTTCGCTGCCTTGGCCTCATTGCACGAGCACGGCCGCGCTGCCAGAAGGTACTGTGGGTCCCAGGAAGCTGCGACTTACGAGTTGGAGCACCACGGCCAAGGTCACAGGGACTAAGAGGCCAGGACACAAGGCCAGAGGCCTTTCAAGCAGTCAGAGTGCCTCTGTGGCCCAGACAGTGGCCAGTTTCTGTGTTTACCTTTCTTCTCCTCCCACGCGTCCCGCTCGTCAGATGGGCACACTCGGGAGGCACCAGGCGGCCCGGGTCACGGGCAACGGGAGCTGAGCGCGCTTCCTCAGAGTCCATGTCCTGTTTCCCGACAACCCACCTGCCGGCCCTCCCTGAAGCTGGCTCGGCCCCCAGTGCCTTCCAGCCCGGGCTCTGCTGCGGCATCTCCCTAAATGAGGAGGCAGAGTCCACGGAGGGAGGGTGGGCGGGAGCGTTGAACAGGAAATGTGGCAATTGTATTTTACTGAACAGGAAATGGGCAGTGAATGTTTTTCCCCTTTCCAAATCATCACAGCGTCTGGAGAGCCCTGAAAGGGAAACTTGTCTTCCCAGGAATCACCACCCTGAGTTTGGATTCTTTCTTTGGCATGTTTTTATAGTCCCTCTTAAGGCCAGCATGCTGGGAGGGGAGCAACTGGCATGAGCCCAGGGCAAGTTTCCCTAAGGACTGGGACAAATGGAAAGGTCACTGACCACAGGAGAAAGCTGGTGCGGTTCCAACCCTGACTCCACTGCTTTTTAGCTGTGTGTCCTTAGGCAAGTCGCTTTGCCTCTCTGAGCTACCACGTTTACAAGTGCGAAATGGGTGATTGATCCCGCCCTGATTATCCTGCAGAGTTATTCTGAGGCTGGAATACAAAACACACAACCCCGAGCAGCGTGTTGGAGATGGACCCAGGCTGCCCTGCAGCTCTAGAACAAGGCGAGGCTGTGGGTTTGGAAGAAAAAGAATTTGCCACTGGTCATTACTCTGCCCTGCTCATTCAGCCAGGCTGGCTCAGTGAAAGCATTAAGGAGGCAAGACCCTCATGCACACCAGGACGTCATGGGAATTAACTCACTGCGTGGCCGAATTGCCCAGATGTCAGAGAAGCGCCTTAAATCATGTGTAGGACAGGTTGCCTTGACTGTTTGCTCCCAGAGGCAGAGAACAGGTGCAGAGGCCGGCAGAATGATGGCGTGCTTGGGGTACGCAGAACCACTAGAAGGCCAGGGCGGCCTCAAGCCCACACACAAAAAAAGACCAAAAGCCGGCAACCTGGGTTTAATGGAAAGCGCATGTTGAAATAAAAGCTGTGGATCATGGCAGAAGCACTGGGAGCGTGGATTGTCAAATGCTCATGAAAACATCCAGCCCGGAATGCACAACAGTGGGAAGGGATCTGCTCAACGGGGAACTGAAACTTGCAAAAGAAAAAGCCAACCCTGAATAATTAGGCTATTTACTGAGTGCATGAATCAGTCAGCGCAATACTCATTCTGCATATCAATCATGCAGGGTTGCGGCTTGGAGAATTGGCTGTTTCTGGAAACAGTTTTTGGCCAGTTGGCCAGCTCCCTTCACAGAGCTGGGTCCAGAGCAGGACTCTAACATGGAAGTTCTCGATTATGACATCACGTGCGATGGCTGAGGATTCCTGGGGAAACACAGAGGAGGCACTGAGCCAACCAGGGGGGCTGATCTTGGAAGACTTCCTGGAAGAGGTGATTGGAGAGCAGACTCTTACAGGATGAGTAAGCTGGGGGAATATGCAGACAGAGAAGGGTGCGGGGTGGGAGGGCACTGAGCCAGGCCTGCAGACATGGATGCCCTGGGACGTGGGGAGAAGCAAAATAATTGAGCTAATTGGGGCCTAAAGCGTGGGAGGGGCAGCATGGCTGCATTGCTGTGCAGTGAGGAATCCCCTGTGCCATCCTGTGAGGTGTCTTATTCATCATCTCATTTCCTCCTCCACCCCCTCCTTGACTCAGGCCCTTCCATGTATCCACCCTGGTCTCCTCATCTGTAGCAAGGGGTCTCCCTGATCTTGCTAAAACTCACAGTGGATCAGGTGATCTGCCCCCTTCATTTAAAATTGTTCCATGTTCCTCATGGGGGCCGAAAACTCAAAAGACCCCAGGACCCAGGTGGTCCACACAAATGTGCAGCTACAACTGGGAGGGTCCTTGGTGTCTGGGGAGTACCTGAGCTGCAAAGGCATCCTAGTCCAAAAGGACTAAAGGCTCTGCCACCCAGAGGGGAGTACCTGAGCTGCAAAGGCAGCCTAGTCCAAAAGCACTAAAGGCTCTGCCACCCAGAGGGGGTGCAGACTGGCCAGGGGTGGAGGGTGGGGACAAACTGCCCGCAGCTGCCCTGGCCCTGCCCTGCACCAGGGGCTCTCCCAGTCAGAGGAGGGAGAGAAACTTGCAGGACATCACTTTCCCTTTTTGCCCTGCAGCCGGGAGGCAGTGCTTGGCATGAAGACCTCCTCTTACTGGTGGAGCTGGCTGTCTGTGAGTTCTCCCCCCAACCTGCCCACAAGCCGGCCCAGAGGTGAGCAGCGAAGTCCCACTTCACTGAGATCAGAGCCCAGGTGTCCTGACTCAAGTTCCAGGGTGGCCTTGGCTATTTAAGAAGCCTGGCCTTCGGGTGAACCACGCTTTCCTCCTTCAGGCAGGTGGGGGATCTCAGATTCCCAGCGGGCGTCCCCAGAGCATCCCAGGGTGAGAAAACAAACAGCTCCACTCTTTGGAAAGCCTTGGTGAGGGTGATGGGAGCTGTCCCCTCACTTTACAGCTCAGAGGGTTAAAACCCAGACAGTAGCGCCTGACAGACAGCCTGGGTTTGGGTCTCGGCTAAGCCACTTACAACCTGTGAGCTCTTGGGCAAGTGTGACTAGGCTTCCCTGTGACACAGTGTCCTCATCTGTAAAATGGGTGTGATAATGGTGCCACCACGCCTTACACTTAAGATCTGATGAGTTTGTACACAGAACACACTAAACCACAGAACCTAAAACAGCGCCCGGCATATATCAATTGCACAGTGAATATTCATTATTATTCTTCAAACCCCCTGTCCCCAGAAAATGAACCATTTCTTGACCCAAATGCTCTCATCCTTTGCTAAACAAACGCCACGGTAAGTACTCCACGTAGGAAGATTCGCCCCCCACCCCCGGGATATAAGTGTCCACAGCTGTAAAGAAGAGGTCTGGGGCCAACTTGATGTTGCTGGACCACTGCTAAGGCTGTTTCCTGGGCTTGGGTTCCTGCCTCCAATCACGTAATGAGCATGACTGGGTACAGCTTTGTGAACCAGATGGCAGCTAACCGGCTTCCCAGTTACCCATCTCATGGCACACGTCTACACTGCTCTGCCCTTGGCCAAGTGTGTTCACACACGTGATATCCCCAACCCTCCAACCCTCCCAGCAGGCCCAGGAGGAGCCGCTAGCCTGACGTTACAGAAAAGAATGGAAGTTCAGGGCTTCCCTGGTGGCGCAGTGGTTGAGAGTCCACCTGCCGATGCAGGGGACACGGGTTCATGCCCCGGTCCGGGAAGATCCCACATGCCGCGGAGCGGCTGGGCCCGTGAGCCATGGCCGCTGAGCCTGCGCGTCCGGAGCCTGTGCTCCGCAACGGGAGAGGCCACAACAGTGAGAGGCCCGCGTACCGCAAAAAAAAAAAAAAAAGAATGGAAGTTCAGGGAGAGCCTGGATTCATCCGTCTCCAAATCCAGTGCCAGCCCCCCATACACACAGTCTGTGGCAACGCTTTCAGCAGATCCTAAGAAAATAAACTCTGTCAAGGATGTGGTCATATACAAATGAACCTATCTATGAAACAGAACAGACAGAAATAGACTCATGGGCATAGAGAACAGACTGGTGGTTGCCAAGGGGGAGGGGGTTGGGGGAGGGATGCAGTGGGAGGTTGGGGTCAGCAGATGGAAGCTATTATATAGAGAATGGATAGACAACAAGGTCCTACTGCATAGCACAGGGAACTATATTCTGTATCCTATGATAAACCATCATGGAAAAGAATATGAAAAAAAGAATGTATATATATATATAACTGAATGCTGTACAGCAGAGATTAACACAACATTGTAAATCAACTATACTTCAATTTTTAAAAAGTTAATTTAAAAAAAAGGATGTGGTCATAAACCAGCATTCCTGGGTGTGCTGGGCCTGTCCTGACACTCACTCACTCCTCCCTGCACACACCCATTTACTGGTGCCCGTAACTTTGCTCATCCTTCAGTGCTCAGCGCCTTTGCCACCTCCCCCCAGAAGCCTCCCTGGGTGTCTCTATGCCGCCCCTGTGTTCCATGTGCTGCTAACAGCTGTGCTGGCTGCGACCTTTCTCCCAAGTGTTATCCTCATGTGTGTCTTCCCCTCTGGATAGGAGCTCAGCGAGGGCAGGGACTGTGTCTGTTAAGTGGTAAACTGTGCCCCCCAACATTCATATATTGAAGTCCTAACTTCACTACCTCAGAATGTGATGATTTGGAGACGGGGCTTTTAAAGAGGACATTAAGGTAAAATGAGGTCATATGGGTGGGCCCTAATCCAACCTGACTGGTGTCCGAGAAGAGATTAGGACAAAGACAAGCACAGCAGGACAACCATGTAAGGACAAAGGGAGAAGATGGCCACCTACAAGCCAAGGAGAGAGGCCTCAGAAGAAACCAAGCTGCCCACACCTTGATCTTGGACTTCCAGACTCCAGACTGTGAGGAAATATATTTCTGTTGTTTAAGCCACCCAGTCTGTTGAGCTTTGTCATGGCAACCCCAAAAAACTCACATGGTAGATAGCCTCATCCACCAGAGGGCAGACAGCAGAAGCAAGAAGAACTACAATCCTGCAGCCTGTGGAACAAAAACCACATTCACAGAAAGATAGACAAGATGAAAAGGCAGAGAGCTATGTACCAGATGAAGGAACAAGATAAAACCCCAGAAAAAAAAACTAAATGAGTTGGAGATATGCAACCTTCCAGAAAAAGAATTCAGAATAATGATAGTGAAGATGATCCAGGACCTCAGAAAAAAATGGAGGCAAAGATTAAGAAGATGCAAGAAGTGTTCAACAAAGACCTAGAAGAATGAAAGAACAAACGCCTAGAAGAATTAAAGAACAAACAAACAGAGATGAACAATACAATAACTGAAATGAAAAATACACTAGAAGGAATCAATAGCAGAATAACTGAGGCAGAAGAATGGATAAGTGACCTGGAAGACAGAATGGTGGAATTCACTGCTGCAGAACAGAATAAAGAAAAAAGAATGAAAAGAAATGAAGACAGCCTAAGAGAACTCTGGGACAACATTAAATGCAACAACATTCACATTATAGGGGTCCCAGAAGGAGAAGAGACAGAGAAAGGACGCAAGAAAATATTTAAAAAGATTAGAGTCAAAAACTTCCCTAACATGTGAAGGGAAATAGACACCCAAGTCCAGGAAGGGCAGAGAGTCCCAGGTAGGATAAACCCAAGGAGAAACATGCCAAGACACATAGTAATCAAATTGACAAAAATTAAAGACAAAGAAAAATTATTGAAAGCAACAAGGGAAAAACAACAAATAACATACAAGGGAACTCCCATAAGGTTAAGAGCTGACTTCTCAGCAGAAACTCTACAAGCCAGAAGGGAGTGGCATGTTATATTTAAAGTGATGAAAGGGAAGAACCTACAACCAAGGTTACTCTACCCAGTAAGGATCTCATTCAGATTCAACAGAGAAATCAAAAGCTTTACAGACAAGCAAAAACTAAGACTTCAGCACCACCAAACCAGCTCTACAACAAATGCTAAAGGAACTTCTCTAAGTGGGAAACACAAGAAAAGGACCTACAAAAACAAACCCATAACAGTTAAGAAAATGGTAATAGGAACATACATATCGATAATTACCTTAAACATGAATGGATTAAATGCTCCAACCAAAAGACACAGGCTCACTGAATGGATACTAAAACAAGACCCATGTATATGCTGTCTACAAAAGACCCACTTCAGACCTAGGGACATACAGACTGAAAGTGAGGGGATGGAAAACGATATTCCATGCATATGAAAATCAAAAGAAAGCTGGAGTAGCAATACTCATATCAGATAAAATTGACTTTAAAATAAAGAATGTGGCAAGAGACAAGCAAGGACACTACATAATGATCAAGGGATCAATCCAAGAAGAAGATATAACAATTATAAATATATGTGCACCCAACATAAGAGCACCTCAATACATAAGGCAACTGCTAACAGCTATAAAAGAGGAAATCGACAGTAACACAATAATAGTGGGGGACTTTAACACCTCACTTACACCAATGGACAGATCATCCAGACAGAAAATTAATAAGGAAACACAAGCTTTAAATGACATAATAGACCAGGTAGATTTAATTGATATTTATAGGACAGTTCATCCAAAAACAGCAGATTACCCTTTCTCTCAAGTGCACATGGAACATTCTCCATGATAGATCACATCTTGGGTCAACAAACAAGACTCAGTAAATTTAAGATAATTGAAACCATATCAAGCATCTTATCTGACCACAATGCTATGAGATTAGAAATCAATTACAGGGAAAAAAACATAAAAAACACAAACACATGGAGGCTAAACAATACGTTACTAAATAACCAAGAGATCACTGAGGAAATCAGAGGAAATCAAAAAATACCTACAGACAAATGACAACGAAAACACGACGATCCAAAACCTATGGGATGCAGCAAAAGCAGTTCTAAGAGGGAAGTTTATAGCAATACAAGCCTACCTCAAGAAACAAGAAAAATCTCAAATAAACAATCTAACCTTACACGTAAAGGAACTAGAGAAAGAAGAACAAACAAAATCCAAAGTTAGTAGAAGGAAAGAAATTATAAAGATCAGAGCAGAAATAAATGAAATAGAAACAAAGAAAACAATAGCAAAGATCAATAAAACAAAAAGCTGGTTCTTTGAGAAGATAAACAAATTGATAAACCATTAGCCAGACTCCTTAAGAAAAAGAGGGAGGGCTTCCTTGGTGGCGCAGTGGTTGAGAGTCCACCTGCCGATGCAGGGGACACAGGTTCGTGCCCCGGTCCGGGAAGATCCCACATGCCGCGGAGCGGCTGGGCCCATGAGCCATGGCTGCTGAGCCTGCACGTCCGGAGCCTGTTCTCCACAACAGGAGAGGCCAAAATGGTGAGAGACCCGCATACCGCAAAAAAAAAAAAAAAAAAAAAAAAGAGGGAGAGGACTCAAATCAATAAAATTAGAAATGAAAAAGGAGAAGTTACAACAGACACCACAGAAATACAAAGCATCCTAAGAGACTACTACTACAAGCAACTCTATGCCAATAAAATGGACAACCTGGACGAAATGGACAAATTCTTAGAAACGTATAACCTTCCAAGACTGAACCAGGAAGAAATAGAAAATATGAACAAACCAATCACAAGTAATGAAATTGAAACTGTGATTAAAAATCTTCCAACAAACAAAAGTCCAGGACCAGATGGCTTCACAGCCGAATTCTATCAAACATTTAGAGAAGAACTAACACCCATCCTTCTCAAACTCTTCCAAAAAATTGCAGAGGAAGGAACACTCCCAAACTCATTCTATGAGGCCACCATCACCCTGATACCAAAACCAGGCAGAGATACTACAAGAAAAGAAAATTACAGACTAATATCACTGATAAATATAGATGCAAAAGTCCTCAACAAAATACTAGCAAACAGAATCCAACAACACATTAAAAGGATCATACACCATGACCAAGTGAGATTTATCCCAGTGATGCAAGAATTCTTCAATATATGCAAATCAATCAATGTGATATACCATATTAATAAATTGAAGAATAAAAACCATGTGATCATCTCAGTAGATGCAGAGAAAGCTTTTGACAAAATTCAACACTGATTTATGATAAAAACTCTCCAGAAAGTGGGCATAGAGAGAAACTACCTCAACATAATAAAGGCCATATACGACAAATCCACAGCAAACATCATTCTCAATGGTGAAAAACTGAAAGCATTTCCTCTAAGATCAGGAACAAGACAAGGATGTCCACTCTCACCACTATTATAGTTTTAGAAGTCCTAGCCATGGCAATCAGAGAAGAAAAAGAAGTAAAAGGAATACAAATTGGAAAAGAAGAAATAAAATTGTCAGTGTTTGCAGATGACATGATACTATACATAGAGAATCCTAAAGATGCTACCAGAAAACTACTAGAGGTAATCAATGAATATGGTAAAGCTGCAGGAAACAAAATTAATGCACAGAAATCTCTGGCATTCCTATACACTAAAGATGAAAAATCCGAAAGAGAAATTAAGGAAACACTCCCATTTACCACTGCAACAAAAAGAATAATATACCTAGGAATAAACCTATCTAGGGAGACAAAAGATCTGTATGCAGAAAACTATAGACACTGATGAAAGAAATTAAAGACGATACAAACAGATGGAGAGATATACCATGTTCTTGGATGAGAAGAATCAATATTGTGAAAATGACTATACTACCCAAAGCAATCTACAGATTCAATGCAATCCCTATCAAACTACCACTGGTATTTTTCACAGAACTAGAACAAAAAATTTCACAATTTGTATGGAAACACAAAAGACCCCAAATAGGCAAAGCAGTCTTGAATGAAGAAAACAGAGCTGGAGGAATCAGGCTCCCCAACTTCAGACTATACTACAAAGCTACAACAATCAAGACAATATGGTACTGGCACAAAAAGAGAAATATAGATCAATGGAACAGTGCAGAAAGCCCAGAGATAAGCCCACGCACCTATGGTCAACTAATCTATGACAAAGGAGGCAAGGATATACAATGGAGAAAACACAGCATCTTCAAAAAGTGGTGCTGGGAAAACTGGACAGCTACATGTAAAAGAGTGAAATTAGAACACTCCCCAACACCATACACAAAAATAAACTCAAAATGGATTAGAGCCCTAAATGTAAGACCGGACAGTATAAAACTCTTAGATAAAAACATAGGAAGAATACTCTTTGACATAAATCACAGCAAGATCTTTTTTGATCTGCCTCCTAGAGTAATGGAAATAAAAACAAAAATAAACAAATGGGACCTAATGAAACTTAAAAGCTTTTGCAAAGCAAAGGAAACTACAAACAAGACGAAAAGATAACCCTCAGAATGGGAGAAAATATTTGCAAATGAAGCAACGGACAAAGGATTAATCTCCAAAATGTATAAACAGCTCTTGCAGCTCAATGTTAAAGAAACAAACAACCCAATCAAAAAATGGGCAGAAGACCTAAATAGACATTTTCCAAAGAAGACATACAGATGGCCAAGAAGCACATGAAAAGCTGCCCAACATCACTAATTATTAGAGAAATGCAAATCAAAACTACAATGAGGTATCACCTCACACCAGTTAGAATGGGCATCATCAGAAAATCTACAAATAACAAATGCTGGAGAGGGTGTGGAGAAAAGGGAACCCTCTTGCACTGTTGGTGGCAATGTAAATTGATACAGGACTATGGAGAACAGTATGGAGGTTCCTTAAAAAACTAAAAATAGAACTACCATATGACCCAGTAATCCCACTACTGGACATATACCCTGAGAAAACCATAATTCGAAAAGAGTCATGTACCACAATGTTCATTGCAGCTCTATTTACAATAGCTAGGTCATGGAGGCAATCTAAATGACCATCGACAGACTAATGGATAAAGAAGATGTGGTACATATATACAATGGAATATTACTCAGCCATAAAAAGGAACAAAATTGGGTCATTTGTAGAGACGTGGATGGATGTAGAGACTGTCATACAGAGTGAAGTAAGTCAGAAAGAGCAAAAGAAATATCTTATATTAATGCATATATGTGGAACCTAGAAAAATGGTACAGATGAACTGGTTTTCAGGGCAGAAATAGAGACACAGATGTAGAGAACAAACATATGGACACCAAGGGGGGAAGTGGCGGGAGGTGGTGGTGGTGGTGGGATGAATTGGGAGAGTGGGATTGACATGTATACACTAATATGTATATAATGGATAACTAATAAGAACCTGCTGTATAAAAAATAAAATTCAAAAAACAATTCTTGATTTAAGTCGAATAAAAACGCCAATTTTCACTGAAGAATAAAATAAATCGTTTTGTTAGGTTTGTGAAATTTACCTCGCAAATAAAAGAAACCAGTCTAGCTACTACTCTTGGCATGATTAGCAATTAAATTATGAATTTATTTGGGATCAAGAATAAAGAGAATATAGGCTGAGGTTTTTAGTACAAATAAAAATTTTGTCCTTGTAAAAAAAAAAAAAAATTCACATGGTGTCCTAAGCCTTCTTTGAATTCCCAGGGCCTTCGTCCCGCCAGGCTCAGGGAAGGGGCCCAGTAGATACTTCTGGAACTGAACTCAAACTCTCCCCTGGGTGAAGTCCTGAGACTATTAAGTTGGCTTGGATAACATGAAAACTTCCTACCAAAGAGAGAGTAGGAAAAAAGGGGAATTTTCTACTGAATATCATTTGAGCAGAATGTTCGCAATGACTTCACCCCTTCCTTCCTCACACCCAATGCCTAGACAGTGGAGCCTTGGCTCAACCTAATATGAGCACCAAGAAAAAGATACTGTGTCCACTTGGAGGGAATCTCTGTCTGCTTAGCCTGGGTCTTCAGGGTCCCTGGGGCCCCTGAGACAGGTGGTCTGGCCCCCCTGGACCTCTAGTTCACACCTATGTGATAGGGATGGGGATGTTTAGCTGCCATTTCACACTCCCCAGGGAATTTGGTCAATACACTTGTATTGATCTTTGTCCTGCTAAATACAGGTTTATTACAAAAATATGGACACATCTTCTTCTGAGTCCTTGTTGCCTCCACACCCATCACGGGACACGAGGCACAGATGGGCCAGTGTTCCAGATCAGCTGCACCTTAAACTAGCTACGTAGCCTTGGACACGTGGCTTCAGCCTTTTTTGAGCCTCAGTTTCTCGCCTGTAAAATGGGGCTAGTGAGGCCTCTACTACAGTGTAGCCAGGAGAATGGAACGAGAGACCTATGTGAGGTCTGGCACAGGGCAGGCACTGTTTGGCTGCTGGTTTTGAATCTGGTTTAAAGAGAGGATCCAAGGAGTCCTGAGGAAGGAGAGGGACTTTCTAAGTGCCGAGGACTTCCTGGAGGAGGGGGCATATGGACTGGGCCTTGCAGAAGGTTGGGTTTCAGTGTTTCTTTAAGGATGATGACATTATCACCTTCAACATCAATGTCCTCTTGCTGAGGAATGACGTGTGGAACGGAGACCCCCACACACACAGTCTGGAAGGTCACCACAGATAGTATATCACCATCAACCAGCATACATCACCATCAACAGCCTGTGCCTCACCGTATACAACTTACAATTCACATGGGTCCTTCCTGCATAACTTTGCTTCCAGCCTCTGCTCCTTCTCTGCCTGACCTCACCTCAACATCCCTTCCCCTGGGAGAAGGGAGGGTGCCAGGAGGGACCGCTCCAGGGTCACCTGAACACTCCTACAAGGGAGACATAGGGAGACCAGGACTGACCAATTTCTTTTTCTCCAAGTCGCTTTCTTTGTTATCTGCTGGGTCCTTTTCCCTGAGCTTCATGGTTAGTTTTCAGCTTTTGGTCCGGGCTTTTTTGTTCCTGAAGAAGAAAAAAAAGGAAGAAGCCATTAGACAGATGCTTGCTGTCACAGTTAAGGAGCCCAGGGGAGAGTCCCTGGAAAGGACACCAGGATGGGGGGCCCAGCTCCCCCAGAGACCTGGGTACCCCTCTGCTCCTCTCTGGCCTTGGTTTCTCCACTTGCGAGATGGTCAGGTTGGACCACTTCTCTGTTTTCCTACATATGCCACATCACTTAAAGTACAGGCCCTTCCCCGGAACATCCTCATTCAGAAGGTCACTCTTACAGTGGGACATGCTTTGGAAACCTTAGACTTTCTGTCCCAAAGATGTGAAAATAAAAGCAGTGCAAATTCAAACAAAGTGCCAATCTCCCCTGTCAAATTGGAGACAGTTGCCGAAATTATAACCCAAATCACTGGCCCAACAGAAGTGGAAAACTGGACAGCTTCTCTGGAGTTTGGAAATATGTTTCTAGAGCCATAAAAATATTTAGGTCCTTTGGCCCGATGACTCCATTTATAAATAATTAGCCTAAAGCCGTAATAACAATATGTGAAGATTTAAGCCTGAGATGATCATTGCAGCATTTTTCATGGTAGAAAAATGGTCTTCACAATAGGACAAAATATCTAAGAGTAAGGTTTAAAGTGATGAAACTCATGCAGCACTTTAAAACTAATGTTAAAGAAGAATATTTAATGTCATTGGAAACTGCTCATAATACATTCTTACTTGATAAGAGGAAGATATATAAAAGAACATACATTAGTCAACATTTAAAATAGGTATACTGGGCTTCCCTGGTGGCGCAGTGGTTAAGAATCCTCCTGCCAATGCAGGGGACACGGGTTCAAGCCCTGGTCCGGGAAGAACCCACATGCCGTGGAGCACCTAAGCCCGTGCGCCACAACTACTGAGCTTGCACTCTAGAGCCCGCGAGCCACAGCTACTGAAGGCCACGTGCCTAGAGCCCATGCTCTGCAACAAGAGAAGGCACTGCAATGAGAAGCCCACACACCACAACGAAGAGCAGCCCCTGCTCGCCACAACTAGAGAAAGCCCGTGCGCAGCAACGAAGACCCAGTGCAGCAAAAATAAATAAATAAAATAGGTGTACTTATTAATAGTCATACTATTAAACAATATATGTACTCAAACTATGTCCTTGTGTTTTTTAATTTAAAATTAAAAGTGAACTAAAATATTCATACATTAAATTATTTATTAAGCCCCTGGTATCTAGGTTATGGGGATGCGATCTTGAGCAACAGACCTTGCCCTCCCCTTGTGGAGCACACATTCTGGGAGAGGAGACAGTTTAGGAAGAGCATACGGGCTGCTCATGGGGCATATGGAAGGTAAGTGGCCTGGCCCAGCACGGGATGGGGGAGTAGTGGGAGATGGGCTGCAGAGATGAACAGGGGACAGATCGCATATTTCTGTGCATGGAAACAGACTTCCTAGAAGCAGCACAGCATAATAACAGTTACCACTTGGCCGTGGTTATCTTAGCCAATTTTTTAATCTGATTTGTTTTCCTACAGTTTTGCAAGTTTCTACGCTGAAATGATCCAACAAAAATCAACCACTTCTACAACTGAAAAAACAAGCTTTTGGAATTTCTTCAAATTAAAATGAAACAGTTTTTTTTTTTTGAAGAATTAAGCCGTTAAGATCTCAAGGAGCCAAGTAGACTTAAAAACTACAATTGTGGAAGAATACACAGTTCTTATAGGATGACAGGCTGTGAGGTCCGAAGTCATGTGAGCTGGCCTGACAGAATGTCAGTTGGTCACACGTGAGCGTGACATTCGAGGCCCTCCACCGAGGGACCCACCTCTGTCCCTCCAGCATACACCCGGGGACACGCCACGCACTGGACCTCTGTGTTCAGACCACTCTGGCTGTTTCCTAGGCTGGCCCCCGGCCTGGAGTGCCTCTCCTCCTGTTCTTGTCTCACCTTCAAGGCTCACCTACTCTGCTTGTCCATCTATTCCTTCTAGAAAACCTGAATCACTTTGTCCTGTGCATCCCCTAGCTCATCACATTAGTCTTGCAGGAGCCAGACTGTACCGGCTGACTGTTCTCTTGTCTGTGTCCTCGCCAGTGACCTCCTCCTGAGCGTTCATTTTATGTAGCAGCTCATCAAAGCCATGGTGCCCAGTTGTGTGGTCGGACACTTAGAGAATGGGTGAGATGTTGCTGGTAGTTTTTAGGTATGACTCACATTTACAATCAGTTGACTGTAAGTTGATGACCCTCCATAATGTGGGTGAGCCTCATCCAATTAACTGAAGGCCTTAAGAGCAAAGACTAAGGTGCCTGAAGAGGAAGGAACTCAGTATGAAGATGACAACATAGAAATCCTGCCTGAGTTTCCAGACTTGAGACCAAGGCTGCAACATCAACTCTTGCCAGAATTTCTAGCCTGTGGGCTTGCCATATGGGTCTGGGGCTTGCCAACCCCATGATCATGCAAGTCAATTCCTTAAAAGCTTTCTCTCTTTATTCTTCTATCAATATCTCTATCTATCTATCTATCTATCTAGACATACATCCTGTCAGTTCTGTTTCTCTGGAGAACCCTGCCTGATACACTCCTCACACTACAGGATCACAGCTGATCCATCTCTGCCCACAGAGTCTGACAGTGCCTGGCTTGAGACAAGCATAGTAAACAGAATGGGTGGCTGGGGTGGAAGAGAGGAGTCAGAATGAGATCAGATGAGATGGGATGGGACCAAGGGAGCCAGAATGACGGTATCCATGGCCACAACTGTTGAGTTACAGAGACTGCATTCCCATTCTAGTTTATGTGAATGGCTGTCAGGGAGCACCAATTACACAGGTGACATTGTCAGAGTCCCGCCTGGAGTTATGCAACATGGTGGTCCTGCAGGTACCCAAGGATGAAGATGGTCTCCAAACAATCAAGCAAGAGTCTGATTTGAAAAGGCATGAGCCAAGTGGAAAGAGCAAAGCTATACTGGGGTCAGAAACCTGACAATCTTGGTTTTGCCATCGTGACCCAGGACAAGTTACTTAACCTCTGGGTCTGTTTCTTTATCAGTCGATGGGTGACTGTTATCATTCTCTCATGTCATGATTGTTAGCTGAGGGAATGTACATAAAAGGCCTGGGGAGATGCCTGGCAAATCTGTGGTGTCTAAGTAATGGCAACCATCATTCATGGAGCTGGAGAAGACTCAGAAAGCAACAGATTTGGGGATGGGAGGAAATAAAGAATTCTTTTTAGGAAGCGTGTGGCTGAGACATTTGTGTGACATCCAAGTACAAATATCACTCTGGCAGTTGGAAATAAGAGCGGTGCTCAAGAAGTGGTCTGGGCTGGAGATAAATTAATGACAATTAACACCATGGAATTAGATAAGTCACCGAGGGACAGACTGTAGAAAAAGATTCTTAAGGAACTCCGACCAGGAAAGAGCAGATGGATGACAGAAGACAGCAAAGGGGACTGAGTCGGAGGAAGCAGGGAGAGTGAACTCTGGCAGGAGAACTTTAAGAGGATGTGAGTTGTCAGCTGTGTGAATATGGCTCAGGGGTCAAGAAAGAAGAGCTAAGAGTGTCCAGGGCATGTGGCCACATGGAGGCCACAGGGAAGTGTAAGTTGGGGGGTTGGGGAGAGCCTGGACCATCTGGAGGAGGAGATGGATCTTCCTAGAACCTTGGCCTCGAGGAGGAGCAGAGAAGGGGGTGGGCAGTGGGTGTGGAATCAGAGGACGGAACATGGGTGAAGCACGGGCAGGATGCAGGTTTGGATGTGGGGAGATGGGAGACTTCTGTCCAATGGTGTCCATACTCTCAGGCAAGCACAAGGCCAAGCAACCAACTGAAGGGGAAGGAAGGTTTGTGAAACTGAGAAAGTGCCACCAGGGACCTCTGGGGAGCAGCCTTAAAAACCCAGCCTGGTCGGGCTGTAGGAGGGTGTGGATGGTCCATTCCCGGCTTGGTCCTGGGGAAGGAACATGTGGGTCTCGGAGCACTGGGGGTTCATGAGGGAGGGACAGAGGGTGAGTGGCAGGCATGATGAGGCAGTTAAGGGAGGAGGGAAGCTTCCCCTGGGGGCTTAGATTGCAGAACAACTGAGAGAAGATGGGATCCAAGCTGTGATCAGAGGGTGGCTTTTGTGAGGATGTGTCCAAAGCTGGAACCACCTAGAACTGATGGTCAGAGCTGATGAACGGTCCCAGGTGAGGAGGAAGGAGTGAAAACGGACGTGGGTGGGAGAAGAGAAGGCAGCAAGTGGGCACTAACTTATCACAGCCTGTGTTAAATCCTCCCATGGGTACAACTAGGGCGAGGGGGCACGGGCGCAGGATGCGTGAAGGGGTGCGCTCAGAACATCCAACACAGAGGTTGAATAAATCTTCTACGCTGAGAGAGGTGAGTTGTGCCTGAGGCCAAGGATGCAGAGGTATTTGTTCATTATTCCCAGAAAACATGTTGCAAAGGAGAAATTTTGCTGGCACCAGGAGGATGTGTGTGTGGGGTGTGGGTTGTGCTTCCTTTGGGGTCAAAGCCAGCTCTGACCTTCTACTCCCTGGTCAGAGAGGGTTGTTAAGCCCATAAGGACCCACTGCCCAGGGTTTCTGTCTGCAGCAGAAGCCTGAGACTGTGTGCCTCCCGTGCAGAGGCCACCACGGAGCTGAGAATGATGCCACGTCCCCAGGACATCACGTCACAGGGGGAAGCTGCCGCCTGTGCAGTGCAAGGCCAAGTGCAGATGGCTCGCACCCGAGGCGGCATGGAGCCATGGGTTCAAATCCCAGCTCTACAGCTCGCTAGCTGTGTGCCTTGGGGAAAGTTACTTAACCTCTCCGTACCTCTGTTTCTTTATGTCAAGTAGGGAATAATAATAGGACCTGCCTCATAGGGCTCTCGTGAGGATTAAATGAGTCAGTATATGTGAAGAACATAGTAAATGCTAAAGGATCACGAGCCGTCGGCATCACCACAGGCTCCTGGGAGACCTCATGGAACGAACGGTGTCTTAGAATGGGTTCAGAGGAGAAAGGAGGGGGACCCACTTGGTGTTTGACTAGAGAACCTTAAACCGCCTCAAAATAATCCTCTAGGCTTAAATAGAATAATATCGATAACATAACATAGTATAACATAAATATAAGCCCAGTGCATGGGGTTCCAAAAAATGCTAGCTCCTGTCTTTTGAATCTGCGGTAACAATACTAATATTGCTGCTACTCAAGTCTAACACCCTGCCGGTGACCATCATTGTGGCCTAAAAGGTCGGATTGCTGCTGTTCCCACTGGTGAAGAGCCACGTGCTGAGGCCCCGGGGGCCCACCTGCCACAATCCAGCGGCTACAGGCAACAGGACTCTGATCCTGACAATTTGATTGGGCCCACTTAGCCTGTACCTAGGGTTAAATGTTTAGAAAATCACCTCTCCTGTACTACTGCTGCTCCTTATAATAAAACCTTCAGGGGCACCGTGTGTGGGATGCTTTAACTGGTCACGTTAGAGGCAAAGCAAGCTGGGCTTGGAAAGGAATCTTCTCCCACCCAACCCACCACAGAGGTGGGACCTGAGCCCAGACCCCTTGAAGTCAGTCCCGTGCTCATGAGCCTGCGTTGAGAGTAAGGGTGCAAGTGAAGAAAAGGCACCCGCCTGCATCAGCGCAGCACAAAATGTCAGCAGACGGCGAAGGCGGATGTCTTCTCCCAAAGCGGCTCCTGCGGACGGCAGCCACCTCCCTGAACTGCCTGGAGTCGTGGCCTTCTGTCCTGTCCACCCCAAGATGCGGCCCTGCTGACAAAGCCCTGTGGGCCCAGCAAGTCACTGGCTGACAGCTCTGAGCAGAAAATGCCACACATGCCCTGGCCCCAGTTCTCTGCCCAACACTTCACAGTGACTTTATTCTTAATTTTCAGGGTCAATTCTCTGCTGACTTTGGCATGGAGCTAAAGCTAACCTAAAGGAATGTGGAAAATAGGGCAGCTAGGAAGAAGGGAGAGGCGGGAAAGAAGAAGGGGAAGGGAGGAGGGAGTATTAGCTGCCTTTGGAATAATGACCACACCATAATCAATTTCGTGGGTTTTTTTTTCTTTTTCTTTTTTTTTTTTTTTTGCGGTACGCGGGCCTCTCACTGTTGTGGCTTCTCCCGCCGCGGAGCACAGGCTCTGGACGCGCAGGTTCAGTGGCCACAGCTCACAGGCCCATCCGCTCCGCGGCATGTGGGATCCTCCCGGACCGGGGCACGAACCCGTGTCCCCTGCATCGGCAGGCGGACCCTCAACCGCTGCGCCACCAGGGAAGCCCTCAATTTCGTTTTTATATAAACATGTGTCAGACACCATGCTAAGCAATTCAAGTGCATTTCTCACTTCATCTTCACCTAGTTGATTTTCATATCCCTCAATTTTTAAATCTCTTGCCCAAGCTGCTCTGTAAGTCTTGGTAATTCCTGAAATGGTCCCCAAAGCCAATCCAAACCTGCGAGCCTGACTTACCTGTTTCCTGGAGCTTCCTCAGCCCGTTCCCCGTCTAGAGAGCAAACAGAAGATGCTTCATGAATAGAACGGCTCCCAGTAGAATCGGATATAAGCCTGGGAAATTGTGAAAGAAAGCGGCATGAATGACTGAAAGGCATCCAGCGGCTACCGTAAACATTCTGTGATGGCAATCTTGACAAGCGATCAGTGATTAACATCGAGCTACTGATGGCTAGCTCAGCTTATTAAAAACGTGCCCAGCTGTGGTGTGGGTCAGCAAGTTCCGGCCTGGGAGTCCAAGGCAGAGGTACCCTGGTCAAGTCACTGCTGACTGCCCTAGGGTGTCAGGACCAACCTGCCCGGGCAGCTGTGACGAAGGTCAGTAAAATGACACGCAAGAGTTGTAAAGCAAAACACAAAGGAATGCAGGTTGATCGAGTCTGAAGCCCAGAGGAGCAGGATGAGGGGTCAACTCTTGCTGCTTTGTCGATGGAGGAGTAAAATCAGCCCATGCTGAAATACACAAGAGCCGTCACTTGGGAAGCGCTGCTCCCATGGTCACGGCCACTGCTGTTATTTTATGAATGCACGCTGTCCTCCTGACCTCTCTCTAGCTCAAAAGTGATGCAGGTGTGCTAATCCTACTCTTTTTCAGCACCGGGAGATAGATGGAGGGCTGGAGTGGCAGAGATATGTGAGGGAGAGAGGTGAGGGGCTAAAAGCGTTGCTGGGCGGCTGGGACAAGATCCAAGCTCAGCCAAGGGCATCAACAGCCTCCTTCGGAGCAGCTCACAGGGAGAGGTGAGGGCGTGGGAAGTGATGCATGGTTTTGGGGTGAAGCACAGAGAGATGGATGCCCAGGAGTCTCACCCACCTCGGGAAAGGAACCCTGCGCCTGGCTCAGGCATGAATTCAGGCCCCGGGAGACAGTGCTGTCTTGGGAGCCTGGAAAAGCCCATCCAATTCCCTTGGCATCGATTGGAAGCACCCGGGCAACCTCCTCATGGCTAATCCCATTTCCCCAGTGCCTTGTTGTTGACAGAGGAGGGCTGGAGAGCAGGAGGAAATCACCTGATCCCTGGAAGACACCTACTCAAGGTGTCTTTATCAACTGACCTCTGATGCCTGCACAGCCCGCACGCTAGACAGATGACATTTCTGTGCCTGGGTGGCTTCAGCTGTACTTTAGGACATGCAGACACACCAAGGAAAGGCTGTGGAGCGAGGGGATTGCTTTCCCAGGCTTTTTAAACCTTCCACAATTACCCAGCTGGCGCCCACCCCTCCTTTCCCCAAGCAGTCACCCAAACTCTCTCTTGACATCTTTTTTTGCTGTAATAAATCATTCTCAGGTGCCAGGACAATTCAACCATTGGATAAAAAGTATAAGATGATGACAGAGACTGAGATTTGATGTCAGACCTCAAATCCCAACTGCTGCTCCCCAGCATGTCTCGTGGGACAAGTCACCTCTCTGCAAAGTGGGGATAAGGGAATATCTCAAGGTCACGTACAGATCAAATGAGATGCAAGGGTATATACCTAGGAATGGAGTTGCTGTATCAAATGGTAATTCTGTGTTTATTTCTTGAGAAACTATTTTCCACAGTGGCTAAACCAGTTTACATTCCCACTAATCACTCCCGGGTGTATACCTTTGAAATGGCCTGCAATGTAGCAAGCTCCAGGTAAATATTTGCTATTGCAGTTACTGTTGAGAAATCTCTTTATCGCTCATTATTTTTATTCTGTTCCTTTATTCTTTTACAAATGTCTACAGAGCTCCTACTGTGAGGCCAATACAGTGCTAGATGCTGAGAAGGCTGCAAAGAAGGGAAAACCTGTCAGGAAATTCACAGTCTAATCAGAAGGATGAGCCACTGGAAGGGACCTACTTTTAGTGAGCACCTACTATGTTCTGGGCACTGGTTAGGCATAGCCTCATCTAATTCGAAGAACAGCCCCTGAGCTCTTGTTATCTCCTTTCTACGGCTGAGCCTGCTGGGGTTTCAGAGGTCACCCCACTTGCCCAAAGCACCGCCCCTTGTAGATGAGAACTGACACTTTTAAAGCAAGACCACCCGCTCTGTCTGCCCTGACTGCTCCCGTTCACTGCTGCTGTGTGGGCAAGGCCCTCACCAGAGAGAACAAGTCCGTCAGGGTGAGACCTTGATGTAAGACACCTTTCTCTTCTTTCTTTTTTGGCAGCCCAGCATCCAGACAGACTTCTCACTCGGGAGCACCTCCCATCTGTGGGGCTTATGGGCGCATCCCTCTCACCTTCTGAAAAATTTCCTTCCTTCCAGCAATTATCTCATTTCAATCGCATCCATTTCTCCCTCGCTCTTACGTCATCCCAGGCTCTGTACAAAAACGTCTTAATGTCACCAATTAAAAAACAAAAACAAAACTAACTGTTGGCAAGCATGTGGAGAGACTGGAGCCCTTGTACATTGCTAGTGAGGATGTAAACCAGTTCAGCCATGGTGGAAAATAGTTTGATGGTTTCTCAAAAAATAAACGTAGAATTACCATATGACCCAGCCATTCCACACATAGGTCTATACCCAAGAGAACTGAAAACAGGTGTTCATACCAAAACTTGTACATGAAAGCTCATAGCAGTGCTATTCACAATGGCTAAAAGGTGGAAACAGCCCAAACATCCATCTACCAATGAAAAGATAAGCAATTGTGGTCTCTCCATACAATGGGACCTTATTCAGCCAAAGAAAGACATGAAGTTCTGACATGTTTTACAAGGTAGAACTTGAAACCCTCGTGCTAAGTGAAAAAAAAGCTAGATTTGGAAGGTCAACTGTTGTATCATTCCATTTAAATGAAATGTCCAGAAGAGGCAAATCTACAGGGGCTGACAGCAGTTTAGTAGTTGCCTGGGCCAGGGGAGGAGGCGATTGGGGAGCAGCTATTAACGGGTCAAGGGCTGCTTTTTGGGTGGTGAAAATGTTTTGGATCTACACAGAGGTGGTGGTTGTACAATATTGTGAATGTACTAAATGCCACTAACTGTTCACTTTTTTTTTTTTTTGGCACCGCGGGGCATGCGGGATCTTAGTTCCTGGACCAGGGATCAAAACCGAGCCCCCTGCAGTGGAAGCGCAGAGTCCTAACCACTGGACCACCAGGGAAGTCCCTGAATTGTTCACTTTAAAAATGGTTAATTTTATGTTGTGAATTTCACCTCAATAAAAAAAAAAAAAACCTCCCCTTGACCCCGTGACCTCCCACTCCCACCTGTTTCCTTGGTCTTGTTACAGGAACTCACTGTGTCATTTTCATTTCTCTCCTCAGCTCGTGCCCATGGGGTTTTTGACCCACCACACCTGCCAATCATCCAATGTCAGTAGTCAATTCCCTGTAACCTCCCAGCAGCTTTGGTGAAGCTGATCACTCCTCTTCCTTCTGGGTCCTTCTACAAACTTCCTTGTCCCATCTTCCAGCCAACATGCCTCGACTTCGTTACCATTTTGAAATAATTAAAATATTTCAACCTGTTTTTTTTTTTTTTTAAATAAATGGTGGAATGGAATGTTCTAAATTCAGACCCTCCTCCCTACTCATCAGGTTGGTTTGAGTTGGCAGATCAAGGCTTTGGCATCCATAGTGACCCAGCTTCAAACCCTGACTCTGCCGCCCACCAGCTGTGTGACCTTAAGCAACTCAGCTACCCTCTCTGAGCTCAGCTCCCTTACCTGTATCGTAAACAGCATGTCCCATAACAACATGTGTGGGGATCAGTAGCCATGTGTGGACATGATACTCCGCACCTAGCAGAGACTCATAAATTGTACCTAGTTTTAAACATCTCTATCACTCTTTCATAAAATTCAGAGGGTCTGGATTAGATGTCAAAGAAAGGCTGTGGACCAGACATGCTCAGCTCAGATCCTGCTGAGACCTGGAGGCTCACCAGAGCCCCTTCCCTGAGCTTGCTGGGTTTTTCCCGCCTCACTGGCCACCCTCCATGTTCTTCTGGGGCCTCCCCTTCTCCTCGCCCTCTTCTTTCTGCACTTGCCCCCTGGTCCCCTGGGTGGCTCTGATTCCATCTCTACACTGGGGAGTCCTGTAACAGGGAAGCGCCAAATCTGACTACATGTTGGACCTGTTTCTTTTACTTTAACCTTTCTTTTCCACTGCTTTTGTTCACTACAAGGATACTTTCTATACACAATGACCTGCCTCCGGGAACCCTGCCCCTCTGCCTGAACGGTAAACCAAAGTGCCTTTGTTCACCTGTGGATGGCTACAAGAAAGAAGAAATTAACACATCTGCTCCCTGACACACCTCATCTCCCGTTTATTGGCCTGTCGTGCCGCAGGCAGCGCGAGCTTAGACTCATTTTACATTCCCACGCTTTACGTCACCAGCCCAGACCTGTGTCTCATCCAGAGCACATCGTCACTCGGATACCAAATGGAATGAAGCTGTCAAGTGGCTGGGTCAGTTCCTGGCAGAGCAAGGACTTAAAGACAGTCATGTGCCTGAGGCCAGAGCGGTCCCCCTGGTCTGCACTCAGTTACTCCCTCCACTTGGATGAATAATCCGAGTCTCAAACTCACTATGTCGGAACCTGCTCCTCTACAGTCTTCCCTTCCAGGTAAATGGCATCACTGTTCTACCTGCGGTCCACGCCCCACCTCGCCCCTGAGATCTACCCAGGATCTGACCACTTCTCTTCATCATCTCCCGACCCTCTCAGGGTTATGTCCTCAGCTCTTAGCAAGGTCCACAGGCCCTGACCCTCACCGACTCATACCCAACCCATGTCCCCACCCTCTCTTCCCCCTTCCCCTCCACTCTGGCCAGCTGGACCCCTTGGTGTCCTCAAGTCTAGTACACGCTTGTCTCAGGACCTTTGGTTCTTCTGCCGAGAACACCCTGCCTCAGATTCCCAAAGGGCTCCCTGCTCACTTCCCTCTGGTCTCCACTCAAATAGGACCCACTGGAGAGGACCCCTGACCTCCTGATACTAAATACAGCCCACATAATCAACTCCTCCTTTCCGTCTACCCTACCCCTTTACTTTTGGAATGGCACCCATCACCACGTGGCGAATAGTTACCTGTTTTTTGATCCGTGTCCTCCAACAGGAACCTGTAGCCCAGAGAGCTGGGATTTGGTTTTCTGTGCTGGCCGCTCTGGTCCTCCACCTCCTCTGCCCTGCTCCTGCCCTGGCTGGCCTGCTCTCTTGCAACTGGCTGCCCGCCCAGCAGTAGATGAGGGGTGTGAAGAGAAGGAGTTGGGGGCGCTTCTTCCCCGATCCCTCCCTGGTCTGTTCAGTGGCTCTGGTAACAGCTACATCCTCCTCAACTCCAGCTGCCCCAGGCGGCCCACCCTCCAAGGCCCTCAACCAGCTCCGCAAACGCTGCTCCTTCCCCGCCCTCGCACTTGGGCTGACGGCTCCCTGCTGTCCCTTGTTTGTTTCTTTCCCTCTGCGGGGGGGCCTCTGTAAGTCCTCCCTTCACCATCTGGGGTGGATTCTGTTTCCTCCTGAAACTTAGCCCTGCCAGCCTGTCACATCCTCTGCTGTGTCCAGCACCTAGGACAGTGTTCCGAAAGTAGTGGGCGCTCAATAAACATTCTTCACAATGAATTAGCTAATGAATTAATTAGCAGAAGAATGAATGGAAGGAAATCAATATGCTATTTAAAAGAATGAATAGATAAACGGATGGCGCAAAGCATTTTGTTTCCTTGAAAGAAAAAATGAGTTAAGCAGATGAGTTAGCTTTCATGGAAGCATAAACGGGAAAAAAAAACAAAACAAAACGGTGAACAGAATCCCTGGGTTTCTCTGAATTGTGTGCTCCGTGGACCACTGAGCCTGTCTCCTCCATTGGCTCTCACTCTGAAGGTTAACATTACAGGAATGTCCTCCCAGGCAGATGCATACAGAGTCTGAAATCCCCTGGACGTTGGAGCCCCAGCTGCCAGCCCCACCTTTCCAGCCTGGTGAGGTCTGGAGGAGGTCAGGAGAAGCCAAGTGTTCCCCCTGGGGAGGGGCAAAGGGGCAGAGCAAGGGAGGGGCAGAATCAAGGCCGACACCAGCTGATACCACTGTTGGGCCCAGGCCTGCGGACTCTGTCCAACTTTTACAGCCCTGAACGCCCCAGCAGCAGTGCAGGGGGCTCATTCCCTGAGGAGCAGCCACAGGTGAAGCTACACATGGACACCTATTCTCTGCGTGTTGCCAAGCAAGCTCCCCTCTGGGAAAGAAATCCCTCGGTCCATTCATTCATTCATTCATTCGCTTACTTGGTCATTTATTCAACAAAGGTTTCCCTGGGACTTACTAAGAGGCAGGCCCTTGGTGAGTTGCTGGGATACAGAAATGAATCAGATAAAGTCCCTCCTGGAAGGAGCTGGCACTCATAGGAGGGAGACAGATGCACAGCAGAGAAGTGTAACAGTGCGGAAACTGTCCGTCTGTCTATCCATCCAGCAGACATGCACCGTATGTGCGCTGTGGTCCAGGCACCGTTCCAGGTGCTGGGATGGAGCAATGAAAAAACACAGCAAAAATTCCTGTCCTTGTGGAGCTGACATTCAGAGAGGGAGAGAGATCGTAAATAAAACACATAAGTAGATGATGCAGTATATTAGAACGTGAGAGATGCCATGGGGAAAAAAATCATTAAAGGAGGGAGATGGGAGTATGGGGTGGTGGGGATAAGGAGATAGCAAATTTTTAAAAGATGGTTCTGGAAGGCTTCCCTGCAAAGGTGACATCTGAGCAAAGACTTGAAGGAAGGGAGAGGTTGAGCCACCTGGAACACTGGGCTGTGTGTTACAATCGTCAAAGACATAAGGGGCTAACTATCCCCGCAGCCCAGAGGGAAAGCCCTCTGGGTGGAAAGGAAAAGAGATTTCCAGCAGAAGGACAGCCGAGGAAGAAGGGCCAGAAGGGCGAGTAGCTACCAGAGAGTAGACTGAGGGGGTGGGGAGAGTGACGGGAGATCTTTCCAGAGAGGTCGGTGAGACAGGAAGATGGGATGAACCCAGTTGCTTGGACTGGGTCCTGTTGGCAAGGGATTTGCTTTGAGCAGTGGGATGGTGAGCGATGGAGAGATTAAGATGCTGATACTAGACCACAAACCACCTTCAAACCCCAGCTCCACCACTGGCTCTGTGACGTTGGCAAGTCACTTAACCTCTCTGAACCTCAGTTTCTTCCCCATCTGTAAAAGACAAGAGTCACAGAACCCACTTCACAGGACCAAGTGTCTTAGAACTTTATTCCTCCGAAAGAGCACGGAGGGGCCGGGCCAGCCTGAAGGAAGAGAGGCGCATTTGAGGGCTTGCAAGGTCTTTGATCACATGTCCTAGAGCAGGACGTTTGTATGTAAAGATGATTTATCACTTTGTTCGATGCCTGATTCCTAAGCACTAGCCATCTTCCAGGCAACACGCTGGAGATACAGACATGGATCTGCCCTCTTGGGTTTGCAATCTGGGTGTAGGGGCATGGATTCCAGCATGCACCATCCAGGGTAGGCTTGCATAGTGTGTGGAGTCAAGGGGCAAAGCCTGACTCTGAAAAAACCTAGAACACCAGAGAGGGCAGCGACAGCATGACGTCGGTCACTGTCACCACCTGGAGAGTTCCTTAAAAACAGATTTCTGGCCCCCACCCAAACCCACTGATTCTGAAAACCCAATGGGAAGGTCTAATAAACTATCATTCAATGTGCCCCAGGTAATTCTAATTATCAGCAAAATTGGCAAATGCTGATCCAACACAACGCCCTCTCTTTGCAGACAGGAAGCGTGGCGTCTAGAGACTTGCCCGAGGATGTATAGCCGAGGCAAGGTTGGAAATCAGAGGCCTCGCAGCCCCATCTGCATTCATTTCCTAGGCTGCATTTCCTAGGGCTGCATGACAAACTGGGTGGCTTAAAACCACAGACATGTGTCCTCTCACACTTTCAGAGGCTAGAAGTCTGAGACCAAGGTGTCAGCAGGGCAAGGCTGTTCTCTCCTGAAGGATCCAGGGAGCATCTGTCCTGTGCCTTTCTCTCACCTGCTGGTGTCGCTCGCCATCCTTGGCTTATAGCCAAACGACTTGACTCTGTCTCCATCCTCACCTGGCCTTCTCCATGTATGTCCCCTTCTTGTAAAGACGTCGGTCATCTTGGATTAGGGCCCACCCTATTCCAGTGTGACTTCATCTTAACTAATTCCATCTGCAATGACCCTATTTCCAAATTAAGTTCACATTCTGAGATACTCAGGGTTAGGACTTCAACATCTCTTCTGGGAGACACGGTTCAACCTGCAACACCTCCAAGGCTTGTGCATTCCTCCCGCTGACATATTTAATGGTTATGAGCCTCCTAATCCCGGGAAGATCTCAGGGTACCGACACTAAAATAAAACGGATAAAACAAGACTAAGGTAATAAGAAATAATGAATAAGTAATAAAACGGAAGAGGGGACATAACTGTAACAGATGCTTGGGCTAGAGACGGTTTGAAGCCACTGATGACTCAGGTTCACTCTGAGCGTCTGGACTCCTGACTCCCCACGGGAGTTATCTTTACAGGAATGTGGCCAGGCGTCTGGAAAGGACCCCTTCAAGCAAAGGGAAAGTTGATGATGTGACAGTGTGTCTCCTGGACCTTCTGAACTTAAAGATGTTACCCCCAAGCCTGTTTCACACATTGTTCTAGAAAATGGATGAGATAATGCAAATTAAATAACTGGGATAAATAACATTTTTATAAATCATTGCAACTTACAAAATTTTTCATGTTTATCAGCAGAGATAATCTTCCCCAGAATTTTGTGGGGTGGATGGACTCACAGCTTACACGCACCATGAAAGACTGAAGGACAGAGAGGTAATCAAGGCCACAAAGTGAGTTGTAAATGAGTTACAACTAAAGCAGGCTTCCTGGCTCTCAGCCCAGGCTTCTCCCCACTATTTCCCCCGTGTCTACAAGGCTTTAATGCTCCACACCACTCTTTGCATGGTCAGTCTGCAAAGTCATCATAGTCAGTCAATCAATAAGTGTGTAAGTAAATGGCTATATTCAATTAAAATATTATACATTCTGGTTACTACTTGATTGACATTATCTCATCTGTTTCCAGCAAGCTATGAAATAGCCTATGCAGACATCAGCTCCAAGGCTGGAAGAAAGTCACAGGCCACCACCTTCCCAGCCCTGTGGGGTTCTTGTACCGGATGGTACTCAGAGAAGATGCTAGAAGGAACAGAGGCCACTCCCGGCCCCCATTACGGGCTCCAACCTCCCCTCCAACATAGCTTCCTTCCAGCTAAGAAAGACCACCACTTGCTGGAGAGTTCTCAAGCCAGAGTACATGGGGCTGAATCGACTTGAAAGGATCCTTTGAAAGGTATTGAAGAGAGCTGCCGAAATGAATAGGCTGGGCTCTGTAGCTAAGCTGGCGTTTGGAACCCAAGCAAAGATGGAAATCAAGACGTACTACATTTGTCCTTTGACGAGCAATGGATTGTTAATTAGGAGCCTATCCTGTGCTAGACCCTCAAAGAAATTTGCATTTCATCCCCCCGATCGTCCTGCAAGAATCCATTTTTTGATGAACACGCAGAGACACAGAGAGATGAAGTGGCCTGCCTGGTGTCAAAGAGCAGAATTGTGTGTTCTGCTGCCTTTGTGTGTAGCCTTTTGCCAAGGGTGTCGCCCTGGTGCAGAGGTGTCCCTCCTCAGTCAACCTCTCCCAGCACTTCCTGGGACCAGGCTGCGGGCACAGCAGGGAGTATGTAGGTATGGAATTCTCCAGATGTTCACACCTGTGTCTTCTGGGCAGCAAATATTGAGGTACTAGATGTGGAAAGTTACTCACCATCCTGCAGGTTTCCGCCCAGGAAACAATCCTGCCAAGTGCACCCTTGAACCATGCTCCTGCATTGGGCATTCGTGCTGCTTCTCTGTCTCTCTCCTGTCCTAGGGACTCGGGCTGGACTTGTTCAGAGAAGCCTTACCTCCTGCATTTAGCACAGAGTTTCCCCAGAAAGCCCCTCAGTGCACCCAGAACTACAGCCTCTGTGCCCCTCACTGCCCTGGGGTGGACATTGGCTCAACACCTCCCAGAAGTCAAAGCGTGATCGGCTGGCATCGGCTGGCCAGCATCCTCCCTGCTCTGCTATTTGGCAGACGGTGGAGTATCTCCCTTCTTCCTGAGCATGGCCTTGAACTTTACAAAATGAATGGTTCCTAAGTGCCCTCTGAAGGACCAAGACCAGGGTCAGGTTGGCTGCTGAGAACAAGGATTTTTCTAAGCCTGCCCCTTGGGATTCTGATTTAATGGATCAGGGATGGGGCAGGGCATCTGAAATTTAACAAGCACCCACCCCACTTCACCCCACCCCATCCTGAATGATCCTGGTGTGCAGCCTTCAAGCAAATCATCAGCTTTTGCATGTTTCCCAAACTTCAGCCTTAGCCTTGATGATGTGTTACTTTAAGCAGAGTTATTCATATTTTGTACCCAGCTTTGCCCTAAGACAGTGGTCCTCACCCTGGCTGTTCATTAATGCCCCTTGGGGAGTGTTATATAAAACCCAAAGCAAGGCCCCTCTGAGCTGGAGCATTTTAAAACCTCCCTGGGCAGTTGTAAGGTATGGCCAGGGTTGAGGACCACAGCCTTAAGTATGATATGAATGGAATCTACTAGATATTGAAACATATGCATAAGTGCTAACATAAGAGCGTGCTTATCCACAACCAACCAAAAAGTATCCTGGGTTCCGTGCTTTGAGAAACCCTGGCAGAGGTTGCTATCACGGCTATTTGGAAACTGAGGCTTAGAGGCTCCCAAATGCTGACTCTTCTAGAATTAGGACGTTACTTGCAGAGAATTCAATTTCAGCCACCCAACTCTAAACATCATGCTTTTTCTGCCCGGTCAGGGGCAGAGGAGTGAGTGCTCCTGCCTTCCAGTGGGGTGGGATTGATGGGGTGATGGGACTCACTCTGTGTACCAGTTTGGAACACAGGCTAAGATGAGGCTCTCCAAAAGACCCACCTTGGGAATCAAGTGTGTTCAGATGGACGCAGAACTCTGCAAAGAGTCTGGCTTTACCACGCTCACCTCGGGATTAATTCCCTCTGGTTTCTTCTGAGAATAGCAAAAAGGAATAAAGTTTTACTACTATCAGAGAAGCCAAGCTCTAATCCGCATTAGAAGGATCAGGTTTGTCATGATTCCATCGTTTGTGTGGCTCATAGGCTGGCCCGTGACCTTTAGTTCCTGGCAAAGCCTAATTACAGGAAAGCTGTGCTCGGTTTGAAAACTGGCTGCCTGTTTACTGATCCAATCCAATTAGCTTCAGATTCCCTGACCAGCTCAAGAGCAATGAGCTGCATCTTGTGTTCACCAAAGCGAGTAAGGAGGCCTCCCTGTTCCCGGGCAGCCCGAGGCAGCTGTATTTATAGTCTGATTCTTCAAGGGCACACAAAATCCCCGTCTTGATGGGCACAGTAGGAAGCCGGAAGGGATTTCCCAAATTAATTTTTTTTCCTAAAGACAACGAGTGCCTCTGATTACTAAATCCTAGCATATCAGTCCTAGCCGTGATGGGATCAGAAGAATCATGTTACAGATCTTCCTTTTAGAAATGAGGTCAGAAAGGGCTCAGAGGGACATGCTGGTTAGCAGAAGTAGAAGGGGATGGTGCTGTGTGTCCTGAGGCTGACTCTTCATTCTAGATTCTGAGCACTGTGGATGCTGAGATGAATAAGGCTTAACTCCTGTCTCCTAGGAATGCGCTATGGATGGGGAAGTGGGTCACAGACATGACGGAGGTTTCCAGCATATTCTAACAGAAGCAGAGGTGGGACGCCAGAGAGGAGGCATGTGGCTGTGTTGTTTGATGTTTACCCATTCTTATATTCATTTATTCACTCACTCATTCATTCATTTACAGTATGTACCAAGCATCTATTGCATGTTCAAGGCATCATGGACCCAGAGCCGAACAAGGCAGAGAAAGTCCCTGTCCTCCTGCCCCTTCACACAGTGGTTAATCAGACAGGAAACAAGCATGCGCTTGAATGGATGTTTAGGTACAATTATGGAAAGCTCTAGAAAGTGGCGTAAGGTGGTATGAGAGAGAACATCGGGATTCTGACCTAAACTGAAGAGTGAGAATTAACCCCACGTGGACGTAGGTGGGGTTGGGAGTGGGGCCTGGTGAAAAGAGCAGCGGGCAGGGGGGACCGGGGCTGGAAGGGGCTTGTGTGTGAGGGTGTGAGAGACCAGCGTGGCTGGAGCTGCAGCTGTGGGGTTGGGCAAGTCCTGCCTTGGAGACGAGGTTAGGGAGGCGGGGTTGCATCCTGAGAACAAAGTATTGAAGGTTTCTACATTTAGGTGGGGGGTTGAGGGAGACAATGAGGCAGGCTCTTACAGAGGCCTCTCGGACAGCCCATGTTGCTGGGCCATTAGCGTTGGGGGGAGATTCGAGGATGGTGACCGAGTGGAAGCAGGAAGACCCAATTTGGTCCATACAAGTGGTGATGGAGGCTTGGACCAGAGTGAGGCTAGGAGCTGTGGACGACTCATGACGTGGTTCCAGGGACCACAGGAGACCACCCGTGCTGAGGCCCGCACACACGGCCTGGCCCACGGGAACAGGAGATCTGACTTAGCCCGTCCTGCCCTCAGACCGTGCCGGACAGGCGACCGTTACCCTCCTTCAAGCTCTCCAGGAAGCCTCAAGGGAAGACAGCACAGCACTGTGGGCAGCGGAGGGACTTTGGCTCCGGAGACACACTGAGCAGTTCTGATTCTGCTGACTTAGCTGTGTGACCCTGGGCAAGTTGTGTAAACATGCTGAGCCATGATTCCCACTTCGAGAAAGGAAGTGGGAACCTCCCTCTGCAGGTCAAGGGCTGCAGCAAATGAAGATGTGGTGAGCCAGGCCCTGAGGGGCAGCTCACTAAACCTTAGCCCCCTCCCTCCATCTTTTGTAGCGCGTATTTCTCTCTCCATCCTCTTCCAGGGCTAAAGAGTCTCTGAATATCTAACTCAACTTCCTCTTCTTGTCCTGTGCTCCGTGAAAATCAAATTTCTGCTCTTAGTGGCTTATTATAACTGCCTTGAGTCTGTGACGTTGGAAGATATTACTGGAAAGAACTAAGATGGTTTGTCTTGCAATAGATGGGATAAACAAGTGAGATGCTTCATTGTGCCAGGCCGCTCTGTCCACCAGCCCAGGTCTCCTCACCAGCCTGGCTCTGTCAGACACCTATCTACCCATCCCTGGACTGCTTCCTTCTGTCTCAGAGGGCTTCCAGGCAGATGCTGGGTGTATCCGAAACACCCACCTCCCTCTGTTCTGCTTCTTTGCATCATAGTCATCTCTTAAAGCTCAACCCAAGTCTTGCCTTTTCCAAGAAATCCTCAATATCTACCCAGAAATTTTCTGGAGGTAGTACTTTTTATTTTTTACTTTTTACTTTTGGCTGTGTTGGGTCTTCATTGCTACACACAAGCTTTCTCTAGTTGCGGCGAGTGGGGGCTACCCTTCGTTGTGGTGCCTGGGCTTCTCATTGCGGTGGCTTCTCTTGTTGAAGAGCACAGGCTCTAGGGCATGCGGGCTTCAGTAATTGTGGCGCATGGGCTCAGTAGTTGTGGCTCGTGTGCTCTAGAACACTGGCTCAGTAGTTGTGGCACATGGGCCTACTTGATCCACGGCATGTGTGATCTTCCCAGATCAGGGCTCGAACCTGTGTCCCCTGCATTGGCAGGCAGATTCTTAGCCACTGCGCCACCAGGGAAGGCCCTGGTTGTAGTACTGTTTTGTTTTTGTTTTTTTTTTTTTGCGGTACGTGGGCCTCTCACTGTTGTGGCCTCTCCTGTTGCGGAGCACAGGCTCCGGACGCGCAGGCTCAGCGGCCATGGCTCACGGGCCCAGCCGCTCCGCGGCATGTGGGATCTTCCCGGACCAGGGCATGAACCCGTGTCCCCTGCATCGGCACGCAGACTCTCAACCACTGCGCCACCAGGGAAGCCCCTGTAGTACTCTTTTTAAAATGGAGAAACTAAGCTTAAAACACTTGGTATCCATGATCAAGTCCAAATTCCTCAGCCAGATATGCACTAGCCTTCACTGCTTGGTCTCACTATCCATTTCTAGCCAAGAAGTAACAAATGAAGCATCCCTCTCGCCTCCCCAGTCCCATGGCAGACATTATTAATGACTCGGACTACTCTTCCCACTAAGCCCAGATCCAGCTTCAGAATCCTTCTCAACACAGCACTACAAGCATCAGGAGCACCCAGACACCTGGGTGGGAAAGGGCGTGCCGCCCGCCTGTCCTGGCAGCTGCCTCGATGCTGCAGTGTGAGTGCCACAAACTCGGAGCCTGTGTGCACTTACTCCTCGCCCTGCCTCCCCTACCTACTCACCGCTGCCCAACACCAAGTTGCCTCCTTCCTAAGATGGTCCAGCGCAGCCAAGAGGCATGAATGACTCCTTCATCTGCTCGAGGATTCTGCCCCTGGGCTGCCAGCACCAAGTTCCTCCTGAGCCCAGTGACTCTGGGAGGAACTCAGAACGGCGAGCACACCCTTCACTGATTTGTGTTTTAATCACAGGGGATGAGAGCTGAAAAGGGAAATTATAAACATGGGTTAGGCTTTATTCTGGACAAGATTCTGCACTAAGAATTCCCATGGCCTGGTTCAGCAGAGGCCGGGTTCCTCTGAAAGTTTGTCATTCTTAAAATATGTATGTGGCGAAGTCCCTAGATGGTCAAATCCTTTCTCCATCCCTAAGTGGCTGAGTCTTCCTTGTTGGTTATCTAAATATGGCTGTCCTCTGATTTCATTGTCAAGGCCTGTGTCCTACACTCATCTACTCAATTACTCAATCAGTCATCAATACTGACACCTACAGAGTACCTGACCGACCTGGACTTGTCCCGGGGGCACAGAGGTGGACAAGCCACCTGGTCCATGCCCTTGTGGGGCTGACTTCCTGGTGCTACCGTCTGAAATCCGGGATGAGGCTCATCCAAGCGATTCCCTTGAAGAGCCATAGGACCTCCTGTTCTTAAACCCGAGGGCTCATGTCTCCCCAAGCCCTGGATCCCTACAGATCCCTCCATCCTTCTCAGGGGTTCCCCCCACTTCTCACGGCTCTCTCCACGTGCATCCCTGGGGACCTTGCTGTCTTCTCTGATTCTTTCCCCATGAAGCCTTCTACCAGTGTCCACTCCCTGTCCCCAGTCTACCCCACCCCTGTCAGTCCTGACAGGTAGCACGTAGCTTTCCCCAGAGTCTTTCTCCTGGTCCCCACAGGGACACAAACGGAAGAAGGAGGATGACAAACTGGGAGAATCATAGACTCACACAAGATAGAGACAGCGGGGAGTCCATTGAAATATATATTCGGTGTATGTTTTTTTTTTCAAGTTTAAGCCATTTAATTCATTAACAACTTTAAGTGAAATGCACACAGGAGGAGCTGGTTCAATTCTCTCCTGTCAGCAGGGACATTCTGACACCTCTGGAGGGGCAGGATCTCCCGGGTGCAGCCCAGACCTGGAGAAACCACCCAGCGTTTGCCTTGGTGGTGGCAGAGAGACCACAGTCAGAGCCAGTCACCTGGTGTCTTATGCGGCTTCATTTTCACAAGCCCGTAGCCTCGGCCCAGGGGCAGCCGGAGCCCAGAACCTGGGACCCGATGGGTTGCACTCAAATCTCACCTCCTCTCCCTGCTGCCTGTGATTCCAGACAAGTCCCTTCACCTCCTGGGGCTTCTGTCCCCTGATCTGTAAATAGGGGTGCAGACCACGAGACCAACCTCACAGGAGGGTTGTGCGGATCGAGCCAATACGTGCGCAGTGCTTACGATAGCATCTGTTGCTTAGGAACGCTTCATAACAGGTGGGGAAATCGAGGCTCAGAGGGGAGGCTGTCAGCCCGAGGTCACACAGGAAGACAGGGGCAGAGTGCCCCTGAGCCAGCTCCCTCCACCACGCGCTAGCTCCTGAGGCGTGTCAGAGGCCACTGGCTCTCAGGTGAGGGGTTTCCTCTGTACCTGGGCATGGGGTCAGGACACGTAGGAAAGCGCCAGTGTGGCTGCTGACCTTTGACCCAAAGGGATCTGGGATCACTTGGCTTTGGACTGACTCCACCGTCAATCTCAGCGCTAAAGCCCATCAATCCATCCCTGAAGTCCTGAACCCTGGTCCAGCACGGGCCCTATTGCCTTCTTTTAACATGCTGGCCTCACTTTTTACCATTTGCTTTTGATGATCTGGGCCCCACTCCCTGAAGAACACTGCTGGCCTGCAGATTTCTGAGGTCCTAGGCCTGGCCCCTCTGAGAGGTGACTTGCAGAAGAGCATCCTCAGCACCTGGGCTGGGCTTTGTCTGCTGTGCCACCAAGATCCCTGGTGTTTGCCCTCGGTCCCGTGCATCAGCTCTCTCCAGTGACTCAGCATGAGGCCAACCTAAGTCCTCCTTCCCGCACCTGATGCCCGGCTCCCCCAGTGCTGCCTGGTTGCCCATGGTACCCTTGGTCCTTGACCCTTGGCCTTCTCTCAGCGCCAGCAAGAAGTTCGCCTGGGATCAGCCCGCAGGGGTCCTAGGTCCCTCCCCTCAGTCCCGGCTGCTTGACCCTGAGCCACGATTGTTTCTTCCAAACTTCAGTGTCTGCGTCTGTGAAATGGGAATAACAACAGAAAACCCCACCTCACTGGCTGGGAGGGATTCTTGGATCCTCGGGAAAGGCCTCTCTGTGACTGCCTCGGAAAATCTATTGGGACAACACCAACGATAAATGGTAGCTCTTGCTATTAGACCAGAGTTCACAGTTAGTCCACATGTTTCCATTTTCACACTTTTTGTAACGAAGAAAAATATACATAGCATAACAGTTATGAACACAGAGGTGAGAGCTAGCAAAGTGTGGGTTCTACCTCTTGCCAATTGCGTGACCCTGCACGAGTTTCCTTAAACCTCAGTGTTCATTTCTTCATCTGTAAAATTGAAAAATGATACCTAACTCTAATACCTAACTCACGAGCTTTGTGTCAAGATTAAAAGAGATAACGTATGAAAATGTCCTCTCCCAGTGTTGACAGAGAGTAAAAAGAAATCCATAAACAAGGTCATCACTGTTACTATGTTACCATTGTGTACAGGTAATCCCATATGGTTGTTTCCATACTCTATTTACACTTTGTCATCCTGCTTTTTCCAATTTATGTTCCAGAATATTCCCATCATCACTAACATTATTGTACTGACTGTACAGTTAGTCTGTCTTTTAGGTGCTCATATGTCCTTTAAGCAGTTGGTCATGGTTGATTTCCTTTTTTCAATATTACAAACAGCTCCGGAATAGACATATGTGGGCAAATAGGTCCTCCAACATTGCGATACTTTCCTTGAAATCGATTTCACGAAATGGGATTACTGCATCAAAATGCAATGCACACGCACAAAATGCAACGCACATTTTTAGGTTTCTTGATGTACATTGATATTTTGGGTTCCAGAAAATTTATACAAATTTGCATTCTTGGAGGTGTGTACGAGGCTGCGTGACACATCACTCCCTCCTCTGACTTACTAAGGAGCAGTCTGAGCCTCTCGACTCAGCTCTTTCTGCTCCCGCGTCATGGCATTCTCTTGTTTAGGGACAGTGCCCATTTGTTGAGTCATTCACTCATTCACTCATTCATTTATTCATTCAATGCTTAATTCTCAAGTTATTTGGCCTTTTTTTCCTTTTTTAAAAAACAGCTTTGTTACAGTGTTTTTTATATACCACAAAAGGCACCTTTAGAAGTGTATAATTAAATAGTTATAGAGAGGCAACCACAATCTAATTTTGGAATATTACCATCATGCCTGAAAAGAAACTCATGCCCCCTTACAGACACTACCCCTCCACGTGCCTCCCCAGCTTTGGCAACTTCTAATCTAAGTTCTGTCTCTGTAGATTACAGATATGCCTTTTCTGGACTTTTCTTATAAGCAGGGTTACACAGTACATGACCTTTTGTGTCTGGTTTCTTTCACTTAAGCATGACATTTTTGACGTTCATACTGTCGGCCAGCGTCTTCTTGATAAAACTTCTTCACTTGGCTTGCAAGACACTGAGCTTTTTGTTTCCTTACTACCCTAGTTATTCCTTCTCCTGGAGCTGTGACTTGGGGCAGTAAGTGAGACATTCACCTTGGGAGCAAAATCGAAGGAGGTATTGAAAAATTCAGTCATCGAGATAAATAATATTTAACACAGTATTTCCAAAAAGTCAAAATGAACAAAAAAACTCCACGATGAACAAAATATCAACATTTTAAATAAAGGCAGGATCTAGTGGGGGATGAGGGGGAGGCCAGTGAGGTGCGTTTTATGAGCATAGAATCGGATCCTGAGACAAGGTTTTCCACCCACATTCTCTGAAAAACAGCCTTTGGCATCCCGTGGCCACTTTCCCTGCTTTAATTCTTCTTCCTAAACCTTTGTTACCCCTTGTCTGTCCCTTAAGTGTTTATTTATTTGTGGAGTGTGTGTGAGGGCTGATGCATTTCAAAGAATGAGGCCAGATGAGCAGGTGCAGCCACGTCAAGGAGCAAATAGCTCCTCTGTCATTTGGATTCTTCCCTTAGAATAGATTTCAATAAAGGAGCTACTGTGTCAAAATAAACCCAACGCACAGTTCTATGTCTCTCTCTTTTTAAAAAATTATTTATTTATTTATTTTTGCTGTGTTGGGTCTTCGTGGCTGCGCACAGGCTTTCTCTAGTTGCGGCGAGCGGGGGGCTACTCTTTGTTGCGATGCGCAGGCTTCTCATTGCAGTGGCTTCTCTTTTAGAGGGTTCTAGGCTCACAGGCTTCAGTAGCTGTGGTGCATGGGCTCAGTAGTTGTGGCTCGCGGGCTTAGTTACTCTGCGGCATGTGGGATCTTCCTGGACCAGGGCTCAAACCCGTGTCCCCTGCATTGGCGGCAGATTCTTAACCACTGCACCACCAGGGAAGCCCCTCTAAGTCTCTTGACGTCTGTCAATGTTTCACATCAATGTCTCACCCAAGGACGCAGAGAATGTCTCCTTCTCTCCAAAGAACGCGTTGGATGAGGAACTAAGAATCCTGACCTTTATTTATTTATAAGCATGGAGGGCTTTTAGACAAAGGAGCACTGTGGTCCTCAAATCAGTATCAAACATCCGTTCACGGCACCAGAGAGAGGAGAGGATGCACTACAGCAGGGCTGACGAATGTTTTCTCTAAAGGGCCAGATGGTTTTCAGCTTTGCTAGCCATACAATCTGTTGCTACCATTCAACTCTACCACTGGAGCGTGAGAGCAGCCTGAGATGTGTACATAGATGTGTGTGCCTGTGTTACAATAAATAAATAAAACTTTATTTACAAAGACAGGCAGTGGGCCAGATTTGGCCCATGGGTCATAGTTTGCTGCCCCTGTTCTAGAGTGTTCATGTAAGCTCACGAAGTCTCTGACTTAATGCTTAGTGCAGAAGCAGCCTGGAATGTCTCTCGGAACAGTTCTTAGCAGGAGTGGTTTACTAAGAACTTTCCCCAGACAATGTAAGTGCCACTCACAGAGCACCCTCACCCATGTGCAATGAGAGCTTTGAGGAAGGATGGGTGGCGGGTGGCGAATGAGTACCTGAGTGAATGGATGACTATCCTTCAGTGAAGAACAGCCGAGGACACAGGGCAGGGGGACCTGGGGGGCTTGCAAAGGCTGTTCCACCAAGACGTCACTTCCTCTCCCTCTCCCTCTGTCTCGGGGAGTAACACCATCAAACCCCCTGCTGCTCCAGCAGGATAAGAGCTACCTAACCTGTCACCCTCCTCCTCCTGGAGCCCCACATCCGGGTGATCCCATCTCAGAGGATGTCTCTACCTGGGTTCTCTGCATCCCCACCGCCATTCTCCCAAGCCAGGCTCTTGTCCTGTCCCACCTGGACATCAGCCTGGCTTCCGGTCTCCAGCCTCTTGTCCGATTCTCTATAGCATCCTCTGGGGTAATTTTTCCTGAAGGCAAACAGCATCGTCAGTTCTCTGCTCAAAAGCCTTCAATGGCTCTCAGCTGTTTCTAGATTAAGTCTCCACTTAGAGGAAGAAGGAAGAAAATAAGGCAAGAAGGAGGGAGAGGAGGAAGGAAGGGAGGGAGGGAGGACAAGCGTTCAGGAGAGCCCGTCCTGGGGCAGCACTGTGCCAGCAGCATCCCTGAATTGTCTCACTCTCCCCTCACCCCTCACGCCTGCCCCCATGACACACGAAGCCCTCACAGTCCTGCCCGGATGCTGCACCCGCCTCTCCCAGCCAGGCATGCCCTTCACCTGCCCTCTTTTTTTTTTTAACATCTTTATTGGAGTACAATTGCTTTACAATGGTGTGTTAGTTTCTGCTTTATAACAAAGTGAATCAGTTATACATATACATATATCCCCATATCTCCTCCCTCTTGCGTCTCCCTCCCTCCCACCCTCCCTATCCCACCCCTCTAGGTGGTCACAAAGCACCGAGCGGATCTCCCTGTGTGATGCGGCTGCTTCCCACTAGCTATCTATTTTGCATTTGGGAGTGTATATATGTCCATGCCACTCTCTCACTTCGTCCCAGTTTACCCTTCCCCCTCCCTGTGTCCCTGTGCTCTCTTCACCTGATAGCTTCCTACTCATTGTTTTAGGATTTGCCTCCAACCCAAATTTTCCAACGTAGCCTTCAGGGACAGCTTCAGGCAAGTTCCGTTTCCCCCTGGAGTCAAGAATGCTCCATTCCCATGCCTGGGGCCAGGCCCAGAGTGGACACCTAGCCAACAGAGTGTAATAGATCAATGCAACCAGCTTCTATTTTGGAGAACCGATATTGATCAGGATTTAATAGTAATTATTTGTTTGTTTGCTTGACTCTTCAAAATTAACCCTTGAGTAAGCCCATCCGTACCTGATGCCAAGTGAAGAGACTAAAAGTGAAACAGCACCTCACCATGCCATTTAGTAACCTGATTTCCAGGCTTCCTGCTCACTTCCCAAGAGAGAAAAGCGACCTTTGAATACCTCTCTGTGCAAGTGCTTTTTCAGTGTTGTCTCGTTTACCCTGATGACACAGCAGCACTGTCATTCCCATGTTATGGCTGAGCGACCTGACTCAAGAGAAGTCAAGTAACTTGTCTTAGGTCACACAGCCAGGAATTGGACTGATTGCCCTCAATCTTTCCCCACACCAGGCTGCTCCCAGATCCAAGAGGAACTAAACTGCCATTGTGGTGCTCTCTCTCCGTCAATGTGGTAACACTACAGAGCCACGCTCCCCTCTGAATTTTATAGGAGCAGGGCACAGGGTAGGTCTCCTAAACCAGCCGCTGCCTGTTGGCTTTCTGGCCTTTTAGAGGGTCTTGTGCTGGAAGAATCTGGAGAGGAAGAACATGATCTCCAGCATCAGAAACCCTGAGATGGATTGGTTTGGAGTCTCCTGAAAGCATTGTAAGCAAGAGGCTTCTTGATGTACAGTATCCGGTGGCTGCTGATCTAGCCACAGACAAATCTCAGTTCAGTATGGCCTTTACAGCGGCTAAATAGATTTCAGGTCGTCCTACCTTTGTGGCTTGAGTGGGAGGGAGCTGAAGTCCCTCCTCAGAGACAGGGCTTAGGAGTGAAACCCTGACTTCATGGCATCATGGACCCAGGTTTTTGACACAGACCCCTTGTGTGCTATAGCATTGAAGCACCACCTACGATGATGATCTCTCCCTTTGGGGGTTGGGGGTGTCAGCCCCTCAGATCCTCTGCTTCTCACCGTGACTATTAGTTGTTGGCTTTCCAACATCCTAAGAGAAGATGGGAAAGGTCTGTAAGGTTGTGGTTTGTGGCTTGTTATCTGTGGGGAAAATGGCAATTTTGGAGTAGCTCCTTTATGGGAATCATCCTATTAGAATGGAGGACTGTGAAACAATGGAAGATGTGTATATGGCTTCAGTGGAAACAGATCGGGGAGGCAAGGAACAGTTACCTCTTTACGACACCAGGGGCCTACAGGAAGGCGTGGAGCTGCCAAAGCATTATTTTTCATTTGCCAATGGCTTCGTTTTTGTGTACAGTGTGAATAACTTTGAATCCTTTCAAAGAGTGGAGCTTCTGAAGAAAGAAATTGATCTGTTCAAAGACAAAAAAGAGGTGGCAATTGTTGTGTTAGGAAACAAAACTGACCTTTCTGAGCAGAGACAAGTGGACCCCGAAGTGGAACAGCAGTGGGCCAGGAGCGAGAAGGTGCATCTGTGGGAGGTAACGGTCACAGACCGCAAGACCCTGATCAAGCCCTTAACCCTGCTAGCCCGCAAACTCTCCCAGCCCCAGAACAAAGCGAGCTTCCCTCTGCCTGGGAGGAGAAGCAAAGGCAACTACAGCTCTGAGAACTAAACCCTAGGGTGCACAACTGTCGCTTGAATAGTGACTGCCTGGAGGTGTCCGTGAACTCATGTAAAACAGGCCATTTCTATCTAGCTTTGGTCCTTAGGAGACCCCTAGGGAAGTAAGTTAATGCACTTTTAGTTATAATTCAGTTACTATTGCCTGACATGAAGTAATATATTTGCATTCTCCTTGTTTCAAACTTGTCCCTGAAATTAGCACCTTTGTTATCTGTATTATGTTGGATTTGTCAAGAGAATAAAATAAAGTTTGGGTGGTATGCACATGTAAAAAAAAAAAAAAAGCACCAAGGCAAAAATCAACAAATCCACTTCTTCCAGCCCTGGTATTAGGTGAAATGCCCACCAGGGCTTTTATTAGAATTGAAAATCAGACTAACTGTTCCAAATACAGGCCTTCTCTTTTCTTGGCTCCCAAGGAAGCCATAAAGGAGAAAGAGAGACCCAGCCGATGCAGGCTGATGGGAAAGGGGGCCATCCCAGAAGACTGTAGAGTTTTCAGATGTATGAATAATTTGAATAAAAATCGTTAGCAACATGCCATTTCTTCTATGCCAAGAATAGAGTCCTCCCTTTATAAATATCCTCAGGGGAGGGACTGTGATGGATAGATGCTGGGGTTTGTAAAGGTGGATCCATTTTACTCAGTGGGTGCCAAGGCTCTTGATAAATAAACCGACGATTATAAACCATCCCTTAAAAAGTCAGGAAGGAAATACGGGAAAACATTCACAGTAGTTTCTAGGAATGTGCTAGTTTTGTTTCCTTCTCCTGTTCTTTTTTTTTTTTTAATTTTTGTAATCATGAAAATATGTTAAAGTGAAAATTAAACTTTATTTTAAAATAAGTGCTTACGATGACTTGCAGCTTTTGAGTTGCCTCCCAATGTGATGCGAAGCAGCCTATACGATTTGCCAGACAGTCCTCTGGAAACCATACAGTAGTCTCATTTGATGTCACGCGTTCCGATCCGCTCTGCTAATGTGTAATTTGAAATACTTGTATTTAATTAAATACTTTAAATACTTTTCCATACTAAATAATCAAATCAACTTATTTTAAAAATAGATACACCCTTTTATAAGATAGTTATCTAAAAAGACAAACTCAGCTCAGCCTTTGGGCAGGAGTATCACAGAGTCCCGGTGGGGAGGTTTGAATGGAGAAAGCTCAGTGTCAGCACTGTGACATGCTTTCACATTTCAGTAATTATTAACGCATCCCGTGTCGCTGGCTCCCAGAATGGTATTTACTCTATGGCTCAGAAGACTTGAGCTCATGGCTTCCATTTCATTTGCCTTTTGACCTACTTCAAATAGGGAAAGGTTGATATCTCAGAATCTTCCAGTTCAAAGTGGTTCCACCCCGAACCTGCCTTGTGACCTCCGTCTGAATTTCCCGTCAGCCCAGTACAAGCAAGTGACCCATCCAGGGTAGGGAGCAGTAACTTCCATGATTTTTTTCTTTTAACCATATGTTTTTGTGCATCCTATTATTTAATTTTCGGAGCAACATGGTGAGCTATTAAGTTCAGGATTTATGCTTTTATGAGTTGAATTGTGTCCGCCCAGAAAGATATATTGAAGTCCTAAGCCCTGGTTACCTATGAATGTGACCTTAATTGAAAATAAATTCTTTGCGTACGTAATCAGGTTAAGAGAAGGTCATTAAGTGGCCCTAAACCAAGATGGCAGGTGTCCTTATGAGAAGAGACAGACACACACAGGGAGAAGGCATGTGACAAAAGAGGTGGAGATAAAAGTGATGCAGCTGCAAGTCAATGGGTGTCAAGGATCTATAGCCACCACCAGCAGCTGAAGAGGAAAGGAAGGATTCTACCCAGAGTCTCTATCCATAGGGAATGTGGCCCTGCCAACAACTTGATCTCAGACTCTAGCCTCCAGAGCTGTGAGACAATAAATTTCTGTTGTTTGTGGTGCTTTGTTACAGCAGCCCTGGGATACCATCCAATCCCCTTTCAGCTTGTTCTATTTATGACAATCACGGTCCACTGGTCACTTCATCTCTTCTATAGTCCACCAGACCTTCTCTTCTTCACAGTCTCCTCATCTAAGTCAGATTCCAGATTTTAACTTAATAGCGCAATGATATTCTAAACTCTTCCTTCCTTCTTCACAGTTTTGGGCCAGCATGGTCAGTGGATCCCACCACCAACACATGGCACCATATGCAAACGGGGGGGCATGCTGCCAGCATCTCACAGTCCACAAAGTGTTTTTCAAGCATCCTTTGTTTTCCTGAGTCCTCTCACCACCCCATCTACCCCTCACTCCCAGTAGCTGGCTGTGCTGGATGCATTGGTGTCCCACCTGTAGCTCCTTCATTCGCCTGTGTGCCCATCCTCCAGCTGCTGTCAATGTTGCTGATAAAATCCCACCACTGCTCCCTTCTCTGAAGAACTTTCCTCAGCCAGCAGGAGCACACTGTTTGTTGGCCACCAACTGCAGACCCGCTGATGACTGTCTGATACAGGGGTACAAACAGCAGCTCCCCTTGCCTTAAGGCAGAACAGCAGGTAGATATACTCATTTAATCCCCCAAAGATTTTGTGGCCATTTAGTCAAGTAACCATACCCTGAGCGGAAATAACAATAGACATTTCAAGGGCTGTTTGATACAGGGTCAAGGTTGACGCCGATATCCAAGGACCCAAAGCATCACCATGCCACCCCCCTCCCCACCATTGGCAAAGGCCATACAAGAATCATGTAGTCACTATTTACAATAGCCAGGACATGGAAGCAACCTAAATGCCCATCGACAGACCAATGGATAAAGAAGATGTGGCACATAGATACAATGGAATATTACTCAGCCATAAAAAGGAACGAAATTGAGTCATTTGTAGAGACGTGGATGGATCTAGAGACTGTCATACAGAGTGAAGTGAGTCAGAAAGAGAAAAACAAATATCGTATATTAACACATATATGTGGAACCTAGAAAAATGGTACAGGTGAACTGGTTTTCAGGGCAGAAATTGAGACACAGATGTAGAGAACAAACGTATGGGCACCAAGGGGGGAAAGTGGCCGGGGGGGTGGTGGTGGGATGAACTGGGAGAGTGGGATTGACATGTATACACTAATATGTATAAAATGGATAACTACTAAGAAACTCCTGTAGAAAAAAAATACATAAAATAAAATTCAAAAATTTAAAAAAATATTCAAAAAAAAGAATCGGGCTTCCCTGGTGGAGCAGTGGTTGGGGGTCCACCTGTCGATGCAGGGGACGTGGGTTCGTGCCCCAGTCCGGGAGGATCCCGCATGCGGCGGAGCTGCTGGGCCTGTGAGCCGTGGCTGCTGAGCCTGCGCGTCCGGAGCCTGTGCTCTGCAACGGGAGAGGCCACAACAATGAGAGGCCCGCGTACTGCAAAAAAACCCAAAAAACAACAACAACAACAACAAAAATAGAATCGTATAGTCAATATAGTTCTGGCCCAGGTATGCTGCACGGTGGGTGCAGTGAATCAACAGACCCACCTGTGGTAATTTCCTTGGCCCTGAATATTTTTAGGAGAGAGACACTGAACCACTGGACAAAATCTCACTTTGGTTTCTTGACCTGTAAAGTGACAGTTATTACAAAAGAAAGGCCAACTGGCAGGCCTAGAACTTTCACCCCCTGACAAGACAGCAAATGAGAAACAATATTACATCCAGGGAGAATGACAGAGGGGAGTGCCACCCTCTGTGTCTTGAAACATCCAGGAGAGGTGGTCCCTGTCATGTCCCCTACACAAACTGTATGGGTCACAGCAGAACTTGGAACCTTAGAAACGTAAAAAAACAGTAGCTCCAATTGCAGTTTTGCCCGACGTGGCATCACATCAGGTTAATGCAGCCTTGGGTATGCTGAGTGCAGCTGTCGATGGGAAACGGGAGCCCCAGGGAGGGCGGGCAGGGGAGATCACCTCATCAGCCCATCTGGTTCATGTCTGACAATCATTCATTAAAGACGTCTCCCCGTCCCAGTCCACCAGTCCAACTGTCCTCCCACGATGTTTCACAATCACTCCTTTTCTTGTTTTTTTTTTTTTCTTTCGGTGGTGGGGCAAGGCAGGAACACAGAGAAACAAAGAAATAAAATTTTAGAGCCTTCCCCTCTTTTATCTGGCGTTATTTTCTTTCGATTTCAATTTTTGACATTTCATTTAAAAATTAATTTTGATCTTCTAGGAATCGAGTTAAAAAAGAGTGTGGCTTTATTATAAAAAATAACAGCATAGACTGAAACCCATGGGGGAGACTTTGCCAAGTGACATCATCAGTTTTCCTTCCTGTTTTTGGAAAGAAGAAATAAGGAAACTGAGGCAAGGAAGTCAGTTTCATTGTGTGTGGTCATAGGGGAAGATCTGGTCCAAGCCCAACTGGACTCAGACCCCTACGTCCCTGGGTCCACAGAGGGAGGGGAGATCCAGCTACTCACCTGAGCTCATCTCACCGAGTCCCCAGCCAGCCTGCAGGGCACCACTGAGATCCCCATCTGAGCAAGGGGAGCTTGAGCAATACACCAGGGTCACATGGCGAGGACAGAGATGAGGTGAGACTGGAACTCAGATCTGTCCAGTAACACAGCCTAGGGGTCTCCCCTGCGCCTTTCCTTCCTGCAATCCAAGCATCCATATCCTCGTGTTTGCTTTGCCTGTGAGGCTCCTGGATGGATTCCCAGGCACACATCGGTCGACTGAGCTCACTTTGTCCTCTTGCCGAGGGCCTGGATCTCAGTCCACCCTCCTGTTCTTTTCTCTTAAAATGCAGTCACCCGCCAGCATCCACTCCCTCGGGCTCCTCTGGCCACCCCAAAGGGCCCATGCACCAATCATAGCATCCCAGGTTCACCCACTCCTGCTTGAGGGCAAGAGGTCCCTCACATGAGAGGTCCCTCGTGTTCTGGGGCATTTAGCACTGATCCCTAGAGGGAATAGATGTACATTTCAATGATTATAAAACTTTAATGACTAACTTATTGATTATTTTGCATATATTATGTCTCACAACAACCTTAGGAGGGGAATGCTATTTTTACTCACATTTTATAATGAGAAAACCGAGGCCAAGAATGGTTGAATGATCCATCCAAAATGCAGTTATCAGGGAGCCAAACCAGGCTAGCAGCCCCGGGTCACTGCACAGCCTCCCAGACAAAGTTCAGGTGGCTAGAAGTGTGGCGCCCAGATTCAGGCAGCCTGGGTTTATAGCCCAGCTGTGTGACCTTGGGCAAGTTACTGAACCTCTCTGGTTTTGTAAAGTGGAGACGATAAACATCCTACTTGCTTCACGGGGTCGCCATGAGGATGCACTGACACAGACATGTAAAGTCCTTAGAACAGAGCCTGGCACGTGGGCTTAATATATGTTAGTCGTTATTTTTCTTTTAAGAATTTTTGTTACTTGAAGCATCATAGGAGGTTGAGTGAGAATCTTAACTGAAGTCAGAATTCTAGGAGGTCAAAGTGACTCCTTCACCCTAACTTCCAGCAGACCTCTTTTTCTACAATGTCTATGTTTTCTCTTGCTTTTATCTAGAAAGAAAGAAGGAAAGGATACAAGATGGAAGGAACAGCAATGGTGACAGGAAAGAAGGAATTTCAGTTCCACCTCTTATTTCTTGTCAGGAAGGGGGTGGTCTAGCGGACAAATATACTGATTTAGGGGTCTGACAGAATTGGAATTGGAACCTCAGTATGACCTTGACCAGGTTACTTAATCTCACAACCTTCAGTCCATTCATCCGTAAAACGGGGAAAATAGTACCAGTTTCCCTGGACTGATGGGAAATTAATGACATATATAAAGCATTACCCAAGGGATGGAGACCCAGATGGCCTTCAGCTCTTCCAGCACAGCAGCCAGGGTTCTCATACGTGTCCTCTCATGGACCTGCGTGAGTTTGTCCTAGATAATGAGTGTACTTAATTTGAGAACGTTTGCACCAGAAGTTTCCCCCAGCCACATCCCCACCTCCAGTGGGGTTGGTCCTCAGGCCTGCATCCCCACCAACATGGGGCATCACCTGCTGAATTGTCATTGCCACAAGAGCTGGGACAACTCTACCCCAAACACCTAGAGCCGTGCTTCACGCACGAGAGCCTCCGCTTGATGAGTGAATCACCAGCTCTCTGGATGCAGCCCGTCTAACAGGCATGTTGGTTTCACGGACGAGCCTCTGGGAATCAGTGTCACCGGAATCTCTCCAAAGACTTGCTCAGGCTTCCCATTTCTGCATTTGCAATTTGCTGGTTAATATCCTTTGCCATAGGTCCATTGACTTCTTGGTGATTTTCAGAAGTCCCTTTGCATCCTAGATTTAATCCCATGTCAGGTTTTTTTTGTGTGTGTGTGGTACGCGGGCCTCTCACTGCTGTGGCCTCTCCCATTGCAGAGCACAGGCTCCCGACGCGCAGGCTCAGCGGCCATGGCTCACGGGCCCAGCCGCTCCGCGGCATGTGGGATCTTCCCGGACCGGGGCACGAACCCGTGTCCCCTGCATCGGCAGGCGGACTCTCAACCACTGCGCCACCAGGGAAGCCCCCATGTCAGTTTTAGACATTACAAGCACTTTCTTCCGATCTGTCATCCATGAATTTGCCCTGCATGTCCTTTCATTCAAAAGACATCCTCCATTTTGACGTGATCAGATTTATCAGATCACTGAATGGATTTCAGCTCCTCTGAGTGAGTTTCAGCTTTTCAGGTTGCCTCTCATCAGAGAAGCCCTCGGAATGGAACAAAACATTCCACATGTGGTCTGAGAGAATCTGTGGACTGATTCTAAAATCTAAATGCATGGACTTCCCTGGTGATTCAGCAGTTAAGAATCCACCTTCCAGACCTCCCTGGTGGCCCAATGGTTAAGAATCCGCCTGCCAATGAAGGGGACACGGGTTTGATCCCTGGTCCGGGAAGATCCCACATGCTGCAGAGCAACTAAGCCCGTGCACCACAACTACTGAGCCTGCGCTCTAGAGCCCTCGAGCCACAACTACTGAGCCCGCATGCCACAACTACTAACGGCCTTGTGCCTAGAGCCTGTGCTCCACAACAAGAGAAGCCACTGAAATGAGAAGCCCGCACACCACAAGAAGATTAGCCCCTGTGCGCTGCAACTAGATAAAGCCCGCACGCAGCAACGAAGACCCAATGCAGCCAAAAGTAAATAAATAAATAAATAATCCACCTTCCAATGCAGATGACGCAGGTTCCCTGGTCGGGGAACTAAGATCCCACGTGCCTGGGAGCAACTAAGCCCGTGTGCCACAACTAGAGAGAAGCCTATGTGCCTCAATGAAAGATCCCGCGTGCCGCAGCTAAGACCTGACACAGCCAAAAATAATAGATAAATAAATAAATATAAAATCTAAACGCAGAACCGCTTTGCCACTGATTCTCGTTATACACTGACTTGTTAGTTTCCATCCACAATTTCAGACGGTTGGGATCGTGTTGAAATTGGATCCTAAAACTGCATGGCATTGCACCACCCCCAAAACGATTAAAAATCATACATGCTGTGTTTTGGTGAACATTTTTGATAGGTCTTGGTAATGATAGGCATATTCCATTCTGTATCTTGTAGAAATTGTACAGTGTACCATGACGTATCCCTTACTTGCTCTGTGACCCTGAGCAAGTTCAGCTTCTGGAGGCTCCTCTGCAACAACAGCAGCATCTCGGTCATCAGGCTGCTGTGACGGGCAAATGAGTTGATACCTGGGAAGCTGTTAGAATAGGGCCTTCCGTGGTAAAACTTGGTGTAAGCGTTTGCTATGATTGTTAGTGTTAAAGCAGCATTACCTCTACCTTTTAAGAGATATTAAAATGGAGTCTCAAGCAGTTTAAATAACTTGTCCCAATTGCACTGCTAGTGACAGCAGAGTCAGGGCTGTGTGCTCGTCCCTCGGATCCCACAGCTTGTACCACGTCCGTGATGAGATGTCCAGGTGAGCTGAAATCTGCTTCTCTAGCTGTCCTTCACTGGGCTTGGTCTTTGGCATCTAAGGGCATAGGGAATCAAGGCAACCTCTAATCCCCACGACAGGCATTCAAGCGTTTGAAGAGAGCGCTATGAACCCCTGACCCAAAGGACCTCTTCACCCAGATAACTAGACGCTTCCTTTAAGGAGGCCTTGTGGCCAAAAAAGAAGTCATTCGTTTTTCTCACCCCAGACCCATTCTCCTTCCAGCCTCACCATCAATCACAGTCAGCGGTGCATACGGACCCACAGTGGCTCAGGCCAAAAGTCTAACCCTCCTTGATCCCTTGTTAACGCTCTCACCTGACACCTGATCTATCCTACGCGCTCTACTATGAAAACAGACCCCACAGCTGCCCGTTTTCATCACTCCACCCTCGGCCGGCCATCGCCACCTCTGGCCCGCATCTCTGCAATATCTCCCCAGCAGCTCTCTGTGCCTCACCCTTCATCCCCTGCAATCCAGTTGCACTTAACAATAAGGTTGATCATTGTAAATGTCAATCAGAGCGTGCTGTTACTCTTCCTAAAAGCCTCCCGTGGTTTCCCATTTTCCTTAGAATTAAACCCAGACATCTACAATGTTCCAATGATGCGACCCTTGCCACTGTCATCACCCTAATCTTCCTCTGCTCTTCCCATTTCTGTCTCGCTCCAGCAGCACCGCTGGCTTCTCCCAATTCCTTGAACGTGCCTCAGGGCTTTGGCATCTGCTTTTCCCTCTGCCTGAAACTTGGCTCCAGATTGGAGCTTCCTCCTCAACACTCAGGTCTTCAGATGTTTCCTTTTCAGAGAAGCTTTCTGTGACATGCCAGTGGAAACTGTGGCACTATGCTCATTAATTCTCCATCCCTGGGCCACACTATGTTTTCTTTATCACTTACTGCTACTGGTATGTATTACTACTTTTTTTATATCTGTCTTCCTCTCTAGGATGTACACTGCCTATGAAGAAAGAGAACACCTCTGATTTACCCCAGTTTTGCTTAGCAGAGTACCAAGCCCAGCCTAGCAACCTGTGGGACGCACCATAATTCTCTCCCCACCAGTGATATCCCCTTGTGAATCCCGGGAATCTGGGACTATGTTAGGTCACATGGCGAAGGGGATTTAAGGTTGCAGATGGAATTAAGGTTGCTAACAAACTGACCTTAAAATAAGAAGAGGGCTTCCCTGGTGGCGCAGTTGTTGAGAGTCTGCCTGCCGATGCAGGGGACACTGGTTTGAGCCCTGGTCCAGGAAGATCCCACATGCTGCAGAGAAACTAAGCCTATGCACCGCAACTACTGAGCCTGCGCTCTAGAGCCCGTGCTCCACAACAAGAGAAGCCACCGCAATGAGAAGCCCGCGCATCGCAACAAAGAGAAGCCCCTGCTCACCGCAACTAGAGAAAAACCCGCATGCAGCAACAAAGACCCAACACAGCCAAAAATAAATAAATAAAAATAAATAAGTTAAAAAAGAATCAGTTGGTGTTTAAGCCACTGAGTTCATGGTAATTTGTTACGGCGGCCACAGGAAATATAGAACTCATAGCTATTTGCTGAATGAGTTAATGAAGAAATGAATAAGTGAACAGGATCAGAAGTCCCTCTACTGACGGGTCCCTGTAATTTCTCTGGGTCTGTTTTAGGATTGGGTGCCCAGGGCTGACCCAGATCCACCAACGCTGTCTGATGGAACAGAGCAGCTCTCACCCTCTCTTCTGTGTCCTCCTCTAATCATATACTCAGGGGATTCATGGGTTTGATTAAAGGTAGCCGCGTGGCACTTGCCTTGTGGGGAACTGGCCGTAAATTCAAATGCTTAACTGGATATTCACATGCCCTTAACCATGCTTCTGTGTCTTCAGTCACATGCGTGTTTCTTTCCCTGAGGTTAATATACATTCATCTCAGTGCAGCCCTACCTTTCTGTTTTTCTTTGTTTTTTAACGTCATCCTGGAAACATCCTCTGGGATGTAACACACACAAGAGAGTAGAACATCTGGAGTTTTTAAAGGACACTTAACCTTTTGCAATGACGTTACCGTGTCATCCATGTTACTGGATTCACACAGCTACCTTCAATGTTTTAACATCCCCGTTTCATAGATGAGGGAACCAAAATGCCATTTATTCATTACCACCTCATTCGCTTTTTCCACTTATTCATGAACTCTTTAATAAGCCCTTACGGAGGGTTGACTGCGTTTGGCACTGTGTTGAGCGTCACACACAGCTGCTGCCACCTGGATGTATTCCAAGTTCTGAGAAGTTAAAATATGAGGTCATGCGCATCTTAGAGTCAGTACAAAAGGTCATTCTTGGCAGAGAGAAGACCAGAAGTCTGGCATCTTAGCTCTCCCCACTGAGCTCCCCCAGAAAGTTTATACTTTCTGATACTTAGGACAGCAACAGCAGCTACAGTCCCAGAACACAAGGCAGCTACTCACCACCTCTAGTCTCGCGCTAAGACCCGGTGCCAGAACTCCCCAAAATGAGACCCGAGTTCACGGCCACTTAGGAACATAATTCAAGCCACACATCATGCCCAGGAAGTTCCCACTGGCTGGCCTCTCCATCCTACGTCCCAGGTAGAGCTGACCTTTTCAGAATTTCCCTGATGTGCTGTAGGATTTTCAGTAATAATTCCCCCAGCCTGTTTTTCCAGTCTGTCAATCAGATTAGGGCTCCTTCCTGATTTGAGTGCAACCCTCCACCTTCCACAGGGTGAAAAGTTAATTTCCTTAATGACTAAGTGTTTTGCCATTCTAACCCAGGGTTTCTCAACCTTGGTGCTATTGTCTTTTAGGCTGGATAATTCTGTGCATTTTAGGATGTTTAGCAGCATCCCTGCCCCTCTGCTCACTCGATGCCAATAGCAGCCTTGCACCCCCATCTCCAGTCCCTCACTCCCACCCCACTGTGACCACCAAAAATGTCTTCAGACAATCCTAAATGTCTCTTGAGGAGCAAAACCACCCCAGGGCTATTTCCATCTCTGTGCCTCTATTTCGGTTGGGCCAAGCAAACTGTATTATTCTCCCTTAGACTGAAAATGCTGTGCTTCCATAACACTCATTCTCTAGTCATGGTTTTACAAAGAAGAGTGGGAATGGGATACTTTATTTATGATTGTGTTGAACAGGAGGCCAGTTTTCATTATGGCAGTGTATCAGTGTTCTCCGGTAAAACAGAACCATTAGGATGTGTGTGTCTATAGCGGGACCTGACCCATGTAATTCATGGAGGTGTAAGTCCGAATCCAAAGGGCAGGCTGGAGACCAGGGCAGATTTGCCGTCCAAGTCCAAAGGCAGTCTGCTTCAGAATTCCCTCTGGCTCAGAGGAGGTCAGTCTTTTTTTTCTTAAGGTCCACCCACATTATAGAGAGTAATGCTTTACTTGAAGTCCAGTGATTTAAATGTTAGTCTCACCCAAAAAAGCACCTTCACAGAAACATCCAGAATGATGTTTGACCAAATACCTGGGCACTGTTGTCCAGCCAAGTTGACACCTAAAATTAATCATAACAGGCATCAGTGGATGAATTAATTCACAGCGAAGCGGGGGAGGATGCACTAAAGTGCACCTGGAATTTGGGGCCAGGCTTCCATGACTACCTCCTGAAAGGTCAATGTTAGAGATGCCATACTGGGGCCATCAGTGGTTTTCAGACCTGGCCATTACACTCACCTGCCGAGCCTTGAAAAGATGCCGATGTCAGAGCTACCCTTGGGAGGTCCAATCCACTTGGTCTGAGGCGGGGCTCAGGCATTCATGTGTTATTAGAGATGCTTAGATATTCCTAGTGTGCAGCCAGGGCTGGGAGCCTCTGGGCTGAATGAACATTTGATCCCCCACCTCACCCCCTGCTGGATCGCCCGGTGGAGATGAGCACGGGCTTTGCAGCAAAGTGCGTCGAGTTTGAGTTCCACTTCCTTTCAAGGGAGTTACGAGCTGCTGGGATGGTCGTTTTACCTGAGGCTGTTGGTTAAGAAGACGTCCCTGGAGACATAACATCTGCCATATGTCAATATATGTCTGCTCCACCACCGAGCTTGGGATTAACAACCGGGGTGTCCCCTCCCTGTCATTCTAACGTTCCTGTTAAAATATAATAATAATCACACTTTGTCTAACATGTATCAAGCTTTGAGACAGATGCTGTGCTACAAGTAAGCATTATGAATCTTCACAATAGTCCTACGAAGAAGATTCTTATAAATAAGAAAAAGTGAGGTACAGAGAGGTTAGGCAGCTTCTCCAAGGCAGGAGCAAACCGTCTGAGAGTTATCTGACACAGAAGGTTAAAGTTTTAAGGAACTTGCTTCAGGAGATGTAAATCAGGGTTACGGCCTCAGGGAAGAAGGAAACAAAAAATGGCATCGTTCCTACATGTCACCATTGTGTACCTAGAAAATCTAAGAAAAAAGAAATAAAAATTCTTAGAATTAATATGGGAGTTTAGCAAAAACTTGGTGCATATCCAAAACCCAGATATGTTCCTGGTGATTGTCAACATTCAGTGGAAATCATATGTGAAAATAAAGAGCTCATTCAGATACAGCCATCTAAGCAGTGAGATGCTTTTTGCCTGACTGTGCCTGGGCACACTCAGATCCAAACTAATTTATTTAAAAAAAGCTGCTTCAGAGTTAAAAAAAAATTTTAATTGTGAAACAAAGGTTTAATTGTGAAAAAATCTTATATACATATTTATATATATATCTTATGTATAATATATACATACACACACGCACACACATATATACACAATTGTATCTATATATATATACAATTTTAAAAATAATTGAATGAACACCCATATGACCACCTGGGCAGACACACTCTTAAGGAAGCCCCATGATCTGGCTTTCGTGTGCTTATGTGACTCATTCCTTTGAGCGTGGATAGAACCTGTGACCTGCTTCTAAACATATGGAATATGGCAAAATATAAAAGAGCTTCTTAATATGTGTAAAAAGAGCTCACACTGACACTCCCAAGACTAAGAAATTCATATCTGGAAAAACAAAAATAATAAATAGATTAAAAATGATCAGCTTCACTGAGGCCAGTTGAATTTCGGTGCCATATTGGCCAAGTTGGTTTTGGAGTTAGGCTGAGTTATGATACCCAAAGTTGGCAAGCACACAATAATACAGGCCCTTGCTCGCTGTGGGGAGGAACACAAATTAGTAGAATGTTGTCCGAGAGTAGTTTGGCAAAATAGTTCCCGTGTCTTAAAAGTGTGCATAGTCTTTGTTCTAGTTATTCATTTTTAACATCTTTTTTTTTTTTTTTTGCGGTACGCGAGCCTCTCACTGTTATGGCCTCTCCCGTTGCGGAGCACAGGCTCCGGACGCGCAGGCTCAGCGGCCATGGCTCATGGGCCCAGCCGCTCCGCGGCATGTGGGATCCTCCCGGACCGGGGCACGAGCCCGTGTCCCCTGCATCGGCAGGCGGACTCTCAACCACTGCGCCACCAGGGAAGCCCTAGTTATTCGTTTTTAATAATCTATCCAAAGGCAACAATCCTCAATGCAATGACTGATGTGAAAACACGTTGATCAAGACATTTGCTCTGGCAAAAAATGGAAATCGGAAACCAGCCCCAAATGTGGAGGGCAGGGAAAGACCCAAGAACAAAGCAGACCACTCAGATTGGTAGGTATCAGGCTTGATAAGCGAGAAAACTTACTTACCAGGCTTGTCTTGGGCAGCTGCAAGACCCGTAGATTTCTGCACCCGCCAGCCAGAATCTTACAAGTTTACAAAGATGCCTTAACTGGAGTCAGTCACATACCCAGTTAGGGTAGCCTCAACTCCACATTTCTATTTCAAGGCTGTAGCCTTAGAGCACTTTTGGGAGCGGGGAAGGCAAGTGGAACATGCATTCCAAGGGCAAGAGGAGGGGGCAGTGGTGGGGGACAGCCTCCAAGTGCCTGGGTCCAGCTCATGGGTCAGCTGGTGGTCATGTCTTCTTGATGACCTTATTCAACAAATATTAGTGGAATGATTACATATATTGTGCTCTAACCATCCACTTTTTGGATAATATGCAGATATTAAGATGACGTTTGCTTATAACTTTTAATGACAAGGATAAATTCTTATGGCTGAAAGTTAAAACTAAAACAAGACAGGAATCCTTAGTAGACTCTTCCCACCAAAGCAACAGCAATTTTTCAGTGGAGTTGGACAGATCAGGGTCAAATCCCAGCTGTACCACCTATTTGCTGTGTACTTATAGGGAGTTGCTGGATCCTTTCAAGCCTCGGGTGTGCTCCTAGGTTTGTTTTAGGGATCCAACGACATCACATAAGCAAAATAGCCTTACATATTCTAGACACTTGGCGAATGTCACCTGCCTGTTTTTGTTAATAATGCTGAACGTGGGGATTATGACACATGGAGAGAAGAGGACAGAATCAAAAATCATACACAGACTGATTATGCCTTTAAAATACATATGTGCCCACTCAGAAGTAGAAGGATGGAAACAGCTTTTTTTTTTTTAATTTTTTAATTTATTTATTTATGGCTGTGTTGGGTCTTCGTTTCTGTGCGAGGCCTTTCTCTAGTTGCGGCAAGCGGGGGCCACTCTTCATCGCGTTGCACGGGCCTCTCACTATCGCGGCCTCCCTTGTTGCGGAGCACAGGCTCTAGACACGCAGGCTCAGTAGTTGTGGCTCACGGGCCTAGTTGCTCCGCGGCATGTGGGATCTTCCCAGACTGGGGCTCAAACCCGTGTCCCCTGCACTGGCAGGCAGATTCTCAACCACTGCGCCACCAGTTAAGCCCCAAAACAGCTGGTTTTAATTTTTAATTTTTTAAAAAAAGCAGAGAAGAGTTGCTGGTCTGTATTTCCCTGAGAGTGTGGCTTCTGCCTGGGGTAGAGACCGTGACACTCTTGTTCACAGGATCCTAGTACCCGACCTTAAGAAGGGAGAAATCTCATGCCAACCTTATTCCCTAGTGAGAGCAGAAGTCTTGTAATATTCCAAGCCAGATGGGAAATGGAGTGTGGTGTGCTCTGGGGGACAAAACACCATCTGTGGACCATCTATACAGCCCACATCACTGGCAGTCAACCTTCAATGGGCATTCACACCACCAGGGATACAAAATGCAGATTCCCACGTACCCATACTGAGAGATTCTGATTTGGTAAGTCTGGAATGAGGCTGGAAGTGTGTGTGTGTGTGTGTGTGTGTGTGTGTGTGTGTGTGTGAAACATATAGTAAAGTTTGTAAATCTTAAGCATAGGGCTCAATTCATATGTATATACCTATGAATGTATGTTATGTACGTAACCGTAGTATACCATAGGTAAATTCCATATAGGTATCTATCTACCGATCGATTGATTGATTGATCGATCAATCTATCTACCTATACATAGGTATATACCTGTATAATCACTATTCAGATTAAGATACAGGACAGTTTCAACACCACAGATGCCCTTACCCACCTCCGCAGAAGGTAACCATTATTCCAACTTCTGTCAACTCAGATTCGCCTGTGCTTGAACTTCCTATAAAGGGAACCACGTAGGACTCCCTCTTTTGTGTCTAGGTTATTCCATTCAACATCACGTTTATGAGTCTGTATCGGTAGTTCGTTGAATTTTATTGCTGAATATGGATAAGCCACAATATCTTCTCTGTTGTCCTGTTGGTGGGCATCTGGGTTGATCTCAGTTTGGGGCTCTTTTGAACAGCACTGCTCAAATGTTCCTATCCATTCTTTTGTTAGACATACACGCTCCATTCTCTTGTATGTACTTAGGAGTGGGATTGATGGGCTACAGGGTGGGTATGTGTTTAATTTTGGTAGACACTGCCACACAGTGTAATCCACATTTGTATAAGGAATTTCTGATGCAGCTGGTCTTGGACCACACTGAAAAACACTACTTCGTTGAAAGCCCTATTTTGTGAGCAAACATATTCCCTTTATCTCACCTTTCCTTGGGGTATAAGTGCGAACAAACGTGCTTACATTGAGATACCAGCTAGGTGATTTGGAGAAGGGGAGAGAATGAGAAATTAATACCAGCCCTTAGCACTGCCTGGGGACAAATATTTGCAATTTACTCTTTTGCCCAAGAGAAAGAAGCTGAGAACAGGGATGTTTGATGGGGTTGGGAAGGTGAGAAGTCAGGTCACTTTGCCTCATCAACTGAGCCCCCTCCCACCCCAGCCATGAGCTAGAATCAGGTCCGTTCATTTGCTGGTGAAAAGGTATCTGCTTGGGACCTTGGGTTATCCCTGTGGGGAGCGACTGTCTCTTTTGCTCATTTTAAACAACTGCAAAGGGGTTTCCTCCGTTCTGATAGCCAGCCCATGGCTCTTAACCAAAGAATAGCTTGCAGGAGATGAAAGAGATGGCATTCCTCCTGCTGCGCCCAGCGTGTTGGATCTGACAACAAAGGCCAACCGTCCTTTTCGGATGACACAGACCCAGCCAGCTCCTCTGAGGTCAGGAGACCAAAAACCAGGGCTTCTTGCTGGCAGAGGCCGAAGAAGGGCTGTCCTGGAGTGTTGACTATGCGTGGCTTCCTTGGTCCCTCCGCCAGGAGACAATTTTCCTTCCCTGTTTCAGTGCCTCCAGCAGGTCGGCCCGCCTCCGAGATGTGATCTCAAGCTGCTCTCTGCTGTTCTTAGCCAAACACTACAACCAGGGGCTCAGAGACCAGAGACAGCAGGGCTCCCGAGATGGGAGAAGGCTGGGATGTGGTGGGAAAGGAACCAGGCTCTGTACATCCAGGATCTCATAAAGCCGGAGGGGTGGGCTAGAATCCCCACCCACCCCAGGCTGGATCTCACGTCCCTTATTTAGACACCCATGACACTCTGAGCATCCTCTACCACAACCCTCCTGCCCTGGATTCATTTGTCTAAACTCTCCCCCGCACACTCTGTAAATGGAGAGAAACAAGACAAACCACGTCTGTCTGATCTCAAGGCTGAGTGTGTTGCCTGGTACCTAACAGATGATTGATGAATAGTCAGTCAAATAAATGAGCGAATAAAAGGTTGAGTGGACTTTGAATGAATGAATGAAAAAGCCGAATACCTGATTCATGTTCTTTTTAAGGGAATTAAGCTATTAGGATCATGGAGTTGTAAGCACTTCTACGTAACAACAAAACCCTAGCTCTTTCAAAATAAAAAGGGACCCTCAACAAGTGAAAGGCACGTACTATATTGTTGCTAACACTTTAACTTGCATCATTACCTAAAAAGATTTTCTAAGCTCTGCACCCCTAAGTACCTTGTCTTTCAATAAACCTATGAAAACAACTTCTTATCTTCCCTCAGATTCTGCTTCCTTGTGGCTGCTAATTGGATGCCAATGGCCCCTGATTTTAGACAGGATTATGATAGCTAGGGGTATCTCAGAAAGCAGCAGACTCACGGAAACCTAGGACTTAAGGCAACAATAGAAAAAAACCCCAGGGATTTTAATAGTAAAGAATATGAAGCTTATGCAGACGATGCAACCGACAAGGGATAAATTTCCAAAATATACAAACAGCTCATCCTACTCGATAACAAAAAAACAAACAACCCAATCAAAAGTTGGCCAGAAAATCTAAGTAGACATTTCTCCAGAGAAGACATACAGATGGTCAACAGACACATGAAAAGATGTTCAACATAGCTAATTATTAGAGAAATGTAAATCAAAACCACAATGAGGTATCACCTCACACCAGTCAGAATGGCCATCATCAAAAAGTCTACAAATAATAAATGCTAGAGAGGGTGTGGAGAAAAGGGAACCCTCCTACACTGTTGGTGGGAATGTAAATTGGTACAGCCACTATGGAGAACAGTATGGGGGCTCCTTAAAAAACTAAAAATAGAGCTACCATATGATCCAGCAGTCTCACTCCTGGGCATATATCTGGAAAAAACTATAATTCAAAAAGATACATGCACCCCAGTATTCATTACAGCACTATTTACAATAGTCAAGACATGGAAACAACCTAAATGTCCATCGGCTGTTGAATGGATAAAGAAGATGTGGTGGGATGAATTGGGAGACTGGGATTGACGTAAATACACTAATATGTATAAAATAACTAACTAATAAGAACCTGCTGTATAAAACTAAATTAAATTAAAAAAAGACTATGTGGTATATATACACAATGGAATACTACTCAGCCATAAAAAAGAATGAAATGTCATTTACAGCAGCATGGATGGACCTAGAGATTGTCAAACTAAGCGAAGTGAGTCAGACAGAGAAAGACAAACATCATATGATATCACTTAGATGTGGAATTTAAAAAAATGATACAAATGAACTTATTTACAGAACAGAAGTAGACTCACATAGAAGAGAAATTTATGGTTACCAAAGAGGAAAGGGGTAGGGAGAGGGATAAATTAGGAGTTTGGGATTAAAATATGCACACTACTATATATAAAATAGATAACCAGCAAAGACCTACTGTATAGCATAGGGAATTATTGGGTGGGCCAAAAAGTGCCTTCTGTTTTTTAGTAAAGATAAAGGACACATTTTTCATTTTCACGAAGAACTTTATTGAACAACGTATTCACCCTTTTGTTCCACTACCTTCTGCCATTTTTCAGGCAACTTCATAATGCCATCTTCCCGAAACTTCTTATCTTTTTGAGCAAAGAACTGTTCCAGATGCCTTTTACAGTCTTGCAGGGAATTGAAATTTTTTCCATTAAGAGAATTTTGTAAAGACCAAAATAAATGGAAATCCAGAGGTGCAGTGTCTGGGGAAGATGGTGGATGAATCAGAACTTCCCAGCCAAACTGTAACAGTTTTTGCTTGGTCATCAAAGAAACATGTGGTCTTGCGTTATGCTGATGGAAGATTATGCGTTTTCTGATGACTAATTCTGGACGCTTTCCATCGAGTGCTGCTATCAGTTGGTCTAATTGAGAGCAGTACTTGTTGGAATTAATCATATGGTTTTCTGGAAGGAGCTCATAATGGAGGATTCCCTTCCAATCCCACCATATACAAAACATCACATTCTCTGGATGAAGACCGGCCTTTGGTGTGGTTGCTGGTGGTTCATTTTGCTTGCCCCATGATCTCTTCCATTCCTCATTGTTGTACAGTATCCACTTTTCATTGCCCATCACAATTTGTTTTAAAAACAGAACATTTTCATTACGTCTCAGTAGAGAATCGCATGCGGAAATATGGTCAAGAAAGTTTTTGTCCCTTAACTAACGTGGAACCCAAACATCAAAGCGATTCACATAACCAAGCTGGTGCAAGTGATTTTCAACACTTGATTTGGATATTTTGAGCATGTCGGCTCTCTCCCATGTGGTATAACGTTGATTGTTCTCAGTTAATGTCTCGATTTGATCACTATCATCTTTAACTGGTTGGAGCATCGTCCAGCGAGAAATCTCTGGCACGGAACTTCGCAAACCACTTCTGACACGTTCAATCAGCCACAGCACCTTCTCCATACACTGCACAAATCTTATTGTGCGTTTCAGTTGCGTTTTTACCTTTCTTGAAATAATAAAGCATAATATGTCGAAAATGTTGCTTTTTTCTTCCATCTTCAATATTAAAATGGTTACACAAAAATTCACCAATTTTGATGTTTTTTTAAATGCATGCTGATATGACAGCTGTCACATACAATCTAACAAAATTGTTTCAGATGAAGTTAAAGACAACTAAGCACTCCTAGAACCATCTTATGGAAAAAAACGAACGAAACTTTTGGCCCACCCAATATATTCAATATTTTGTAATAAACTATAATTGAAAAGAATTATATATATATATATTTATGTATAACTGAATCACTTTGTTGTACACCTGAAACTAACACAACATTGTAAATCAGCTATGTTTCAATAAAAATTAAAAAAAAAAAAAGACTGTGAAGTTTATAATAGCTTACCTCCATAGACAGAAGGAAGGAATGAATCCAAGGAAGAACATTGGATGATATTCAGCCCCGCCTTGGATATTTTCCAGGAATGTCACATCCTGAGTCCTGTTGTGCTTTCTGAAAGCATCCTCCACAGCCTCAAGGGACCACCTGCTCCAGGAAGCCCACCCTGATTTTCCTCCTCGAATTCCCCCTGGACTTCACGTGGGCTCCTCCTGGGGCACAGGTCACTATGTGTTGTATATTATCATTAATTGGATATTAATTTTGTGTCCTGCATTCACAACAATAAGTGCCATTTATAGTTTGCTAACTGCCTTCTGTATCTACAATAATGTCTCATATTTATTGCGTTTACTGTGGGCTAAGCACTGACTTAGGGCTTTCCCTGGAGTAGCTCATGAGTAGCCCTATGAGATGTGTACCATTAGTATCCCCATTTTACTGATGTGGAAACTGACTCACAGTGTCATAGACACTGCTAATAGCCCCAATATGCATCCCATTCTTTTTTCTTTCTGAGAAGTCAGCTTAGGATAAACTGTGTTGTGGTAACAAAAAATGACATCTTAGTGGGTGGAATAAAAGTTTACTTCTTGTTCATAGCACAGTCTGCTGCAAGTCCGGTGGTCTTCCACCATCTAAGACAAGCCTTTCTGGAATATGTGGCTGCCAAGGTCAGTGCTGGGAAATAGAGATGGAGGATGAACACTGAACGGTCTCTGCCTGAAGTGCCCACACTCCCCCTTCTGGCCACAGGGCCCCAAATGAACTGCAAGGAGACTGGAAACGTAGGGACCAACCCATATTTGGTGAAGCACAAAATGGCTCTGTCAGTTTTGTTCGGGGCGACCAAGTGTCCCACTAAGACACACGTTCCCCAGCTTTCCTTACACGGAGCAGTGGCCCAATTCTGGTTCATGAGACCCAACTGGAAGGCAGCCGTCATTCTAGGAAGTCTTGCTTCCCTGATACAAGGACAACCTCTTCCTCCTCCATCTTTCTTCTTTAGTATCCTTCCTGGAATGCAGATATGACATTGGAGGGAGAGCTGCCTAAAAGAATATGAGGCAACAGCATGAGAATGAAAGACACAATTTAAAGATGGCAGAGCCAATAGGTGGGAGCTGGGACAGTGATGGTTTCCTGGAGGCATACACAGGACTGCCCCCTGTTACTCCCTGATTGCTCTGTCCTATCTAAGCATCTGAAAGCTGTTGCTAAGGGGGACAGTCACAGAGCCGGGGAGGGGAGGAACCAGGCCCTCTGGCTCCTGTTGGGTTTAGCCAATGGGAGGCACCAAGAGTACCCCACTCCCATTCTTGACTGCCGCTCTCTTTGTGAACTGGTACTAGTGCCTCCTCATGTGCCCTCAGGCCCAGCATCCTGCTGAGTGAGTTCCTGGGTGCTTCACCACCCCTTCATGATCTCCTTAACCCCACTCACACCTCTCCAAATAGCCCTTCATTCAAGTATCTTCAATTAACCCTTTGAGCTGCCGTCCATTTCCAGCACACAAAGAGGAACAGGCAGCTCACTGCTTCGAAGGCAGCCCATCCCACTGTAGACCCACAGTTAGTCTCCCTGTGTCTTCTACTCTTTGGTCTTCACTCTGCACTCTCACATATTAAAGAATTTCCAGGCAGATCCAATTTCAAGTCTATATTCTCCTCTCTGCAGGAGTTCAGTCATTTGCCCCAAACTACCCAGCTGATAATTCTCGGTTGCAGCATCTGTTATGTGGGGATAACACCCACACACCACATAGGACTATTGTGAGAATTAAGCGAAATAACAACATACGTAGCAAAAAAGTACAGGATGTCCAGTTACATTTAAATTTCAGATCGACAATGAATACTTTTTTAGTGTAAGTATGTCCACACAATATTTGGGATATACTTGTATTAAAAAATGATTTGTTGCTTATCTGAGATTCAGTTGTAACTGGGTCTTCTGTATTTTATCTGGTGAATAGCACATTGCCTGCCCTTTTCATCATCTCCAATAAATAGTAGTAGTTGATATTCTTCTTCTTAATCCTTTTCTTCCCCCAGCCCCTAACACAGTACCAGACACAATGCTCAAAAAACATCAACTTTATTTGAATAAAGAAATGAATGAGCAAATGGAGAAACTGAGAGCCAGGGAGGTGATTTGTTTGAGGGGAAAGTTGCCCAGCTGATACGTGAGAGAAAGGTGTAGAATTTGGGCATCCTTACTTCTGGTCCAGCATTCCTTCCTCCAAATCACGTAGTGGGACACAGTGAAGGAAACTGCCCAGCAGGGAGGAGATCCAGGGATGGCACTGAGTGGCTGGGCACGGGGTGCTACATTTCCCAGCCCCCACCCCCTACTCCAGCCATCCCGGTCCCTGCAGGTAGGTGTAGTCAGATGACTGTGTCCCCCTAAAATGGGAGTAGAAATTATGGGTGTGCAGGCCCTAAAGACCACCTGTGTGCCTCTTCCTATTGGAAGGTGAGACCAAAATGCAGAAGCCACTCGACCTCAACCAAGACAACAAGACAGGAGATTATGGGAGGACCCCAGGGAACAGACACACCCAAGGACCTAGGTTATTCATTTGGAATTCTTAAGTTCCGTGAGCCGGACAGCTTCCTTCCCAATAGTTAATGATGTTTCTGATAAGGCTGGCGATGAGCTGAACAAATATGATTTTTTGATATTGTACAAAATGTGTTAACATTGGAAAGCTCTGCACAAGTCATGGACCAGTATTTTTCAAATAGTTAAAGAATGTTGCAAAATTATGCATGAATCAAAGATGCATTCAGAGTGGATTTTAAAATAACAAAGTACAAAAAGTTCATTGACAATGGTTTCAGATTCCACCCTGAAGATAACCTTTAAGAAATTTCCACTTGTCGAGTTTTGGTATGGTGTCAAAGAGGAATATCTTCAATTTTCTGAAAACGCTATTCAAATACTTGTCCCTTTTCCAACTGTGTATCAGTGCAAGGCCACGTTTTCTTCATAGACTTCAACTAAAAGATGTATTTTGTAGATTGGAGAAGCCAGACCTTAAAGACATTTTCCAAAATAAAAAACAATGTCATTCTTCTACTATTTTTATTTTCAGGTTTTGGAAAATATAATTATTTTTCTTAAAGGTGTGCTAACATGGAATGGGTTTATAATTGTTAGTTTTAGATACATACATTAATAACTATTTTTTTCCTTAGTGTTCAATTTCTAGTCCAGTATATATCGATACATATAATCCACATAATCAAAAGCTCTTTGGGGTCTCTAATAATTTTCAAGACTGTCAAGAGACCATAGGTCACTGCACTGGTTTATATCACAAGGTGGGGGGGTACCCAGGCCTCAGAGGTCCAGGTACGTGACGTGAAGCTGTAACAGGCTTAGGGTCACACACACACACTGGGTACAATCATATACAGCAGGACCCAAGACATGCTTTTTCCAGCACAGGAATCACTTGGAGAAGTATTTTCATACCCAACTGTTGGTTGGTTTGGTGATCAATACAACGATGTTAATGCAGTGACCAGTGGTCAGCAGTAAACATGGAAACAATCTTTTGTAGCAGGGAACTCCATTCTAGCACATCCTCATATTCAGCACAGGGATGCACACAGACGCACTGTTCAAAAATTGACCAAACTGTTCAGATGCATGTTATCGACATGGTTGTTTAAGAAAGGCAGTGCTCCCAAAGAGGCCCATAGGAGTCAACATTCTTCTAATTGAACTTCATCTCACCAACAAAGAGGAAGGCTTGGAGAGGATGGTGACTTGCCCCGAGGTCACACCATAAAGTGGCAGAGCTGGGACAGAATCCTAGATCGCTGACTTAGTTCAGCTTTCTCCCCACATTGCCTCTCTAGGGCAAGTACAAGTCTGTGCTCAGCCCTGAGGTGGCAAACTGAGCAGGATAGATGTGTGCCGCCCCTCCAGGTGTGGGTCCTTGCCAGGCATTGCTGATCGATTTCAGATCAAGCACGGTTCCAGGCAGCCTGGCAAGGTCCTGGGATCCTCGTAACTCTCCCAGACTACCAGAGCTGGCCTGCACCAGTGAGGAAATGACACTGGTGCACAAAGCTATCACCCCTGCCTTGTGTGGAGGGCAGGTCGCGGCTGGGTCACCCCTGTGGGCGCAGCTTTCCTGCCCCCCACTCCCCAAACAAGGAATGTGACCTGGGGCTTGGGCTGTGAGCACAGATCACCGGCAAACTGTTAGCTCACAAAGGCTGCGTTCTCTCTCCAAAGATAGAGAGAAGTGGCTTCTTTATTTCCACATTGTTTTCTTGTTAAGGTTTTTGAGTATAAATGCCTCCCTCCTTGAAATGAATGGCGTGTTGGGTGTACTCAAGCTCTTCTGTAAAAAAACTCTAGTCTATGAGTGAAGGGACTGAGGGACAGAGGCAGCCCTAGGGCTGGCTGGTGAGCACCCTCCTCACCCCTCCCATGTTTTTTTTTTGCGGTAAGCGGGCCTCTCACTGCTGTGGCCTCTCCCGTGCGGAGCACAGGCTCCAGATGCGCAGGCTCAGCGGCCATGGCTCACGGGCCCAGCCGCTCCGCGGCACGTGGGATCTTCCTGGACCGGGGCACGAACCCGTGTCCCCTGCATCGGCAGGCGGATTCCCAACCACTGTGCCACCAGGGAAGCCCCCAACACTTTTAAATTCTGATCCTAGTGTCTTTTTCATAACTGTGGTCAGTCTATATGCATTATTCTGAGTTTCTGGTCATATATTTGGAAAATTTTCCCATGGTAAACATATAATTCCCATTTAAAAAATTACACCAAGCATCAAACATACTTACGTATCTTCTTGTCTGGCACGTGTTGAAGGTATTGGTGTCATTTGCCATATTTTAACATTTTATGGTGTTTTTTTTTTCCTCCTTCAATGTAGATTTACAGCCAGGGACTTCCCTGGTGGTGCAGTGGTTAAGAATCCACCTGCCAACGCAGGGGACACGGGTTTGATCCCTGGTCCGGGAAGATCCCACACGCCGTGGAGCAACTAAGCCCATGCGCCACAACTACTGAGCCTGCGCTCTAGAGCCCGTGCTCCGCAACAAGAGAAGCCACTGCAATGAGAAGCCTGTGCACAGCAATGAAGAGCAGCCCCGCTTGCTGCAACTAGAGAAAGCCTGCACGCAGCAATGAAGACCCAATGCAGCCAAAAATAAATAAATTAAAAAAAAAAAGTCAAATGTACCAATATTTTCTCCTTGACCATTTTTGTCATTTTTAGAAACACTCAGGTTTGTGTGACTATACAAGGTTGCATGTTTTCTTCCAGCACTCTTAAACTCCATGATTTAAATTTCAAAACTTGGATCTACTTTTAGATCTTGCATCTGGTGTAAGGACAAAACAAGTAATCCTACTTTTTCAGATTGTTAACCAGTTTTCTCCACAGTTTACTGAATAGCTATTTCCCCACTGATGTGAAAGGTACCTGGCCCCAGTCCAAACACACACAGGACACAAAGCACAGTCCTGTACTTTGTGTCCTGTGGTGGCCCCAACTTCTTTTCCATTTTTAGCTTCTTTTTATATATGAACTGTAGAGGCAATAAGAGAACAGAAGGGGGAAAATTTTTATCGGGACTGCAAATTTATAGACATCTTTATGATGTTATCTTTCTAGCCAAGAATAAGATAGTCTTTTTTTTTTTTTTTTTTTGGCGGTACGCGGGCCTCTCGCTGTTGTGGCCTCTCCCGTTGCGGAGCACAGGCTCCGGACGCGCAGGCTCAGCGGCCATGGCTCACGGGCCCAGCCGCTCCGCGGCATGTGGGATCTTCCCGAACTGGGGCATGAACCCGTTTTCCCAGCATCGGCAGGCGGACTCTCAACCACTGCGCCACCAGGGAAGCCCAGTCTTACCATTATTAATTTGAATGCTTGGGAATTTAGTTTTTTTCAACATCGGAATGCATACTATTCCTTATTTTCGAAGGCAGTACCAGAAAAGTCACTAACTGCCACAGGACTTGAGAATCAGGCAGGATGGATCAATCTCACCTGGTCCAGCGCTTTCTGTTCACAAATCTAGGCGCAGAGAAGTGTGATGGCCCAGGTCACACGGTGATTGGGGAGTCAGGATGGGAGGGGATCCCTAGGTCCCATGCCTTCCCGAACCATCCCCTGAGGCTGCAGGCTGGTGAGATACCCAAGCCATGGGGTTCCAAGCAGCTTCCCAGTCCCCTGCCCCCACGTGTCCCTGTCACACAAAGTCAGCGACCCACAATGAAGAGAAAAGGTATTTAATTATTTCTCCATCTAAACTCTTAAAGCGCTCAAAGTGTTTTCACAAGTGCCAGCATTTTACCAGTGATTCCGACATTCGCAAAGAAACTCCAAATCACCGTGCTTTATACTTATTTTAATTTCTGCACTGGAAAAGAAAAGGAAGGTGTAAATGACAGGTTAGTTTACAGTGACTCCATCTTTGCCTTTAAATTAATCTTTGCTCTTGGGAACAGAGGGGGATAGAAAGACAGGAAAACATCAAAGCACGAGAGTGAACCGGTGACCAGGATGCCTCCCCGTCCTGCTAACTAGGGATCTAAAAGCCTAGAGGCAGCGCCGTAAACACTGAGAGACATCAGTTAAGATACATTAAAAAAAAAAAAAAAAAAATCCCCACGATTCCATTCTCAAAATCAAGCACAGAAACTGACAGTGAAACACGGGTTCCATGTGCGCCCATTGGCCCTGAACGAGCGCCACTTGCTCTACAGCATCCGCCCTGCCGGCCAGGAAGGACCCGCAGGTGGGGAGTGGGAGGGGATTCAACCCCCCCCCCCGGAGCCACAGGCGGGTCTGTGTGCTTTGGAGGCTCTGCCTCTGGAATGTTCTGCGCGGGCAGGCGGTGGGTTTGAGTCACGCGCCACACGTGATTGAAGTGCTCACTTTATTTTCCATGTGCAAACTGTCACCGTCTAAAGCTTTCAGAAGGACTTGTACAGACAGCATCACCCTGCGAGCGGGGCAGGCGGGCAGGAGGCAGGGTCCTCCCAGGGGGCGGGGCCGAGGGCGGGCACGAGGTGAGGCCCCTCCCCCAGGGGCAGGGTGGGGGCGGGGCAAGGGCGGGACACAGAAGTGACTGTGGAGCTGCGTTCAACCCAAGTCCCTGATTCCGTTGGTCCCGAGGAGGGCTCCTCAGTAGGCGATTGTCCACTCTTTGACAGAGGCGTCGTGGGAGGTCGTGACCAGCGTGTGCTCGTCCAGCCAGGCCAGGCTGCTCACGTGGTGGAGCCGGTGCGCATCTGGGGAGAAAGAACATGCGTTCTGAGCCAAATCCAGGAGCTCTTCTCCCACAGGTACCTCAGACCAGAAGATGGGAAACCCGGGCCGAGATCACCCACAGGGCCACCGAGAAACCCAGCAGGATCCTGGTCAACCAGACCCTTTTCCTCTTCTCAGTGGGGAGCGTCTGGGTAATGGGAGGGGAAGCAGGTGTTCCCAGCCCCCCACCACTGACACTCCCTGACCAGCAGCGATCCTGGCTGCAGCTCCCAGCGCGAGCACAGTCCTGACAACCACAAACGCCCCTTGGAGGCAAAACTGCCCCTCCCCATAGGGGGTGAACAAGTCTTTCTACGCATAAAGCAACAATGTACAGACAATACACAAACAGTGCACAGTATATCTGTGGTGTTAAAATGGGGAGATGAGGAATAAAACGTTGAGAAACACAAGGCTGGGGTACCTGTGCACACAACAGCCCGACCTCAGGCCAATGCACGTCCAGTGACCTGTGACCCCATGGCCCAGACAAGGACCGGACTTTCCACCCTCTACCCTGCGAGCTCTTGCTGCCTCTTGAACTTGCCCGAGTCTGAGTCTTACTACGAAACTGCTGCTTTCTGTGGAGACCAGGATGGCCCATCTGAGTCTGCTCTGTCCCCGCCTCCATCCTGGACCAACCGCCTTCCCACCCACTTGGGGTCAGCTTGCTGGTCCCCTCCCTCCCCCTGCTGGGCATGGTAAAAAGCTCTGTGGGGTTGAAACAGAACAATTTTTGAATAGGAAAGGATCCCACTTACGTTCAAGACAAAAGGCTGCCTGCCAGGTAAAGAATGGATGGAAAGGGACCAGAGCCCATGTGAGGTGGTGACACGGGAACAGGAGATCTGAGATCCACCCTGGATAGGTAGGGTCCCCACCAGGGCCATGAGCCAGATGTGACTACAGTGCCCCTGAAGTGAGCTACTGCCACATGTGGAAATATGTTGGGTTAAATAAAACTTACTATTAATAATTTCACCTGTTTCTGTTTTAAATGTGGTTGCTTGGAAAATGTCAAGTCCACGTGTGGTTCTTGTTATACTTCTATTGGACACTACTGTCCTAGAGTGAGAACCCAGTTATGAGTTTATACTGAAGGGGGGTGGGGTGTGTGGGAGAAAGCAGGTATTACAGTCTGAATGTTTGTGTCCCCCCAGAATTCCTAAATTAGAAATCTAATGTCCAAGGTGACGGTGTAGGAGGTGGGGCCTTTGGGAGGAGCCTACGTAGGTCACAAGTGGGATGAGCGCTCTTATACAAGAGGCCCCTTCCACCACATGAGGACACTTGACGAGAAGTCTGTGACCTGGAAGAGGACCCTTTCCCGGCCAAGCTGACACCCAATCCTCGACTTCAGCCTCCACAACCGTGAGCAGCAGACTTCTGTGCTTTAGGGGCTGCCTAGTCTGGGGTATATTGTGACAGAGGCCCGAACAGACTAAGACGAAGGAGATGCCAGGAAAACCCTTTTACTCAGTGTGTGTCCCAGGTACCGAGACCACCTGCTTTCACGCTGGGCACACGGGCGTCCTCTGCCCAGACCAGCAGAGCTGATGTTTGCTGGAGCGCCAGGCTTCCGTGAGGCCACCTCCCTGAAGCACAGAAGGGACCCTCGAGCCCTGGGGACACCTCTCTGGAGCTGCCTGGGGAGCCGAGGAGGGCACGTGAATCACCTTGGATCTTGACCCTGGTCTCGGGGTCACTCAGGGTCCACACGTACACCATCATGTCCATGCCACCCGAGGCGAAGTGCTCGTTGTCTGGAGACCAGGCCAGGCAGACGATCTTCGCGTGGTGTCCATAGAAAACGTTGTTCTCCTGGGTGCAGATTAGAAACAGGTGGCGGGTCAGGGTTCAGGCCAGAGTGAGTCACCTAACCTTCACGAGGGCCAGTGCTCATGAAACACTTTCTCTGTGCCTGGCTTCTGAAACTCTCACCAACTCACTGACTCCTTGTAACAACCCCAGGGTGCCCACTGCTTGAAGGCACAGAAAGGGGCAGCCCAAGATCAAACAGTAGCCACCATGCCCCCCAGGACCCAGGACTCCAGGGCTGCCCTTGTAGCATCTATCACATGGGCCAGATGTGCCCATTCGCCTGCACAGAGCTCTCAGCCTAGGGAGGGGACAGACAGAAGTGCAAGAATGGGAGGCGCGAGAAGGTCTTGCCTGGCGTGGACGGAGCTCTGTGCATATGCGGACGGAGGAGGGGGCTGCCCAGACACACGCCCTCACCCTGGAGCCTGGGTGGGGTGGGTGTGGCCTGCAGGCAAGCAGACGTGTCTACAAGAGCATGTGTCTACCGCATGTCCCAGCCTCGAGCCACTGCCTTACCGAGCGGTCGACATGACCAAAAATAACGCTTTCTGCTGAAGCTTTAGGAACGCTTTTACTTCAGAGCAGTCCATCTTGTTCTTACTCCCTATATTAACCATGATCTTCTTCTTCAAGGTTGCCTCTTCCATCTTTTGTTGATTCTACTCTGCAGATTACTTAGCACGCTGTAAACAAGGCTTGCTACATGCAAATGAAATTGCTTAAAGTGTGATAAACGCAGAATCTGATAAATGTGATACTGAGGTGGAAGGAACCTCCTGGGACGTGACATGTTCTTTATGTTAATGGAGGTGTGGGCGTACGTGCAGGTGCAGGCATATGCACAGCGCTGGTGTATACTTATGTTCCCACTCATCCTTCATTATATGTAAATTTTACAGCCAAAGATAAAACTACTAAACTCTAGTTAATAATATGTAGGCTGATATATTATACAGATGCCTGTAATTTACTTTAAATGCACTAAAATATTAGATTACTAGATGGATAACGTGACATAGTAAAATGGTAATGGTAGAATCTAGGTGGTAAATTCTTTTGACTCCGCTGTAGATTTCAAAACTGTCCTAAGTGTTGGAGGTTGGGGGGAGGGGGCCAGGCTGACTCCATGGGAAGGACTGGAGGACGCTCCATCTGCCCCACGCCCTGTGGTCCAGTCACACCCAGCGGGTGACCGAATCCCTCCAGAGTGCAGTCTTGTTTGTGAAATGCGACTAACACTGCCCAACAGGGTTGGCTGGTGACACATGGGCACTCTCACACCTCACACGACAGTGTCCTTGGCTGTCCTGCTCAGAGCGGGAAGAGCTTCCAGGGCCTTGGCAACCGGGTCCTCTCTCTCACCCATCCACCGCTAGGGAACCCCCCCGCCCCCGAGTGCAAGGCCACATCCAGACGACCAGCGCTCACACTTTATAGGACTTGAAGCAGCAGTGAGATTCAAGGGGAAAAAAAAAAAAAAATCCAGCCTAAGCCTTTTGACAGAAGAGAAAAATAAGGCTCCAGAAGTCACTGAACCAGGCCGCCAGGTGAGCCAACCAGCCCGATTCCACAGCAGCTTTGCTGCCACCAGGTGAGCCAACCAGCCCGATTCCACAGCAGCCTTGCTGCCGCCAGGTGAGCCAACCAGCCTGATTTCACAGCAGCCTTGCTGCCGCCCAGGTGAGCCAACCAGCCCGATTCCACAGCAGCCTTGCTGCCGCCCAGGCCCCTAACCTTTTGACAGCTGTTCTGTCTCGGGCCCACAAACTGCTGGACTGCAGGGTAAGTCTCCTTTTCCCACGTCATTCACGCTCTAGGAGCAACGAAGCTGCGTGTCCTGGGCACCCGCCCGGTCGGTGATGACAGGGGAGAGATGCCAGGGTCCCCTCCAGCCGTCTGCGCTGCCCAGTGTGGAGACAGGGAGGGGGCCCGCCCACTCACCGAGTAGCCGTCAGCAGTGCTGAAGACCGTGACCACTTTGCTGGCGTCGCACACGGCGAGGAAGGCGCCGTCATGGGAATACGCCAGGTCCGTCACAGGGCCCTTGGCCTCCAGGAGCTTGCCCTCCTCCTTCAGCGTGCTGCCCAGGATGGAGTATAGGCGGACGTTCCCATCCTGTGGGAGGACAGAGGGGCAGTGGGTCACTCCTGACACGTGAGTGCGTGCGCGCACGCATGCACGCACACACACACACTCCCCCGACGCCCTTCTTTTTGGAGGGAGGCACCAGGGTATCAGTAAGAAGCAGCGCCTTTCCTCCTAACCACTGCCCTGGCTCGGCCACCTGCCCACGTGCTGGCTCCTGTGCCAGGAGAGCTGCTCCTTTGTCCCCCTGGCACCAGAGGGCAACTCCTACAGCCCTGCGGCAGCTCTCGTGGTTGCACAGGCACAGTGGGCAGAGTTACATTAAGATAAGTTTAATTATTACATTAAAATTACATTAAAACGCAGAACCCCCCAATTGTGATTCTGCGTGTTTGGGGGCTCACGAGTCTGCTTTTTCCACAAAAACTCCAGTAAGTTCCAGCGCAGGCGTCCACAGGCCAAGCTCTGAGAAGCACCTGTACAAGAGTTACCTCTCCAACAAGGGCCCCTCATCTGCCCTGACTGTCCTCGGCTGAAGCCATCTGCCCCGTGCCCTGTACCCCACACCCGGCAGGTGCCCTCAGGCACCAGGCTCCTCTCCCTGCTCTGTCGAGCCCGGCTCCTAGCAAACGCCCCATCCTCATAGGGTCCAGGCACCTCTCCTCGGGGGCCAGGAAATGAGGGGAAAGAGCAAGGGACAGAGGAGCCGCCAGGATGCGGGCAACACGAAGTCAGACTCAAGGGGAACTGAAACCCTCAGGCTGGCACTCCACTTCATGGGTGTGAAGAATCTCCTGTCGCCTCCCTGAGCCCAGCGAGCCCGGCTCGGGACGCAACTCCTTTTACACGTGCTCCATCCACGAGCTCCCCAGGCCAAGGCATCCCTGCCCTGTACCCGCACCCCAGCAGAGCCCGTCTCACTGCCTGGGACCCTTGGTGTCCCGGGAGGCTGCCGTGTCACCTGGGGCTGGCAGCCTGGGGGGAGGGTGGCCTCGCAGGGCAGCCCAGGGAGGCTCTCTCTTGGGCGACAGGAGGCACCCCAGCTGGTTCCCGCCGCCATCCCTCCTGCCCTGAGGCAGCCCGGCACTCACACAGCTCACAGCGCCCCCAGCCCGGCCACATACCCCAGGGCGGAGGGTGTGGGGACAGGGCCTTACCGCACCCCCGATGGCCACCGTCTCGCCACCCGGGTGCACAGCCACCACCTCGGGCTCATAGCCGGGGCTGTCGATGCTGAAGCACTTCCTCTGATCCTTCAGCAGGACGATCTGGGAAACACACAGGCAGCCGTTAGAGAGAGGCCCCAGGACCGACGGCCCAGGCCCGGGCTGGGCTCCATCTTCAACCTTTTGGGGGCCAGGCTGGGGCTCCAGCCACACTAAGTGGGACTGGCCCCGGCCCTGTGGTGTTTCTCCCTCATCTGTCAATATGAATGGTGCTGTTATCGCCACCTGCACGGGCTTCGTCAAAAGCCATCTGACGCCTGAACTTTGGTTCCTCCAACTCTACGTTGAGTGTAATAAATGATCTTTGCTGAGCCGAGTTCTCACGGGTTCAAGAGGACGCAGCCCTCGGAAGTGGTGAAGCTATAAGCTGACACGGGAAATGAACAGGACAGGCTAGACTTCCAAGTTCTGGCTTCTCGGGTCCAAAAATCACCCTCTGCGACCTTGACCCGTGGTGTGTGAAAAAGCTGATGATGTCAGTGAGTGAGTCCCCGCAGCCCAGGGACACCGGGCTGGCACCCCACCTGCTGGGAGGGAACCCAGGTGCTGACTACAGCAGGTAGGCAACAGCGCTGCGAGGCTCTCCGCTAGCCCTCAGCCCCGGAAGGGAAGGGAGGACAGGACAGACGGCTCACGGTGAAGTGGCCTGGAGGCACCCAGTGCACCACCCCCTTGCCCCGTCCCAGCCAGCACCTGCCTTGGCTCCCTCCTACTTGACAGGGCAGCACATGGTCCACGGACGGGGCTGAGCGCTCGGGTGTGCAGGCCCCACTGAGGCGCCCTGATGGCCTGGCTCAGCCCCCTGCTGCTGGGGGTTGGCGGGGTGGAGGGGATGGGATGGGTCACACACACCGGTTCATGAACTGAACTGAGCCTTGGCCTCCTAGGAGTAAGAACCCAGCAGTGCCTAGACGTCACGGAGACAGAATGCAGGGCTCAGAATAAACACCGGGCCTAGCAAAGGCAAACAAAAACAGCAGCTACAGCCCACCGTGTGGGAGCCACGCGCCTAATTAAGCGCGGTGTGTCCGTCCCTGGCATGACAGGGTCACCTCCCGGTGTATAGGAGCAAATGAGATGCAAGCCCCGCAGCTCTCAGGGCCATGGGGTCCCAAAGCCCCGCCCTGGCAGCCACAGTGTGCCTTTGCCCTCTGGCGCACAGCCCAAGGCCGCCTGGCACGGTGACCTTCCACCGTCCTCACCCCCTCTCGCCCCTCGCTACACCCTCCTGGTTCTAATTCACTGGACCGTCCCCAACAGGGTAGCCTCTCTCTGTGACAGCTCTGGCTTCGCCCCATCACATCCCTGCTCAAACCACCAGCTGTCCCAAGGGCAAGCAGGCCCCTCCCCGCCCTCGGGGTGCGTTGCGGCCTGTGCTGTCAGGTAGGGGAGGCAAAGAAGCACCAGGCGGATGGGCGGCAGCACCCTCCCTAAAATTTGCTACAGAAAACGCACCTTGAGAAACATTCACCTGCATCACCTGCCCGACTCCGGAAGCGCACTTACCCACCTACACCTGACAGGGAAAGCCTGAGGGCACTGGCCCAAATCTGCCTCAGAGGCAACACTTGAACGTGGCTGTTCCCTGACCTAAAATCACGGGCCCCTCCAGGACATTGTGCAGACCCTATGACCAGCCATGGGGAGTTCGGGTCAGGACGCCCTAGAGAACCAGGGCAGAGACAGTACATCACAGGGCAATCGTCACACCTGATCCCATGGGCCCTGGACTCCTTGGAACCTGGGGGTTGGACCCTGCACTCGCCAGCCCCTCCCGAGCAGAGCCCCAGGCGGCTCTTTCCTGAACTTCCCCACGTGAGCCCAGCGTGAGCCTCAGAGGCCACAGCCTGTCCCGACCGCAGCTCCAGACAGGAATCTGAGGCCAGTGGGGGAGGCCGAGCAAGGCCGCAGAGCCCAAGGTCTCACCTCTCACCTACAGGCCAGGTGCTCAGACACGAGGCTGGGGGAGCCCCCTCCATGGAGCGGCAGCCTTCCCGCCCGTCTAGAAGGTCCTCGTCCAGTCTTTCCCCCACTTGCTAAGGCGCTCACGGCCCTTGATTCCTCTTGCGCCCCTGCTGACTGCCCAGGCTGTCTGCAATAACTGCTTGACAGGAGGTTCGTGTTATCTAGGACACACAGGAATCCACTCTCCCCAAAGCACTGAAGCTCCCAGAATGGAGGAAGGGTGGCGGATCTGAATGACAGCTTTCGGCGGCGGGTCTGTCACTTGTGCCAGTGGGCGGGGGCTCCGTCACACCTGCCTCCTCTGATCTGCACGCTGGGATGCCCAGCCCGCTGACAAATGGCGTCTGCTGCAGAGCAGGATCCTGGATAAAGTGGGTCAGGCTTGGGTCTCAGTCAAGGGTGCTTCGTTCCAGAAATTCCAGGAGACGGCGTGTAGAGACCTTACCGCCTTGAATGAGAACCCAGGCTGCGGGGCTGAACGCCAGACCCCACTGTGCTGAGGAGCGGCCCTCTACGCCACCCGCCCATCACGTGGCCTCAGGGAGTCATGGTCACGATCAGCCTCCTCGCTCATGGAGATGGTACAAGGAGCCCGACACATACTTCCTCATAATCCTCCCCGTGAGCTGCGAGGGGTGAGAAAACTAAAGCTCAGAGAGGGTGAGGAAAACGCCCGCAGCCACACCACCCCAGTGCTACAGGGCTGGGATTCGAATGCGAATGGACACAGCTGCCTGGGCCGTGCCTCTCGTGGGCCTCACGGGCGAGGGATGTGCAGGGTGTGTGACCCTTGAGCGCAGGCTCTCACCAGGCTGCCCGGGTTCAAATCCCAGCTCGGCCCTTTGCTAGACGCAGACTTTGGGCAACTTACTCTCTGTGCCTTGGTTTCCTCACCTGTAAGGTGGGGATGACGCCATGCCTGACTGATAGGACTCCAGAGGATTCAGTGAACACGTGGGAAGCCCTCAGCACACGCAAACGGGGCTCAGGAGAAACGGGGTTGAATGCGCCTGAGAGGGGACGCGGGGACCAGACACTGCGCAGCGTCAGCCTGAAATGAACCCGGGTGGGAGCCATACCTGACCGATGCACACGACCACAGTGTAGCCCCCGGGGCCGACAGCCACGCACTTCGGCTGGATGTCCAGTTTCACGACTCCCTGTCCGCTGTGGAGAGGAGGAAGTCGTTATTTCAGTCTCCGGGGCACAGGGTGGGTGTAAATACACACTCACCGCAGGACCACAGCACTCGGGTGACTCAAGGAAATTCCACCTTGATCTCTACTGCATGAGCCTTTGCTAAAACACAGGAGGGGGTAAGGGAAGACTCTGCCTCTGGGAGAGAGATGCGGAGTCATGATGGGGGCTGGGACGAGGGGAAGGGGGTGGCGAGAGGAAGTGAAGGGATCACTCCCTGTTCCTACACATCTGTGCCAAGTGCCGCCCCCACAGCTGCCCTGTCCTGGCTTCTGCCCATGTCCACCAGCTAGAGACCCCGGAATTCCCCGGGTACAGACAAAACTGAGCTCTGACCCCACCCGCCCACAGTCATAACCAGTCTCCTCTGCAGGGCAATTAAAATAAAAAAAAAACCTGATACTTCTAATTGGTGAAAATTGTGTTACCTTTACTTTTGGTTAAAACTATGAAAACACAAACTAGAAAAAGTTGCACATGCAAAGAACTTCTTGAAAATGGTAAATGGAGAAAAATTCCACGTAACTGGCAAGTGTGGTGTCCCCAAGGCTCAGTGAATGGGCCCCTGCGACCGGGTGACCAGGCCGTGGCTCTGCCCCGGGTCCTCTCATAAGCCGAGGCTCAGAGCAACAGCCCGGCCCCGCAGAGGGCTTCACCAGGGACGTGCTCAGGGAAGGGCATGGACTGGCCCCAGACAGCTCTCACCTGTAGTCCCGCAGCGTGAGGTTGGTGTACCGCACCGTGTCGTCCATGCTGCAGCTCACCAGCTGCCCGCACTCGTCCACGGTCATCCTGGACACCTGGTTCGTGTGGCCCTTCCCGGCGAAGGAGTCGTTCTCCCCCGTCTCTGAATCCCAGTAATGTGGAGCAGGGGTTAAGGAAGAGCCTGATGTCCCCCAGGGAGGCTGCAGCCAGGCCCTCGTCCCGGGCCTGGGGGACTCCTTGTGCACGTCCAACTTCGAATTTCAGGCAGCAGACGTTCTGGGGAGAGGGCCAGTAGGCCATTTACAACCCCACACACCCAGTTAGACACAGTCTGCCCGTCTTCAGAACAGGAACCGGGCAGTTCACGGGACTGCGCTGCCCTGTAACAATGCAACAGCACAGCGTCTCCCTCTGAGAGCGGGCTCAGAAGGAAGATACCTTTCCCTGGGACCCTGCGCAACTGGGCCAAAACACAGCCCCCCTCCCCCGGCTCTTTCTAGCCTGCTGTCCAGCCCACGGCCCTCAGCAGGAGGCTGGCTGCGCCCCGTGGCTCAGCCAATGGCCACCTAGGTGCCACCAGGTAAATGGGCCTGGGGCTGACCCACCTGGGCAGGGCCAGCGTGTGGACTCTCAGCTTGAGGGGCTCAGGTGTGAGGTGTTTTAAGTTACAAGGTTCTCTTTTTACATCAACAAATGAGAGTGTCATTTGCACCGAAGACTGTTCCCTTAGGAAGCTGCATGTATATTCCACTCCTGACATGGTCTTGTGAAGGGACCGCCAGCCATCGATACCACAGGAGGTTAATGTATGAGTGGGGAGGAAGGAGCGGCTCCAGGAGGGGGGACACTGGGCAAGACCCTCCGCTGTACCATCTCCTTACGTATGATGGGGTGGAGGGTGACTTCTCTACCCTCCTCCCTCGGGGCTGAGGGAGACCTTCCCAGGGAGGAAACCCTACAGACCAGGCGGGTCTGCGGAGGTGGGAGAAGCAGGGGTTCTGGAACAGCCCCTCCAGGAGGCAGGGCAGCCGCGGACCAGGAGCCAGGCTGCACAAGGGCAGGCCTCTCTCGCAGCCACGACACACGCACTGAGGCGGGCCCCTCAGACGACCCCTCCCACGCTCGCCATCCTGGGAGGAGGAGGTTGGAAGGGCTGCCGGGAACGTCTCAGAGGGACTGCAAAGCCCCTCAGCGGGGAGCGGGGGTTCGGTTCCCGCCCAGCTCAGCCGTCGCCAAGCGGTGCAACGCTGGGGAAGGCACTTGAGGCATCTGAGCTACACCTTCCCCATTTTTAAAGTAAGGGGACTCTCCCAAAAAGCTCTAAGTCCTTTGGGATTCTAACACACGTCGATTCTGCTGCTGCTCGTGAGAGGGAAGAGGCCGACACCAGGTCACAGACGGGGAGAAGCAGCTCAAGTTCAGGGAGGTCCAGCAACCATTCAAGTCTGCACTACGTGACCCACCAGGTCAAGGCCGCGGCCTGGAGCTAGAGGCCCCGAGTACGGACACGGCACCTCCCGGCAGCCAAGACCGGTCAGAGGAGCCCTGTGGCTGCCAGCCGGCTGGCCTCGCCTCTGGCACCGTGGGAACAGGAAACTCCCGACTCTCCTGCCAGGGGCCCCAGAGCCAGCGCTGTGAGTCAAAGGATATTAATGTGTCCGTCGTGGCTCCCAGAGTAGATGTAAGACTTGCCGCCGTTTTTATGCACCGTCAGGCACTGGATGGATTTGCTGTGGCCCTGCGGAGGAGACAGGCGGGGGGGGTGAGCTCAGGACATGCCATCCTGCCTGTGCTTGTCAAATGCTCTCCACCGGCTAAGCCCCTGGGAGGGGAGGCAGAGCCCTCAACGCCGCAGCCCCGGTGGGCCCGAAACAGCCCCAAGCTGAGCGACCACCTGACAAACCCTTCAAACCCTCGACGTTCGGGCCTCCCCACCGAGCCACTCAATCCGACCTGGGTGGAGGATGGGGGTCTAGTGGAAGCCCCAACAGCGCGCCTGGTCTGTGCAGACGGACCCAGCTACCCTCCCTCCCCACACAAGGAGGAAACAGCCACAGAGGGTGAGCCCCTACCCGAGGGGAAGCAGCAGTAGTGGGGAGCAGTCTTGGGAGGGACCAACCCTTGCAGAAGCAGGCAGGGGGACCCCCAGGCCACTCGGAGGCCCAGGAGGTCCCGGGTGCTGCTAACGGTTCGTCCTCTACCCAGAAGCACAGCTCGCGGCTCCGGCTCCAGCCCCTGGCTCGTGAGGTGGTTTCTTCTTTCCCAGCTCTCCCCTTCCCCCGGAGGCTGTCCCAGGGCTGGGGCCCCACAATTTCCCCGACCGGCAACATGGTGGGCCCCGATCACTCATTTACAACCAGTTGTTTGCTTCAAGAAAGGCACTTAACTTCCCCCATAACTGCTCCTTGGATGGAAACAACCCGGAGGTTTGGTCTAATCATAGTTCTTTCCCCTCACCAGAGGCAGGCGGGTCCCTCTGAGCTTTGCTGACTGTTGCCACAGTGTGGTGTGTATCTTCAGAGAAAGGTACACACCGTTCCCAGAGACGAGAGAACCAGTGAACAGACCCCGAGTCCTTTCCACAGGGCAGCAACCCACTGGCCCTGCTACTTAAAAGCGTGGTCCTCAGACCAGTGCTGGCCTCACCGGGAGTGTCGCCCCATGCAGCCTGGAGACTGAGAACCTGCGCTCAACAAGATGCCTGGTGACTTGTGCACGCCCCCCGCCTAGGGCAGCAGCCTCGCCAGGAACTTGTGAGAAATGGAGCTCTCCCGTGTCCCACAGATGAACCCTCTGAGCGCCGGGGGGTCGCCCACCTACCGTGTGCTAACAAGCAGCCTGGCTCAGGTGACTGATGCGCCTTCAAGCTTGAGCCGCAGGGTCACCTGGGTGCGTCTTAAAAGTACCGGCACCTAAGAGCCATCCGTACGGTCTTGGTCTCTGACCGCATCCCTCTGGGCCCGTACAGAGGCATCAAGCCCTTTGTGGAAGCTCCCAGGCGATCTCAACGTGCGCCGGGGCTGAGAACCGCTATTCTAGTATGTTCTTCTAACCCCAGCTTGCTCCTGGGATCACTCACAGCCCGACATTAGCACCAAACACTGCTCGGGACTCGCACGTGTGCGGCAGGAGGGCTGGGGTGTTTTCTCTGACAACTGTGAACGCCCGTGAGGTTCCTGAGCTGACCTGGGGGTGGGGGACAGGAGCCTGGCTAGTAGCGCCTATGCTGTCGGCGACAGTGACATCAGCGGGAGCAGTCAGGCCCAGGCCTCCATCACTCCCAGGGCGCCAGCAGACATGGGGCGATGCCTGGGACAGCCACCCGAGCCCAGCAACAGGGCAGCTCACAGGAAGCTGCTCTTCTGGGCAGAGGAAGCAGGTGGACAGTAACGCCTGACTCTCTCCAGCAATTTCTCCCCATTGCATGGAGGCCCAGAGAAGTGACTGCGCCGGGGACCCCTCCCAGCTCCCCTGGGCTCTGTGCCAGGATGTATATACCTTCACTTTACACTCAACACACTGGGCTGGAACCTGTGGAGCAAGTGGCCCCAATGGCCCCATCCTCAGGGCCAAGTCAGATAAACCTTTGTGGAAGTAGAGGGTGCAGGGCCAGCACTGAGGGCCGAAGCAGCTGTCGCTCTGGATCAGCCCTTCCCGTCAGCAGCGCCCCACCTGAATGGGATGCAGCAGGCACCGAGCCCACCTGGGCCTCACGAGCTAGTCACACAGGGTTAAGGGGGCAGACAGCCAGGCTCGGCCCCTTCCTTTGGGCAAGGTCATCTGCACACCGAGTCCACAAGGGTCGCGACCTCAGAGACTGTGGGATGGGACGTACAAAGCACTGCAGGGCCGGGCAGCTGGCCCTCACTGGGCCTGAGGGGAACAGTCCCAGGCTGGCCAACCCCAAGCCCACAGGGCCCAGCCGTCTCCCAGAGCCTGTCTGCAGAGCCCTAAGGCAGCTGAGCGAGCAGGCTGCGAGGAAGCACTGGGGTTTGGCCCCAGGAGGTTCAGCTGCCAGGACGGGGTGCAGCGTGGAGCTGGGCTATGGAAACCCCTCCCTTGAGGGCACAGCTCATCCAGGGTGACAGAGCAGGCGAGGCCGACCCCGAGTTCCCACCGCAGCCCACCCTCCAGCAGAAGCAGGTCTGCAATGGGCAGTGCCCAAGCAGGGCCCCAGGACACAGGAGCTTCTAGTCTGGTTGCGATTTCCTGAGAGGCCAAAAATTCCAGGGCTGACGGAGGGGCAAGGAACAGTCCCCACTGGAGGGGACACTCAGGGCAGACCCTGGTGATCAGCCAACCTTGAGTGAGCCGTTCTGGGAGACGAGGACGGGAGGCAGGCCCTCCAATCACTCCCTGCTGCCCAAACCTCACGCCTCGGCACCTTGGGCTCCGACTTGTCCATTTCCTCCCAGTCCCCAACACCCGCTCATGCCTGCCCTGCTCTAACCACAGAGGACAAGTGCCTGCCCAAACCCATTCCCACGTTCAAACCCCGCACACTGTCAAGGCCCAGCTCCAAGGCCTGCTGGCCACCCACATCTGCGGTGATGCCCCATGACGTGCCCTGTCTTGGGCTTCAGCATCTTCCTGGTCCTGCCTCACGAGCGGACACAGCCAGTGGCCTCCTAACTGGGGGAGGCTGATCCCCCCGAGACAAACAACCCTGACAGCAGGGGCACGGGCTGCTGCCCTGAACCCCAGGCCCCGAGCATCCAGCTTCACGGTAGCTCAAAGGGGAACGTGGCATCTGGCCTCCCACCTCTGCTAAACTCACATCCCCAAAGCAACCAGCATCCTGCCATTCCACTGGGCCTCACTTCACCTCAGTTGCCCTACGTCTGGCCGGGCGCCCACCTCCCCTCCAGCCAGCCCTTGCACACACAGCAGCTCCACAGCCCGGCCATACCTTGATGACCCGCAGAGGTTTGCTGGGGTTGTTTTTGTCCAGGTAATTGATGTAGCCGGACAGGGAGATGCTGAGGAGGTGGTCCTTCTGCCACAAGCAGCCCAGCTGCTGGTCCAGAACGTTGGAGCCCATGGTAAACGTGTTGACAACAGAGTTCACATTGATGTCCCAAATTTTAGAGGTTTTGTCTCCGGAAGCAGAAAGCAAGTGGGTGCTATCGGGACTCCAGCTGATCTACTCAAACAAACGGTGGTCATGGGTCAAGCATTCCAGAGGGGGGAGAGACTCAGACAGCAGCTTGTCCACAGCCCCCATTTCTGAGCAGGGAGGATGGCCCAGGAGGTGGTGAGACACACCAGGGCAAGGACAGGATGAGCATCCTGGCCACTGGCCTCTCCAGGCCACGTCACCGTGTCCCACGTGACCCTGAAGGTCTCTGCCACTGCCCCTACTTCTAACCCCCCATCTCAAGCTTCCAACTTTAACACGTGTGTACAGATGACAATAAACGCAGACACGGCCCGACCACGACCACAGACCACGTTGTGAACACGGACCCATACTTACAGCATAAATGCCACCATCGTGAGCCTTGCTTCCTCCCAGGGCACACAATTTCTCCCCCGTCTTCCCGTCATAGATGTAGATCTTTCAGGAAACACAAATAGATGCAGATCAGGCGTGCGTGTGTGGAGGCCCAGCAGCTGGCACACTAAATGAGCTCCTCATTCCTGCTCCACCATCAAGAGGGAGGCATCAAGGCTGTGGCTCTTACAACAAAGAATCTAAAGACAGATGAGTTTCGAGCTCCTTTAAAAGGAGAGAGATGGAGAGACGGGTCTACCATGCTTTGAGGACAGAGCCCCTTAACTGAGCTGCATCCCAGGAGTGGGAAGGAGGGAGCTGTACATCGACACCAGCTTTACTAAGTCTGCCTGTTCTGAACCATCGCAGAGGACCAGGAGACGAACCCCTCCCTCCAGGACCCGCAGCCCTTACCTGACCGTCGGCCCCGGCTGTGGCAAATCTGTTCCCATCAGGAGAGAAGCGCACACAGTTGACGAAGCGGCTGTGGTCCTGCACGAAGTGGGACAGTTATCCGGTGACAGGCAGTTCAGGAAAGCTCTCTATGCACCACGCGGTCCACAACCACCACGCGTGTGGATGCCGGTCCACAGAAGATTTTAGAGCTCAGCGTGAGTCCCAGCCCGCCTGCCGTGGCCGGGCGCATCTCTGCCTGGAAGGCCTCCCTCCGCTGTGACGTGCTCCCTGAGCTCCGTAGACAGTAACGCCCCCCACCCGCCCTCCAGCCCTGGAAGGGGGCTCAAGGCCAGAACCCTTAGGCTTATGAGGCCGGGACCGTGAGGCCTCATCCCCGAGTCCCCAGGGCCTGGCCCAGGCCCGGCACACGGCAGGTGCTCAGCGGGCATTTGCTGAACAAACTGAGGTTTTCAAGAAATTAAACAGTGGTGATGACCTTTGTGGGAACAAGAGTCTGAGTGACTGAGGGGATGTGACCTCCAGGGGCGGTTCTGTTGCCTGAGTAAGTAAATGAACTCATTCTTCCCTCAGTCAAGAAGGGTCTGCATCAGAGAATGATCCTCTGAAAACCCCACCAGCCACCCATGCAAAGCCTGGCTGCTCTCCCACCCCACCTGCAAGCACGCAAGCAGCGTTAGCTATCAACTCTCCTGAAGGTACGTGGGGTAAACTGCCCCTGCAGCCACGGACGCCCAACCTGCAGGAAAAGCAATTCAACTCAAAGTGTATCACCTGCACCCACCAAGGTAAACCACCAACAATTTTAAAACAGGAGCTGCTAGGGTGGTAGGAACTGCATGTGTTTGACTGTGTAACGTTATGGGTTGACTTGTGTCCTGAAAAGGTAGGTTGACATCCCAGTACCCGTCAATGTGACCTTATTGGAAACAGGGTCTTTATAGGTGTACTCAAGGTGAGATGAGGGCCTTAGCGTGAACCCTGATCCAACACCACTGGTGTGCCTATGGGAAGAGGGAGATTTGGACTCGGTGCAGGCACAGGGAGACCACGTGAAGATGGAGGCAGAGCCTGGGTTATCCCCTCACAGCCAAGGCCTGTTTTGCCTTCTTGGTTTCTCGGGTACATCTATCCTGCTTCCATGGCCGAGCTTTCCTGCTCTAAGGTTTGTGTTCTGAGCTGGAGGATGGCCATTTCCCAGGAGGCGCACAATGCAACAAAAGCAATGATCTTTCCAAACTGGGATCTCTCAGGCCCTCTGACTGTTCTTCCCCCATGACTGTCACTCACCCATCATCCACCTCGAGGAGCCCTGGGGAGCCTCGGGGGGCCCTGGGGAGCCTCGGGCACTCTTCCTTCTACAGGAGACAGCCCCAGCCTGGAGAGGCTGGGTTCTGAGAGCCCAGGTCTACGGTTTCTCGTCCAGAGCTCTCTACGCGAGCAAGCTGGCCCCGAGCCCTGGCCAGGAGGCAGGCAGGCCGGGCGGGGAGCCAGCTGCACAGCCAGGGCCCGGGGCCCTCTGTCCCTCGGGTGGTTCAGAGCCCGTGGTGGGAGGGCTGCTGAGACAAAGCCCCCAGGTCTCTCCCAATCCCCCCAGGACCACTCTGTGGGAAGGGGAGGATGGACAGGCAGACACAGCTCCTCCTGGAGGAGGTCAAAGGCAAAGCTCTTAAGTGACAAAACCTCCCACACAACTGCCCAAACGTCTGGTCCTCTTGTCCTGACCTCTACTGGCTGACCCGGCCCTGCTGCTCCGGGGGAGGAGGCTGGGGCCGGCTCCCTGGGACGGACGGAGCCCCAGCCAGACCCCCCGAGAACCGGGGTGCCGAGAGCTCCCCTGGGTGGAGCAGACCACGGGGCTGAAGGGGGGCTGCGGTGGGCGGCGTGAGGAACACGCCGTGAACCAGAGGGACCCTCGGCTACACTGCAGTTCCAACTCGTCAAACTCCAGGCACAGTGGTTCCCTGAGAGAACAGGACCGCCCCCCCCACCCAGCTCAGGGTGCCACAGCGGGGCAGCACAGACACCAGGCCAGAGCCACCCCGCTTACGCCACTGCCCCCGCTCCCCTGACCACCTGCCCCCCTCTGCGCCCCTGGTGCTACAGGGGACGTCACGCTTGTGGACGTGTCTGTCGTCTGTCTCCCTGCCAGGGGTAGGGTGCCCTTCCCCAGGCCCAGAACAACACAGGCTCCCGGGGTTCAGACTGGACAGGGAAGACGCCCACCCTGGGGACCAGGCGCTGTGGCTTTAGAAAGTTCTCCCTGTCAGGTTTTCTTGCAACTTGAGCCAAGAGGCCAAATGAGCAGGAGACTGATGTCTGCTCCTGAAATAGCCCCTTTAAAGGGAGGAACAGTGAACAGCCCATTAACCAAAAAAATGAGGGCTAAAAATAGCCCGGTCCACAGGGAGGGGAGGCCGGAGGACCAGGAAGGAACGGGCTTGGGGAAATATCATGGGGGGGCGGTTCAGACGAGTGGCCTGGGCTCCTGGCCCCCGTCCCTGCTAACCGTCCTGGAGGGGCAGCACCACTCCACGCAGCCACCTCCGGGGGTGGGGCTGTCCCACCCGGCCTTAGTCACAACCAAGTGGAGCTCTGGCTGGAACCTCCCCACCGTAATCACCCCCCAACCCTGTTATCACCTGTCCCCCCATCATTACCTCCCTCACCCTGTCATTACCCCTCCCCCTCAGCACTGAGAAACCTGAGATGGGAGCAATTAGCAATCATTAGGTAATGCACCCAAGTCCACGTCACTGACAGGGACGCAGCACCACCGGGCGCCACGGCGTGACCAGCCCATCAGCTCAGGTGTCCCTGGGAGCCCTCCCGGCTCCACCAGCCTCAGCTGTGCCCTGCAGCAGGACTCCTACCCTCACGCTGAAATGCCCTGTGCCCACCTGCTGCGCTCCCTCGTCACAGGCTTGTAGAGGGACAAGCAGTTCAGATGCCCGTCCCCACCACCCCGCTGCCTTACTGAGAGCAGCATGTGCCTCCACGGTCCGCACTCCAAAAGTGGGTGTACACCCTGACCTGGAACGCTGCCTCGCCCTCCTTCAGGCCACCGCACCCTCCTAAACCGGGCTCCCTGTTCTCTCTGCGAGGTCCTCCCTTAAAGTGCCTGGAAGGGCAGCACCGCATCCCTCGCCCTGCCTTTCCCATCACCCAGCACAGATCTGCCTGCCCAGTTACCACTTTCCCCTGGAGAAAGAGGACCTGATGAAGGGATGAAAGGCTCCTTCTAATCCTCTTTGGGCCACTGACCATCCACGGAGCTTCGCCGGGTCACTCCCTGACATCGGCTCAGGAGTTCACCGGGAAGGAGACCGACCCTGCTGACCTCCCGGCACAACCACCACAGACGCACACACAGCTTTTTGAAAAGCCGGCACAGGGGCCGTGTGTGTGTGTGTGTGTGTGTGTGTGTGTGTGTGTGTGTGTGTGTGTGTGTGTGTGTGTGTGTGTGTGTGTGTGTTGGGGGCAGTGCAAGGCGGGCACCTGATACACACTTCAACTCAAACTTCCGATTTCTGCCCTGTTGTAAGGACACAGGGAACAGGAAGAAAACAACCAGAAAACCTTGCATTTTAGAGCTCAAATTTCACTTGTCTAGGAAGGTGATACCTGTAATAACAGCAGAGACAGAGATTCCTAGAAGGAAGTGTAACTCCCCGTTAGGTAACGTGTGAGACACACAGGTGACAGGTTGTGCAGCCCACCCGCGCGGAGGAGGGAAGGCCAGGCGTCCCCTTCGCCGCCAGGTGCGGTTGGGTGACCTGCTCTCAGAGGCTTGGGCAGATGCGGCAGGTAGCTTCCAGTCCAGATCACACGGTCACAGACTGACAAGCAGGCCCAGGGCAAATAAGAGTCCTGACACTTGTTGCTCTGAGCAATCATTTCATCAGACACACGCTATCCCACGTACTGTGGACATAGCCCTCAGAGCCGCCCCCTCCAGGAGTGTCTGCGGTCACCTGGGCAGCCAACCTGCTCACCTGACAGAGGAAGACGCAGAGGCTGGAGAGGCACAGAAACTCGCCCAAGGCCACAGCGGGCCAGGTGCACAGACACACGGGTGAGCTAGAGACGCTTAGTGGGGCCTGTTACTACACATCCAGACGTGTCTATCACAGGAATGCACTCAGCAGGAAGAAGGCTCCACGGGAGAGGCAAGGTCCACCTGCCCACTTCTTTTCAGACCACCCTTAGGGCCTCAAAGGGGAACCTAAACCCCTGCGCACAGGACACCAGAGGTGGACACCGTGCTGTCCATGGCCTCTGTCCCACAGCCGGTCCCCTGTGACCCTGGAGTCACTGCCCTAGGTGGACTGGGGCTAATTCCAGGGGAAAGCGTCTTCCACCTGGTGTTCCTACAGCCTCTCAGCCCGTTTCAGGTTCAGGTAAACAAGGACAGAGGACCAGGCGGGAACCAGGGTAGTCCGGCTAAAGTTGGGCCATGAATCAGCTTCGTCTTCACTCTTACTCTGCCACCATGAGAAGCCGGTTTAAGCTAACGAACTCATGAACAAGAAGGAAAAGCAACTGGACCCCTGCACTCAGGCCAGCAGGGAGGACGGGTGGCCTGACTTGCTCCACACGGCCGCCCCACGTGTCTGCAACACTGCTTTCCTTCCATGCGGGGCTGAGCCTCCTTGGAGTTGTTCTGGCCTGTACTGAAATTCGGAACACCACTTATTCCTTTTTGAGGCAGCAATTTGAACTCGACCCCTCTGTGCTCCTAACATAATCACCCCTTACCCCATGGTCCTGAACAAGGTCAAGAGGAAGGTGGCAGGAGCTGGAACGGGACGGAAGGGCAGCCCTGCATGCTACAGCTTTACTCTGCGGCCGTGAGGGCCTAGGGTGGTTACATGGAAAAGTCACAGGCTGATCTCAAGTTGTCAGCGTCTTACAAGGCTTTTCAGGTGGGTGTGGGGGACCCGAGTGTCCTCCTGTCCTTCCTGCTTGAGGCCAAATGAGCCTGTTAGTCCTTTCCAGCAGAAAGAAACCCAACAATTCCTGACGGACACTGAGACGCCCACCAGCATCTCTCCTGTTGTCCCCACAGCTCTGCGGGGCCACTGGAGGAGGGTCACCTTCACCCCGTTTCCCGGGGGCCCAGAGGCACGGCCAGCTGGAGGGCCGCAGAGCCACCACCTGCAGCACTGGGCTGCCACCCCATGTCCCCCATTCTTGGTCCACAGCCCCTTCTGATCTCTCACTAGGTCCTTACGCAGGAAGACCTGGGGACAAGCTGTGTGCCCACCCTGGAGACAAGTGCCTGCCAGGGCCACAGGGTGAGGGCAGCGCTCTCAAGTTAGAAAGGAAGGGCTTCCCCGGTGGCGCAGTGGTTGAGAGTCCGCCTGCCGATGCAGGGGACGCGGGTTCGTGCCCCGGTCCGGGAAGATCCCACATGCCGCAGAGCGGCTGGGTCCGTGAGCCATGGCCGCTAAGCCTGCGCGTCCGGAGCCTGTGCTCCGCAACGGGAGAGGGCACAACAGTGAGAGGCCCGCGTACGGCAAAAAAAAAAAAAAAATCTATGAAAGAAAGGAAAACGGAAAGAGGAAGAACCTTTGGACAAGTCCCCAAGTGAGCACACGGGAAAGCCCAGCAGGGTGGTGAGGGGCACAGATTCGGGACAACTCTGGACTCGAATCCTGGCTCCAGTCACCCGCCACCAAACCGCTCCGTGCAGGGTTTAACCCACATCTGCAAGGAAGAAATGAATCCTTCTGGGGGGGTGGGGACAGGGAAAGGAGCCCCGCCCATCCACAGCCCAGATTATGGCCACGTGAAGCCAAACAGAACACGTGTGGCGGGCGTGGGGAGCAGGGCTACTTCACGGGTACGAGCTGGGACGGCCTCTCGCTGCCAAGGAAACCTCCCCTCCCTCCTCCCCTGGGCGCCGAGCAGGAAGCCCAAGTACTTGACTCAGCCTGACTCACCGGTGTCCCAGGGTACTTTACCCCACTAAAAACACATCGACCTTGAACCATGGCCTCCAACATAGTGCCACCACCTCCCCATGAGCAGCAGCCCTGGAGTCAGCCTCTGGGAGATGCGGGGTGTCGGGAGGGACTCCAGGCTGCCCGCCCTGCAGGGCGCAGAAGCCAGCCAGGCCCCACTCGGTGGCCCCGGGATGAATCCAACCCCATTTTACTACAAACAGGTAACCTGGAGAGCCCCTCTGCAACTGAGCTGAGATCTACCTGTGTCTGGACATGCTGCCCACGGCCCGAGTCTTGTCCCCAGGGACCACCCCTGGGGACCCACCGAGGACCATCACCGCATTCCCAGCCACGCCCTGCCTGCTCTTTGGGCTTCACTGCATTGTCATCAAAGTTAACAGGACTCCTCAGCCAGCCAGTAACATTCGAGACACATCCCCAGACCTCGGCCAACCGCAGCCCAGCCGCCTCCAGAGGAAAAGAGCTGGCCGTAAAGCACCGCACATCCTCCGCGCTGCGGCTCAGCGCGGTCACTTCCACCTCCACCCCTGGTGCTGGCTGCCTTTCAAGTGTTTTCACAAGACAAACTGGGAGGGCAGGTTCAGAACCATGGCTGCCATGACGCCGGCCTGAGGGCCATCCCCTGCCAGGTGCCCTTCCTCTGTGCTCCAGCCTCAGACCCCAGGTCAGGAAACAAGCATCATGGGCCGCTCTGGGCCTGCGGGCCCTATGCACAGATCAAATCCATGGTTAAAATGCTCTCATGTCCATGTCTCCACGCCCATCTTGCAGATGGGAAAGGTGAGGCTTCGAGGGTTCAGACACTTGCCTCAGTCAGGGAGCACGTACAGAGCTGGGACTGAGGCCCCGAGCCATTTATACCCAAAACCTGTGTCACTCCACTGGGGCGTTTAGAGCACATACCCACAGGCAAAGCACCTAACTCTGTTCACCCTGTGTCACTTTACAGGTGTGACCCTGCCCATATCATCTCTCCCGGGGAGGTGCAGGAGGGAACAAAACCAGACATCCCTGGAAGCCCACCTCCTCTGCCACTCTGGTGGCTCAGTGGATCTCAAGCTGGTGCAACTAGAGGGCAGGCTGCCGCTGGGCCTGGGCTCCCCTTTCTAACAAGGCACCTCCGGGCCAGGATGCTCGCCTGGTCTCACAGCATCAGAGTTGTGCTTACCCCCACCCAGAAATACACCCATCATCCCAGGGCGACCCCCGCCCCACCCTGGCATTAATGCTGGGCGCCCGTGACCTTCTGCCATCAGCTTCTAACAGGTCTAGACTCCACTGGCTTCACATACAAACCATAAAGTTCACCGGAAAACCACCCTCCGGAGAAGCCCACTCACGCCAATTGTGAACTTGAACTTGAATGGTGGCCCCTCAAAGAATGCAGCGCAGTTGTCGTCGCTGCCGGTCACCAGGCGGTATGGCCGGCTCTGCTTGATGTCCACGCTGTTGATGACTTTGTTGTGTCCCGTGATCTCGCCCACAGAAGAGCCACTGTCCCACAGGAAGACGGCTCCGAACCTTTACCCAGGAGGGGAGTCACAGGAGAGAAAAGTCAGTCCTGGGAAGGTCACCACGGGCAGTTGTGTCCCCAGCAGTCAGAGGGCAGTGGTGCTGGCAGGGCAGCCCTGCTCACAACTGTGCTTCATACACGCTCCCCAAAAGAGCCAACATTGACGGCACCCAGGATTTGTCTGAAGGATCGGAGAACAAGCAGAAGCAGTCCCAAGTGCCTCTGGGAAGGGACTGCACGTCTGTGTCTTATGGCCAGACCCAAGGAGCCTCCCACATGAAGGTGCCTTAAAAGCACCTGCCAGGGAACAGCTCGAGGCTTCATCAGTTTCAATAAGGGGTGGGGGGCGGGGGAGTGGATGGCGGGGGTTGGGGTTGGGCTGGGGACCAGGAAACACTTTGGTTACCATCCCCTGCTAGAACGGAGATGCTGCCTTGCTGTCAGCCAGCAGTCTACAGTCAACGAAAATGTATTGTTTGGGTTACCATTTGTGACCAACAGGAATGACCTGAAGAAAAGCTATGGAAGAATGAACACCTATCAGAACACACATTACGAGGAGCCTCTAGGAAAGGGAAACAAAGATATGTGTCTGACAAGTACAAGTGATTGAGGGCGGCAGAGGTGCCGGGGAGGGAACCCTGACTGCACTCGGAATAAGACACCTGGGTTGCGGTACTGACCCTGCTGGTCACTGGCTCCGTGAGTGCAGCTGCCCCCCGGGGCCGCCCACCCAGCGTCCTGTCGCCCCCTCCTCCCTCCTCAGTAAGGTGGCCATGGGGTGTGCCCAACTAGGGAACACATCCGGCCTCACTCTCGGCAGGTGTGGTTGTGGCGTTGCTGCTGGGAGGGACCCCGATAACACTTTTAGGAGCTGCATCGCTTTCACCTGCTCCCTTTCCTGCTTCCTGCTGCCTGGATCATGGGCAGGACAGCTGGGGTTCTGGGAGGTGAAGGGCCAAGGACATCAGATCAGAGAAGGTGCCTGGGCCCAGAGACAAACCCTGGGAGTTCCCCGTGGTTACGTGTGGTTTTCCCTCGTGTGTTGCCGAAGTCCACCCTGAAGGAAGCCCAGCACCCACAGGGCTCAACACACACCAGTCCAAGCTGCACCGACGTCAACGCACCCCTCCCACCGGGGGCGTGCGGGAAAGAAAGCAAAGCAAGGGATACAGGCAGGAGGGGTCGAGGCCAGACTCACTTCTCCCTTCCTTCCCCGACCACTGCGATCCTCTTACTGTCTTCCGTCCAAGCAATGTCCTTGATCTTCCCAGCGAAAGGCTGATACTCATACTTCAAGAGGTGCTCCTTCTGCGTGGTATCCCAGACCCTCAGCTTCCCAGATACATCTGCGGACACAACAGGGCGGCGAGAGCCACGTTCACCACTGTGCCGGGGCCACGTGGGCACAAGGCATGGCCACCCAGCACCACCCAGGGTTTTGGAGCTGGCCGGGCGTAGCTGGGAGAAGGCGTGTGGGTTCATCAGATAAACAACACCCAGCCACCATCAATCAGAGCCTGCTGCCTCCGTGAGGACCAACAGGGGGTCTCTGCATTTCTCCAGGCATCACAGGGATCTCAAGCCCCGCATGGGTGTCAGGAAGCCCAGGGACGCACGGTGGCAACCCCTCCTCCTCCCCGCCGCCCAGGAAGCAGCTTGGGATATGACTGTATTCCTTTCCTTGGAGGGTTACCTAACTGGCATACGGGCCCCGGGACACTCAGGAGCTAAAGATCTTCATTTGTAAAACATGACAGTACTAGTGACACTGCATCTCCCGTGCAGGGGCTGCAGTCACCAGTACAAACGAGGGTACTGCTGTGTGTGCAGCTGGGCAGCCTGGGGCATGCTGGGTCCCGCACGGGGGCCCCACCTGGGTCTGCAGGCCCCATTCCCCTCCCAGCTCCTTCCCCGCCTTGGGCAATCGGCAGCCCCTACTCGGTAGAGCAAGGCACCATCCCACCACTCATGGCTGAGCCATGAGTGAGACCCTCTTGTGAGACAAGCAGGTGGCTGCTGGAAGGAGTCTCGCTACAGGCAGAACTTGACGCCAGGCCTGTTCTCACTGCAGCATTTGCAGCAGATCGGTGATAAAGTAACACCCCCTTCTCTCCCCACCACCATCCCAGCACCAACCCCGACACAGCCCCTTCCCAACTGAGCACTGACTTCCCAAATAAGGAGGAAAAGTGGAGCATTTTAAACTAACTCTTGAGGCTAAGACCTCAGCCCCGCGTAGGTCTGGGCCAATTCCCCCCAGCATGTAAGCTCGAGTTGTATCCAGGACCCCTGGCCACTTTAGCACTGAACGCAAGGTCTACAGGCTGTTCCAGTGGGAACAGCTTTCAACTTCTGTTTGGGTCCAGTCGACGGTGGGCGTCGGCTGCAGACATGGCCCCTGCCCCACACGGCTCTGTAGGCCTAAAACACCACCTACAACTGCATCCACAAGAGGGGGGATAACATGCCACCAGAGGGCTGCTGTGACGATAAAATGAGTCAACACGTATAAAGCCTTAGACTAGCCCCCAGGACACCGCAGACACTTGCAACGAGTTAGAGTTAGTTCTGACTGTCAGTGAATTAACTAAGGCTCTGCAGAAGCCACTGGAGACCCCTCCCCGTGGGCAAACACGTGGGGCTCACGTCCGCCGTGGCACAGATGAGACGCTAGCCTCCCTGTGAACAGCACTAATGAGGGGGTCCCGGGGGCCCTGGTCTCTGGATGAGGTCCAGCCAGACTGCCTGGCACGCTGCCCGAGGCGAGCTCCAAGGCTGACCCGAGCCAGTTAAGTCCCTTGGCTGAACAAATGGGCCAACGGGGAAAGAAAAGGAAGGAGCAGAGGCCGGAGTCAGAAAAGGAGCACTGTGTGTACAGGAAGGAAACACACACTCACGCGTGTGCTCACATTCACGCACACGCCGGGCTGTGTGGTCCCCGTGCTCAGGTCAGCCCAGGGCGCTACATGGAGTCATGGAGAACACAGTGTCTGTAGGCACAAGGCCGAGCCTGTTCCCCTCCCCACCCCTAGACAGCAGGGAGCCGCTCTCCACCCCTTGAACTCAACGGGCAACCCGCTTGTACCTCCCTCAGCCCAGCCCGCCTCCAGGCCAGGCATCCTAGTCATTCTCCCACTGTCTCCCTGCCCGGACCATCAGCCTCTTCTGATGGGCCCAACTCATGCATTTGATTCTTTTCAGAAGCAGCTGGGGCTGGAAACAGACAGTGGGGCTTGGAGACCAGGCACTCAGGCCCCATCCGAAGAGGGCGGCCCTGACAAGGTGCACCTGGGTACCAGGCCCTGTGCCAGGTGCTGGGGGCGCAGCACAGACCAGGCATCTGCTGGCAGACACACACACACACACACACACACACACGTCCACGCACTTACAGGACTACGGAGAAAAGCACCGCAGTGCAAGGGGACAGACGGTGACAGCGGGGAAGGGGCTCCTTCCCTCCAACAAGGCCTCCTTGCACCACTGGGAACAGGTCTCCTCCCGGACAATAAGCTGCATCTGGTAATGGCCGTTCGTGGTGAGCCTGCCCCCCACCCCGCCTTGGTGTGGAACACACACCAGCATTGCTGGGGCAGCAGCGGCGGGGGCGGCCTCTGCTCACACCTGCTCTGGCTCTGCGGCCTGGTCTCTCCTCCCACGTGCCTCACCTGAGCAACCTTCACATCCTTCTCAGGGCACGGAGAACCCTATCCACGAGAGCCTCTACCCCGCAGCCTGGGAAGATCCCCTAGAAAGGGAAATCGGGCCCTGGAATGGCTCTGCCCTGAGAACATCACACAGGACCCAGGGTTCCCCAGGGCACAGACTGCCGTCTCATTCAGAGCTGGGGGTCCAGCCCCTGGCATGGGCTCCTCCCACGGGCCTTCCAGAAGGTCCGATCATCTTGCAGAACGTGGACCAGCCAGACTTACAGGGATCTAAAGACTCGCAGATCTGAGGTTGGAAACCGGTCTGGGAGTGACTGAAGGGTTCCCGAGGTACGGGGACCCCTGCCCTCAGGGACCCCAGCCCCACCCCAGGCACACCGGGTGCCGGGTAACCCACTTAGCCAGAGGGCACAGCACCTCATCTCCAAACCCTACACACCACACTATTTTTATGTTTAGCCCAGAGCCCTAATCTCTGCAGTAAATGTTTTGTAGTCTTTGTTCCATTCAAAGGGCCAGCTCGCTAGAAACATAAAATACACCGCCCACGCCTGCCTGCAGCCCAACCTCCCTCACTTCCCCCACCAAGTCAGGGCGCTTGTACGAGAGGAAAACGTCAGATGGAGCCTTTACTTCTGTGGACTGTCCTTTGCAACGGTCTCTGCACCAGCATTTGAAGACCGTGATTCCTGTCTGGTTAAACTACCTGCCTGGGGACCGGAGGGCAGGCCTGCGCTCGTGAGTGATTCAGCAGCCGGGCCACAGCTCAAAGAGCAGCCAGGGAAGCTGTGCCAAGCACACTTCTCTCCTGAGAAGACACGGTTTTAGAAGGCACCAGGCCCAAATCACGGCGCTTTAAATGAAGGGGAGTTCTGCTGGCAGGCAGGGGTGGGGAGGGCGGGGAAATCACAGGGCTAGAGTAAATCGTAGGATGTAAATTAGAGCAAGTTTTACAGATGGAGTCAGAGTAGGTCTAAACATAAAAATCATTAAGTGACCACTTTGTGCCAGCTCCTGGCCGAACCCTTCACACACAACCCCGGGCGGCCAGCATTAGCCGTCAGCCTGGTGCGTCCAGGCATTCAGTGACAGACACCACAGTCCCCTGTGGTGCCCACCAGTGCCAGGGCTGCCCCAGGCATTGTACATGCATTGCTGCACCGGGTCCTCCCCAAACCGATCTGGTAGGAACTAACAGTCCCAGTTTACAGAAGAGAAAATTAAGGCCCACGAAGGTAAGTTATTTAGGGAAGGCTGCACAGCTAGGAGGGGCGGCCCCTTCCGGGACAGGTCTGCATTGCCTGCCATGCAAGGAGTGAGGGCACTGTAGACAACCGGCCAGCGGGGTGTATGATCCCGGCCCTCCCCGACCGGCCGTTAGCTCTTTCAGCAATTTGCTCATTTCTGTCACTCTCCAGGGAGGCTGACGAGGCCCACATCAGCTCATCCACCTGGCTCTTCATGGGGCCTGAGACCAGGCTGGACACAGGCAAGACAGCCAACATCTGCTGAGTGTATGAATGAACGAATGAACGAATGGGAGACTCGTGGTAAGCCACGCTAACTTGTGTGCCTCCCTTTCTCATCTGTATATAGTAAAAGACCAGCCTCGAGGAATCGGGTGAATAGAGCATCCTACAATGTGATGAGCTCATGTCCCTCCTCTTGCCCAGCCTCCCACTGAGCCACACAAAAGCCTGGCTGGATGGAGCCAAGGCCCTGACCACCAATGGAACAAGTGCTTGCCTGAGGCTGGCGGTGTGCTTGGTACAGAGAACGGAACAGCAAAAGGTGACATGAGACAAAGCTACAAGTCAGAAACACACACACACACACACACACACACACACACACACACACACACACACAAAATGGGCTTCGATACATCACGGTACAGCTGCCCGCAGAGGCCTCCAGCCAACCTCACGTGAGCATCTCCACTGACCTCCGAGTTGGAACCAGCTGGAACACGGACAGCTAGAGTTCTGGAAAGGGGCTTTTTGCTGGCTTACCCTTTCCTTGTCAGCCCCAAATGAAACTCATCATGTTCGCCCCACCTGCCATCCCCATCCTGGAGGGTCTTCCCTCTTCCTCCCTGCCTCTTCCACCCCCCACCCTCCCAAGCCAGGCGCCCAGCTTGGCCCCAGGACTGGGGGGAGGGGGGCGGCACACCACACGGACCAAGGAGCCATGCGCGAGGACAGACAGGTACCTCCAGAGGCGATGTAGAATCCGCTGGGCGCGTACTTGGCCACCACCACCTGGTGGGCGTGCTCCGTGTAGATGTCAGCAATGGCCGGGTTCTGCAGGGAGGAGACCAGAATGAACACAGGGAACCAAGAAGCAGGCAAACTGCTTTCCACTCTCTGGATTAATGGATTTGGGTGGGAAAATAACACACACACACACAAATACTGAAGTCAAAACCTCCATAAAAAAAATCCCAGAAGTATACTTACCTGCCTGGGTGATAGAATTCTAGGTAGTTTTAACTCTTTTATAAAATTCGAGGTGATTTTCTTGCCTTTGTCTGCTTTTCCTTCCTTGCCAGAGTACAAGCAAATATGTACTTGTGAAATATATACAGGAAATACAAGTTTCATTAGAAACTTAGAAAAAATTAGAAAAAAACCTATGACTCTTATTTTCTCCCACTCTGGGGAGCTGCCGGCTGCTGCTGCCTTCTCTGAGTCCAGTTCCCCCAAAGCGGGTCTCCCCTGTTCAGAACCAACTCTATCACAGGCTGCCAGGCAGTGTCTGACCTGAACCAGAGCCTCTGGCCTGGAGGTGCGGCAACAGAGGGGGACAGGCAGCCAGGAGCCTCTCCTCGTCCAAATCCCTTGTTTGGGAAACTGCCTTTTGTGGCACAAATCCAAGGCTGGCTGGACTCTGCAGCAAGAACAGGGCCAGCGTCTGGGACCAGGAGCACCTTTGCTACCCAGCAGTAAGGTTTCAACGTAGAATTTACTCTAAGTAGATCACGGCACTCCCTCCACCCCTGCACACACAACCAACGGTTCTCAGCAAACCTGGAGCATGTGCTGTGAGATGCTCTCCATCTGTCTCCACAGCTGAGCCTTCTCCCAGGAGGGAAGAAAGATGCAGCCATCTAACCCCTGATACCCGTTGACAGCTTTCCACGAGCCAAGTGCCCGTGGAAAAGAGGCAGCTTCCCACAGGCTGTGGACACATCGGGTCCCAGGGAGGCTGCTGCAGGCACACCTAACCTGACCCCCAACTGACCCCAACTCTACGACCACCCCGTTGTCTCCCCCCTCACCCCCTCCTTATGCCCCTCGACAAGGTCAGAGGCCTGGACTCTTCTCAGCCTCCCGGCCACTGGATCCCGCCCCCCATCCCACCAGAGTAAGCCCGGAGAAGCGCCCCCTAAGATCTAGCCCCGGCAACCACACTCCTGCCTTTCCTGTAAGCCCCCTGTCTCTGTAAATGCCATGCCCTCGCCAGCAACGCCTCTCCCTGCCTGCCAACACCCACTTATCAGGCCTAACTGAGGAGAAATCTGCGCGAAGCCTCCTGTGCTTCTCTCTCCTGTGCTTGCAAAGCAGTTCACACGTCCCTAAGGCAGTTATGACATACCAGTCCCTGGCCTTCTTGCCCCTCTCCTCCAACTTTTCTTTGACCTGCTTCATGTGCATTTATCTCTTTAGCCATCACAGCAGTTGGCAAATAACAGATGCTCAATAAGTGTTTTTTTGGGGGAAAAAGGTTTACATAGTCCTTTTCCCCCTAGGACTTAACACTCAGCATTATATGATACAGTATGTATGTGGTTCATAAATTAATCCATTGCAGAATAAACATTTGTTTAATGAAATTAGAAATATATCAGGCATCCAAAGATATTCTGAATGGCAAACAGGCACATGAAAAAGAGCTCAATGTCGTTAGCCTTCTGGGAAATGCAAATCAGAACTACAATGAGAAACCATGACATGCTCACTAGAGTCAATAAATTAAGACTGATGTCACCAATTTGGCAAGGATGGGTGGGGTACAGTCTGGAATGCTTAGATATTGCTGATGGGAATGCAAAATGATACAGCCAGAAAATAGTCCAGCGTGTTATCTATGAAGATTCACTTATACAAAAACGCAGCGACCGCACTCCTAGGTATTTGTCCAAGAGAAAAGCGCATGTCCACAAGAAGACACACATGGTTGAAGGTTCGTGACAGCCCCCAAGTGGAAACAACCCGAACATCCACCCACAGGTGCCTGGAGAAGCAAACCGCACTGTTCATCCAGCGGAACACGACTCGGCCAACAGAGAGCAACAAACTGCTAAATACCCTCAACCACAGGAAGGAGCCTCGAAAGCCTACGCTAAGTGACAAAGCTGGACGCAAAAGAGAACACACTGCGTGGTTCCTTTCTGATCAAAGTCTAGGAAAGGTAAGCCCACAGTGACAGAAAGCAGGTCGGGGCTGCCAGGGTCTGGGGGGAGGGTGGAGAGGCCGACAGAGTGTGAGGGGCAAGAGGGCGCTTTTGGGAGTCACTGGAACGTTCTGTACCATGATCATGGCGGTGGTGATGGGACAGTATCAGTTTGTCAAAACTCAAGTTGTGCACTTAAAACGGATGGATTTTATTGTACCTAAATTACGCCTCAATAAAATGATGACCCCCAGGATCCATTAAACGTCCGTCTAACCCAACCTGTCCCTGCCCAGGTTAGTCCTTTGTACCCAAACATTCTAACGGAGACAACTTCCCTCACAGAGAAGCTGGCAAAAGCGGTCTGTGGCCAGGCCGCCACAAGGGCTCTTGTTCAGTTGTCCATTTCGAGGCTGACCGAGGACTCTCACACCCACATGTGGGCACTACGGATGGGAAAGCCATCCCCCCGAGGGCAATGCCCATGCTGGATGTACAGCCTGGCATTGCCCTTAGAGAGTGAGTGGGTGGCTGGTGGAAGATGAGTAAGCAGCTGCTCTGGGAGGAAGTTCTGCCCCTAAAAGTCCTGCCCCTAAATGGTCAGGGTGAGTGAAACCCCAGGGTCATCCCAAGCAGGCTCGGCCTCCTAGCAGGCTCTGGGCTGGATGAGACAGCACCTCATCCGTATTCCCAATACAACTGGGGGCAAGTTCTCCAGGCTGAACATAAAGAACATAATACATCCGACCAGCAGCAACCCCTCCCTGCTGCTCCGCACACAGGGAGGCCAGCTACTTGAGCCAAAGATGATGCCTCCCTGTGCCCAACGTGTCCACTGCAGGCCAGGCTCATCACAGACCAGCAGGGTCAGGACTCAGACACTCAGGGTGGGCAGCAGTTCTTCCCCTACCCCTCCACGGTCTCCAGGGAGAACAGGATTTGGGGTGTGCAGTTTATCTGGGGAAGCACTCGGGAACGGGGAATGAGACAGGAAGGGAAGGAAGCCAACTCCAGGAGCCACGGGAAGACCTTCAGAGCGGGGCTGGGTTTTCTGCCCTGCCAGAGGGTGCAAGGCTGGCGTGCCCCTCCCCGGGACTTCCTTCCTGCCCTGCCCCCATCAGGGGACAAGGGACTTCAGGCAGAAACCAGGAGGAAGCCCTGGCATTTGAGGCCCGTGGGTCCCTAGCAGATATGGGTAGAGGCAGGCAGAGCCCGTGAAAACCTCCTGTCATCTCACCGAGACCCCAGGCTCACCTCAGCCTTGCCCCTCACCCTCTACCCTGGGACTGTCCCTGCCCTGCTCCCCACCTGTGACCCCCCCACCCCGCAGGCCTGCCCCAGCCCTGTCCCACCTTCTGCAACAGCTCTCAACCCCACCTTGTCTTTCTGCCCCAGCCAGACTCCATCCAGTTCTTCCTGCCCCTCCTGGAACCGGGACAATATCCTGACAATGTCGTTCGAACTGACCCCTCTGCCTTCCATTGATCCGCCAGGCTCTAAGTCCCAACTCTGATCGCCTCATTGCAGAGGGCTGGTTCAGGGCCCAGCAGTGCAGGTGCCTTGGAGGAGGAGGCCACGCCCACCTCCCACCTGTGCACGGAGCCCCCGCCCAGCAGCAAGCTAAGCAATCTCCCCCCACACCTTTCCACAACACAGGGGGGAAGTCAGTAAAAGAGCCCCTCAAGGCTCTCTCACGTTCCTTTGTCCTGAGGCTCAGGTGCTGAGGTCAGAGGTCACCACCGCACTTTACAGGTAAGGTTAAGGGGTGGCTCCGGCCACAGCACATGGCGGCTTGCCACGGCACACCCGGCCCCCTGTGAACCCAATGGACATGTCACGGATCGGGAAGGCCGCCCAACCACTGAAGCTGCGGCACACAGCACTGCGGAGGCCTCCAGAGAAGGACCTGGGCCTCCTCCAAACCAGGCAAAGTGAGCACGACCTTCGGGAGGATTAAGTTTCCAGAGCACTGGCTTTCTAAACACACAGCCAGTTCCTAAAAGCAGGCGCTGGTGGTGGGACCTGTGCAGCAAACACAACTTGCAGGGCCCTCTGCTCACTGGCGACGAGGGCTCAACTCGAATGACTACAGAGCGACCCGGCTGCCAGGCAGCTCCACAAACCTCTGCGCTTCCAGACCTGCAGGTCCGAATCCAGAGGCTCAGCCCGACCACAGTGCCTCAGAAGGTGGTGAGAACACACCAAGCATTGTACATTCACTCCTCCAAAGAACTCCCCGCACCTGCACCTCCTCTGGGCTGGCCCAGGGTCCAGCAGTGAACCAGTGACCTCATACACAGTGCGATCAGCCTGCCCTGCTCAACCGTCAAGGCTCCCTCTCACCCAGAGGAACGCAGCCATACGTCTGGACCTACGGTCCAAAGTCCGTTTCCCATTCCGCCCTCTCCCTCCTCTATCAGATCGCTAGCTGTGACTCTTCCCTTTATCTGCCTCAGTCTGGAATATCTTCCCTACTTCCCGGTCCCAGATAACCTTCTCCTAATTATCTTTTAACCTCAAGCAAAGGTTACCTCCTCCAAGAAGCCTTCTCTGATGCTCCAAGCTGGAAATATCTCTCCCAGCCCAGATAGCTCACACTACCTTCCCTAACCTCCCTCCCCACTGCCCTTAGTACTTTCTTCCTTGGACTACACGTCATTCTTATATCCACAAAGCTTCCCACAGAGGGCAGGGCCCAGGTCTGATTCACCACTTCTTCAACCTCCATGCACTTGTACTCCCTGTCTAGACTGCCCCCATCTCTGCTGTCTCAATGCCCTTCCTGGAGAACTCTTACTCACCCTCCAAAACCCAACTCAAAAGTGCCCTTTCTCCAGAAGCCTTCCCTGCGGCTCTGTGGCACAGCTGGTCCTTCCCTCTTGCTCCCAAAGCACTCAGAACACACTTCTTTTAAAGCGCTAACCTGGTGCATTAGAATGTTACCTACTGGGGTTCTTCAATCCCCCCTGCTGACACTTTAGGCTGCAGGACAGCCCTGTGCATGGTGGGATGTTTGGCAACACCCTGGCCTCTACCCACTAGATACCAGTAGCACAAAAATGTCTTCAGACATTGCCAAGCATCCCTTAGCAGGGTGGAAGCGGGGGCGAAACCGCTTCACTGAGAACCACTGACTTAATCCTGGGCACTGTGGCTGCGGTCAGGGCTCGGCAAGATGGAATGTGTGTGGGCAACACCAAGACCGAGGATCGGATGAACCAGCTGATGATGCCTTAATCTTTGAGCAGCTTCCTAACCGGTCTCCCTCCCGCCTCACATCTTAGATACAGAACCAGTTCTCTACCCCACTGCTTATCTGCTGAAACTTTTCAAGGTTCTGGTGGCCTCCGGTCAGGGCCGGGCTGTCTCAGAGCCACCCGGCCCACAGCACCAGAGCCCCGCACCCTCTCCTGCCTGCCTGTCGCTCCCCCCAACCCCAGTACTCCAGCCACAAAACTCCACAACCTGTGCGGGGCCCTCTCGCCACCCCCTCTCCACTGACTGGTCCCTTCCCGGGCCCCCAGCTGCTCAGAAGTCCTCACGGCACATCTCCTCCTCTCAGCATCAGTCCCGTCTGAGTGTCGGTTTCCCTGGGAGACTGCAAGCTCCGTGAGGACAGGCTTTTGCTGGGGTGTCTCCAGAACTAGGCAGGGGCTTCACTACAAAGCAGGTGCTTATAAATACTTGTAACAGGATTAACTCGGGCTCAAGTAAAGGAGGTGGAGGGGGAAGGGTGGAGGAGAGAGAAATGGAAGTGCCCACCCGGAGCCAGCTGACACGTGGGGGGCCGCACCACGACTGGCAATGGGCAGGGGAGGGAGTGACACTGATGTCACATCCAAAGCACCTGAGGGCCACTGGCCTGGGAGCCAGTGAGGCACGTCCCCACCACTCGGGCTCCACTCGGCTCCGGGGCCTTCTCGGAGCCCGTTTCCTCAGTGCTCTCCTTGCCCTGGATCCCACACGTGTGCTGCCTGCTGGCTTTCTGTCCAGGCGGTAATCAAACACGCCACTTCCTCCTGTCACCCGGGGGCCCGTTTCACTCCCACCCGAGGCAGCGAGCTCCGCGCAGGCGGGTCTTCTGTGTCTGCGCTCCCCGCGGGGCGGCGGCCATCCTGGGCACGTGGCAGGGACTCGGAGGCACGTGCAATGGGACAGAAGGGACGAGGTCAGTCCTTCTCCCCCACCTGAAGGGGACGCACAAGGGGCCCTTCTGCACATGACTGGCAGCAGATCATTCTGCGTGAAACTCAGCACTCGAGTTCAACACCTCCCAACCTGGTCTATACTCTGTTCAACGAGATGAGCCCACTGATCCTGTGACTGGAAGCAGAGCAACGTCAAACTGCTACAAACACTGCGCTCCCTGGAGTTTAACTTTATATAAATCATTTTTTCCAAATATATATATACACACACACATGTGTATGTATACACGTGTGTGTGTGTGTGTGTGTGTGTGTATAAAATATATATATTAGTTCTGGAATTTAGGGACTGGGTATTTAAAAAAGCAAGCCCCAAACTTGCCCTTGTAGCAAATCTGCTGGCTGCTTCTGGCAGTGGAGGGGCCTCTGCCGGGAGGCTCACTTGCCAAAGCTGTTTTACAGGGAAGTGATCCTGGGCGGTTCAGAATATGAACAGGCTCCTTCATAGCCACTGGGAGGAACCTTCCCAGACTACATCTAGGTGATGCAGGCCTAGAGTTAAGAATGTATCAGGTTCCCTCCTTCTGGAATACTCCTTTCTGAACGGCCACATCACTGCGTGCTTTTAACTGTGGAGAATTTCCTCTCCAAGGTGTGGCAATCAGATGTGTTGAAAGAAAATAGATAAGAAACACTCTTTTCTACCAGCTTAAGAAGTGCCGTTATGCTGGGTTCACAAAACAACTTTCAAGGAAATAAAGTGAATGACAGCCGTGGCTCCAAGTGGAAGGTCAGCAAGGGTCTGATACCTGCCTGGTGTTAATAAAGGTGGATGCCACACAATTTAGGTCCAGCAGCCTGAACCAGGCTAAGCCTTTCTTACTTCCATGCAGTAAAACCTTTAGTGGCTGCCTATTATCTCCACGACACAGCCTGGCTTTCAAGGCCTTTCAATCAATAAATGACTTACTGAGCACCCACTACATGCCAGGTACTGTGCTAGGGCAGGACATAGCAGGTTAGGGTAGCTGCTCGCTGGCTGGCTCCCAATGCACCATTAGTACCAAAGGGCAGAGAAGGCCAGGATGGGAGCGCTATTTAGGAGGGGCCCCTGCCACATGGCAGCATCTAAACAGAAACATAAAGCAAGACAGGGAGCGAGCCATGCAGCTATCTGAAGAAAGAATATCCAAAGGGCACAGCAATGCCCGTGTCCTGAGACCCATATGGAGCGTGCTCCAGGGAGAGCACAGAAGCCGGGATGCCTGGAGCCCGCGGGAGAAGGTGAGCAGTGAGGTGAGATCAAAGGTGCAAGGCTGGACAGCAAGGCCCTATGAGCCTCGGTGGGTCGGGGAGAGCAAAGGAGCAACTTGATCTCATATTTTAATATAACTGGCCCAGCCGTGGTGCTGAGAGCAGACTAGAGGAGGGCCAGGGTGGAAGACCAGTTTGGCCTTTTGTTTTTGCAATCCAGGCGAGAGAGCATGGTAGCTTGGATGAGTAGTTCTGTCAGAATCTTAAGTCTTTGAATGTAGAGTCAATAGGATTCACTGAAGAACTAAATACGGCATTGAAGGGGGAACTAAAGAGAAGTCCAAGGTTGGGGCCTGACCAGCTGGGGAGTGGCATCGCTGTTCTGGGGACAGACACATGGGAAACCCAAATATGGTTTGGGGACATTAAGTATGAGCTGCCAATCAGACATCTGTTGGACATTCCACGATCTGGTCCCCTCCTCCCTTTCATGTCTCTTCTCTACTCTGAGCCTGTATTCCAACCAGATCACCTTCCTTCCTATTTCCGGAATGTTCATTAGATTCATGTCTTTTTCCCAGGGGTACTCTGCCCTAATTAAAAATGTACCCACCTTTACTCAAGTACCAGTGGCCCACCCCCATTGAACAAAAGCCTAAATGCCTGATGTATGTCCAGAACAGAGAGGAAGGAACACATCAGCATCCCAGTGCTGGCCCTGTAGAAACTTACAAATAGATGGGAAAGGAAAGCAGGTACGCCCTCAAAAGAGAATGGTAAACTCTGGAGTACTGATAAGAATAGAAAGCTCAGAAGAACAAGCAGAATGGGTTCCACAAGTCAGGGAATGCCTCCTGCAAAGAGGGTGCTTGTCTGTGGCTGTAAACAGCTTCTCCACTGGAAGCAGCTCCCTTTACTGGCTACCTTCACCTCACGGAGCCTGACCCCAGTTCTGAGCAATGGGTCTACTGCAGGCGGGGCAGGGTATAAAGGAGATGCTGAAGGTTAAGAACCTTTCATGGTACCAGACACACAGTAGGTCTTCAGGTGAGGTCTCCCATCTGGAAGTGAGTGTAGCCTGCCACGATGTGTGTGTGACTTGTTAGGGACAAACCCAAGCATTCATTCCACAGTACTGTATCCCTACGAATGCTTTCGCCCATTTTATTTGACAAACTACAAGTGAGTATCTATCTACTAAGGGCCATCTCAACTTTTATTTTCTCAATATCTCAGGACCTCTCTGGAGACCTCCAGATCTTTATGATCTAAGTCCTTGGTGATGTTTCCCCCAGTTCTGAGCAAGGCGGGATACACTTTCTAGGAATCCATATCTAGAAGAGGAGCTGTTAGCACCTTCAAGGCACATTCACACCCACCCACCCCCCTTCAGCGAGATGCTCAGCCATCCTGGGCAAGGGAGAACTGCCAAATGGAGCTCTGTCTCCCAGCAGACTGCTTGGCTTGACCAGAGAGATGGGGGCAGAGCCAGAAGTACCTCATTCCACACGGGGGCCTCTCCTCTCACAGACAAGGAAACCAAGGTCCACAGAGCCCCTTCATTCTCTCAGCCAGCCCTGAGGTTCCTGAGAACACGGGCATCTCAGAAGCGACAGTTCCAAACCCCCAAGGGTAATCATGCACAACACATGTGAATTTAAGGTGACATCCCTTGGGGGCATCGCCAATCAAAATCACCCACCTACAAACTGTGCACAAGGCCCCACCCCAAGCTCAAGAGAAACCCCCCCATACACCCCCAAATGGTCATGTTGGTACCTCTGGCTTCCATACCCCACCCCACCACTCAGCTGAGGCAGGCAGAAGAAAGATTTCTGCGTGCCGTCCCAGCAGCCGGGAGACTGACCGGCAGACTAGGTCATTTCAATGATTACAGAGCAGTAATGGAAAATCTCCAGGATTTCCCAAGGAGTGGGCTCTAGAAAAATTCTCAGCCTGGGTACAGGATGCCCATGCAGGTGATTCATGGGAAAACACTGGTTCCCGATTTTGCACTGGGGCTCAGATTTGTAGGTGGAAGATCAGGCTGAAATGCAGAGGCCTGGCTGTGAGTCCGGGCTCTGCCACACTGGGGGGACCCTGGATGTGAAATGATTACACACGAGTGCCATTTAACCAGTGCTGGGTGTCTGCCAGGCATGCTGGGCTGGAGGGATGTAGCGTCTCACTCAGGGGGCCCAGGCAGACGGGGGAAGTGGAGGGGAGCCTCATCTCATCACCTCCATTTTACAGATGAGAAAACTGGGACTCAGCGAGGCCAAGTCACCAACCACCCCAAGGTCAAGGTCCCACCCCTCGAACCCAGAGCCCTTCTTCTCTTGAACTGAACTAATCTGAGCCTCAGCTTCCCCACGAAGAAAGAGAATTGGGCCTGTATAAATTTGAAGGTGTCTTCCTGGGCTTCCTAGGTGTCTTCCCAAGGCTGAGGGGGCGTGGCGTCCTCTCCCCAGGCCGCTGAGCAGCCGGTGAGGTGGTGGAAGGGGAAGAATTCACCCAGGAGCTGCGCTCAGGGAAGGAACTAGCGCCTGGTGGGGTAAGCGGATAGGTACTCACGTCGATGTTCCTTAGGATGACGCACTTTCCATTGGTGTAAAGAAAATTGTTGCCCCTGGGGTCGCCGCCGATGATTTTGGAGACACCCCTCTCCACCTGGGGGAGGCTGGCGAACACCTTCTCTGCAGAGACACAAACGCAGCAGGGCACATGAGGGGCAGCCCCTGCCTCGGCCCCCCGCCGGGCTGAGGACAGAGCGCAGGAGAGGGGAGGGGAGGGGGAAAAGGAGAGGGGCCCTGGGCCGGTCTCAGCCGGTCACCTGTTGCCTCCACCCGGAGGGGCGGTCGCCACTTTGAAGAAGCGCAGGGGACGGCGCGACTTCCTGGTCCGCGCTCTCCACCAGGCCCTTCAAGGATGCGGGGGCTCTGCGGGGCTCCGACCGCATCGCCAACTTTGGGGCGTCCCCCTGTCCGGGGATCACCGCGCGGTGCCCCCGAGGGCGGCGGGTCGCTCACCGGCTTGCGCCCGCACCCCTCCCCCGCGCCCCGGGGACCCCTCCGGGCCGCCAGCTCCTCGCGCCCCGCCGATGGCCGAGGGGGCCAGGCAGGGCCAGAGCCCATCCTGGGGGCACCGGGCCGCCGCACTTACTGATCTCGTATGGCATCCTTGCCCACTTGTTACCGCGCAGCGCTCGCCGAGAGCCTCCGGGGCCGCGCGCGCCGAGAATCAGACGGGGCCGAGGCCGAGCCGGGGACAGGGGCCGAAAGGCGGCGCCGGGCGTGCGGTGCGCGGAGGGGGCGGTCCGAGGCCGGGTCTCCGAGGCCGGCTCGCGCCCTGCCCTGCGCGCTGCCGCTGAGGACGCGCCGAACCCGGAAGCGCGGCCCCGCGCGCGGCTCGCCCCCAGCTTTGACCATATATAGTCAAGCGCTCAGCTCGGAGGCTGCGGCCCCGGCGAGCCTGCGCGGACCTGGCCGCGCCCCTCCCCCCGCGCGGGCCCCGCCCCCCAGCCAACCCGCCCCGGAAGTGACGTCACTCGAGGCCCTGTGAAAGGGCGGGGCCAGCCGCGCTGGGCGTCAGAATGCTCTTGGGAGCTGGTGGGCGAGGTTTGTGAGGGTGGGGGTCGCTGGGGAAGGGTGGGCGGAAGGTTGGGATACTCGAGGTTGCTTCTTGCTGAAGTTTTGCGGACGCTGAAAGCAGCGGAGCGCTCCGGCGAAGCCTTTTTCCTGCCTGTGTTTGCGTAGCGGGCGTTCCCGAGCCGCCAGCCTTCCGGCCGGGTGGGCGCCTGCTGTTTGCAGAAGCTGTGAGGCGCCAGCTTGGGATTTGTAAACATAGGAGAGTGCTTTTTCTTGCTTTCTTTTTAAAGCGAGACTAACTGGGAGTCGCCCTTCCTCGAAAAAAGCAGCTGGCAGGAGGAACTTTAGAGATGTATCTTGCAGGGACGGGCTCTCGCAATACTTCCTTTTAGAAAGCTAGGAAGCCATAGAGCAAAGGAGATGTACGTTCGAAGAAAAAACTAGAGCTCATTTTCTAATGAAAGCAGAAGGGAAAGGGAGCTTCCACTTGTAAGATCGAGGCAGCGGCTCGTTGCGAGGGGAGAAGCAAGGGTTCTGAGGTGTTATTAATACTTTGAACCTCACCTTTCAGCAGGGGCTGGGGGCTGTCTTTCCATTGGAATTGGGGGGGAGGAGGGTAAATGTGAGAATATGCTAAAGGGCCTGAAGCCCAAACTAGAAAACCTCGGGGTGATCCTTGACTTTATCTAATCCACTGGGAAATCCTGTTCGCTCTACTTTCAAACCATCCAGGTTCATTTTTTGCGTCCTCCACTTAATAGGCCTGCAGAGCCCTGAAGTCTTACTTGGGTTAACTCAGGTGTTTCCTATCTGGTCTCTTGGCTTTTGCTCCCCGACCTTCACCTGTCTGCTCTCCCGACTGCAGCCTGTTGGTTTCAAAATTGAGGATAAAATATGTTCCTCAGTTTAAAACTTGTAGGTGCTTGGAATCTCAAAATTCAAGCCTAAGGGATTAACATGGCCTACTGGGCCCTGTGTGATGCGTTCCATGAGACTCCATCGTACTCTCCTTCGCCTTCAGCTCTGCTCCCCCTTGCTTTCTGCAGCACCCCAGCTTCCTTGGTACCCTAGGAATGCCCCAGGCTTGCCCTTGCACCTGCGGGGTCTCCCCCACCTCTGTTCGCTACCTGGAATTACTCTGAAAAGTACTTAAATGCTCTGCTCGCGTCATTTTTTTTTTTTCAGTGAAAGTCCCCTACCCTGACCACCTTATTTTGAACTGCAACCTTCCAGCCCTTGCAAGTGCATTCCTGATTCTCTGTTCCCTATTCTTGTCGGGAGTGTGTCCCTGGCACAGGGTAGATGGGAAGGTAGTTTTGTGAATTGAAGGATCCTAGAAATGTTGTGTCTTTGTACATAAGGGTGAGATTTCTAAAGCAGAAATGAGAAACAAGTGTTCTACAGGTGGGAGCTGTAATTAATTCTGAGAAACCAGGATTTAATTATTACCCTTATTGGGACTGGGTTAAGAGCAGGTGTGGTAACTTAAGTTCATCCCTAGGGCATCTATGTAATGCAAGGACTGACTTGAAAGTAAAACTCAGGCCTCAGCCTCAAGCCCTTATGCATGTAGGTAAAGCCTCATTGGACTTGGTGAAAATGAGACTATAAAGCAAACTTACTTAGAATTAAGTTCCAAACCCCTGGCAGGATACTAGGCTCTATGGCTCTTTTAGCTTACAAGTAAATTAGGTTGGTCTGGGGGCTTGAGAAAAGTTTGGGTGCGGTGGGGATGCTGGCCTTTATAAAACATAAGTCGCAGACAGTGTGACTTGTGACTTGGCAGGGAGTTGCCGCAGTTGGAAGGAAGAGGGATGCAGGGTGCTCTTCTCTGGGGTGATCCTGGTCTGGTTGTTTCAGCTGTAAGGGCTCTGATACTTGAGCTGTGGCTAGCTGTTTCCAGCTCTCCTCGGTTTCTCCTCCTCACCCACGCCTTTAATACAACCACCTAACAATGTGACCTTGGCCTCCAGTGGGGACCCTGAAATGACTGTACTCTGGTGACTCACTGCTGTGTCAGTCCAGCCACTTTTGAGACCCTCACTTCTGAAACTGCCTTCTGGCACGTCGGGAATGTCCCAGAGAAGCCGCCTAGGACCAAACCAAAGCGAATGAGACTGGACTCCTTTGGGGGGGGGTCCCTTCCTGCATTGACCAGTGACCCCATCTCTCTAGCTGCACTGGTCAGAAACCTCATCCACCCATTCTCACCCGCACATTCAATCCTTCACCAAATCTGATCTAGCCTGGCTCTCAAGCTGCTCTTTCACCGAGTCTTTCAGCCCTGCCACTGGCACAGCGCCTGCCTTGGGGCTACTGCACCTGTTTCCGGGCCTTCCCTGACACCCCAGTTTAAGGCCATAGTCCATTCAACTGAATTCTTAAACTGTGTGTAAGCAGCATTTAACATTTGTTGCTGTGCCTGCTGGATTAATCCAGCTTGCTTACCCCTGCCTCCGCTGTAAACATCATGAGAACGGGGACCATGTTTTTCCAATACTGAGTGAAGGGCCTACCAGACAAGCTAAAGGAAGCTGCTGATTCTCATCCTGGAGAGAATGAGCCAAGAGCATCACATGACTTTGCACTGAATTCCAAAGCACGCAAAATAGTCTCTTCAAAACATGCACTTTGGGGCAACTCCTTAAGTCTTTCTCCAGGAAAACTCCTAGGCTGCCTTTGGGGAAACTGGTTGCAGTTACCTGAATTGGGTAACTCGGAGGAAACCTTTAGTCTGGCTCTAGATGTGTGTATGAAGAGGCTTTACCTTTGCCCCCTTTGGTTTTGCCAACTGTAGTGAAAACGAGGGCTCAGGATGTGCGGCCCTATGGGAATCTGCCTCAGCCCGTGTTGCCTCCTCCATAAATTGGGAGTCTATACAGGGAGTGTATACAGAGCTTTGGGGAGAAACAAAGGAGCAGCTGGACAGGCGTTCTGAACTTCTGCTTGCTCACTTTCAGCACTCGTGTTCTCACGTCAGGCTCTGAGGAAAGGGATCTCCTTCCTGTTCGAGTGCGCTGGGCCCCTGCAAAAGGGCTCCATGGCAAGTGCTGCAATGAGGAACAGGGAGCAGGGTGGGCACTGCTCCCTCCAGGAGCTCAGGGTTGGACTGGCCCACCTCTTGGAAGGGGATGTCGGGATGTGCTGTGCACTAGGGTAAACTCCCTATTACTAGCCCTGCTCCTCTAGGAATCTTACTTTTTCCTGGGTCCTTCTCTGTAACATGTAAACAAGCTCAGGTAAGCCACACTTAGGAAGCAGCTCTATAAAGTGTCCCTGGAAGCGATCACCTCTGTCTCTCCTACCTTAAGCCAGTCTTACTGCCGTCACCTTCAATCTGCTTCACAAGCAGACCCTCACTTCCAGATTCCCCGATAATTGAGCCCAGGTTGGATCAAGGGTCCCTCTGTTGCTGAACCAGTTTCATTCGCCTGAGTACAGCAAGCCAAATGCTGAGACGCTGAGGTTTGTAGCTGAGAAATGGCTTATTCAGGAGGCCCCCAAGTGAGAGAAGACTGGAGAACGAACCTCAAATCTGGCTCCCTGAAGGTGAGGGGCTTGGCATACTTATGGGTGAAGAGTATAGGGTGTTTGGAGACGCAGGGGAAGGTGATTGGAGGCAGGAAAAGAGGTAATCGCTGCTCTGCACGTGTATCTGAGTTGCATGGTTCACGGGACTCGTTCAGAAAATGGCAGTATTAACATGATCTGAGGGTGTTTTTGGCCCTGTGACGGCAAAAGGTCATCCATCAGACACTCGCGCAGGCCCAGTTGAATGGTCAGTGGTCTCGACTGGTTTGAGCTGGGCCAGAACTAGCTCCAAGTTCCTGAAAAACACTTAGGCAACTCTTCACTATTACTGACCCATGTGTCAGCTGTTATCTATATGGGGCAGTTAAAGGAATCTCTTGATAAGTCTAGGCTCCATGAAACTTGGAGGGGATGCAATTTGCAAGAACAATTACAGCAAGCTTGATGAGTAAAGGCAAGTTACAACTTATTCAAGCAAGTTACAGTACAGTTTAATGGATCTAGTCCTCAGTTTCACAACCATAGTCCAATTAGCTATGAACTGGGGTGGTGAAGGCGCACGGGCAAACTTAGCTACATGGTACCCACCTTGTGTCCTGGAAGCCTGGGGTGGGGCATGGGGCTGCCCTCCTAGAAGGGAGAACTCTTGAGGGCCGTGACAGCAAAAGCTCTGCTTTTGTCCTCCACACCTTTGTCAGAGGATAAATAATGCAAAACCCTGACCCGCCTATATAAACCTATGAGTGTTAACCTCTGTAAGTTCTTCCAAGGCAAGAGCAAGAAGTGAATTCTTACCTCCAACCCTGTGTGTGAGCTTGTTACTGGGTCCCTCCTTGGGCTGCTCAATTGAAGACAAGAAACAGTATTTCACAGGCTGGCAGGGCTCTGGGCTTTGCAAACAGGTGAGTGTCTAACACCTCTAACTAGTTCTGTAAGAGTTTGCAATTCCTTGCAAGCTATGAAACCTTGCATACAAAACTTTCCCCTTTGAGGTTATGTCCAGTGGATGTACTTCTGAGAACTTAGTAGCACTGCATAGCTTCGGCCTAGATTTAATAAACATAGCTCAGGGGATATATCCTCCTTACTCAAGTTACTGGCCTATCCTCACTTCTTTAAGCCATCACCTCATAGACAACAACCTCCATTATCTGATCCTTCTAAGATCCAGGAGAGGAGCCCCACACACCTGGTTTCAGAGACTTGGGCCTAAGTACTTCACTCACTCCTCCCCGCAGGGCAGCAGTCACTCCATTCCCCTGCTCCCCTTTGCTTTTTGCACAAAGAACTCCCATGAGTCATACAACTAACACAGCCCCACTTGCCTTTCCGCTGCTGCTTGAGACTCAGCATGGTGGGTGAAGTGCCCTGAGGACAGGTGACAGAGTCCTGTCCTCGCCCCAGTCTCCCTGGTTCCCTTTCTGGAACAACAGACTTCTGCCCTTGCACTCACTTTCTGTGAGTCAGGTACTGGTTTTTTTGCATGCTCTTGGGTAGGGTTATGACTTGGCCCAAGTTCAAAAGCAAGGGTCACAACCAGGATTCAAATTTGGGTCTGCCTTCTCCAGAGCCCAAGCTGTTCTAAGCACATGAGAAAGGGCTAAACTGGACAGACCAACACTTGTCAGCCTTAGTTGTGTTCTTGAATAGGCAACTTACTGGATTGTGTTCCAGGAAATGGTAGAATCCAGTAGCTCTTTCAGGCAAGTTCAAGGATGACGTCAATTATACTTCATTTGAAAAGGTTTGCCCTTTTTGGGCAAATATTCAGAATCAAAGTGCTTCTGCCTCTCAATCCTGATGCCGGATGACCCAACAGTCTCTGGCTGGATGTGTGGTCGGTTGTGATGCTGGGCTCTGGGCACTGTTCTGTCCGGGTGGCACCCAGGAAGCAGGCACTTGGCTGCAGGATCTCTTGGCATCCTGTGTTACTGTGGAGTGTCTGGTCTGAGAGTCATGCTGGTGCCATTGGTGATGACATGGAGCCTTGGGTCAAGGGGGCTTCGCTTTGTGCAGAAAGCTTCCCAGGTGTGTCCTTGCATTCTAGTCTGGTCAGCACTTGGGTCATTCTCCCTGGCCACTGTAGGCGTGGAAAAATTCTGAGTCTCCATAACTGAGTGCAGGGTGTCTTCAAGTCCCAATTCTGCAGAAGTGGCTCCAACCCCTGCCCCAGATAACTGAGGATCTCGGACTGCCCAAACATTCTAGAAATTCATCCTGGCTTCTGCCAACACCTACTCCAGGCCAGTGCCTCTGACTCTTCGGGGCATCACTGCTGGCCATCTCCAAACCTGCTTCACATATATTGGTTGTTTCTCTAGTCTGCCTCTAAGATGTGAGGAGGCCGAACTCCTCAGCCTGGCTGGCGTGGCCATGAAGTACTTCCGCTTCCAAGGGCAGAGGGAGGGTGGTGTCTGCGGCCCAAGACAGCTCTGCCTCGATGCCCCCAGCTTGAGTCTGGGCTTGGAGAAGGCCCACGTTCCTTGTCCCTGGTTATGTGGGCTCCAGTATCTACTGATGGCATTGTTGGGACTGGATAGTAAGGGCCTCTGTATGCAGACAACATGAACTTTGAAGTTTAAGTTGGTAGTTCCAAAGGGAGATTGCAGAGGGAGAGGCTGGTGTCAGAGCCTCAGCTTATTTATCTCCAAAGTTAGTGCATTAGGCAGCACCACTAGTGTATGTCTGGGAGTGGTTGGCATCTGGTTTTAATTTCAAGAGGCTTGCAGTCTCCTCTGGCATGTCCATACCATTTAAGCCCTATGAATCTTTGGGCTGTAGTTGTCGTTTCTCAGGAGGTTGGCGCATCTGTGTCCCCTTGAAATTCCCAAGACTGGAGGATGCTGTGGTGTTGGCCACAGTTGGAGGCTTTAGACATGCTGGGGAGGATGACTGTGGGTCCTTGGGAGGCTTGCTCCTGCAGGATCGAGACTATGTAGGTCAGGCAGCATGACTTCTGCAAGTCATCCATGCACCCGGTGTCTGCCTGGTGTGCTATGGGTGTTGAAGTGATTCTCAGTTACTGTACCACTAGAAACCAACGGGAAGAGGTCGTTTAATTCCAGGAGTGGTGGAATCAAGAGAAATGTTCCCAGGAACACCACTGTGAACATCTAAAACTTGGAAATTGTAGATGCTTAATCCCAGGCAGAGTAAGTGTGGAGTCAGCCATTGAATGGATGTCAGTTTACTTTGTCATGATAGTTCAGGATTGGTTCAGAGGAAGTTTATTTCAACCCTCCCTTGGGTTCCCCACCCCACAACCACTCCACTATCTAGTGTCAAAATATTGAGTATCACCCTTGATCGTGGGTGGAATTAAGAAAACATACTTAAAGGATGTTTCCAAAAAATTTTGGCCTGTGTCAACTCATGGGATCATGTTAGTTGAAATATCCATTGCATTAATCATGGGCGTTGAAAAATTAGACACAAATAGAAAACCTAGTGTGCACTAGGCCCTGGAATACTTTCTATCCCTTTGTAAAACTTGAGCTCCTCATGGGGAAGAAGCATAACCTTGCTCAGATACAGTTGTTGGAAGTACATAGCTTGGAAGAATAGCATCTTGGGTGTCATCTCTGTAGCTGGAGGTGCTACAGAGACATGGGGCATGAGGTTCCTCACTTTCCTAAGGTGTTGGAATATCTTCTGAGAGAAGTGACCTTAATTGAAACTTACAGTGTGTGGGGTGTATGATGGGGACAGGAAGTAGATAAAGACGTGTAGGCAGTGGAATTTCAGGGTGAGGAAAGGAGCCCAGTGATGGCCGATTTCTGGCTTGGGCAATTGGGTGGTAGGTGATCTAGTCACTTAAAAGCTAGGCCACCAAGCAGATGATCTGACAACATGCTTTGTTGTAAGCTTGGGCTTCCAGGGGCCCTGCCATGTGAGGAGTAGAACAGCTTGCGGGTAGTCTGGTATCTTTTGGTAGTGCTTAAAACTAACTTCTAAAACACACTGCGTGTTAAACATATAGTGACATTCTTAGAGTTGCGGTTGGACCATAATTTTCATGGAGTAGATGACATCATGCAGCTAAATCTCCCATGACTGTTGAAAGGTTTAGTTCCTCAGGTCCATGGAAGAGTCCAAGCTATGGATGTGGGGGAGATGTACATGTGGGTCCATGGTCATTAACACTAATAGATGAAGACTTTTCAGGGTAAGAGCATTGTTGGGCGCACTATGCTGGACAGTGGTCTTTGGCTGTGTCATGATAACTACCGGCAGCTAGAAGAACCAGTTCTCCTTGAGTGCCCTGAGGTGGGCCCTGGGACATGGTCCTGAGAAAAAATGAGTACCTTCTGTCTTGCATTGTCCCCACTTGATACAAACATCTAAATTTAGAAGGCACAGCTGTCTAACATCTCAACCTGGACAGAAAGAACTGTCTTTAACTTTAGAGGATGTAGAGTCCCAAAATTATTTCCCATAAAGCTACATCTGATTAGGTAGCAAATCAACCAGTTCCTTCTACGGCTGACTCGTTAATGATGATGAGCTAAGTTATGCTCAGTGTAAAGGGAATTGGCTGAGTTAATAGTGCTGGGGGCTTCCCTGGTGGCGCAGTAGTTGAGAGTCCGCCTGCCGATGCAGGGGACACGGGTTCGTGCCCCGGTCCGGGAAGATCCCACATGCTGCGGAGCGGCTGGGCCCATGAGCCATGGCCACTGAGCCTGCGCGTCCAGAGCCTGTGCTCCACAACAGTGAGAGGCCCGTGTACTGCAAAAAAAAAAAAAAAAAAAAATAGTGCTGGGATAACACATAAGACTTTCAGTGTCGATAAGTGAGCTCCAGACTAAGGGGGTGGGTATCTTGGCCATAAAAATACTTTCATTCCCATGGCAAATTAGGTCACTAACATGACAACAAGTAAGACATTTAAATGAAACAGCAATTCTTGATAATCAGCAGCTGTGCACACGACTCAGTTTAGGTAGGTTTGCTTTTGTTTATGTTCAATTCCAGGTTAGCTCAAAAGAATCAAGGTACCCAAGCTTGAATCTGGCCCTGTGGACAGGAATCTAGACTGTTTCAGATGATCCTTTATTGGATGGAACGTACAAACGAGTCTCGGCCTCACGGATGTACTGTGACACAGGATATTTCTAGCTTCTTGCCTGTCTTGCCTTGCCAACTGTCTATCCAACTTCTATAAATGGTAGAATGGTATTTTGAGACTTCGAGCAGATAGCAGATAACGGTGCATTGTAAACTGTAGAATTACTCTCCAGGCGTGTGGCAAAATCAACACTGACTACACAGCTATTAAGTTTTTACTCTGTTCCAGACGCTGTGCTGTGTGCCCAAGAAAAATCAGCTAAATGGCTGATCCTGCTAGGCTATGTAAGGACTGCTGAGGTCGGTCTGGTGTTGGAGACAAACTGCACTGGCGAGGGTTTTATCCTGCAAATGAGATTGGATTACTCATGGGGAGATAACAGGAAGGTAGTCTGTAACCAATGGAAGAGTCTGAATTCAGATGAGCAGGGCAGCTCCCTACCTCTTATGACCTGTGAGGATCTCTTAGGGGAAATGACTTTGGAGCACAGCATCACTTTAGGGGTTACAGTATGCAAATTGAGGCAAACCTTTTGAGGCTTTTTGGCAGGGAAACCTCACCAGACTCCTGCCTGAGTGCCTGTCACGGTCTTCCAGGCCCTGGCTTCTGGCTTTCTTGGTGCTGGATCCGTGACTGCACTGAGTCCTGCAGTATACTTCTCCTCCTGTAAACTCACCCAATCCAGGCCTCCTGTATGTGGGGTGGAGCTTTGGAGCCCAAATCCAACCTTCAATTCCTTGCACTTGAGGTTTCTAGAAGGCAGTGCCCTGCAGGAACTAATGACACATAGATGAGCCCCTTTTGTAATGGTGAAACTCTGTGGGGAGAACTTGTCTCAGACTCTGGGCTGGTATGGGATTAACTTCTCACCAAGGGCATTGTTTTCACAATCCAGGTGAAGCTGGAGGCCAGCCTGTAAGAATGAGCGTCCGGGGCTTCCCTGGTGGCGCAGTGGTTGGGGGTCCGCCTGCCGATGCAGGGGACATGGGTTCGTGCCCCGGTCCGGGAGGATCCCACATGCCGCGGAGCGGCTGTGCCTGTGAGCCATGGCCACTGAGCCTGTGCGTCTGGAGCCTGTGCTCCGCAACGGGAGAGGCCACGGCGGTGAGAGGCCCGCGTACCGCAAAAAAAAAAAAAAAAAAAAAAAAAGAATGAGCTTCCTGGTGTGGCTGTGAGGGGCTGCTGGTGTTCACTGCTCTGGATGCTCCTTGGCATAGACGGGGGCTGTGTATGCCGGAGTACGACTCTGTGTCCGTGCTGGCTGAAGTTTAGCAGCTCTTATGGCTATGACTGGCTTTAACCTGCATGGGTGTGTGGACTCAGAACAGCTGGAGTATCAAACGTGGCCTTGACTAGTGTCCTGAGGTGCTAGGCTCCATCTGGGTTTAAAACAGAAAAGGAGTTTAATCTGACTCACTTGATGCACACTTGTCTGCAACCTCAGTCTAAGCAGAGCTCAGGATTGGAGCAGATTTTCCTTGTCGGGGTCTAAAGAGGCTTGAAAGCAGGTAGTGACAGGAGGACACAGCACCAGAGCTTGTGACCCAGATAGGAGCCCAGTGGGCTGTCGTGTACTGAATGAGTCTCCGTGATGCCTTTGGTTGGCCCCCTCTTGCTGGGGCCGTGCTCAGTAGGAAAACTCAGACTTATTAAGATGGTGTGGGATGGAAGGAGTGTGGCATAGTGAGCTCTACAGAGCCCTCCAGAGGGTGATCCTAGTGAAATAGACCCCTGAGCTTAGAATTCATCCAGAAAAACCTGCTCAGGGATGCATCGCTGGCTGACTTTCAGAGCCTGCTCTCTGCGAGCCAGAACAGATGAGCAGATCAGGAGCATAGAGGCTCCACCCTTAAGTCTTGGCCTCCCCGGCCCAGGATTTGACTGTCCCCTGTCCTGAGTAGCTAGGGAGCTGACTCCGTTGTCTCAGGACCCCATTGAAGCAAACTATCAATCTCAGAGTAGCGGATGTTTATATACCCTACATGTGCTAAGCTTCTTCAGACCCTGCCTGTCATGCAGGGGTTGCTAGGCTTGGTGATAAGAACCAATAGGCTATGGGGGCCTGGCTGTGGAATTCAAAGAAAACAGAGCCCTGCTGGATCTTTCGTTAGCATACAGATGCCTGAGCTGGGGGATGGAGTCTTGGTCTGGGTATATGATTCCCGCTCCAGTTTCAATCCTATTTGGACGAAGACCCTACGAATTCATGCAGTAACTCGGATTCAGTGGTTCCTTATCCCATAGGAGATGGAGTATCTGTCATTGGAGAAATTCCCTGAAAGTCATCCATGTGAACAGCCTTAAGTGAGCACTCGTCCCAAAACACACCCCGGAAAACACCAGGACTATAGGGAATGTGGGGCTAGTGGTCCCATGGGAGTGACTCTCCAAACGCAGTAAATGTGGGGGCACCTTGGATGCTTATCCTTTAGGATACATGTGATTATCCACCTTGGAGAAGAATCCTGTTGGTTCCCATCTTGCTGCATCCTTTGGGGAAAAATTGGCTCACACTGGAGAAAAGCCTCATCCACTCACTAAACATAATGAGTCCTCTCCTTTCATATGTGTCCAAAGCCTCACAGGAGGGCAAAGAGAATCGATGTGGAGGTACCTTCAGCCTTTCAGTTAGTGTGAATCCTGCTGCACAAACCTCATTGGGGTTTAACGTTTCGCTCTTGTTTGCTGTAGATAAGTTGGTCTGATTCGGCATGGAGATTTTTTTGCGAGACAGTGATGAAAATCCTATTAAATTTTAATGGTCCGAAATGTCGATCCTCCACAACCCCAGGCATGGCCCATTTAGGTGGGCCACGAATCCTAACATTCAGGTCACAGCATCTATTCTTCAGTGCGTTATACTGAAGACATTGAGTTTAAGATAGAAAATAAAGAGGGGTCCTACGTGAATTGTTCTGAAGTCTTCGTGGCCAGGAATCTGACTTTTGTGGGGACAGCACCTCGTGCTGCTGGCACCTCGATGGGACTGCCTTACCCTGGTCTTTGCTGAAGCTGCTCTTCTGTGCCTTGGTCAGTTCTCTGCTGGCCATCTGTCATGCTAACGCTCTCGTGTTGCTGATGAAGAAACCTCCCTTCTGGGTGGAGATGGCCTGGGAGGGCTATAGAGACAGACACAAGGCTGGCCAACTTTCCTGTTGAATCATGAGATGTCTTGTTAGCTGGTCTGTTGGTGTCCTCTTTCCAAATATGACTTGATGTTGGCTACTGAATTGCACGCGCAATAAATTACGGGTAGGTGAGATAGTGAGAAATGAGTCTGGCTGTGGGGAGCTGGATGCTACCAGGTTGTGATGGGCTCAGATGAAGTTAAATCCAAAAGAACTATAAGAACAAACACCTCCTTTTAAAAATCCTCCGTTGTGAGGGTAAAGCTGCAGAGGTTGGCTTTACCTCTTGTGGTCCCGCATCGTGGGACCTCCCCCAGATGAGGTGGGCCCCCCAGTCCCTCCCACTGGCAGTGCCTGAATGTGGACAGTGGTGTGATGGGGGGATCAGAGACCCAATCCTGGGAGAGTTGGGTCAACTGGCTGAGATGGGCAGAAGTGTACCAGCTGCCCCTCCCAGTAAGTCCCTTTGCAAATGGCTCCCTCCCGATCCTGGAGCCTGGAATCTGAGGGTCCAGGTAGGCCCTGGGCCACGTCCTCCCTATGGGAATGACAACCCTGAGCTAAAACCAAGCTACGGCTTCACGGGGCCCACCCAGAAAACACGTCTGGAACTGCCAAGCAACATAATCTGATTTTAAAACCTTGACCACCTTGCAGAAGCAGAGAATGTCCTGACTTTTGAGGCAGGTAGGCACAGGGGCCCTGGAGGTGGTGCTAACAGCTGGGAAAGGACACCACAGGGAGGGAGCTGTGAGCCCAGCCCGTGCTGGGGTTTGCGTGGCGGGTGGGTGTAGTTGAAGATTCGGTAAACGGATACTGAGTTTCCTTGGCTGTAATGGAATTGGCGTGTTTCCCCTTAAACAGAAGGAAGGGGTTGTAGGTGAACATTGTAGGATGCTGCTGACTTCATGGTAACTGGCTGAAATGGGGGAGAAGACCTAGGAATGGCCTCTCCAGCCCTTCATTTTCTCAGGTGCGTATGTTTGGGAAACTTATCCCAGGACAAAATGTCCAAGGTTCGGACTCCTGGAAAGAGGACAAGCTGTGTCCTCTGCTGGGCGCTCAGTACCCGCAACGACACACAGCTCAGCCTCTGAACACGCCAAGCAGGGTGGCCACGCCTGCCGCCTGCAAAGTTCTGATGGCTGCACCCTGGGGCCCAGGACAGGCTACAGTCCGAATGGGCTTCCTGGATCGCCTAGAAAAAAAGACCGGGGACAAGAAATTCAAGAGTTTTTTGGTAAAGTCTGATGCCCTGGCGCATGGCAGTCCAGACTTATGGGGGACTTTGGCTCTCTGCTTAGGGTGGTGGTGCGGGGGATGATTATGGCAGGTGGTTTGGGGGGCAGTCGCTCCAGTGGACGTGGAGTTCTTCCCACACGTGTCTTTACGAGTGAGAGGCACCTTGGAGCTTGAGGTCAGAGCAAGACAAAGGACTTCCTAAACGGAAGAATCTCTTTTTAAACCTAGGAATTTTGCCCTGGGCGGATGTTGGGGGCCTCAAAATGGACATTCCTCGTGGTCCAGGCTGGGTCGGCCTCTTCCCATGAGATGTGTGAGAAGCAGTTCGCTGTGCTGGGAGAGCTGCTGGGGCAGATGCGTGTGGGAGGTCTGGCTTTTCCTACCCACCGTAAAAGGCTACAAACACCAGCAGAGAACGCCTGCCTTGGGAGAGGGAACTTGGTGACAGGAGTCAAGGCCATAATCTGGAAGTCTGATAACGTCACTGAATGCCTCTGCCTCTTAGTTGCCATTTGCGTGGTACTTAATGATATACCTTAGTTTTAGTCTTTCAGAATGATTTCTACTTTCTTTTGCCAGGTTTGTGTAGTAAGCAAATCTGGAGAAGCACTGAGGGTGGTGTCCTGGAGCCATGATGGGGAGAGAGGCTGGCAGACAGTGTGGACTGCAGCCAGGATCCAGGGGAGTGCTTCTGCAGGGGTCCCAGTGGAAGTGGGACCCTCCCTCCCTGGAGTCGGTGCCCCACTGTGCTCGGATGCCATGATGGTGAACTTGCAGGACTTGCTGCTACTTGTCACCTGATGTCAAAGTTGTACCTTCTCAGCTATAGTCTCTGCCAGACTGCAAGCTCCCTGAAGGCAGGGACGATGTGCTGGTAACAGCGATGTTTCTGGTGCTCAGCATGAAGTTTCCTTGGAGCCTCCCAGGGGTGTTGAGTGCTTGGATGTTGCCTCTTATGTGATCCGGCTCAGTTGTTCCATAGGTTCTGTTGCTTCAGGATCACACCGGGCCTTATCTGCTGTCTCTCTTGTGAGCTCACTAAGCACAGGGAAGCAGGCTTTCCTTAGCTCCTTCCTCTCCCACCAAAAGTTTGGTGTAGCCTAACCCGAGGTGTTGAGGCAGGACTGAGCCCGTGCTGCTGCATGAGGAGGTGGGGTGTGGTTTCACTAAGTCCCTGGTTGGACAGGACTCACTGGCCCCATGGGGGCTGTCTTGTGACCCCTGGGTGCCAGAAACGCCTGCCTCCTGTCTGTAAGGGGCATGTTTCTCAAGGGTCCTGTTCTCTCAGCTTTCGCATGTCCAGGTGCCTTTTGCGGCAAATGTTGCCCCTTTAAGTGGAGGTGGAGGGGAGGATGTCTGGGTTAATGAGAATAAGGGGAAGAGTCTTCAAATGTGGACTCAGGCCTGATGCACGGGTGTTACCGAACTGGGATCTTTAGGCCGAAGCCCCGCAAGCCAAACGCTGAGATGCAGAGACTTATAACAGAGGAAGGGTTTGTCCATGAGGAAGCCAAGCAAGGAGACAGGATGAATCTCTAATCCACCTCCCCAATGGGGAGGGGCTCAGGGTATTTATGGGACAAAGAAGCAGGGTGGCCTGGGGAGCGTGGGGAATGGTGACTGGAAATAAGGAAAAGGTGAGGTAGTCACTGTCCTGCACAGGTGCAGTTCAGCTACAGGCTTCTTCATGGGATGCACGTTTGGAAAATGGCAGTAGGATCTGAGGGAGTTTTTGGCCCTTTGATGTCAAAAGGCCATTCTTCGGACACTCGCACATGCCCATTTGGAGGGTCGATGTTCTTCACCAGTCTTAACTGCTGGGGCTGGAACTAGACAACAGCTGACTCCAAGTTCTTGGAAAACAACTTGTACACTAACATCTTGAATCCTATGTCAGATACTATCCATAGGAGTGGTGAAGGGGTCTTCTAACTTTAGACTACGTGGTGCTGGGAGGATATGCACGTTTTGGTAAACAAAGCGAGTTGACCAGTGAGGGCATATTACAGATGATGAAGCAAGTTACAGTTCAATGGCTCTAGCTGGTGCCTACCCTTGGTTTTACAGGGAGATGCCTTCTAAACTGTCACCAGATGGCACTTTCTAGGTGTCTGGGTCCTGGCTGCCTCCCCATGGGCTCCTGGGTTTATGTCCTCATGGTGAGATGTGTGGCTTCAAGGCACGTGAAAGAGCCACACAGCTGGGGAAACTCCTCAGGGCACTCTGGTACAAGTGGAATAAGGCCACATCGTGTCCTTGTGTCTGCTTCACTTAGAATCTTTGAGGTTTATCCACACTTGTTACATGCGTCAACATTACTCCTTTCTAATGTCTGAAAGAGACCTGGCATACATGTATCATCCTTCGTTTCTATTCATCTGTTAAGGACACTTGGAGTTTCCTTTTGATTCTTTGATTCTTCACTCTGGTCTCTTCCTAGCAGTAAAAGGGCACTGGCCCCATCATGGGGCTCTACCTTTGTGACCCCATCTAAGCCTAATACTCTCAGAGCCCCCCCACCTCCAAATACCATCACACTGAGGGTTAGGAGTTCAACATATGAACTTTAGGGGGCATAGAAACATTGTCTATAACAGCTGAGCTTTTAGCTATCTCATCCTGAAGTAGGTGAGCTATTTTTTCCCCCAAAACATCTTTTGTGATAAAATACCTACAACATAAAACTTGCCACTTGAACTGTCTTAAGCGTACAGTATACAATCGTTACAATCAGTATGCAATCGGTGGCAATCATTACTGATGGTTGTACAATATTGTTAGGGAAATTTGAAAACTTGTTCAGCACTCTACAAAAACTCTGCAACTATTAAGCAATGACTCCCATTCTCCCCATCTCCAGCCCTTGGCAACCTCTAATCTATTAATTAACTTGCTTATTCTCTATTTCATGTCATTTGATCACAAAGCATTTGTCCTTTTGTCTGGCTTATTTATTCTAAATAACTTCAAATTTCATCCACGTTGTACAATGTGTCAGAAATCCAATCCTTTCTTGGGCCTGAATAACAATCCATTGCCTGGATATACCAAGTTTTATTTCTCTTCACTTGTTGATGGATAATGGAGTTTCCACATCTTGGCTCTTGTGAATGTTGCAGTCAATACTGGTGTACAGGTAACTGCTGAAATCCATGTTTTCAGTTCTTTTGAGTGCTTAACAGGAATGACTAGGTCAAATGGTAATTCTGTGCTTAGCACTTTGAAGAACTGTCAAACAATGAACTGGTTCTGGAGGTGCTTCTATGTAGAAGACATAAGGTCCTTTTGGAATAAGACCCCCCACGGGTGACAAAATCAACTCCTTGTAGTTTCATACTTGAAACTGAACATCTAGGAAGGTCATATCTGCTACATTAACCTCTGGAAGAGGAAGCCCAGCCATCCATTCAGGGGGTCAAGATTCTTTCTTCAAGGGCACTTGTGGATCATTGGTTGTTAAGGGTCAACAGAACCGAAAGCTCAGTCTTTTTCTCAATGAATTCTTATATGAAGATCTTCCCTGTTAAGTAGTTTCAGATTTTGAAGCCAGTGACTCCTTATCCAATGGCAGAAAATAGAAACCACGTTGCAGCTCTTCAGTAGCATCTTGTTTCAGCCTCACGAGATTTCCTGCTGTACCCTGCAACGCTTAGGAACATGCCTGACTTCCCTGAGGCAGCCGGTCTTGAGCCTTGAGTGCTTCACAATGATGCTTATCCTTTGATTTTGGGGGATCTTTCCAGGCCTTGTCCTCGATACCTGGGGGTAGAGGGTCTATCTAGTGATGAGTAAAAATAGAAATATTAGTTTTAATCCCATCTTTCAGAATCAAGACTGGAGAGTTCTTATCATGCTTTTAGAAGTTCTTTGGACCGACTGGCCATTAAAAGTTTACATCCTTACAGGGATCCTGGAAGGGGGCCAGTTCTATGCATTATAGGCATACCTGGAGATACTGCAGGTTCAGTTCCAGACCACCACAAAAAAGCGAAGATCAGTGTCACACGTTTTTTGGTTTCCCAATGCGGATAAAAGTTATTTAGACTACCCTGTAGTCTATTAAGTGTGCAATAGCATGCACATTAAATTCCTTATTGCTAAAAATTGCTAACCACCACCTGAAACTTCAGTGAGTAATAACCTTCTTGCTGGTGGGGAGTCTCACCTCGATGTTGATGGCCATTGACTTATCAGGGTGGTGATTGCTGAAAGTTGGGGGGTAGCTGTGGCGATATCTTAATAAGACGACAATGAAGCCTGCCATGTTGACTCTCTTTCACGATTTCTCTGTAGCATGAAATGCTGTTTGGCATTGTACCCATAGAACTTTCAAAACTTGAGTCAATCCTCTGAAACTCTGCTGCTGCTGCTTTCATTGACTAAGTTGCTGTTACATTCTAAATCGTTTGTCATTTCAATAGTCTTCATGGCATCTTCACCAGGTAGATCCTTTCTCTTCTCTAAGAAGCAACTCTTCATCCGTTAAAGTGTTATAGACCGCAGCAATTTGGTCATATCTTCAGGCTCCACCTCACTCTAGTTCTCCTGCTAGTTCTATCACCTCCATAGTTACTTCCTCTGCTGAAGTCTTGAACCCCTCAGTCATCCATGAGTGTTGGAATCGACTTCTTCCAAATTCCTTTGAATGTTTATTTGACCTCTTCCCACGAATGACAAATGTTCTTCATGGCATCTAGAATGGCGAATCCTTTCCAGAAAGTTCATGTACTTTGCCCAGATTCAGAGGAATCATTCCTCATGGCAGCTACAGACTTATGAAATGTTTTTAAAATAATGAGACTTGAAAGTCAAAATGACTTCTTGATCCATGGCTGCAGAATGGATGTTGTTAGCAGGCATGAAAATGACATAAATCTCTTACATCTCCATCAGAGCTCTTGGGTGACCAGGTGTATTGTCAATGGGCAATAATATTTTGAAAGGAATCTTTTTCTGAGCAGTAGGTCTCAACAGTTAAAATATTCAGGAAACCATGTTAACAAAATATGCTGTCATTCGGGCTTTGTGCCATTTACAGAGCACAGGCAGAGTCCATTTAGCATAATTAAGGGCCTAGGATTTTTTTTTTTTTGCTGTACTTGGGCCTCTCACTGTTGTGGCCTCTCCCATTGTGGAGCACAGGCTCTGGACGTGTAGGCTCAGTGGCCATGGCTCACGGGCCCAGCCGCTCCGTGGCATGTGGGATCCTCCCGGACCGGGGCACGGACCCGTGTCCCCTGCATCGGCAGGCGGACTCTCAACCACTGCGCCACCAGGGAAGCCCCAGTGCCTAGGATTTTTGAAATCATAAATGAACATTGGCTTCAACCTATTCCCCAGCTGCATGAGTGCCGAACAAGAGTCAGCCTGTCTTAAAGCTTTGAAGCCAGGCGTTGACTTCTCTTCAGCTATGCGATTCTCTAATATGAGGCTGTGTTTTCTGCATTAAAAAAATCTGTTTAGTGTAGCCACCTTCGTTAGTGATCTTAGCTAGATCTTTTGGATAACTTGCTGCAGCTTCTCCATCATCAGTTGTTACTTCCGCTTGCACTTCTAAGTTAGGGAAGATGGCTTCTTTCCTTAAACCTCCTGAACTAACCTCTGCCTGTTGGTTCAAACTTATGCAGCTTCCTCACCTCCCTGACTTCATAGTGAAGAGAGGGCCTTGCTCTGGATGAGGCTCTGGCTTAAGGGAATGTTGTGGCTGGTTTGCTCTTCTATCCAGAGCAGTAAAACTTTCTGCATGTCAGCAATAAGGCTGTTGAACTTTCTTTGTGCGTTCGCGTTCACTGGAGAAGCACTTTCAATTTCCTTCAAAAACTTTTCCGTTGCATTCACAACTTGGCTAACTGTTTGACACGAGAGACCTAGTAGCTTTCGGCCTCTCTCAGCTTTTGACATGCCTTCCTCACTCAGCTTAATCATTCTAGCTTTCGATTTAAGGTGAGACATGTGACCCTTCCTTTCATTTAACCCTACAATGGCCTCTACGAGTTCATTCATTGGCCTAATTTCAATGCTGTTGTATCTCAGGAACTTCAGAGGCACAAAGAGAGGGGGAGATACAGTGGAGTGGCCAGTTGGTAGAGCCGTCAGAACACAGTTATATGGGTGCAGTTCATGGTGCCCCCAAACAATTATAACAACAGCATCAAAGATCACTGATCAGAGATCACCGTACCAAATACAATAATGAAGTTCGAAATATTGTGAGAATCACATTGTGACAGACATGCAGTGAACACATGTTGTTGGAAAAATGGTGCTGATACTTGCTCGATGCAGGGTTGCCACAAACCTGCAATTTGTTTAAAAACAAAAAAGGGAAATGCAATGAAGTGGAGCACATAGATGAGGTGTACCTGTGAAGCTATCCTGGTGTGTGTGGTCTCCTGCCCTCCACCACCTACCTGCCCTGGAGTGACTGAGTCTGGGGGTCCTGGATGGTCTTCTGTGGCTGGACCTGTCTTTCCTGGTGAGAGAAGTACCCAGAAAGGGCTGTGGGGGCCATGGAGGCATTTTTGATAACTTGGTACAACCGTCTGGGGCACCTGCTGGTAAGGAGAGGTTGGATGTCCCAAGCCCTTTCTTTGAAGGTCAGCCTCAAGTATAAGCTGTGTGTTCACCTGATGGGGGCCAGTGTGCCCACCCGAGTGGCCGTGCAGAATGGAGAGGATGTGCACTGCCCGACGGCTTGCCCTCTCTTCCCCAGCACTAAATATGGGGCATCCTTATAACCCCTGGGCTTGTGCCCCTCAGAGCCCAGAGAATCTCCAAGGAGTTACCATCCCTGTTGAGTCTGAGTTCACTCTCCTAGAATAATTCCTGCTTCTGAAACATAGTCTGTGGGCCTGCAGAGGAGGGGGTGCCGGTCCTTGTGCTGAGGGGCTCTGGCCAGAGGGAGCTGTTGGCCAGGAGACTGAAGAGAGGATTGAGCCCCTTGCTCTCACAGAGGGGAGGAGGCTTTCAGAGTGGCCAGAACTTGTCACATGTGTCCTCTACTGGTCTCCATTTGGTAGTCAAGCGCCGGCACTGCTGGGGGCTGGGCCATGATGCAGCTTTGGGGAGGTGTAGGTGGGTAGGGCTATAAAGCAATCTGCAGGTTGACCAAGTTCTTCAGGGTCATCTGTGATATGTGGCCTGACTTTCTGAGCTTCCAATAGTGTAAACTGGTTTTTTTAAGTGAAAATGTTTATATAGAGAGACACACTCCATAGACAGAGTGTGGGCCATTTCAGAAGGCAAGAGCGACCCCAATAGTGTAAATTGTGATTGAAGAGTAAACATTTACATGAAGCCCTTTGACTTACCTGTATATAACAAGGGCTTTATATTAAGGATCATGGTTTTTTTCTGTGAAACTTTGAAATGTATCACTTCTGCCAGATGGCAGTGAGTGGATTTGACAAAATCACCACCTTAACTGGCTCGTTAGGCAATTCACTTTTGCTGTTCTTGTACTGTGGGTATATTATAGTTTCAAAATATACACTGAAGCCATCCTTGGAAAATACCTGTCAGCTTTGTCAACTTGGGCAAGGTTATGGGCTTTCAAACTAGACTGTCCTCGTCCATGACCTGGAATGGAAAGTATAAATGCTGCTCTGCCCCCATATTTCTGACCCTTTGTTCTTCACACATTACTGCTAAGGAAAGGAATGAACCATAGAAATTACTTTATTCCCTCTGGTTATTGCATGACAAAGTGAATTTTTAAAATAAATTTATTTATTTGATTTATTTTTGGCTGCATTGGGTCTTCGTTGCTGCACATGGGCTTTCCCTTGTTGTGGCGAGAGGGGGCTCTTCTTTGTTGCGATGCGCGGGCTTCTCATTGCAGTGGCTTCTCTTGTTGGAGAGCACAGGCTCTAGGAGTGCGGGCTTCAGTAGTTGTGGCATGGGGCTTCAGTAGTTGTGGCTCGTGGGCTCTAGAGCACAGGCTCAGTAGTTGTGGTGCATGGGCATAGTTGCTCCGTGGCATGTGGGATCTTCCCGGACCAGGGCTCGAACCCGTATCCCCTGCATTGGCAGGCAGATTCTTAACCACTGCACCACCAGGGAAGCCCGGCAAAGTGAATTTTAAGATCTCTTATTAGGAACATACTTAGACATAAACATACATAGTGAGCATAGCGTAATATGTACGCAGAACCATCTCCTTGACTCCGTGCAATTTGTTCTTGATTAAATGCTCTCCAAGCCTCACCTGAGGCAGTTAAGATAGTCGGGTGTATTAGAGGTGGTCATGGAATGCTGACTGTGACAAGCAGGTGACGCATGTCACTCATGGGTCTAATAAACAGTGAGCATAGAAACCACCTAAGCAGGGACGTTAATGTCAGGCCCTGGTCACCAGGACCACTCCACCTGCAGGTTGGATCTGGGAGAGGACTTCTCCCAGGCCCTGCTTAGCTTGACGTGACTCGGCGCCTTCATGTTAAAGAGAACGCATTTCCAGCTTCTCCAGAGATGGGCTTGTCTCATCTTAGCACGTCTTGCTGCCTGTGAACAGCATCTCTGGCTCATCCAGCTGCTTCAAGTTGGACGTGGTTGGGAGCTCCTTAGGGGTCTGTGTTCTGGTGCTCTCTGGCCAGGAGGTCATGTGGTGAGCCTAGCCAGGTCTAGCCCAGCCCTGAGGCTGATGCAGGGCCAGCAGAGAAGATGCAGCTAGAGAAAAGACGTGCTCAGGCCTACCCTAGTGCTGAGTAGGTTTTAGGGGTGTTCCAGGATTTCAGTTGTCTAGGTCAAGGTCTGATATTCGTAGGGAGCATAGCATCTCCCAGGGTGGGCTTGGGAGATCAGAATGTCAAGCTTCCACAGGCTTCTGCTCTCCATGTCTGCTGTTGTGATGCCCTCGGGCCACCAGGTGGTGCCAAAGGGCGATGAAGAGTGGCCCCAGCTCGGAGCTTCCGGGAAGATGGCGGAAGAGTAAGACGCGGAGATCACCTTCCTCCCCACAGATACACCAGAAATACATCTACACGTGGAACAACTCCTACAGAACACCTACTGAACGCTGGCAGAAGACTTCAGACCTCCCAAAAGGCAAGAACCCCCACCATGTACCTGGGTAGGGCAAGAATAAACAGAGACAAAAGGATAGGGACGGGACCAGCACCAGTGGGAGGGAGCTGTGAAGGAGGAAAAGTTTCCACACACGAGGAAGCCCCTTCGCGGGCGGAGACTGCGGGCGGCAGAGGGGGAAGCTTCGGAGCTGCGGAGGAGAGCACAGCAACAGGGGTGTGGAGGGCAAAGTGGGGAGACATTCCCGCACAGAGGAATTGGTGCCGACCAGCACTCACCAGCCCGAGAGGCTTGTCTGCTCCCCCGCTGGGGAGGGCGGGGCTGGAAGTTGAGGCTCGGGCTTTGGTCGGAGCACAGGGAGAGGAGTGGGGTTGGCTGTGTGAACACAGCCTGCAGGGGGTTAGTGCGCCACGGCTAGCCGGGAGGGAGTCTGGGGAAAAGTCTGGACCTGCCGAAGAGGCAAGAGACTTTTTCTTCCCTCTTTGTTTCCTGAGGAGAGGGGATTAAGAGCGCTGCTTAAAGGAGCTCCAGAGACGGGCGCGAGCCACGGCTAAAAGCGCGGACCCCAGAGACGGGCATGAGATGCTAAGGCTGCTGCTGCCGCCACCAAGAAGCCTGTGTGCAAGCACAGGTCACTATCCACACCCCCCTTCCAGGGAGCCTGTGCAGCCCGCCACTGCCAGGGTCCCGGGATCCAGGGACAATTTCCCCGGGAGAACCCACGGCGCGCCTCAGGCTGGTGCAACGTCACGCTGGCCTCTACAGCCGCAGGCTTGCCCCCCACTCCGTGTCCCTCCCTCCCCCCGGCCTGAGTGAGTCACAGCCCCCGAATCAGCGGCTCCTTTAACCCCGTCCAGTCTGAGCGAAGAACAGACGCCCTCTGGCGACCTACACGCAGAGGCGGGGCCAAATCCAAAGCTGAGCCCAGGGAGCTGTGCGAACAAAGAAGAGAAACGGAAATCTCTCCCAGCAGCCTCAGAAGCAGCGGATTAAATCTCCACAATCAACTTGATGTACCCTGCATCTGTGGAATACCTGAATAGACAACGAATCATCCCAAATTGAGGAGGTGGACTTTGACAGCAAGATTTATGACTTTTTCCCTTTTCCTCTTTTTGTGAGTGTGTATGTGTATGCGTTTGTGTGAGATTTTGTCTGTATAGCTTTGCTTCCACCATTTGTCCTAGGGTTCTATATGTCCTTTTTTTTTCTTAATAATTATTTTTTATTTTAATAACTTTATTATATTTTATCTTTATTTTATTTTACTTTGTCTTCTTTCTTTCTTTTTTCCTTCCTTACCTACTTCCTTCCTCCCTCCCTCCCTCCCTTCTTTCTTTCTTTCTACTTCTACTAATTCTTTCTTTCTACTTTTTCTCCCTTTTATTCTGAGCCGTGTGGATGAAAGGCTCTTGGTGCTGCAGCCAGGAGTCAGTGCTGTGCCTCTGAGGTGGGAGAGCCAACTTCAGGACACTGGTCTGCAAGAGACCTCCCAGCTCCACATAATATCAAACGGCAAAAATCTCCCAGAGATCTCCATCTCAACACCAGCACCCAGCTTCACTCAACGACCAGCAAGCTACAGTGCTGGACACCCTATGCCAAACAACTAGCAACACAGGAACACAACCCCACCCATTAGCAGAGAGGCTGCCTAAAATCATAATACGGCCCCACACACCCCAAAACACACCACCAGACGTGGACCTGCCCACCAGAAAGACAAGATCCACCCTCCTCCACCAGAACACAGGCACTAGTCCCCTCCACCAGGAAGCCTACACAACCCACTGAACCAACCTTAGCCACTGGGGACAGACACCAAAAACAATGGGAACTACGAACCTGCAGCCTGCAAAAAGAAGACCCCAAACACAGTAAGATAAGCAAAATGAGAAGACAGAAAAACACACAGCAGATGAAGGAGCAAGATAAAAACCCACCAGACCTAACAAATGAAGAGGAAATAGGCAGTCTACCTGAAAAAGAATTCAGAATATTGATAGTAACGATGATCCAAAATCTTAGAAATAGAATGGACAAAATGCAAGAAACATTTAACAAGGACCTAGAAGAACTAAAGTTGAAACAAACAATGATGAACAACACAATAAATGAAATTAAAAATACTCTAGATGGGATCAATAGCAGAATAACTGAGGCAGAAGAATGGATAAGTGACCTGGAAGATAAAATAGTGGAAATAACTACTGCAGAGCAGAATAAAGAAAAAAGAATGAAAGAACTGAGGACAGTCTCAGAGACCTCTGGGACAACATTAAATGAACCAACATTTGAATTATAGGGGTTCCAGAAGAAGAAAAGAAAAAGAAAGAGACTGAGAAAATATTTGAAGAGATTATAGTTGAAAACTTCCCTAATATGGGAAAGGAAATAGTTAATCAAGTCCAGGAAGCACAGAGAGTCCCATACAGGATAAACCCAAGGAGAAATACGCCAAGACACATATTAATCAAACTGTCAAAAATTAAATACAAAGAAAACATATTAAAAGCAGCAAGGGAAAAACAACAAATAACACACAAGGGAATCCCCATAAGATTAACAGCTGATCTTTCAGCAGAAACTCTGCAAGCCAGAAGGGACTGGCAGGACATATTTAAAGTGATGAAGGAGAAAAACCTGCAACCAAGATTACTCTACCCAGCAAGGATCTCATTCAGATTTGATGGAGAAATTAAAACCTTTACAGACAAGCAAAAGCTGAGAGAGTTCAGCACCACCAAACCATCTTTACAACAACTGCTAAAGGAACTTCTCTAGACAAGAAACACAAGAGAAGGAAAAGACCTATAATAATGAACCCAAAACAATTAAGAAAATGGGACTAGGAACATACATATCGATAATTACCTTAAATGTAAATGGACTAAATGCTCCCACCAAAAGACAGATTAGCTGAATGGATACAAAAACAAGACCCATATATTTGCTGTCTACAAGAGACCCACTTCACCTAGAGACACATACAGGCTGAAAGTAAGGGGATGGAAAAAGATATTTCATGCAAATGGAAACCAAAAGAAAGCTGGAGTAGCAATTCTCATATCAGACAAAATAGACTTTAAAATAAAGAATATTAGAAGAGACAAAGAAGGACACTACATAGTGATCAAGGGATCGATCCAAGAAGAAGATATAACAATTGTAAATATTTATGCACCCAACATAGGATCACCTCAATACATAAGGCAAATACTAACAGCCATAAAAGGGGAAATCGACAGTAGCACATTCATAGTAGGGGACTTTAACACCCCACTTTCACCAATGGATAGATCATCCAAGATGAAAATAAATAAGGAAACACAAGCTTTAAATGATACATTAAACAAGATGGACTTAATTGATATTTATAGGACATTCCATCCAAAAACAACAGAATACACATTTTTCTCAAGTGCTCATGGAACATTCTCCAGGATAGATCATATCTTGGGTCAGAAATCAAGCCTTGGTAATTTAAGAAAATTGAAATTGTATCAAGTATCTTTTCTGACCACGCTATGAGACTAGATATCAATTACAGGAAAAGATCTGTAAAAAATACAAACACATGGAGACTAAACAATACACTACTTAATAACGAAGTGATCACTGAAGAAATCAAAGAGGAAATCAAAAAATACCTAGAAACAAATGACAATGGAGACACGATGACCCAAAATCTATGGGATGCAGCAAAAGCAGTTCTAAGAGGGAAGTTTATAGCAATACAATCCTACCTTAAGAAACAGGAAACATCTCAAATAAACAACCTAACCTTGCACCTAAAGCAATTAGAGAAAGAAGAACAAAACAACCCCAAAGTTAGCAGAAGGAAAGAAATCATAAAAATCAGATCAGAAATAAATGAAAAAGAAATGAAGGAAACGATAGCAAAGATCAATAAAACTAAAAGCTGGTTCTTTGAGAAGATAAACAACATTGTTAAACCATTAGCCAGACTCATCAAGAAAAAAAGGGAGAAGACTCAAATCAATCGAATTAGAAATGAAAAAGGAGAAGTAACAACTGACACTACAGAAATACAAAAGATCATGAGAGATTACTACAAGCAACTCTATGCCAATAAAATGGACAACCTGGAAGAAATGGACAAATTCTTAGAAAGGCACAACCTGCCAAGACTGAATCAGGAAGAAATAGAAAATATGAACAGACGAATCACAAGCACTGAAATTGAAACTGTAATTAAAAATCTTCCAACAAACAAAAGCCCAGGAGCAGATGGATTCACAGGTGAATTCTATCAAACATTTAGAGAAGAGCTAACACCCATCCTTCTCAAACTCTTCCAAATTATAGCAGAGGGAGGAACACTCCCAAACTCATTCTACGAGGCCACCATCACCTTGATACCAAAACCAGACAAGGATGTCACAAAGAAAGAAAACTACAGACCAATACCAATGAACATAGATGCAAAAATCCTCAACAAAATACTAGCAAACAGAATCCAACAGCACATTAGGAGGATCATACACCATGATCAAGTGGGGTTTATTCCAGGAATGCAAGGATTCTTCAATATACGCAAATCAATCAATGTGGTACACCATATTAACAAATTGAAGGAGAAAGACCATATGATCATCTCAATAGATGCAGAGAAAGCTTTCAACAAAATTCAACACCGATTTATGATAAAAACCCTCCAGAAAGTAGGTATAGAGGGAACTTTCCTCAACATAATAAAGGCCATATATGACAAACTCACAGCCAACATCGTCCTCAATGGTGAAAAGCTGAAAGCATTTCCACTAGGATCAGGAACAAGACAAGGTTGCCCACTCGCACCACTCTTATTCAACATAGTTTTGGAAGTTTTAGCCACAGCCATCAGAGAAGAAAAGGAAATAAAAGGAATCCAAATCGGAAAAGAAGAAGTAAAGCTGTCACTGTTTGCAGATGACATGATACTATACATAGAGAATCCTAAAGATGCTACCAGAAAACTACTAGAGCTAATCAATGAATTTGGTAAAGTAGCAGGATACAAAATTACTGCACAGAAATCTCTGGCATTCCTATACACTAATGATGAAAAATCTGAAAGTGAAATCAAGAAAACACTCCCATTTACCATTGCAACAAAAAGAATAAAATATCTAGGAATAAACCTACCTAAGGAGACAAAAGACCTGTATGCAGAAAATAAGACACTGATGAAAGAAATTAAAGATGATACAAAGAGATGGAGAGAGATAGCATATTCTTGGATTGGAAGAATCAACATTGTGAAAATAACTCTACTACCCAAAGCAATCTACAGATGCAATGCAATCCCTATCAAACTACCAATGGTATTTTTCACAGAACTAGAACAAAAAATTTCACAATTTGTATGGAAACACGAAAGACCCTGAATAGCCAAAGCAATCTTGAGAAAGAAAACGGAGCTGGAGGAATCAGGCTCCCTGACTTCAGACTATACTACAAAGCTACAGTAATCAAGACAGTATGGTACTGGCACAAAAACAGAAATATAGATCAATGGAACAGGACAGAAAGCCCAGAGATAAACCCACGCACATATGGTCACCTTATCTTTGATAAAGGAGGCAGGAATGTACAGTGGAGAAAGGACAGCCTCTTCAATAAGTGTTGCTGGGAAAACTGGATAGCTACATGTAAAAGTATGAGATTAGATCACTCCCTAACACCATACACAAAAATAAAGTCAAAATGGATTAAAGACCTAAATGTAAGGCCAGAAACTATCAAACTCTTAGAGGAAAACATAGGCAGAACACTCTATGACATAAATCACAGCAAGATCCTTTTTGACCCACCTCCTAGAGAAATGGAAATAAAAACAAAAATAAACAAATGGGACCTAATGAAACTTCAAAGCTTTTGCAGAGCAAAGGAAACCATAAACAAGACCAAAAGACAGCCCTCAGAATGGGAGAAAATATTTGCAAATGAAGCAACTGACAAAGGATTAATCTCCAAAAGTTATAAGCAGCTCATGCAGCTCAATAACAAAAAAACAAACAACCCAATCCAAAAATGGGAAGAAGACCTAAATAGACACTTGTCCAAAGAAGATATACAGACTGCCAACAAACACATGAAAGAATGCTCAACATCATTAATCGTTAGAGAAATGCAAATCAAAACTAGAATGAGATATTATCTCACACCAGTCAGAATGGCCATCATCAAAAAATCTAGAAACAATAAATGCTGGAGAGGGTGTGGAGAAAAGGGAACCCTCTTGCACCGTTGGTGGGAATGTAAATTGATACAGCCACTGTGGAGAACAGTATGGAGGTTCCTTAAGAAACTACAAATAGAGTTGCCATATGACCCAGCAATCCCACTACTGGGCATATACCCTGAGAAAACCATAATTCAAAAAGAGTCATGTACGAAAATGTTCATTGCAGCTCTATTTACAATAGCCCGGAGATGGAAACAACCTAAGTGTCCATCGACAGATGAATGGATAAAGAAGATGTGGCACATATATACAGCCATAAAAAGAAACGAAATTGAGCTATTTGTAATGAGGTGGATAGACCTAGAGTCTGTCATACAGAGTGAAGTAAGTCAGAAAGAGAAAGACGAATACCGTATGCTAACACATATATATGGAATTTAAGGGGAAAAAAAATGTCATGAAGAACCTAGGGGTAAGACAGGAATAAAGACACAGACCTACTAGAGAATGGACTTGAGGATATGGGGAGGGGGAAGGGTAAGCTGTGACAAAACGAGAGAGAGGCATGGACATATATACACTACCAAACTTAAGGTAGATGACTAGTGGGAAGCAGCCGCATAGCACAAGGAGATCAGCTCGGTGCTTTGTGATCGCCTGGAGGGGTGGGATAGGGAGGGTGGGAGGGAGGGAGACGCAGGCGGGAAGAGATATGGGAACATATGTATATATATAACTGATTCATTTTGTTGTGAAGCTGAAACTAACACACCATTGTAAAGCAATTATACTCAAAGATGTAAAAAAAAAAAAAAAAAAGAGTGGCCTCAGCTCTCCGCAACTAGAGAAAGCCCTCGCACAGAAAGGAAGACGCAGCACAGCCAAAAAAAAAGTAAAAAAAATAAATAAAAAAAAAGAATGGGTTTTGAGGACATTAATGGGGAATCTTTCCTCTGCCTAACCATCTTTGCTCTTGCCCCATTTTCCTTCGAGGAATCTTGATCCTGTGTGACTTGCCTCCCCCTATACCGAGCTCACCTACCTTTTGAAGAGTAATTGATTCCATTCCTGCCGGACAGCCTGAGATCTGGCTCGCCCAGGGTCCTGCACTGAGCAGGTAAGCTCATTTCTTCAGAATCCTGTAGCTTGTGAACACCTTGTGATGTTACTCATGTGGCCTCAGGTATAAATTTTCATCTGTAATGAGAAATTCTTATCTAAAATATTAATATAAAGTCTGAAACTTCCCTTTGAACCATGATTTTAAAATTGAACTTGACGAAGGCACCAGAAATTGTTAAAGGATATAAGAAGCAGTTAGGCTTTTTCTACAAATTCAAAAAGCCTAACATGACAAATCACAGTAATCCGAGGTAGCAGTTACCGTGTTTTACTTCGAGTCTAAATCTTTGATTTTTGAGTATTCAGGGTACAGGGGTAAACCATAAAATTCTAACTTCATGACTCAAATATAGATATCCAGCAACTATTTGTAGTGATTCTAGCAAAGTCTAAAGCGTTTATTGAAACATACTTTACATATATCGCACATTGGTAACATACCCATTGGTCCATAACTACATTTCAATCGCTAGGCTTTCAGGAAAATCTAAATCTATCCAGACTTCCTCTACTGTTGAGAGAAATTTCTTAAGCTCATGGTTTAACTTGCCAGTAAACTGCTTCCTCTAGAAAGAGGATTTCTGTTGACACTAGAACCAGGAGTGGGAGCCCAGCCCCAGGCTCCCAGGTCGAGATTCCATAGGCCAGGCCTGGCTAAATATCAGAAGGACAAAGATCCTTCAGGACTATTCCAGGAATCTGGCAAACAACTTCGATGTCTGTGTTTCATTAACAGCCTAAGGGCACTCCAAGTATATTACCAGCAGAGGTAAGGACAGAATAAGTTGTCTTGACCTACTAAAGGGACATACAAGGGCAAGCAGAAAAAAGACTTCAAACCGGATCTTTACAAAATGTTAAACTATTCCTGTGGTTAATGCTCCTTAGCTCTAAAAATGTTAGCTTTCACATCAGCTTAGCTGCTGCTCTGATCTGCAAACAGAATTTTTTCTTTTGAACATTAATTGTCTTTTTTTCGTGCACTGATTGGGAGATTGTCTGAGATATCAACTTTGAGAGGGGAGCCTCCCGGATCAGACTCAGGGAGGAACAGGAAGGGCTTGGGGACAGGCACACACACACCTCTGCTCAGTGCCAGGGAGGGTGAGGCTGCATTCTCCATCGGTGCAATCTCCACCCTTGTTCCGTGGCAACCTTCACTGAGAGCCAGACTTCTTCCAGAGAAGCAGAGATGTGAATCTGGAAACACTACTGTGGAGAGTGTAGCTGAAGCACTGCAGCATTTTGGGATCAGGTGGAGGCAAGGGAAGTTTGAAAAGCTAGAGACCTGCTGGGTCTAAAGGGATGAAAATGCTGGGAAGCCCAAGATTAAAGTGCCAGGAGATTGGCTTCCTGGTGAGAGCTCTCCCCCTGGCTTGCAGATGACTCTCGTGTTTCATAAGGTAGAACGCAAAGGAACTCTAGTCTCCTCCCTCTTAGAAGGACACTAATCCCATCATGGGGGCCCCACCTATATGACCTCATCTAAACCTAATTACCTCCCAAGGCCCCACCTCCTAATGCCTTCACACTGGAATTAGTGCTTCAATATGTGAATTGGGGTGGGGGGGGGCACAAACCTGCATTCCTAACGGAGTGTCACTGAATTTTGGGCTCAATCTGACTGTAATCTCACAAAATTCAGACTTTTTAGTTTGCCTTTCTCAGAGAGCAGATGCTGAGACAAGGATACGTGTGGTGGGTGATCCCAGGAAGCATAAGTGAAGGTGAGGAAAGCAGGACTGGGGAAAGAGAATGTCAAAGGTTGTGTTAAAGTGGGTTTACTACTCTGGGCATCTGGGGTTCAGTCCCACTGGGGAGCCTCTGATATATGGTACTGTGTAATGCTTATCTGGTAACACCCGTATGTGATGGGGTGGTTGACAGTCACTCAGTGACTATCTCTCCTTCATTAGCTGGGGAGTGAGCACCCTCAAGAACATTAACTCCCTTGTAGTTTCCACTTTGTGGCAGAGTGAGCTCCCGTAGTACCAAAGAAAGTAGTCAGGCAAACACATGTGGGCATTGAGGTGGGGAAGCCATGGATGTGCTGGAGAGGTCTCCCGAAGCTGCTGGTGAACTTGGGTGGACTGGGGGAAAGCATCACATTCCTGACTCTTCCTACCTTCTGGACCATGTTGAGTAGACTGCTGCTGATGCTTTACAGGGGTTGTACTGTTATCCTCTGGGAAGCATATGCCAAGAGAATTAGGACTGCCAAAGATTTACTGGGGGATAACACCTGTGAAAAAGGGGAAGAGGCAGGATTATGCAGAGGGAGCTGTCAGACCATAATGTGTCCCTGACATTTTCTGCCAGTCCCACAGGGAGCTCTGGAGCAGAGGACCAGTTTGAGGAATCCCACACTGGATGGAAATGGCTAGGCTCCCTCCATCGTTGGCTTGGAGCCACTCCAAGAATGTGGGCTAACAGCTGGAGGCTATTGGGTAGCCATGCTCCTCACAGATGGACAGCAAGCTCTTTCGAGAAGAGAGCTGTGTGGTATACCTCTATGTCTACCTGTGATGGGCAGCTATGAGCACCCAGATCTTCAGTCACTGCTGCAGGTTGTCTATAAGGACCATCATTATAAGATGTAATATTTATCTCCTTCTACTCTCAATCCTAGATGCCAACACTTCCATTGGTTTAAGTTGCTTATTTTGGTGAGTGCCCAAGACCTTCACTTCTAAGAGGTCTGAACCCCTGGTGACCTTATCACTCCATGTTTGCTGCAATTGCTTATTTATGCTTAACATTGGGTGTGGAAGAACCAAGCAACATTCCAATGAATCATTTTCCCCTTTCCTCTCATGTAGCAGAAAATCTCTTGATAGTCTACTGGCAAAAGAGCACTGTTTGTGTCCCTTGGTATAAGCATCTAGATCTAGAACCTCTAGACCTGCTGAACTTAACTTGTAGGGATGGAAAGCACAAATTTCCCAACTGGGTCACTGGGTGTTAAGACAAGGGAGAAACTTAATTCCACTCCTTGGTTCCCAGACCTATATTCTAGCTCTTGGAGACACAGCATCATTTAATGGCCACTAGTTTGCTAGCAAAGTACACCAACACCATTGTGATGAGCATGATGCTTTCAAGTTGCAGTTCCTGTCTTGAACTGTTAGCAAACTCAGGTGGACTATGAAAGCAGGAATCACCAGTATGATTCCTTACACCCATTGGACCACGTTGAATCTACTGCTACTGATATTTCATGGTGGTTGTGCAGTTGAGTTTCCTGGAAAGGATACTCTGAGATGCTGACTTAGGAATGCAAGGGTTTGGAGTATATAATGTTGATCAGAGGGGCAAAGGAAGGTCTAGGCAGAAGTCAGACTGGGATGGAAGATGGACCAAGAACGAGGTGGAGAGTGCCATGGCAGGCATCTTCTGTTAGTCATCCCACACCAGACTGATACGGCTGGGACTTCTACTCCTGGCTCACTTGGTCCCTGGATGTGGGCTGCCCTTGGGGGACTGACAGCTAACTGGAGGCTCTTGCTGGCTGTGCTCCCTACCAAGCAGCACATCCTTCCCTAAATGGAGATCTGTGCGGTGGGTTTCTTACAGAACACCCCATCTCTGCAGTTCATCGTCAGACTGGTTCTTTACCTGGACATGTAAGAGGGCATTTCAATGACATGCTGGTCTGGCAGCTTCTTGTTAATATATGATAAAATCAAGGTTTCTGTAATCATGTGTCTCTGTAAGATGGATCGCTTGTTCCAGGTGACTTAATATGGGCTTTTCTGCAGTAAGGTAGGTATTCTGGAAGCCCCTAATGGTGCTAACACAGGCACTGTGCATGGAAGTGCCAGGGCATGGAAGGTAAATTCAAATCCAGAATAATTATCACAGAAGGATGGATGCTTCTCTCAGGAGGGGAGAGGTCAGATGTAATCACCTTGCCAACAAGAGGCTGGGTGGCACCACATGGAAGTTTAACATCTGTTTCTGTTGCTGACAGGCCAGCTTTAAAACAATGGCAGTAGCTAGAATGGCTTTGAGAGGGAGCCATGATATTGGACCCATGAAATGGGTAGACTTTTTTGCAAGCAGCTAGGGGGCTGAGCACAGAAACTGGCTGACTTCTGGACAAGTCATCCTGTCCACTTACTGAGCACATCTTCTGTGATGAATGATCTGGTAGGCACTGCCATTTATTGATTGATTGATTGATTGAGGTACGCGGGCCTCTCACTGTTGTGGCCTCTCCCGTTGCGGAGCACAGGCTCCGGACGCGCAGGCTCAGCAGCCATGGCTCACGCACCCAGCCGCTCCGCGGCATGTGGGATCTTCCCGGACCGCGGCACGAACCCGTGTCCCCTGCATCGGCAGGCGGACTCTCAACCACTGCGCCACCAGGGAAGCCCGGCACTGCCTTTTGATTTAAAAAACAAACAAACAACTTAGGCCTTGTGCCTATTCCCGTAGGTCCTTCTACATGCCTCTTCCCCAGACCTCCTTGTCTCTAATCTCCTAATATTGCTGCTTCCAGGACACTGAGCAGCCAGCCAACCCATTTGCTAATGCATGGAATTCTGAATACCCATCTTAGACGCCCTCGTTTCATAAGAAATGATCAAGTGTACTGATTGAACTCATGCCCACTGGGAGAATTCTCCCTCAATGTTCCTTAGGGTATCCTCTAAGGAGTCATGAGATTGCAGCCATCCATTAACAATTCATTGTTACATATTGAATGAATCTGTCTACGAACCAGGGCTTTACTTTTCTCTCCTTGTCACAGGGATTTCCTCATGGGGCCACAGGTGTGAGCTGAGAGGTATAAGTGCAACAGAGATAGGGGATGATGGGGGTGTGGAGTCATTTGTTCTTGTAACTTAAATGTGACCTTAGATTTGCTTGGGACTTTCCACAAATACACCTGTGTAACACTGGTGCCCATTGGACCTTATGCTTTTAAGTCTTACAGTGTCCAGCTCATCATGGGAAGTTCTAAACCCATACTGGATGTTTCATGGCTAGGAATTCAGTCTCTATTAAGTCTCAGTATTATACTTGGAGCCGATTTCCAAGTTAAGTTTTCCATGGGCAAATGTATGAACTTATTCTGCAATCTTAGGAGTCTGGTGTTACCTCTCACATTCTGGCCATAGGTGTGTTCCAGAGTACTTGATACTTCTGATTTCCAGGTCTAACAATATAACACCAATGATAAGGTGGACCAGAAAGACCTTTTGTGGAAAGTCAATATAATCAAGATTCCTGTTGAGTTCTGCAGGAACTTGCATCTATTCCTACCATGGGTGTGGCTAACACTGAGATCTGTCAGGTTGTATTTTGAATGGCCAGACCACAGGTACTCAAAACTGGCAGGCTTTGGAGCCCACTGAAAAATGGTTAGGGGCAGTATTCCCAAGTGTGACATATGCTGTATTTACAATCCAAAGAGACCTACCAATTTTGAAGTTACACTTCCTTCATGGTAGGAGATAAAAGGTGCAGTAAATTGTCCTTTAATTTGGAAGTAGGAAGTGATGTCCTGCATGCTCTAGACACTTAAAAGCATCAGTGTTGTGGCAGGCCCTGAATCTTTGTAGGTTTACCTACCACATTCTGGCACATAGGTCTTCAGTTCTAACAAAGCAATGTCAGTAATAAACTAGACCAGCAGGATCTTCTGTGGAACGCTAATATAGGTTCCAGTCTTTTTCATTGATGGTCTTCTTGCAGATGTCATTTTGGTGTGCTCGTGAGAAGAGGTGAGCTCAGCGTCTTCCTACTCGCCCATCTTGGCCGCTCTCGCCAACATAATCTGGAATGTCAATATAATCAAGATTTCTGTAGATTTTATTGTATAGAGTAGGAAAGTTGACATAACTCTAGGATGAGGCTATGAATGTATACTGCTGACTTTCCCATGAGAAAGCAAATTGATACTCTCTTCATTGGGGATTGAATAATGTATTCACTAGATCAGGAGATGCATGCTAAATGCCAGAATTAGTGCTTTTTACTAATAAAGATCATACCTCCATGACAGCTGTGATAGTTCACTGTCATCTGTCTTGGGACTCCGAATGTCTCATTGAAACAAGGAATCACAAAGACCTCTGATCAAATGCAGGGTGACTTCTGTTCTTACCGGCCAAGGGAGTAGGCACACAAAAGAAGTCCTCTTGTTGGTCATCTTGAACCAGTGGTCAAAGTTCTTCTGTGTTGGGAAGCCTTTCTTGTCTCATTACTGAAGTTCTCCAAAGCACCGCTCTGTTCCATATTCCAGAACCTTTCTGATTGTCTTCCAAACATGAGTCCTGGAGGACCAGTTCCAGTTCTTTTGAGGCAGGACACTAATTGTCACGGACGTGTTCTTAATCTAGAAATCCAGGTTTCTTTAGGAGAACTGGGGTTCCAGCCCAAGACGCGGGATGGATAGAAATGCAAAACAGTGACCTGCTCACTGGGGCTTAACAATTGCCCCAGGTATGGGAGATCATAGTAAAAGGGATGCCCTAGGGACCACCATAGGGTGGGGCTGTCGGCAAGAGCTGCCTGACTCCTGTGGCGTCTTTAGGTGGTAATCAGCCCTACATCCAGCTGCCTCTCAAGTTGTGAGAAAATTGACTTCAGAGAAGCAGATCCTTCTGCCAGTGGGTACCCTAGGTGCAAACTGCCTTACTGTCAAGCCAGTGTGGGGGTGGGTGGAGTAGGGCCTGGGCAGGTAAAGGTCCTAAGGCCTAGGTTCAGTGAGCTGCCCACTACGTATCAAGGTGTAATCACCTACTTTTCCAAGCCAAGAAGCTGTGCCTGACTCGAGGTCTTTACTCCTTGCTTGAATTTTTCTTTCTTTTTCTTTAACCATAAATGAAGTAGTTGCCAATGAAACCATTGACTATAGCTCTATTCACACATTTGTCCTCAGACTGTAGCAGATAGAATAAAGGTCATGTTCACAAAGATCTATCCTCTGTCTGGGGAGGTTTAGAATACAAGACCCATTTTCTTTACATCAAAAGAACATCAGCCTTCACACTTTTTAGAGACCTGATGTGGTGGTGAGGTTATTTGAAGAGTTACAATCAGTTTGCCATGAGGAGGTACCTGGAGTTGACTCGATCCCTGGGTGTCTTGAATGGCTCCAGGCTGTGCTTTTCTGGATCTGCCTCTGGTTAGATTCTTGTGTTGATGTAATGCTCACTGACTATTTCTAATCCATGTGGAAGCATGGAAGCCTGGATGGTATCAGTGTGGTCCACAAGTCAGATGTGGTGACGCCATCTTCATAAGCTACTGGGTATCTCTTCAGTTTACCTGAGCATTAGTGTTGCCTGACATTTGGGTGAAGAGGGATATGACGCCAGTAGAAAGACTCCTTTAGAGGAAAGGAGGGAATGAAGGATTCTTTCATGGAAGGTTTGTGGACTTATCTCTTCAGGAAGAGAGGGAATTTCTCTGCCTGCTTCATTTTTAACCATGAAGTACAGGTCCTGGCTGGGCTGGATGAGGAAAAGGGCTTGTGTTTGGGACAGCTGGTCATCAGCAATTCCTATACTTGGAGACAGGGTATTACCTTTGAGTTGAACAAATGTCCTGGAATTTTCTAGACCAAGCCTAGGGGCCAGCGTGAGGTGGGTGTGTCTGGGCAAAGGATTGTAACCCTGAGTGCTGGCAGATCTGGGGTGCTGGGAGCTGGGCTTAAAAAGTCTGCTCAAGGGAGTTGAAACTTCAGACTCTCTGCAGAGCTGGGGGTGGAGGGGAGGAGATACCTTGGCTGGCCTCTATTTTGACAACAGGCCAGGCTATGCGTAAACAGATGTATCATTGGATAAAATGTCCCATGACCAAAATGAATGTTGGCAAATACGTGATAATAATTGTTCTAATGAAGTTTGAATATTAAGTACAGCCCAGTGGGCTTTTTAGGGGGTCTTAGAATGGCTTAAAGGGAGTGACAACCATTTTTGTTCTGTTCTCTAAATTTTATTTGTAGAGAATTGAAGATTAGAGGTTGTCACCTCTTGGATGTCTTTGGCTATGGCTTCAACCTTAGAGAATCCTCGTGTTCAGTGTCTTTTTTCCTTGAAAAGGCTAGGCCTCCTGTTTATGGAATGGCATCCAGGTAGCTCATCTCCAAGGAATGAGAATCTAGATAAGGAGTCTACACTGGGAAACACGTGGCTCTGTAAACTTTGCCTGAGTGATTGTGGAAATGAAGCACAAGGCCTGTCACTCCTATAGGCAGTTAGCCTGTTACTGACAACCAGGGAGTACTTCTGAGCCTGTGTGACACTTGCAGGGAACTAGGACACTTCAGGTGTCTTTGGTTTTCCTTATTCTTTCATGATCTGTCCCTTGATACAGGAAAATGTTGTACAAATTTCTCCATCAAAAACTGGCACCATAACATCTTGCCACATTTGACATCCTTCAGAGACTAAAATTCTCAATTTGGCTCCTGCTCAGTGACTGAGCTGCATCTAGAAGCCAGCCCCTCTGAGCTGCAGAGCAATTAATATGGTAGCAGTGCCCCTGGAGATGACACCCCATTACCAGGCAGCTGGGTACTGAAATCTGTTTGAAGTGTCTCTAACTGAAGCCTACGGGCTTCTGGAATTTTCTTGCTGGGGCAAGCATTGAAGCAGCTGTGAAGATAGTACCTGAGTTTCCCCATCTCCCTCTGTGCCTAAGTGGCCTAAAGATGACTTCATTCCATGTCAACGTCTTACCTTCCTAGACCATCACCTTGAATAATACAGTCTGTTATTTGTCAACTAAAAATTCTACTCCTTCCCTTTGGTTCAAGAAGCTTTTCAAATCATCTGTGAGGTTGCCTGCTATCATGAGGCTTAAAGACAATCATGTAGCCTCCAATAAGTTTTTAAGGGATAATGACATGCATAAATGTAAACAGCCTAGGGTGGAGCCTTTGAATGCTTGGAACTTGGATAGCTGGGACCATTTTGTAGCCAGAGGTACATCTCATTCCAAACTGAATTCAAACATACATCCTTTACATAAAGCACTGCAACAGAGTCACTTGTCAGACTGTGTTTTCAGGATGGGATTTGCATTGTGAAAGCTGACATACGCCCTGGCAAATGTGAGGGAGATGGCTGGCCTCAGCCTCTGCGCTCACATCAAGCAGACCTTTGACGGCTGACCCTTTGTCTGATGAAATGACATCATTTCCTGCACTTGGGTGGATTCACACTGCCAGAAGACTTCTGGGTTGCTATTTGGTTCCTAATTGACTTGTGTTCAGTGTAGACTTAAGGTGGAGGAAGGCATCCCTGTCCATGACTGAGATGAAGTACATCCCTTGGGCAGGTATCTGGACTGCCCTGTGGAAGTGAAACATTCCTCACCCCAGTCCTATTGCTGAAAACCTTGTTTCCTGCCCACGTTGAAGAGCCTGAGAGGATCTCTCTGGGTTATAGGAAGAAGGCCTATTTGTGCATCTGTTAGGTGCCTATGTTAATGAGTTATCCTCTAGTATTGATGCATTTATCATTATGTCATGCCCTTCTTTGTCTTTTGTTATATACTTTAAAAGTCTATTTTGTCTGAGTATCGCTACCTCTGCTTTCTTGTCATTTCCATTTGCAGGAAATCTTTTTCCATCCTCTCACTTTCAATCAGTCTTTAGATCTGAAGTGAGTCCCCTGTAAGCAGCATGTAGATGGGTCTTGTTTTTTATCCAAGCGTCCACCCTCTGCCTTTTGAATGGAGCGTTTAGTCCATCGACATTTAAAGTGATTATTGATAGGTCTATACTTATTGCCATTCATACACAAAATATAATGGAGTGGCACATGCCATAATGACTGGAGTTTGTACAAGGAGACACTTGTGAGGTCTTGGATCACAGGATTTTGAACTTTTCCCCTGAGATTTCTGAGCAAGGAGGTGCTTCAGAACTCCATGTCCTCTCTCCTTTAAGTGCTCTAGGAAGTAACTTGGTGAAGGACCATAGCAAATTTATGGCTTTATCCACTCCCAGTTGGTAATGCACATACACTGGAGCTTTTATCATTCTAGAGAGCTTACTAGAGAACAAGAGAAGGATACTTCAGTCCTATAGGCTTTAGTGGTGGTTGCCAGCTGCCTTATTGTCTTCCTCAAAGGACCGAAGAAAGTTCTGGACCATCCTCTCTCCATCACCAGTATGATCCAGTAAATGATGGCTCTCTGCCTCCCTCCTTCATTTCTCCTCTACCTACCAGAGTTGGAGAAGGAGAACGTCATGTCTACAGAGAACTTTCTCCCCAATTCCCCAAGCCTTCCTGGGTCCTCAGGAAAAACTACTTATCAACTTAGGCTAACAATGAAGATCAAAGAACTGTCAAGTTTTGGAACATGCTTTAGACTTAATGGACAGATTAAAAGAGCACCAATCCTGCAATATGAAAAGAGGCACACAGTGAGATTGCATGTCTGCTAGGGAGGCTGTGGGTGGTCCTCAATTTTTTCAATTTGGTTTGTATAATATAAGCCCAGCAGAACCTTTAGTTCCAAATAACGGTATCATCACTGTGCAATAGTGAACCCAGGGGGCTGATGATGGTTTACTCGTTAAGCAGCAAAAGTTTCACTTCCTATGTGACCTAAAAATTTAAAGATTAAAAAACGGACACGTGAAAAGTCAAGTGTCTGGGTTTGGCTTCCCTAGAAAAGACTCCTTGATGATGACTCACATGCATTAGGTTTATAGGGAAGGCACTTGGGAACAGCACTGGAAAGGAAGTAAAGACAGCAAGATAGGGCAGAAGGAGAAGTTCAACTGTGTATCCTCAACAGAAATTTCAACCAGCCCCATGAGGAGTTCTGGAGCAAGAATGGCCCTCCAGAGTTGCCCTGAACTGAGCAACATGGCTGGACCTCTGGATACCTCAGAGCAGCCAGGGAATGTGACTTCCCCCAGGGAAGGGGCAGAGTCTTGGTTGAGGCAGTTCTCATTGGAGTAAGGGCCATTCCCAGAGGGGGATGAGCATCTTGGCACTTCCAGTGCAGGGATTATCAGTGGTGCAGCACTGCAGACATCTCAGGAAGGATGTGTATCATGTGCCCATCTGGAAATAAGCAGATCTTGGCAGATCTTTTTGTCCTGGGGTTATCCTCATCTAGTGAAATTTCCTTTTACATCCTGTTAGGTCTGTGAGTCTCAATTCCAGGGCCACAGGTCCTCCAAGGAAAGTTCAGGGGATGAACTGCAGGGTTGGAAGCAAATCTGGATGAATCCCTTCCGATTGGCATAAGAAGCAGCCAAAATCAGTAGAGGTGGTTGTACTGAAACAGTGATATCAAGGGCCTTTGCATGGTTTTGGGTCCTTTATCCCATTTCTAGAGACACCCCCCAATCTTCTTGCTAGGCTCCAAGTCTTTATTTGGGGACTCTCTGTAGCTCTGTGCGACACCTCACCCATTGCCACACACAAATTGATTATATCAGATGAACAGTGTGATCAACCAAATCCCAGGAACACACCACCGCTCACCGGGAATGTCACTTCCTCCCTGGGGACTATCCGATACTAGCTAGTGGTCAACTTTTGGTGAAAAGTTTACTCTGCCTACAGCATCTCTTCCAGAAGAATCACCCAGAACTCCTGTCTTAACCATAAGTAGTTTGAAAAGAAGCATAGTTTGTTTCTTGGATACTTAACTACCTTCACTTAATGAGGAAAGTCTGGGTAATTTGGGAGACTGCTAACATAGCTGGAAAGTCGGATCATGCCCTCACCCCAAAACCATCAGTGCTGAAGACCTGTCCATGCCCTTAACAGAGCTTAGTGACCTTTAGTTGTGAATCTAGATATGAGAATGTACCCGCTTCTGATTAAGTGTTCTCTCTGTATAGACAGATTACTACAACTTGGTTCTCATCGTCCTTGTTAATGTCAGGGATTTCTGTGCTTGGTGTCAAGAAGTATCTTAACAAGCCTCCTGGAGATGGCCCAGAGGTATACATCCATTCTGTACTCTGGGTAGAAGCAGTAGGCCAGAGTGGCTGATGGGAGAGTGTAGAGTGGTGACTGGGCTTTATCGGTAGATGTTACTGGAAAAACAGGTGATGGATCTGCTGGCATCCAGGCTATTTTACTAGGATGCATCTTCTCAGTGATAAAACTTGGAGATGTCTTGGGATTGCTAGGAGGACTTTGCCAGGGTGAAGGGTGCCTTTAGATAATGTTATGGTTCCTTTTACATTTCTTGCTCAAATATTTGACTGAAATTCATCTCTGCGTATGGCTCTGTTCTAGGTGTTTGTGGTACTCAAGGTAGAAGAAAGTTTTTTCTTGTTCTCCATGAGGGGGTTCTTGAAATCAGACCACAGGGTCTATTCATGTTTTTCCTTAGAACACCCTCCTGCAGAGCTCAGAGGTTGTGTCCCCTCAGGATGGACTTTCTTCTTCCACGCTAGCCTGTGCTGCATCGTGCACGTCTTCTCCTGCTCTCCATTGGCTCCAAACTGAACATTGTCTGACGCTTTTGTAAGTCTGTTCCCTGAAGCTTCATGGCCAAGACTATTCTAGGGAACCTCAGAAGACTGGGTGGTGGGCTGATTCAGTATTCAGCAGATGAAATCCAGGAGTATGATACATGATAAAAGAACTGGGTGACCATCAGGGGATCCAGAACACATCTCTAGAGACACATCTAGAACTAGCATCAAGGGTAGATTGCCCTGGGCTGAGGGGTCTAAGCAAAGACTGATATATGGTTCACCATATACTGGGGCCCAGCCTGGCTCCAGATGGCGTGAGTGTGAAAAGTTGAGCAGATCCTTCATAGACAGACATGATAGCATTCATGGTGATGGGGTCCTAGTGTCCAGAACCATGGAACATAGAGCTGGGTGGCTCTTTATGGAAAACAGGGAAACATACCCTTATCCTTGAAAGATTGAGTGTTTCACAGTCCCTCCCATGAATTGCTGTAAGGTTGCTGTCTCTACCCTCCATCTTCTGAGGATCTCTGTTACCCTGATATTTCATAATACATCTATTTATCTTCCCCTTTCATGTTGAACCCAAAAATAAAGTCACATGGGCAGACAAAGAACGATGGCTCACTTCACCCTGGGCCTCTTGTTGTTCTAGAGGGAACGTCACCTAGTCAGGTTGAACTTTGACGTCCAATCATCTTTACTTGAAGTACGTAATTTTCTTAACTTTATGGTAAGGGACTTGGCTGTTTTCAGCTTTGAGATCATGTTCTTTAAGCTTCAGAAGAGTTAGAAGTATCTGAACCTTATTAGACGTGGAAGGGATATTTTAGCTTGATTCTATGTATGTGGCTCATCTGTGCCAAGGGTCTGGTGACCTCTATGTTGATCAATGAAGTTCCATTAGGGTCACCTCCAGCTGTTGAATGCAGCTCTCTGCAGCATTAAGACGACATCAATTGTGTAGGCCCCAGGGGCTTCTCCCACCAAAGTGTCAGGACCCAGTGTTTTCTTAACGTTATCCTGTACAAAGAAATAGAACTATCTTAGTTGTCAATTGCCATTGAAGTTAAGATCTCTGTATTTCATGGATGCCTTGGTCTATTGAAGCTTATTCTGAGTTCACACCTGTGGGGCTCTTGTCTGTGTTGGTCTGCTGTTTTGTGGAAAGAATGCAGAAAGTGAAGACAAAGCTTAGCAAAGGGCACCTGGGCAGGACCACAGAGAAGAGTCCTGGGGTTTGAGCCCTGTACCCAACACACCAGACCTGGCCTCCAGTGCAAAGAATGACAGGCAGGTTGTTCTCCAGTCATAGCTTTCAAGATGTCACAGTGTGGCAACTGTATTGTGTCCCCAGAGGGAAATAGAGCAACCTTCAACTCTGTTAACCTTCACTGTCTTTGTGCAAGCCCTTGGGGCAACAGTGCATGATGGAGGGGAGAGGTCTTCTGGCAAACTTTGAGGAAATAGGTGGAAGGTGGCTCATCTCATCTCTGAAGAACAAGCTTTCACCAACCAAGGTGGGGCTTTATCCTTGTGTGCTGCTTCCGCGTAAAGAGTCTTAGAACTCTTGAAGGTTTTACCTGTGCTGTGCAGCATGGAAAAGCTTCATATTATTTGGACTTAGTCTCAAAGGCAGCTGGCTAGGTCAGGCCTTTCTAACGTCATTTGTATGGATGTTTCTGGCTGGCTGGTTCTTTGTTGTGGGAGGCTGTCCTGTGCGTTGTAGGATGTTGAGCAGCATTTGTCTATCATGACAAATGTCTCCAGACACAGCTATATTTTCCTTGGGGAGCAGAGTGTCTCCTGGCTGAGTCAATGAGCTAGGTCCCTCAAGGAACACCTGAGGGCATCTTGTAGCTCTTCTCCATGGGGCCTTCATGGATGGAGAGCTGGATGCTTAAGTATTTTTCTCATGAGCTTGGAAATATGGGAGAAAATTTCAGAGAAAGGACAGGATGGTTCTCCCACTGAAGCCAACTCTCTCCCTCCTTGGATTTCCTCAGTTTAGTTCCTACAGCTTGGCATTTGCTTCATTTCCTCTTCTCATTTTGAGGAATCCTTTTCACCACTTGGTTCTTGCCATGACACTTGAAACTAAACATATCTTTATTGCACACACCCCAGTGCAGCTTCTTGCTATTCGGCTCTGAATCTGAATGACCTTTATGTATCTGTGTCAGACACTCTGGATCATATTTAGTCCATCTGGGGGATGCTGAGTAAGAAACTATTGTCCTGTTGGTGCCTGAAGTGGCCTCAGCCTCTGCAGGTGACTTAAGGGGTTGCATCTGAACAATGTGCTCCTGGAGCCAAGACCATCTTCCGAAGACTTGACAACTCTCCAGATTTAAGTTAGGATTCAGGGTTTCTCTAGAAAAACGAATACCAGGAGATTGCAAGGTGTTGACTCACGATTGTGGGGGTGGCTTGCCAAATCTGAAATCCATTGGGCAGCCAATTAGGAAGTAGAGTCTGGAACTCTTGGACTGCAACCTCAATTCCTGACTAAGTGGCTTTTCTTCATTAGGAAATCTCTGCTTTGCTCTCAATGCCTTTCACCTGATAGGATCAGGCCCACCCACATTATCTAAGATAATCTCCTGTACTTAAGTCCAACTGATTGAAGTACTCCTGTACTTCAATCACGCAAAAGACTTTTACTGAGACACTAGACTAGTGTTTGGAATAACTGGGAACTGTAAATTAGATAAGTTGATAAAACTGATCATCACAAGTTTTAACTACCTTACTTCTGGAGAAACTGAGTCGAGTGAAGGAAATCAGAAAAGATACTTCTGTACAATCTGACTTTCCTATATACAGTTGACCCTTGAACAACATGGGTTTGAACTGTGTGGGTCCACTTTATGAATTTTTTTTCCAAAAAATAAATACTATAGTGCTACACGATCTGTTGAATCTGCAGATGCAGAACCATAGATGTGGCAGACCAACTGTAAAGTTACACATAGGTTTTTGACTGTGTGGGGGGTTGGTGCCCCTAACCCCCCTGTTGTTCAAGGGTCAACTGTACTAATCTCTTGACATCACTGGGTAGTTCCATCACCAGGATGTTGTTCCCAGAGCATAAATCAAAGCCCAATAGACAGCCACACTCAGACCTCACATAGTAGTACCCAGGATGTGCTACTCATACTGCATATACCAACGCGAGGCCAGTGTGGTTTCATGAATTCTCCTCTGGTTCATTTCACGTGCTGCTATAGCTCGTGTTGGTTCTATAGGCTTCCACGGACCTGGTTATGTGGGTGGTACGATGAAGATGGGGAGGCAGATATTTGGCCTCAACTTAGGTTTTACTGGATGTCTCTATATTATTACTTGATAACTGTGATTCTGAGCAAGTGAGAAAATAAAGGATGTTTTCCATGGGAGAGATCATGTTTCTGTTTATGTAGGGAATATCCATGCATTTAGTGCCTACTTTATACTTGGCTATAAAATACTGGTACCGGAGAGACTTGACTTGCTGGTGAAGGGACTGGTGATGTTGGGACAGCTGGTCTTTGGAGATTCTTGCCCTTAATACACAGTGCTATCTGGATTGAGCAAGCAACCTGGATCCACCCTAAGGCAGGCTCTGTGGCCTTCACTTGGGCCTCAAGTTATTAGAATGAACCATGCAGGCTCATGTTGAATCAAGCAGTCCATTTTCTAGGCAGATGGCCTCAGACTTGATCCTCACTATTCACGATGGGGCCTTTCTGTGCTTGGTGTGATGGAATGGTCCTTAAGCCTCCTTGAGTTTGACTATAGGATGTGTACATCCCTCCTGTGCTCTGGCCAGATAGGAGTAGGCTGCCGCACTGGTGGGAGAGGTAGATGAGGCACCTGGGCTGGCTGGGTGTAGACACCATCTTAGAGTTGGTCATGGATCTGCTGAAACCTGTCCTATTTGATAGGTGCATCTTTTTGGTAATGCTAGGAGACATCCTGTGAATGTAGGAGGACCTGGCCAGCGTGTGGGAGACTTTTTATAAGGCTGTGGTTCCCTTTCCATTGCCGTCCTTAATCCCAGTCAAATATTTGAGCATCTTCATGTACTTAGCTCTGTTCTAGGTGATGGTGGTTCCCAGGAAGAAAAGTTTCTTCTTATATCCCATGACGGGGGAGTCCTGTAGGTGGACCAGGTGGTCTGTTCAGGTTTGCCATCAACATGGCCTTATGCTGCGTTTCGAGGCTCCCCTGCATTGGCAGAGCTCTCTTCTTACCCGTTAGATTGTGCTGCTTTGTGAATGTAGTCTCCTGTTTTCCAATGGCCCCAAGCTGAACATAGTCCAACTCTCAAGTCTATTTCTTGGGTGTCCATGATCAAGCTTGCTTTCAGGAGCCCCCTAAATCAAGGCAGAGTGCCTTGTTTTGTACTGAGGTGGGTGATAGCCGACCAAGTCATTTCAATTAGTATCTTAATTTTCCTCTTGGAATGCAGCCTTTGTGGAGGACATAGGGGCATGGGCCCAGTCTACCTCACCCCAGCTCTCTGGACCTCATTTGGAGTATGGAATATCTTCATGGCCTTGTACAGTATTAGGCCACCTGCCCTATGATCTAGTGTATTTATGTCTGGATATTGCTTTCTTGGCTGCCTCTCACCAACATGACCAGCTCCCCTTGATAGGGCTGGATACCTCACACCTTCAGCTTTATTCTTAAGTGCAGCAGAAGCTCATAAGAACTGACATTACAGAGGGACTAAAAGGAGGGCTGATAAAATGGCAGGGGGAAGCAACTGAGAGCTGGAGGGCATAAGACTAGACACTAAGCACACTTACCTTTCATTCTAGATGCTCCAAGGACCTGAGGTCCTCTATTGTGGAAGGTTGACTTGACAGACGTGAGGTTGCTACTGAGGAGCATCTCATGTTAGGTGCACAGGGGCTGGTCTCTAGTGTCTGCGGCAGCACAGCTCCGTGGACTCCATTGATGGCAGCCGGTGGATGAACAGGGGTGCCAACACCTGAATGAAGAGGAATAAGACAAATATAGCTCCTGAGGATGGCCCAGTTAGCTCCTCTGGGTATAAAATACCTTTGAACCTTATCAGGCACAGAGGGGATGTTTTTAGCCTGAGTCTGTGTTCGTCTGCCTCAAGCAATGGTCTTGCAACCTTGATCCATGTTGACCAGGGAAATTCAACTCGGGCACTTTTAGTTGTGGAATGCAACTGCCTACAGAATTTACAGGACAATAGCAATGTGGAGCCTGCAGAGGTGTCCCCCACTGCTGAAATGTTGGGACCCAGTGCTCATCTTGAGGTTACCCTGCATGAAGAAAAAAAAAAAATAGTAGGCTAACTGCCATTAAAACTAAGGCATATTAATTTCACGGGTCCCCCAGTCTACAGAAACTTAGAGTTTGAATTCATACCTGTGAGGCTCTTATCTGTGATTCTCTGCTGCTAATGTGATGAAGGTAGGTAGGAAATGAACACAAAGTTCAGCATAGAGAAGGAATCTGGGCAGGACCACAGAGCTTGCTGTCCTGGGGTCTTAGTCCTGCATCCAACACATCTGATTTGACCACCAGTAGAAAGAGTAATGGGTAGGTTAGTCTGTCAGTCACAGCATTCTAGATGACACCAAATGGTCTCTGTGTTGTCAGTGTCACCAGAGAAAGAGCCAGCTTATGTTCAATGTCTTGAAGGAAGTAGTGTGTAGTAGAGGAAGGGTCTTTGGGGGAACTTCAAAGAAATAGTTGCGGGCTTCCCTGGTGGCGCAGTGGTTGAGAGTCCGCCTGCCGATGCAGGGGATGCGGGTTCGTGCCCCGGTCCGGGAAGATCCCACATGCCGCGGAGCGGCTGGACCCATGAGCCATGGCCGCTGAGCCTGCGCGTCCGGAGCCTGTGCTCCGCAACGGGAGAGGCCACAGCGGTGAGAGGAAAAAAAAAAAAAAAAAAAAATGAAATAGTTGGAAGATGCCTTATCTCTCTGCTCTAGGAAACAAACTCCAACAATTTGGGTTGGATTTGTTTGTTTTTGTGTGCTTCATGTCATGAATATTTTCAAAATCCTAAAGGTCTTACCTGTGCTCCTAAACAGATACCAAGAGCTAAAAATTGATCTGATTTTCTCTTGCAGAAGTACCAGCTGGTTGTATTTCTCAAGCTCAATACTGCTGAAATTTTAGGCTGAATGATTCTCTGTGGGAAGCTATGCTGTGCCCATCATAGGGTTTTTGACAGAATTCCTGGCCTCATAAAGCCATTAGCTTCCTTTCACAAATCATAACAACTAAAAACATCTCCCTCCATTGCAATATCATTGATAGACTGTGTCTCTACTCAAGAGCACCCTCTAGAATTTTAGACCACTAAAGCTCCTCTGTCACCTATAGACCCTTCTGATCTTGCAGGAGAGGTTTCCTGCAGGGAATCTCCTTGGGCTGCCCAAGGCTGGCTGGCCAGCCTGAGCTCTTAGACACAGAGCCTGGTACTGTGTAGGGGAGTCTGCCTGACACCCAGAGGAACTTGAAACTGAAGCTAGAAGGTTGTGTTCCCCACCAAGAAAACTAACCTACCTGAACTGAGTCAGTCTTCCACTGCCCCCTCCCTGCCATCTTTCCTTCTGCTACTCCGTCTGGGGAATTGGTGCTTGGGAAAGAAGCTGGCACAGGGTTGAAAAAACTCTCAGAAGTGCTCACCAAGGGATTCAAGCACCTACTGACCTCAGGGTCACAGTCCAGTCATTTACCAGTTGATGGAGCCAGTCTGATCTTTGGTTCTGTTGCTGAAGCAAACTTGGAACTTTCTTGTCTCAGTACAATCCACTGCCCACAGGAGATTTGAGAACCTTGAATAGAGTTGCTTGGACAGTGTGGTTGGGCATAGGCTTGTCTTTCCTCTTACAAGGTCCACAGATGTCATTTTCAGTCAGACGACCAGGCGTTTGGTAGGTGAATTCCTTTGTTGGACATCCTCCATGTCACCTTGGACTCCATGGGAGTGGGCACCTCCATGCACATATGTATGTGAAAGTTGGTTTACATTTCAAAGCAGTATCTTTTTATATTTTTAACTCTTTATCCTTGGATGGGTAAAGTGAACTTTTTGACATCTGTAAGTCAGTTCTATGCACCTCTATTTTGTCATGTACTTACGTTGTATACAGTAGTGGCCGATCCTGTAAATGGATGTGTTGTACAGAGAACAGGAACAGCTTATTTTACATCTTTGTCATTGCATTAAAGTGGTGTAATTGAAGAATAAAATACCTCGGTTGGGGGCAAAATTACCCCCCGTTGAGAATCACTGAGGTAGGTCTTTCCTAGGAAGACTAGTAGGTGTCCTGCAGCAACTTTTCCACTGGTTGGACAATGGGTGGAGTGTTGAATGCTGATGAATTGAAGTTTCCTTTGATTCCAGAAAGTGTGGAGAGTTTGGACGGCCTTGGATAGAGGCAGGATTTCCCCAAGAGAACAAGTGCTCTACCTCCTTGGACAAATTCCTTAAACTTAGCTCATATGGCTTCTGGTTATTCTCGCTCTATCCCCTCCCACTTTGGGAAATCCCTTTTCAACTCTTGAGTCTTATTCAGCAACTTGTAGCTCAAAGTCATGTCCCCATGTTGTATATGTCAACGTGAGTTCTTAGCATGTAAGTTCTTCATACTTAAGTATCTGAATCTGACCTTTTTGTCCTCACGTGGGACGCTCTCCAGTCACATTTAGCTTGACTGGACAGATGCTGAATGAAAAGCATGTCTCTCCTCTTGATGCCACTATGAGGTAAATCCCTGGAGGTGGCATGAATGACTGACCACTCCTAACTGTAACTCATTGCTGATAGCCACGAGTTGGATGACTTTTGATCACTCAAGAAATTGATAGACTTAAAATCTCAATCCCTGATTGATGTCTTAGGAAAGTGGTTAGTTGTACAAAAACACTTTTCTGGTTTCCAATAGTGGCCACTGTTTCTGCAGCCATTCTGCTCAAACCTCCAGGTATTGTCCATCAATCAGATGTCTCATGGCATGAGTTAGCCTGATTCATTTTGATCCCTGGGATCTTTCCCCTTGCTGGAGGACCATATGGAAAAAAGAGGACCTGCAATGTTTGAGACAGCTGGCCATGGGATATTTCTGCCCTCAAATAGATACTGTTAGGTGTGGGCTGGTCAAGTGTCCTACAACATCCCAGACTAAACACAGGGACCAGTATAAAATAGGTGTGGCTGGGTGAGGGGTGCTGGCAGATCTTGGGGGATGCGAATTGGGCAAAAAACTCACTCATGGGAGTTGGAGTTACACGGGCTTTTGCAGAACCAGAGAAGAGGGAGAGGACAACACTTGGGTGGCCTGTGGTTTGCTGGTGATGGACCAGGCTGTGAGTAATAGGTGAATTATTGGATAAATGTCCCATGACCGAAGTGAAAGTCAGCAACTGTATAAGTATTCCAATGAGGTTTTGTTGTGGCATTAAACACAGCCTGGTGAGACTTTTAAGAGATAAGGTGGGATGAGGGACATTCAGAAAGTTTCAAAGGAAGTTAGCACAATTTATCCAAATTCATTCCTCCAAATATCTTCAAGTTTCAATCCTCTTTAATTGGAAGCTGTCAACTCTTGAGTAGTTTGGCTTTAAACCTAGGAAATAACTCACATGTTAGTCTCTCTCCCTGATAGTGGAACCTATGTTCTCAAGCTTCCTGGGTTTTTAGCACCTTCCTTAGCTGTATCCTGCTCTTTGCAGGTAAGAGCCTACTTGTTTGCCCAGCTTTGGGAAATATTTGATCATGATACACCTTCTTGTGGAGGATGATGGAGAATGAGGACTGTTAAGCTCTGATCTTTTACAAAATAATCACAAGCATTTCTAAGCATGTGGGGATCTTCCCTGAATGTATAGCTCTTGCAGGGAATAACACCCTTCTGTTTCTTTTTCTTATTCCTTTACTGGTCTTTGGCACAAGTGATTTGAGCATCATTCTCTTCATATCAAGGACTTGCATTATGGTGGAGTGTTGTAGTGTAAAGACCTTGTATTTGAAATTTGCTCAATGGCTGACCTGGAACCAGAATTTAGAAACTCCAAGCAGGTGAGCATGGCTGGCCCCATCACCCCCAACAAAATAATTGGGACCCATCCTTTGTCAGCACTTTCCAATATTAAATGTGTTTTCTGAATGAAGTCTGTGTTCTCTAGTATTTTCTTGCTTGAGTAAACAATAGAGCAGCCATAAAACTCATCTGGGTCTTGCCTTGAATGCTTCCTCTACTACTGAGAACTTTGTAGAAACTTCCTTGACTCTCATTTCTTGGTAGGCAAGAAGGGTCTTTGAGTAAAGCATTTCATCCAGCAGGAGCTGAATACCAGGAAACTGAGGCTGTTTCTCCTTCAACTGGCAAGTTGATCCAACCGCATTCCAGTGGCTACCTGCCCCAGGAGTTCAATTCTTTTGGGAAAAGCATGTCACGGAGGTCTAGGCAGTAGTTAAGGTCAACTGCTGTGAATGAAGAGTGGTAAATGAGTGCGGGGGGGTGTCCCTGAAATCCCACTGTGCATCTGAGGGGAAGGAAGGGTCATGACCTGAGAACAAGGTATGGAGGCATGTTGAGTGCCAGTTGGGGATTTCAGAGCAAGGGGGGAGGGGACAGGAAGGTCTGTCTAGAGGTTTGGAAGACTCTCAAACACGGGCCCTCCCAGGCCTCAGAGCTCAGGGTGCAGCAAGCTGGGCGTATCCAGACTTAGATCATCAGTTGCCAGTTCTGTCATACAGGTTTGGTGACTTCTCAGTGTGATTCAGGGAGTGTTGACTTCAAGGATGAAAAATAAATGCTACTCTGCAGGGGTTTCAAAATGGATTCTGAAAGAACTTGGACTATTGAACCTACAGTGGGTCTTCCCTCTGAAGTGGCTTTGCCAATGGTGACAAGGGCCCTGACCCCAAATATTGCTTCAGAGTTGGAGATGGTTGCAGAATGAAGCCATTGTCAGGACTTCATGTAGAAATAATTGCATACAAACAATGACATTCAGAAAAGCTCCATTGTGAGGGCTGTAGTCTTTAACAAGAATTCATCAAAGCCTGATCCTCAGGGTTCTTTGGCTGAGTTACTGTTATTTTGCAGAGTTTAATTTCTAGACGTAGACTTCTTCAAAGCTTTAGTCCATCTTTGTGCGGTTGGCAGTTGGTGCAAATTGCCTTACCATACTTGTTATATTGACAAGTCCTTGTTGGTGTAGTGATGCACAACCAGAATTAAGGATCAGTGTCATCTTGTTTTTTGTTTTTGTTTTTTTTTTTTGCGGTACACAGGCCTCTCACTGTTGTGGCCTCTCCTGTTGCGGAGCACAGGCTCCGGACGTGCAGGCTCAGCGGCCATGGCTCACGGGCCCAGCCGCTCCGCGGCATGTGGGATCTTCCCGGACCGGGGCACGAACCTGTGTCCCCTGCATCGGCAGGCGGACTCTCAACCACTGTGCCACCAGGGAAACCCCCAGTGTCATCTTTTGACTTTTCTTTGGCAAACCAATCTCAGTTCCCAAAATCCAGAAGTTAAGTAATTGGGTTGTCGAGGAGTTTTTCAATTTTTTATTACATAGACAGCCCCCCAAGTTAGGGGTGTAGGGCAAGAGTTATTGAGGACATTCACAACCTGTGAATTAACTCACTAATTACAGACGTGAGTTCTAAGCCCTTAATGACCTCTTTTCTCATTCAAGATTTCTGCACTTTTACTGAGATTGCATGAGATATTAGTCTCAAGACATTAAGCAGTAACACTTACTTTTTCTAACTCTCCTGAATTGAATCTGCAGTTGGACTAGGTCATTCTACCTCCCACTAACCTTTCACTGGTTTTATTTGCCTCATCTAAAAGTATGAGGACACGTCAGGTGAAATTAACACCCAGTGCTAGTTCTTGCTGTGCTTTGTTTTGACAAATGCCTGGATTCTCCTGGCCAAGCCTATTTCAGGTCCTGTTCATTGACCAGGTCAGTGCCATTGACTGACCAATAGTCACTCTCTAGATAGAGTTTTCTCTCAGGATTCATACACTAGACCCCAAGGCTGAACCTGAGGTTTGAGCAACTCTGTCTCCGTCAAGGTCAAGTGAGCCGAGAGGTGGGTTACCACCTGCAGAGTTACAGATCATGGACATCTGAGGATTTGCAGGGGACCATGTGCCTGGGGAGGAGATTTTGTTCTGAAGGCAGTAAGGTCAGCACTGAGACCGGAGAAACAATATCCCCATGTAGGGGAGCAAAATTTGCCACCATAAAACATCTCTTTGGTATGAGGATTAATTTAGGCTGATTACTTTTAAGAAACAGAAGGTTCAGGAAGTTTTTCTGGTTACCTCCCCCTTAGCTTCCTTAAAGAATTAGATAAAGGGCCTGTTCCTGGAAGAACACCATCACCAGAGTTACCTACAAAGAATATGGGCTAGGTGTGGTGGGAGGACCTGGCAGGGTCTAGAGATCAAAGTCAACCCTGTGCCCCATTGTTTCTTCAGGGCCCAGCAAACATTTGTTTTTATCAGACACTTGCTTTTCTATCTTCATGTGAATTGCCTTCCTCCCATTTCAAGTCCCAAGCTACTACCTCCATCCTCTTGTCTTTAGCTGAAGATGTTATTTAAAGTGAAGACTTCAGCATTTTGGTGAGTTTCTCAGTTTTCCTGGGTCTTGTCCACGTATACATGTTATTAAACTTGATATTTTCTTATTAACTTTATGTCACTTAATCTTTAGACCCATCAGAAAAACTTACAAGTGTAGAAGATTTCTTCCTCCCCACAACCACTAATTGGAGGACAAGTGAGAGCCTAGAATGGTAACTGATATTCCATAGAAGCAGGCAGAAGAATGAGAACTAAATACACGTCCAGGGTCATTAGAGTGGGTTGATCTCACTACAGTTGTACAGTTTTTGTACATACATCTGACAACAACATAAAAAGCAGAATGCTGTGAATAAGAGTTCATTTGGGGCCTTAAGAATTACAGTTTGGGGGTACAGATTTGGATAAAACCAAAAGAATGTTCCAGGGAAAAGAGTCAGAGGCTTATAAAGACAAAAGTGGTAAGTTGTTAAAGTTGCCTGCAGAGAGCTGGGATTGACTTTGCAAGTCAGGAAATATTTGTCCTTAAGGAATCATGAGTTATTTTATGGTAAAGGTCTGAAAAGCATCTTGCTTTTCTGGCTGATACTCTGTATGACTTCATTAGGACAATAAGTGGTCAAGAGGTCACATTCTATACAAGCTGAGATGTGCATAAGTCACACTTCCTTAATGGCCTCCCTGGTCCATTTTGGAGAGCTCTCTTAGTGATACCAACTCCATTTTGGTTTTCCTTTTCACAGTTCCTCCTTTTGATCAAGGTATTTCTGTGGAAAGCACTGATCAACCATTTGGTTATTTGGCATAGGCATCAACTTCCTTGGCACTGGGAAGGCTCATTTCCAGAGCCATGTCCCATGACTGGGGAAAGAGGTGGTTGTGTGAGTGGTATGTAATGAGGAGCCATCTGGGATGTGAGTCTTAGATGGCCTTCAAAATATGAGATTCCTCCTAATGAAGATCCACGATCTCCTAGGAGTGGTTAATCTCCAGACATCAAGCTATCGTAATTCCTGTGGAGGGCACCATAGTACAGCAGCGAGAGAAACAAAGCCGTAACAACTTAAGGAATACACACAGTAATTAATATTGCAAGAATCAATAGTAGTGTCGTAAGCAAAGATTTTGGCCTATTTTCACCTGAGCCAAACGAACTTTTTAGTATTTCTCCAAGTCTAGGTATTTGATCATTCATTGCATTTATTTGCTTTTTCATATGACTTAAGTGGGTAATGCTAGACGATTCATCTGGTGTAAAAACACAACATTCAGTTTGTATCATAGCACAAGTACTATCTTGAAAGGCTGTAAGGCTGTAATGTCAAGAGCCACCTCATTTTGTAAGACTGCCTTATTAAAGATACTTCAGAATGTAAAAGATTTAGAACTTGTTGGCTATCATTTAGGGCTTCTTGGGTAAATCTGGTTAAAGCTTCTAGATGACTAATGACATCCTCAAGTCCCAGTGAGGATCCCACTAGTGAAAGACTGACCTAGCCCATCTTTTAAGTTATGTTCAATAGAGGCCATGTTGAAGGTTATGCAGATATGCCCTTGATCTCGAGGAAATTGTAAGGTACAACCTTCTATCCACCTGGGAGGGAGCCAAGGCCAGAGGTTAGTTCTACACACCCACTGGATTCCATTTGGGGCCTACCCAATAAATACTGAGTCGTCTACCCCAATCAGTTCCAAATCAATCACTAGCTTTTAAAGTGATGTGGTGTAAGAATCGTGTAATCATCGAAGATGTTGGGTCGTCTTAGGTAAGTTCATCTTTATATGGTTGAGCTGTTTCCAACATAATGGGGCTTTGTTACTTAGATGTCCATAGCCCAGTGTCAACCATATAAATACATCCCATAATTGGGGAATGGTGCCCTCCAGAAGACAAGAGGTGACATTCTTCAGTTTTGGTCTAGTTCTTAGATTGGGACTTGGTAGCATCAAGAGAAAGCAAATACTGGAGTACAGAGTCATTTAAAGTTTGGTTGATTGACCATTTGTATGAGCTCCAGTTAGTGAATCTGTGGTTGCTAGGTACTACTGGCCTTTCTTCTAAAATGAAATTTCCTAAAGCCAGCTAGTTGAATATTTGTTGTAGAGATATCTACCCGGGTTACCCAGAAGTGCTGGCTAATGGTAGTTACCCACAAATCCAATTTCACTTTTAAAACTAGCATACTGTTGTGTCCATAGGAGAAAAATGTTTGAATCAAAAGCATTGATAGGTGGAAAAAGGCAAAAAATTACACAAGTCTGGTCCCAAATCTTGGAAAAGCTGTCGACAGACATTGCCTGCTTCCATTATCCTGGCCTTTGTCTGGTTAACTTTAGTTTCAGGCTTCTAGGTGGTTGTGAAATCCAGGCAGGAGGTGGTGCCTTATTTAAATGAGAAACATGAATCTGTGAGTCAATGACCTTAAGTTTAGTGGCACAAGGGTTAGTTCACAATACCTGGTAAGTTTACCACCAAGGAGGTTGGAGGGCCTCTTTGCACAGGTGTCATTTCCAAGGCATAGTTGCCAGGTTTGAGGTCATGATGTTATAGGTCTTCATCTCCCAGAAGTGTACTATGGAAAGTTGCTCTACAAGCTTTGTATTAATTTCAGGGCTTTAGTTAATTCTTGGCAGTAGGTGAGATCTCCTTTAATCATAATAGCGTCATATATTCCTTCCTTCGTCTATTCACATGGATCCTGCTAGTAACAATTTCAAAGAAAAACAGTCTATTTTCTTCTGAGGGAGTAGATCTTAGATTAAGCAAAACCAAAGGTAGTACTTTGGACAAAGGCAGCCTAAATGAGTCAACTAATTTTGCCAGCTGAGGTTTAATTATTTCATCGATGTGTTCTACCAATCCAGAGTACTGGGGAAGGTAAGCTCAGTGAAAACGTCGCATAATTGGCCAAATGTTACAGACTAAAATTTGTCCTGTAAAGTGGGAGCCTCTGTCTCTACATAGTTCAGAGGGAATTCCCCAAGTTGGGATAATTTTTTCTAATGGCACTTTACTAACTGCCATGGCTGTAACTCTGCAACATGGAAATGCTTCCACACAGCAAGAGAACATACTAAAATCACTACCGAATATATTTAAACCCTTGAGAGGGAGACAACTGAAGTCCACTTGCCATATCTCCAAGGGTCCCCAAGGGAGAGAAAAATGTCCCATAGATGTATGAATAGACTCTTCTAGGTTATATTTAGAATAAATTTGACATCTCTGGGGCCATCTTTGGGGATAGCTTCCAGTCATATTGTTTTTCCTCAAGATACCTGTTATCAGTGTTCCAGTGAGTTAATTTCTGTGTGTGATTCAAGATTTGTTCTTCTAGGCAATCAGTGAGAACAGGTTGGCCTTTAGGACTGAATCTATAGCCTCCTCTTAGAATCAAACCTGCAATTGTCTTCTACCCATTTTTCTTTGTCATGTTGGGTAGCCAACTGTTGAGCCACCATATGTTTATCCTTTATGACTCCAAAAAGCTTCAGAGGCAATGGAGTTCGGGCTAATTCTACCAGGAATCTGGAGGGCTGCAGACTTAGCAGCAGCAGCTAAGGGACCTCCTTTGCTTTCCTCTATGTTTGCCGGAGAATGCCCAGAAGTTTTTGAAATAGGCAAAGATTTAGGCCTCAGGATGGAATCCATAAGGTTTTTTTTTTAAGGTTTCTGATGACATGTTTTATTTTATTTTTTTAACATCTTTATTGCAGTATAATTGCTTTACAATGGTGTGTTAGTTTCTGCTTTATAACAAAGTGAATCAGTTATACATATACATATGTTCCCATATCTCTTTAAAACATGTTTTAAATCTTCTGCCCAGAAGAGGTCAAGAAACCTTTGTTTCCAGAGCACACCAAAATCATGAACTACACCAAAGGCATATATACTATCAGTATGTATGTTAGTTGTTTTGCCTTTGGCTAAAAAGCAAACTCAAGCTAGAGCAAAAAGCTCTGCTTCCTGGACAGAAGTGGCCTCCAGTAAGGGTTTAGCTTCTATAGTTTCAGTTAAAGATACTGTAGCATATCCAGCTGTATGTCCAGCTCCGTTCTTTAGATATGACCCATCAGTAAACCAGATTCTTTCTGTATTATCCAGGGGTGTCTTCTGTAAATCTATGAGGAGTTAGCAACTGACTGGTCAATGTCAAGCAGTTATAAAGAGTTCCCTTGTATGGAAGAGGGAGAAAAGTAGCAGGACTCAAAGTGTTGCAGTGAGCAGTAGTTACATTTGGAGAGGACAGCGAAAGGATTTTGTAAGAAGTTGGTCTGCTGGTAGACTCTGAGTGTGAGATTAAGTAGGCCATTGGCTGAATGGAGAATGCATACTGTCAGTGGGGAGCCCATGACAATTTTCTCAACAGCCTGTAATATGTTTGCTGTGGCAGTAGTTGCTTGCATACAGGGAGGCAGCTCTTTGGCCGCTGGATCGATCTGTTGACTGTAATATCCAACAGGTCTCTGTCCATGTCATTGGGCTAAGACTCCCAGTGTTTCCTTCTTTCATGTACAAAGAAGAAAGGCGATTTATAATTGGGATGCCCTAAAGCAGGGGGGTCATGGAGGCTATCCTTGATCCTTTCAAATGCAGTTTCAGATTCCTCGGTCCAGTCTAAAGGCTCTGCTTGTTCAGCCTTAAAGACGCTGTATAAAGACTGAGTCATAATAAAGAAATTTGGAATCTAAATTCTACAGTATCCTGCTAATCCTAAATGTCCTTTTAATTATATCTTGGTTTCAGGGAGAGAAAGACAGGATACCTCCAATGCAGTTAGGGTCTAATAGTAGCACCCTGTTTGAATATCACATGTCTAAATACTTCACCTGCATTTTAAAAAACTGAAGCTTTTGATATGTTCTGTCCTTTACGTGCTAATTCTTTTTTTTTTAACATCTTTATTGGAATATAATTGCTTTACAATGTTGTGTTAGTTTCTGCTGTATAACAAAGTGAATCAGCTATACATATACATATATCCCCTCCCTCCCTCCTGCATCTCCATCCCACCCCTCTGGTGGTCACAGAACACCGAGCTGATCTCCCTGTGGGATGCAGCTGCTTCCCACTAGCTATCTTTTTTACATTTGGTAGTGTATATATGTCAATGCTACTCTCTCACTTCGTCCCAGCTTCCGCTTCCCCTTCCCCGTGTCCTCAGTCCATTCCCTACATCTGCATCTTTATTCCTGTCCTGCTGCTAGGTTCTTCAGAACCTTTTTTTTTTTTTTAGAGTCCATATACATGTGTTAGCATACGGTATTTGTTTTTCTTTCTGACTCACTTCACTCTGTATGACAGACTCTAGGTCCATCCACCTCACTACAAATAACTCAATTTCATTTCTTTTATGTCTGAGTAATATTCCATTGTATATATGTGCCACATCTTCTTTATCCATTCATCTGTCACAGGACACTTAGGTTGCTTCCATGTCCTGGCTATTGTAAATAGAGCTGTAATTAACCTTGTGGTACATGACTCTTTTTGAAGTATGTGTTTTTCAGAGTATATGCCCAGTAGTGGAATTACTGGGTCGTATGGTAGTTCTATTTTTAGATTTTAAAGAAGCTCAATATTGTTCTTCATAGTGACTGCATCAGTTTACACTCCCACCAACAGTGCAAGAAGGTTCCCTGTTCTCCACACCCTCTCCAGCATTTATTGTTTATAGATTTTTCGATGGTGGCCATTCTGACTGGTGTGAGGTGGTACCTCATTGTAGTTTTGACTTGCATTTCTCTAATTATTAGTGATGTTGAGCATCCTTTCATGTGTTTGTTGGGAATCTTTATATCTTCTTTGGAGAAACGTCTATTTAGGTCTTCTGCCCATTTTTGTATTGGGTTGTTTGTTTTTTTGATATTGAGCTGCATGAAATGCTTTTATATTTTGGAGATTAATCCTTTGTGAGTTGCTTCATTTGCAAATATTTTCTCCCATTCCGAGGGTTGTCTTTTTGTCTTGATTATGGTTTCCTTTGCTGTGCAAAAGCTTTTAAGTTTCCTTAGGTCCCATTTGTATATTTTTGTTTTTATTTCCATTTCTCTAGGAGGTGGGTCAAAAAGGATCTTGCTGTGATTTATGCCAAAGGCTCTTTTTTCTATGTTTTCCTCTAAGAGTTTTTATAGTGTTTGCCCTTACATTAAGGTCCTTAATCCATTTTGACTTTATTTTTGTGTATGGTGTTAGGAAGTGTTCTAATTTCATTCTTTTACATGTAGCTGTCCAGTTTTCCCAGCACCACTTATGGAAGAGGCTCTCTTTTCTCCATTGTACATTCCTGCCTCCTTTATCAAAGATAAGGTGACCATATGTGCGTGGGTTTATCTCTGGGCTTTCTGTCCTGTTCCATTGATCTATATTTCTGTTTTTGTGCCAGTACCATACTGTCTTGATTACTGTAGCTTTGCAGTATAGTCTGAAGTCTGGGAGCCTGATTCCTCCAGCTGTGTTTCTCTTTCGCAAAATAGATTTGGCTATTCGGGGTCTTTTGTGTTTCCATGCAAATTGTGAAATTTTTCGTTCTACCTCTGTGAAAAATGCCATTGGTAGTTTGATAGGGATTGCACTGAATCTGTAGATTGCTTTGGGTAGTAGAGTCATTTTCACAATGTTGATTCTTCCAATCCAAGAACATGGTATATCTCTCCATCTGTTTGTATCATTTTTAATTTCTTTCATCAGTTTCTTATAGTTTTCTGCATACAGGTCTTTTGTCTTCTTAGGAAGGTTTATTCCTACGTATTTTATTCTTTCTTTTACAGTGGTAAATGGGAGTGTTTCCTTGATTTTACTTTCAGATTTTTTCATCATTAATATATAGCAATGCAAGAGATTTCTGTGCATTAATTTTGTATCCTGCTACTTTACCAAATTCATTGATTAGATCTAGTAGTTTTCTGGTAACATCTTTAGAATTCTCTATGTATAGTATCATGTCATCTGAAAACAGTGACAGCTTTACTTCTTTTCCAGTTTGGATTCCTTTTGTTTTTTTTCTTCTGATTGCTGTGGCTAAAACTTCCAAAACTATGTTGAATAATAGTGGTGAGAGTGGGCATCCTTGTCTTGTTCCTGATTTTAGAGAAAATGGTTTCAGTTTTTCACCATTGAGAATGATGTTGGCTGTGGGTTTGTCATATATGGTCTTTATTATGTTGAGGTAATTTCCCTCTATGCCTGCTTTCTGGAGAGTTTTTATCATAAATCGGTGTTCAATTTTGTCGAAAGCTTTTTCTGCATCTCTTGAGATGATCATATGATTTTTATCCTTCAGTTTGTTAATATGGTGTATCACATTGATTTGCATATATTGAAGAATCCTTGCATTCCTGGAATAAACCCCACTTGATCATGGTGTATGATCCTTTTAATATGCTGTTGGATTCCGCTTGCTAGTATTTTGTTGAGGATTTTTGCATCTATGTTCATCAGTGATATTGGTCTGTAGTTTTCTTTTTCTGTGACACCTTTGTCTGGTTTTGGTATTAGGGTGATGGTGGCCTCATAGAATGAGTTTGGGAGTCTTCCTCCCTCTGCTGTATTTTGGAAGAGTTTGAGAAGGATAGGTGTTAGCTCTTCTCTAAATGTTTGATAGAATTCACCTGTGAAGCCATCTGGTCCTGGGCTTTTGTTTGTTGGAAGATTTTTAATCACAGTTTCAATTTCAGTGCTTGTGATTGGTCTGTTTGAACCAGGAAGAAATAGAAAACAGCCTTGGAAGGTTGTACTTTTCTAAGAATTTGTCCATATCTTCCAGGTTGTCCATTTTATTGGCATATAGTTGCTTGTAGTAATTTCTCATGAGTCTTTGTATTTCTGCACTGTCAGTTGTTGCTTCTCCTTTTTCATCTCTAATTCTGTTGACCTGAGTCTTCTCCCAGTTTTTCTTGGTGAGTCTGGCTAATGGTTTATCAATTTTATCTTCTCAAAGAACCCGCTTTTAGTTTTACTGATCTTTGCGATCGTTTCCTTCATTTCTTTTTCATTTATTTCTGATCTGATCTTTATGATTTCTTTCCTTCTGCTAACCTGGGTTTTGTTTTTGTTTTTGTTTTTCTGTCTTTAATTGCTTTAGGTATAAGGTTAGGTTGTTTATTTTAGATGTTTCTTGTTTCTTGAGGTAGGATTGTATTGCTGTAAATTCCCCTCTTAGAACTGCTTTTGCTGCATCCCACAGGTTTTGGGTCATTGTGTTTTCATTGTCATTTGTTTCTAGGTATTTTTTGATTTTGATTTCTTCAGTGTTTTCTTGGTTATTTAGTAGCATATTGTTTAGCCTCCATATGTTTGTAGTTTTTACAGTTTTTTTTTCCTGTAATTGATATCTAGTCTCATAGTGTTGTGGTCAGAAAAGATACTTGATATTATTTCAATTTTTTAAATTTACCAAGGCTTGGTTTGTGAACCAAGATATGATCTATCCTGGAGAATGTTCCATGAGCACTTGAGAAGAAAGTGTATTCTGTTGTTTTTGGATGGAATGTCCTATACATATCAATTAAGGCCATCTTATTTAATGTGTCATTTAATGCTTGTGTTTCCTTATTTTCATTTTGGATGATCTGTCCATGGGTGAAAGTGGGGTGTTAAAGTCCCCTACTATGATTGTGTTACTGTAGATTTCCCCTTTTATGGCTGTTAGCATTTGCCTTATGTATTGAGGTGCTCCTATGTTGTGTGCCTAAATATTTACAATTGTTATATCTTCTTGGTTTTATCCCTTGATCATTATGTAGTGTCCTTCTGTGTCTCTTGTAATAGTCTTTATTTTAAAGTCAGTTTTGTCTGTTATGAGAATTGCTACTCCAGCTTTCTTTTGATTTCCATTTGCATGGAATATCTTTTTCCATCCTCTCACTTTCAGTCTGTATATGTCCCTAGGTCTGAAGTGGGTCTCTTGTAGACAGCATATATATAGGTCTTGTTTTTGTATCCATTCAGCCAGTCTATGTCTTTTGGTTGGAGCATTTAATCTATTTACATTTAAGGTAATTATTGATATGTATTTCCTATTACCATTTTAATTGTTTTGGGTTTGCCTTTGTAGGTCTTTTCCTTCTCTTGTGTTTCCTGCCTAGAGAGGTTCCTTTAGCATTTGTTGTAAAGCTGGTTTGGTGGTGCTGAATTCTCTTAACTTTTGCTTGTCTGTAAAGGTTTTAATTTCTCCATCGAGTCTGAATGAGATCCTTGCTGGTAGAGTAATCTTGGTTTTAGGTTTCCCCCTTTCATCCCTTTAAATATGTCCTGCCCCTCCCTTCTGGCTTGCAAAGTTTCTGCTGAAAGATCAGCTGTTAACCTTATGGGGATTCCCTTGTATATTATTTGTTGCTTTTCCCTTGCTGCTTTTAATATTTTTTTTTTGTATTTAATTTTTGACAGTTTGATTAATATGTGTCTTGGCGTGTTTCTCCTTGGATTTATCCTTTATGGAACTCTGAGCTTCCTGGACTTGATTGGCTATTTCTTTTTTCATGTTAGGGAAGTTTTCAACTATAATATCTTCAAATATTTTCTCAGACCCTTTTTTTTTTCTCTTCTTCTTCTGGGACCCCTATAATTCAAATGTTGATGCATTTAATGTTGTCCCAGAGGTCTCTGAGACTGTCCTTCATTCTTTTCATTCTTTTTTCTTTATTCTGCTCTAAGGTAGTTATTTCCACTATTTTCTCTTCCAGGTCACCTATCCGTTCTTCTGCCTCAGTTATTCTGCTCTTGATTCCTTGTAGAGAATTTTTAATTTCATTTATTGTGTTGTTCATTGTTGTTTGCTCTTTAGTTTTTCTAGGTCCTTGTTAAATGTTTCTTGTATTTTCTCCATTCTATTTCCAAGATTTTGGATCATCTTTACTATCATTACTCTGAATTTTTTTTTTCAGGTAGACTGCTTATTTCCTCTTCATTTGTTTGATCTGGTGGGTTTTTACCTTGCTCCTTCATCTGCTGCATATTTCTCTATTCTCATTTTGCTTAAATTACTGTGTTTGGGGTCTCATTTTCACAGGCTTCAGGTTTGTAGTCCCCGTTGTTTTTGCCCCCATTGGGTAAGGTTGGTTCAGTGGGTTCTGGAGGGTACTGGTGTCTGTGTTCTGGTGGGTGGGGCTGGATCTTTTCTTTCTGGTGGGCAGGGCCACGTCCGGTGGTGTGTTTCAGGGTGTCTGTGAACTGAGTATGATTTTAGGTAGCCTCTCTGCTAGTGGGTGGGGTTGTGTTCCTGTCTTGCTAGTTGTTTGGCATGGGGCATACAGCACTGGAGCTTGCTGGCTGTTGGATGGAGCTGGGTCTTAGTGTTGAGACAGAGATCTCTTGGAGAGCTCTCACTGATTGGTATTGCATGGGCCTGGGAGGTCTCTGGTGGTCCAGTGTCCTGAACTCCGCTCTCCCACCTCAGAGGCTCAAGCCTGACACCAGGCCGGAGTGCCAAGACCCTGTCAGCCACATGGCTCAGAAGAAAAGGGAGAAAAAAAGAAAGCAAGAAAAATAAAAATAAAAAAATAGATAAATATAAAGAAAAGAAAAAAAAAGAATTAAAATAAAAAATAAAAAAATAATTAAAATAAAAAAATTAAAAAGTAGTAAAAATAAATAAAAGAGCACCCAAACCAATTAACAAATCCACCAGTGATAACAAATGCCAAAAACTATACTAATATAAACAAAAATTAGAAACAAATCAGCCACAGACAGCAAACCCCAAGTCTACAGCTGGTGCCAAAGTCCACCGCCTCAATTTTTGGTTCATTCGCTGTCTCTTCAGGTATTCCAGAGATTCAGGGTACATTACGTTCATTGTGTGGATTTAATCTGCTGCTCCTGGGGCTGCACAGAGAAACTTCCCTTTCTCTTCTTTGTTCACACAGCTCCTGGGGCTCAGCTTTGGTTTTGGCCCGACCTCTGCATGTAGGTTGCCCTCAGGCTTCTGTTCCCACCCAGACAGAATGGGTTTAAAGCAGTAGTGGATTTGGGAGCTCAGGCTCACTCATGCCGTGGGGAGGGAGGGGTATGGTAGTTATAATTGGAATGCAGGGCGAGCCTGTGGCAGCAGAGGCTGGCGTAATGTTGCAACAGCCTGAGCTGTGCCGTGTGTTTTCCTGGGGAAGTTGTCCCTGGATCACGGGACCCTGGCAGTGGCAGGCTGCACAGGCTCCCAGGGTGGGTATGGGTAGTGACCTGTATTTGCACACAGGATTCTTGGGGGCTGCAGCAGCAGCATTAGGGTTTCATGTCCATCTCTGGTGTCTGAGCTGATAGCCATGGCTCATGCCCATCTCTGGAGCTCATTTAGGCGGTGTTCTGCCCTCTGTGGGTAGACAGGGAAGGAATCCCCTCTCCTTTTGCACCCTGAAACAATGGTCTCTTGCCCATTAGGTAGGTCCAGAGCTTTTTCTGGACTCCCTCCCAGCTAGCTGTTGTGTACTAGCCCCCTTCAGGCTGTGTTCACGCAGCCAACCCCAGTCCTCTCCCTGGGATCTGACCTCCGAAGCCTGAGCCTCAGCTCCCAGCCCCCACCCATCCCAGCGGGTGAGCAGACAAGCCTCTCGGGCTTGTGAGTGCTGGTCGGCACTGATCCTCTGTGTGGGAATCTCTCCGCTTTGCCCTCTGCACCCCTGTTGCTGCGCTCTCCTCCGTGGCTCTGAAGCTTCCTCCCCGCCAACCCCCATCTCTGCCAGTGAAGGGGCTTTCTAGTGTGTGGAAGCTTTTCCTCCTTCACAGCTCCCTCCCAGAGGTGTAAGTCCTGTCCCTATACTTTTGTCTCTGTTTTTTCTTTTGCCCTACCCAGGTTTGTGGGGATTTTCTTGCCTTTTGGGACGTCTGAGGTCTTCTGCCAGCGTTCAGTAGGTGTTCTGCAGGAGTTGTTCAACATGTAGGTGTAATTTTGATGTATTTGTGGGGAGGAAGGTGATCTCCATGTCTTATTCCTCCCCCGTCTTGAAGTCCCCCCCCCATGCTAATTCTTCTGTCAGATGAAGGCTGTCTTAAAATGTCCTGGTTTCTTGCAATAATGGCATACATCCTTAGGAGTACCAAGAAAGCCTTCAAATTTTGGTTTGGTGGACAATTACTTCAGCTGAAAGTTTGAGTTGAGCCCCTTGGATCTGAGAATCCATGGCTCTGGTAGCTTTCTCTTTAGATTTTTGGGCAAGAGCCTGAGAAAGCTGTGCCACTAGAGTAGCACATTCACGAGGTCTCAGAATAATCCACGTTAAGGAATGTTGTTTAACTAAGGTACTTAAAGTATCTTTTAACCCTGCTGTAAAGGTGGAGTGAAATAGACTGACATTAAGGACCTGACACATGAAACCACCAGAGCTTTGAATTTTTCAAAATGGCCGTCACCAGACACTTTCATCAGGCTCATGCATTGTTGAATGACACACCAGTCAACAGATTTAGGAAATAGTTGAGAATTTGTGGAGATCTTTAGCCAACTTTTAAACATCTGCTTGTGCCCTTGTGCCCACTCTAAAAAAATCATCAGTAGGATCTTTCCAGTCAATAGCTTCCATCCCTACTTTAGACATAAGCTCTCCGACAAGCAGATGTATTAATTGATATAAATCCGAGTAGGCAGGCTGATATGTTTCAGTGAGGAGATCAGATTGTCCTGGACACTCAATGGAATCCTCTTAATGTTGGGAAGTCCTTAGCTATGCAAGTAATTCTGCCTTAGTCCAAGGGGTATATGATTGTTTTGGTGCTGTCCTCACTGGACCTGGCTTTAAATGGAGCAGTCATTACTGGAGGGCAATGTGGCTAGCTTTCTGTGTGGGATCAATTTCGGTGTTATCAAAGGAAGTTCAGGAAGACGGATAACAAGGAGAGCCTTGTGGTGGAGACTGAGAGGAACAGGAAGGAGCAGAGAGAGGCAGGGAGGGAGGGCTCCCAGAAGCCTTAGAGGATTTTTCTAATTTGCAAATCCTTTGAGATAATTGAGTTAGTTTCTCTGAGGGAAGCAATAGTAGATTCACTATTTTGTTTGGAGGCCTCAAAATTCCTACTCAAAATTCCTACTGAAATATGCCTTGCATTCTTCTTGTGGTGTCCTGTAGCATTTTTCCCAAATGAGCGTGCAAATAAACTCTCTTAGGAATCTCAAATGAGCAGCAAGTGGGCCAACAGTTTTGAGTTGTCATGGGTGATCTTAGTCCAAAGCAACAAATCGAGAAGAGGAGGGCCTGTAGGTTGTAAACATAAGATGAGCCAGAGTCCTGGACGACAGCTGCCCATAAGCTGCGCCCTTAGAAACCAAACTCCCTGTAACTGAGTACTCTCCAAGATGAAGGATTCCCTTTCCAGATAAACTCAGCAACAGAGGTCACCCAAATAAAGGCTTAGAACCTTAACCGAAATGGGAGGCTTGGACCAAGATGACCTACCCCCATGACCCAAAGCCACCAAGGAAATGATGGGGCACAAGGGACTGTTGGAGGCACCTCACTTGTGTCTGGGGAAGCCCTTGGAGGTAGAGGTGAGTCACTTAGACTTGGTGGTGTCAGAAGCGGGAGCCAAACAGTCAGAATCGAGGCACTCATCAAATGTGCTTTGATAAGCAGGATCAAGTCTTCAAAGAACAAAGACTTTTTGGAGCCTTAGGAACTACAGGAGACACAAATACCAGATGATCTCATTATATGCGGAATCTTAAAAAAAAAAAAAAAGTTCATAGAGAACAGATTGGTGTTTTGCCAGCAGTGGGGGGCAGGGGCAAGGGTAGGCAAAACAGCTGAAGAAAGTCGAGGTACAGACTTGGAGCTATAAGGCATGAAGATGCAATGTACAGCATGACAGCTGTACTTAATACTGTATTGCATACTTGAAAGTTACTAAAAGAATAGACCTTAGTCACCATCACAAGAAAATTTTGTAACTATGTATAGTGACTAGATGAATTGTAATGATTATTTCACAACACTCATATTGAATCATTATGCTGTACATCTGAAACTATAACATTGTACATTATTAATACCACACTACGCAGGAAGGAAAGACAGGAAGAAAGGTGAAACCTTGACCACAGGGGGAGCTTTTCAAGGATGGGGTGACTGATGATACACACAGGAACCTTCTAGGGACAATAGAGAAACACATTTACCAGAAGGAGGGTTTTCTCTTGAAGTCAGAAATGGTCCACTCTACCTTTCTCAATCATTTGGCTGACACTTGGAGGGTGGCCTAATTACTGCATCCCAGGGTGGTTTTTGTTCTACTCTGGAATGTCTCCCACTCTGTTTTGCCCAAAGGTAAAAGCGAAGTTCACAACCTAATGTTGAATGGTGTTAACACGCTATGGTCCGCACTGCCCTATTTACTGTGAAACTTAAACCAGCCTTTCCTGGGAGAAACTAGTACTTGAGGAGGAACCACAACTCCATGAGGCAGTGCTGGATGACAAGATTCTCTCATGGACAGCTTCTGAGCCAGTTAGCAAACAATACCCAAACCTCAGGGCTCTACAACAGACTGTTCGTTCTCATCCTCACAGGTCTGGGGGTCGGTGGGAGCAGCTCTGTGCGTGTGCGCTCCTCTGAGACCCAAGTATGTTTAATGGTCAAGTTCCACTGAGGATTTCCAAACAGGGAGGTGCTTTGTTGGGTTTGCCCTGTTATTTCTTCAGCCTGCTCTGTGGGAGTGAGCCGTCCAAATACACGAAGGAGTCAGACTTTGAGCAAAGGAGGAACTTGATGGTCCCATACAAGAGAGGAGCCACATCCAAAAGAACTATGTAGTTATGAACCTTTTCTAGAAATAACCCTCGATCTTGCTCACTGCAATGCTGTTTTTGCAATTTGCCTGGACAGGAAAACATTCCCTCTTTTCCACTTCCGGTTGCATCAGGACCAGGTCAGGTACTCTATTTAGAGTGAACTGAAATCCAATCTCTTCTTGTGTATTAACCCAGGGACAGATGCCTGGCAACTTAAAGCAGGTGCCAATGTGTTTAAGTGGTTCCCTCTTACTGAAGGGATCATTAAGGAAGGGCCTTGCCAGTGACACAGTTTCCACACCCCATCGTCTACCACAAGTTGCTCCTACTTTGGGAGAATAACTATGCCTCCCTTCCTGCAGGAATGGTCAGCTGAGCTGTTCCAGCCTGCTCGAGTTCATGTTTATTCCTTTCAGTTTCTCTGACATTCCTTTCTGTGAAGGAATAAACTAGAGATTGATTGAAGGGACCATCAGTTCAAGGGCCAAGTTATCCCAGGCTGTGAGTCTGAAAAGAAGCCACTATAGGGAAAATGTGGGTTCTGTCCAGTTTTGTACCACAACTGGTCTAGTCAAGGATGGGAAAGTGGGTTAAGAGAAGGGATTGTCACCTCAGTTATCTGTTTTTGTTTATCTGGAAGTGGTAATCCATTTCTGAAGGATAGTTTCATTGTGTAAAGAATTTTTGTTTGAAGATCTTTTTCAGCATTTTGGATATGTGGTTCTAGTGCCCTCTTGTATATATGATCTCTGAGAAATAGGTTGTTAATCTTATAGAGGCTCCCTTGTAGGAGAAGCACTGCTCTTCTCTTGCTCTTTTCAAGGTTCTGTCTTTAAACATTTGGACTATGATGAGTCTACCTGTAGATCGAGTTTATCCAGTTTTGGAGGCGATTGAACGTCTTGGCTGTGTCAAATGTTTGGTCACCTTGGGAAGTTTACAGCCATTTCTTCAAATATTCTTCTCTCCTTCTTGGACTACCATTATGTATATGCTGGAATACTCGATGCTTATATTCATAGGAGTCTGAGGCTCTGTTAATTTCTTATTTTCCCAGACTATAACCTCGATCAACCTATCTTCAAGTTTGCTGATTCATTCTTCTACCAGCTCATGCCTGCTATTGAGTCCCTCAAGTGAATTTGTTGTACTTTTCAACACCAGAATTTACGTAGTTCGTTAAAAATCATTTCTATTGACTTTCTCTAATTGATACGACATTTGTTCTCATGTTCCTTTACACATGATTTCTTTTACCTCTTTGAAGGTATTTAAAATAACTCACTTAAGTTTTTTTTATGGTAAGTACAAACCTGGATTTCCTCAGGACAGTGTCTACTGACTAAATTTTCCCCTGTGTATGAGAATATTTATTTGTATGCCTCAATTTTGTTAAATTGGATATTTTAAATGATGGACAGGTCTGGAGATCAGATTCCTTTACCCCCAGGGTTTGTTTTCCTGGCTCTTCTGACTAATTATCTTAATTCTGCATGTTCAGCCATTTAACTGTTATCTTAATCACCTAACGATTAGACAGCTGTTTCCTTAAATGCTTTGGACCAACAAGTCTTCCAGTCGTGGATGGAGTGCTGTGTATGTGGGGCACAACTTTAATTATCTGGCAGTTGTAACTCTGCCGTAGCCTTTACTCTCCACTGTGAGAGCCTCAAGGTCAGCAAGAAGTAAGAGATTAGGGCTTTCTTGGATCTTTTTTTGGTGTGTGCACAGCTATGTACCTATATGTGGCTTTCTGAAGTCCCAGAAATAATGCTGGAGCTTTTTTCAAAGCTCATATGAACATCTCCTTCCTTTCTTTCCAAGTTTTTTTTTTTCTTTTTTTCCCCCATTATCCTCTTGTCTCTTAACACAGATGTAGCGTTACCAGATGGGTCAAAAAAAATTTTTTTTTTGATAAGAACATTGGGAATAGTACTGTTTTCAGTGATTAAGGTCAACTAAAGCCAATCCCGGAATAGGGCTTTTACTGGGTAGTGCTAGATAGGTCAAATTGTCCTAATTTCAGGGGCAAGGGATTTTTATGAAGATCCAGACTCAATTTACCCCTACAAAGGCTGATAGGCTGACATGTTTTGCAGCTACAATGGTTGTGAGACTGTTGGTTTTCAAGTCTACTGTGGAATTGGGGAGAAGACTGGAAAAAGACAAGTTAGAATGCCAAAAAGCTCACTGTTCTTAGTAATTATTAGGTACATTTTTTTCTGGAATAAACACTTTGGATTGTTGCAAGCATCTGGTTAACTTCCAGAGTACTGGAAAAAATTAACTGACAGTTTTGTCATTTTGCTCACTGCTTTTATGTAGGAAGATCTTTAGAGATCCTTCCTCTACCATTCTGGAAGTGCTTATTCCACTGTGCTCACATTATTGGGGAAAATTCTTACAAAACTATTTCGCTTTGACTTCTGATCGCAGGTCTCTGTGTGTAGGGTGTGTGTGATGCACATCATGAGACCATATTGGATGGAGCCTTGTGGATGTTTTGCTCTTGTCTACTTGACATCCCTATTCCTTCGTCTCAATAAGGGGTTCTTTTTCATCCTAGAGTACTTGGGATGGTCAAGGTGATGTTTCTCATTATACAGTTGCCACCTGGAAGAGGTTAGCTCTTCAATTTACCCCAGACAATTATCACTGGAACTAGATTACATGGGGAATATTGGCTGTTGCCTCGGGGCACTGGCTTCTCCTCAGGGTTCTGAAACACTTGGCTCTCTGCTCTGGGGAGGCTGTGATGTCTCAAGGGGTAGCATCATACATTCACATGGAGGAAGCAAAGGACTGAATGCAGAAAGTTTGTAACTAGGTATCCTCTGCAATTCTTTAAATGGATGCTTTTGGCAGAAATAGGGTTGTTCCAGACAGGCTGGGGACAGTGCCTCAGATAGTCGACATCAACACCTTCTCTGAGAAGGCGGGGGACCAATCCAAGATTTACGGAGCAGACGGCTCTGAAACTATTCCTGCCACCATAGTACCATGTGCTGGGCTTAAGTGAGGCACAATTATGAGCCAGAAATGCTTCCATTGAGAATGTAACCAGTGGACATAGTACTTGCTCTTGGTCCTCAGTGATAAGATCGCTGTGCTTCTGAGGTGCTCTGTGCCCTGGCTAACCCACAGAGGGAGGCAGATCAGAGCTTGGACAGTTGGCATCACAAGGGGTTGAGGTTGCTCTTCAGCACCATGAGATGAGATGTCTGAGGTTGAAAGTGGCTCCTCATTTTGATTCTGAATTCCATTCTTCCTCAGAAATCAGAGCTGCAAAACGAGTCTTACTCAGTTGGGAGCTGTCTCAATGATGAGTTTTTGCAGCTCCTATCAGTGCAGCTTCCATCAGGGCCGCTTGAAATGGGGAATGTGCAGTATGCCTGATGCTGAGCATCACTCCGAGACTTTGAAATCCCAAGGGCTGAAAAACAGATTGAATCAGGAGCTCGCAGCGGGATGCAGGAAGCAGGCATGTTGCTGTCCTCCAGGCTGTGCCCAAAACAAGTGGGCACAAAGAATGTGGCGTGGATCATGCCTAGCCTCTGCCGCTTATTCATCCCAGAAGAACGTCAAATCTCCTAGGCTCTCCTTTCAGAGAAAGAGGGATGGGCTCAGTACCTATGGAGTAAGGCTATGATGATTCCATAGTGAAGTCCCAACATCCGTCTTCTTATGATGGTGGCTTTTCCTCTCCTACAAATAGATTCTTCAGATTAAGTACTGCCTCCATTTCTACTTCCCAGTAGTACCTGACAAAAAATGTCTCAGAACTCTGATAATGGGATAATATTTTACTTTCACTGGATTCTAAGGATTGTTTTACTTAAGTCTCATGTGTTTTAAATCTGCTATAAGATGCATGTGCATTGTTTAATGATCTCTAATTAGATCTGCCTTAGATGATGGGATTTTGTAAGTCATATGTTGGAAGAAATCTACAACTCATTTTTTTTTCATTGGGATAAAATGGCTGCTCATGTATTAGGTTTCTAGACCTGCATGATTAGTTTAATGTCAACGGGTGGTACACACCTCACTTTCTTAGTTCATGGGGAGAAATATAATCTGAGAATTTAACATTTTTCCATTCATTATTTGAACAATATCCTTCTCTCTGGGTTCTAGAACAGTATTTATTTGATTTGAGCATTTTGTGCTTTTTTTGGTGGGAAGAGTGTAATTCTTCTAACATTCTTCCAACTCTTTCAGCTCTCATCCTCTGTAGTGAGACCTGGTTTCTTGTGTGCTTTCTTCCCGCTGAAAACAGGGTTGAATCAGTGAGAAAAGAACAACATGTTCTTAAAACCCTCTTCTGCTTGCAGTCCTTGGCAGAATCTAATCCGGGAGCGTGGTTGAACCTGATTCTCTCCTGACTCTCTAACGGTAATGTTTCAAAAGCGATTTTAATTGGACTTTTGCCTACAGGGATGTATGCATATGGGTGAGGGAGGGGCAGGTTGGGACCCTCATCATCCAAGCCCCTACTGGGTAAGCCTAGGTCCTCCTTTCATTCTTATCTTCCTGACAATCCTGATCCTTTGATCTCGAAATTCCTTCTCATCCCAGAGTACTTGAGATCATCCAGGTGAGGTTTTTGACCTTCTTGCTTCTATGGAAGAGTGTTTTTGTATCTCTTAACCCAAGGCAAGACCCAATGGAAGTTGATTACATGCACAATATTTATTTCAGCCTGGGTCATCAGGGTCACCTCCCACACCTCTGGCTCTCAGACTCAGGGTGTTTGGTTTTCTTCCCGTTGGTGTGGTGAAGGGCTGAAGTCAGGAACACATTGATGTGAGTCTGAGTTTTCTCCCAATGAGTCAGGCTGTTCTCCAGACTCTCAGCTGACCTCAGGTGGAGCTGCAACCCAGGTTGCGTGGAGAACTTGTCACGTCTTGTCCTCTTTATGGAACCCGGGCTCTGACATTCCTTAGTGTGGTCAGTGGCTGGAGGGAAAACTGAGTGGAAATCAAGATAGGAATTCACTTTATAATCCTGCTGTAATGTTAGAGTTAAATAAACTGACAGTGTTAAATAAACTGGCAGCCTTATCTGTCAGGTCCTTAATGGCAGAAATTTGAAAATGTTTTCAAAATCACCATAATGATCATAGACACTTTCATCAGGCTGTTGATGCATTTTTGAATAACATGCCAGTCATTGTGACTAAGAAATAGAATGGGAATTTGTGGAGATTATTAGCCAACGTTTGAACATCTGCTTGTCCCCTTGTTCCTACTCTAGAAATATCACCAGTAAGATCTTTCCAATCAACATCTTCCATCCATTCTTTAATATATCTGCTTGTGTGTGAGGTTCTGTCTAATGATATAAATCTGAATAGCCAGGCTGATATGTTTCAGGGAGGAGGCCAAATTGTCTGGCAAACTCAATGGAACCCTCTTCAACATTGGGAAGTCCTTAGCATGTAATTCTGCCTTAGTCCAAGGGGTGTATGTGATTGTTTTGGGGCCGTCCTCACTGGACCTGGCTTTAAAAGGGATTGTCATTACAGGAGGGCAATATGACTAGCCTTCTGTAGGGGGGTCAATCTCAGTGTTATAAAAAGTTCAGAGACAGATGGACAGCAAGGAGGAGAGCCTTGTGATGGACACTGAGAGGAAAAGAAAGGAGCAGAGGAAGCCAAGGAGAGAGAGCTCTCAGAAGCCTCAGAGGATTTTTCCAATTTGGAGATCCTTTGAGATCATTGCGAGTTGGTTTCTCTGAGGGAAGCAATAGTGGATTCACTATTATGTTTGGAGGCCTGAAAATACCAGTTGAAATATGATTTGCATTCTTTTTGTCCTGTTCTAAACCTTTTCTCCAATTGAGCATGCAAATAAACTCATTTAAAAGTCTCAAATGAGCCGAAAGTGGGCAAACAGTTTCAAGTTGTCATAGGTGATTTAAATCCAAAGCAACAAATTTACAAGAGGAGGGCCTGTAGGTTTTAAACCTAAGATGAGTGAGTTCTGCACAGCAGCTGCCCTTTGGCAGTGCCCTTAGAAACCAAACTCCCCATAAGGGAGTACTTACCACAATGAAGGATTCCCGTTCCAGATAAAGCCTGCAACAGAGGATACCCAAGTAAAGAAAGACATTTAGTACCTCTGCCAAAATGGGAGTCTGGGACCATGAGTAAGTCATGACCCAAATCACAAGGAAATGACAGAGTCCAAGGGGCTCTTGTAGGGGAATTATTCCCATTTGGGGCTGTGCTGGAGGTAGAAGTGAGTCACTTTGGTTCCTGCTTCTAACAATCAGATTCAAGTCTGCAAAAAACAAAGAGCTTTATTTGGAGCCCTGGGAACTATAATTTGGGCAACAAAAATACCATATGTTCTCACTTATATCTGAAATCTTGAAAAAACAGATGGGTGTTTTGCTAAAGGCGAGGTATGGTATAGGCAAAATGGCTGAAGAAAAACAAAAGGTACAAACTTCCAGTTATAAAATAAGATGTGAGGATGTAATGTACAGCATGGCAACTATACTTCATACTTTATTATATATTTGAAAGTTGCTAAGAGTAAACTGTAAAGTTATCACAAGAAAAAAATTCTGTAACTATATATAGTGACCGGTGTTAACTAGACTTACTGCGATCATTTCACAATACATATGAATATTGAATCATTATGCTGTATATCTGAAACTAATATTGCATGTTAATTATACCAAATACTTGGGAGGAAAGGAGGGAAAACCTGGATAACAGGGTGGGGCCCTTCAAGGGTAGGGTGACCTGTAATACACACAGGAATCTTCTAGGAACAATAGGGAAAGACATTTACCAGAAGGAGGGTTTTCTCTTGAAGTCAGATATGGTCAACTCCACCTTTCTCAATCATTTGGCTGACACTGGAGGGTGGCTTAGTTACTGTGTCCCAGGGTGTTCTTTGTTCTACTCTGGAATGTGTTTTACTCTCTTGCCTTGCCCAAAAGTAAAAACTAAGTTCACAACCAAATGTTGTGGTATTAACAAAATTAACAGAATCAGCTGCACTGCACTATTTACTATGGAGATTTTATTACCTTATGCTGAGAGTTTTGCTATCTCCTCCTGCCTCTCATGGGAAGTTGCAGCTGGTCATAATCTTCTGGTAGAATCTCAAAACTTTAGGGTACATCTACAGACACTTCTCAGCCTACCACTGCTCCAGGTTGTGTATGTTGATGGGGAGGGAAGAGTTATCTCATCTGCCTTTGTATTCCAGGACCGTGCTCATGACTTCAACCCTGGCTGTAGAGTCCCTGAGGAGGGTCAAGTTAGACAGCTCACTTGTATTCAAGTGTAATCCTTTGTTTCTACAAAGTGATGCATTTTTCAGCAAGTTTCTTTCTTTCTTTCTCTCATAGAAAGAAAACCAGCGAAAATGCCTAGTGGAACCTATCACTTACCCAATAGTAGATCCTCAGAGTAGCATTTTCAAGTGAAAGGCTCCTACTTTATTGAGGAAAAACCTTACCAGCCTGGATGTCATATTGGGAAATCCACCAGTCCTCTAAGTAACTAAAACAACAGAGAACTATTTACATGAAAAACAAAGCTTGATAGTCAGTGTTATATGACCAATAATCCTCGTTTATTCCCAGAATCAATACTTTAAGTGGATGTATAAAATGAAGAACTAAAATGGTCATGTTTTTCAGAAGAATCTATTTCTGTATAAAACTTGTCTGTTTAGCTGCCAATTCCATCCTGGATACATAGGTGAAAGAATGCTGTGGGCTCCCATCTGGTTTCTAGAGAATATGAAGTTTGGCAGTAAAGTCCAGAGGGCTTTTGTGCCAGGCTATCTTGTCCAGGTGTTGTTTGTACTGGGTGCCCACCTGACTTCCTTTAAACCCATCCTTCCAGGGAGAAACTAGTACTTGAGGATGAACCACAACTCCATGAGGCAGTGCTGAATGACTCAAAAGCTGTCTGTGAGAGAATCTTGTCAGCCAGCACCCAAACCTCGGGGGTCTACAACGGGAACTGTTTGTTCTCGTCCTCACAGGTCTGGGGGTCGGTGGGAGCAGCTCTGTGCGTGTGCGCTCCTCTGAGACCCAAATATGTTTAATGACCAATTCCCCTGAGGATTTCCAAACAGGGAGGTGCTTTGTTGGGTTTGCCCTGTTATCTCTTCAGTCTGCTCTGCAACTACACGAAGCAGTCAGACTTTGAGCAAAGGAGGAACTTGATGGTCCCATACAAGAGACGAGCCACATCCAAAAGAACTTTTCAATTATAAATCTTTTCTACAAATGACCCTCAGTCTTGCTCACTGTAATCCTGTTTTTGCAATTTGCCTGGTCAGAAACACATCCCTTTGTTTTTTTCACTTCGCTTGCATCAGGACCAAGTGCAGGCATTCTAAATAGAGTCAACTAAAATCCAATCTCTTCTTGTGTATTGACTCAGATGTCTGACTACTTAGAGCAAGTGCCAAAGTGCTTAAGTGGCTCCCTCTTACTTGAAAGGATCATAAGGGAGGGGCGTGCAAATGAAACAGTTTTCCACAGCACGTCGTCTGCCACAACTAGCACCTCTCTTGAGAGGAGAATAACTGTGCCTCCTCTCGTGCAGGAATGGTCAGCAGAGACAGTCCAGCCTACTTGAGTTCATGTTCATTCCTCTCAGTTTCTCTGGCATTCCTTTCTGTGAAAGAATAAACTAGAGATTGACTGAGGGGATCATCAATTTGAGGGCCGAGTTATCCCATGCTGTGAGTCTGAAAAGAAGCCATTATTGGGAAAACGTGGGCTCTAGAATTACCCTGTTTTGTAACACAACTGGTCTAGTCAAGGATGGGAAAGTGGGACAAGAGAGGGGATTGTCACCTCAGCTTTTGTTCATCTGGAAGTGTATTAATTTATGTTTGAAGGATAGGGTCATTGGGTAAGGAATTCATGAAAGTCACTTTCCTTCAACATTTTCAATGAGCTTCTAATGCCTTCTGGTCTCCATGGTGTCTGAGAAATCAGCCATTAATCTTATTGAGGCTCCTTTGTATGTGATGAGCTGCTTTTCTCTTGATGCTTTCAATGCTCTTTCAGCAGTTGGACTGTGATGTGTCTAGTTGTGAGTTTATCGCGCTTTGGAGTTCATTGAGCTTCCTGGATGTGTCAAGGTTTGATCAGTTTGGGAGGTTTACAGCCATTTCTTCCAATATTTTTTCTGCTCTTTTCTCTCTATCCTCTCCTTCTTGGACTGCCATTATGTACATGTTGGTATGCTTAATGCTGATATTCACGGATGTCTGAGGCTCTGTTCACTTCTTTCTGTTCAGACTAATCTCAATCAACTCATCTCCAAGTTAGTAGATATGGGCTGGTGGAAGAATGCATCTGCAATTGAGCTTTTCAAGTGAACTTGTTTTTGCATCTTTCAACTCCAGAATTTCCATATGATTCTTTAAAAACTTCTATTCATATTTTCTACTTGATGAGACATTGTTCTCATACTTCAGTTTTACACATGATTTCCTTTACCTTTTGAATGTATTTAAAATAGCGGAATTAAGTTTCTTTTACAGTAAGTAGAACATCTAGGTTTCCTCAGGGACAGTGTCTACTGATTGGAATTTTTCCCCGGTGTATGGGCCTGTTTGTTTTGTTTTTTGGCATGCCTCAATTTGTTGTTAAATTGGATATTTAAAATGGGCAACTATGGACATTACTGGCAACTCTGAAGATTAGATTCCTCTAATCCAGGTTTTGTTGTTGCTGATTGTTTAGTGACTTTTCTGAGTAATTCTGCAAGGTCATAATTCAGTGACTTAATTGGTACGCCACTGAACTCTCTGCGCAGTTACCTTAATCACCTAACAATTAAAACAGCTATTTCCTTAAACGTTTTGGACCAATAAGTCTTCCAGTTGTGGATGAAGTGCTGTGTATGTGAGACACACCTTTAATTATCTGGCAGTTGTAACTGTACCTTAACCTTTACTCTCCACTGGGAGAGTCTCAATGTTGGTAAGAAGTAAGAGATTAGGGCTTTCTTAGGTCTTTCCTGGGTATGTGCACAGCCATGTACCTGTGTGTGGCCTACTGAAGTCCCAGAAATATGCTGGAGCTTTCCAAAGTACCCTATGAATATCTCCTTCCAGTCTTTCAAGTTTGTGATTAGCCTCTGAAAACACTCATGGCTGAATCAGGGAAGAGAAAAACATGTTCTTAAGCCCCTTCTCTTGCTTGCAATCCTTGGCAGAACCTAACCTGGGTGTGTAGTTGGGTGATCAGTGTTAACTCCCACACCTCTGGCTCTCAGACTTAGGGTGTTTGGTTTTCTTCCCTTTGTGGTGAAGGGCTGAAGTCAGGAACCCATTGATTTGAGTCTGAGTTTTCTCCCAATGGATCAGGCTGTTCTCCAGCCCCTCAGCTAATCTCAGGTGAAGCTGCAACCCAATCGCCTGGAGGACTTGACACAGGTATGTGCCCCCTATGGAACCCCGTCTCTGACATTCCTAAATGCAGTGAGTGGCTTGAGGGACTACTGAGTGAATGTCAAGCTAGGAATGCTCATTGCTTGATGTTCTTGCGCAGAAACAGATTCTGTAGCCTGTTGGCCACCAGAAGTTATGTGCCATGTGATGGTGCTAGGTGCCCACGCAACTTCATGAGCAGGCATTTTTGTCTTGTGCTGTTTTCTGGATGAGCAGATGGGTCCCTTATTAAGGTGCCTCCATCTGAAAATCAATTGTGCCTCTCTCGAGTAGTAACAGCTTGCATTATTTCAGAAGAGATTTTTTTAAAACGGTTTTCTGATCCTGGAGACATCCGGTATGCTTCAGGAGTGACTAGATCAGAAACACAGAAATGAAAGATATTTCATTTCTTTCCCTTTTTTTGTTCTCACAGTAGCCAAGAACCTGACGTGTATTCCTAGGTCCAGTGAGGATAAAGCAACCGTGATTTACAAGAGAATTTGGATCAAAATCTGCAAACTAATCAGGATGATACTTTATGCTGATAGTATAAATTACTTTCCAAGCAACTGACCACCTGCAACTCTCACAAAGTTCTCTCTAACCCAGAGGATCGGATGAGCTGCCCAATGCATAGCAGGCCCCCTGCCCAGTGCCATGGAGGGGACCCTACAACTCAAACGTTAGAAGCTCCTGAGCATTTATCTTAAATCTTTGCAGGGACATTTGAGGGTTCAAAATGAAAGCACTGTCATATTAACTTGTTTCTGCTTTCCTTATATAATCATTCAGGACAGCGACAACCCAAGGGATTATTAAAATGCTGTTTCCCTCAAATCCAGACTCAAGTCTTTCCTCTCTTGATGCTCAGAAATGTGTGAGACTTTCGGGTCTGACGGATGGGTCCTCTGGGGTAATTGCCTCCCAGCCCTTATCTGTACAACGTAGTTGAGCTCATTGAGCTTGGTCCTCTGGACTCTCCTGACCCAGAGCACGAGTGCAACCCCTGTGTGTGGCTCTCGGAATTGCATACCTTGGTGCACTGAGGATGACCTTCTTATGGGCATGGCACATGGGGCTCTGATTCCTGGGCTGAGCGCTAAATCTGACCTGATATTCCCGACTCAGTGTCCAGTCTTGATATCTTTCCTGATGGGGCTCAAATGCTGCTTTTATGGCCACAAGAATTGCCAATCTCATCTAATGTATAAGAAGTTTATACAGAACTAGGCTTTGCCAAAGTATGGGGCCTTGAGCATCTTTCACTGTGCACTTCACCTTAAGTCCAGTCAAATGCCATTCTCTTGCATATAGTGAAGAGAAATATTGAGTTCCGCCTGACTTGCATGGAGGATGCTGAGTTGTATATTCGGGGTTCTATTTGCAGATGGTCCTGCGGTGTGGGCTCTGCAGGGAAATGATGGGTCAGCAGCAGGTGGTCAGCACCACCAAGAGCACCCCAGCTCTCTCAACAGTAGCCCTCAGAGAACCCAGCTCCAGAGCATAAGCTGCTACCCAGGGAAGAATTGCATGGTAAGCAGATGCTGTCAAAGAAGATTCCTGAGTCCTGCTTTATCTGGTGAAAGAGGCAGCAACTCCAGGTGAAAGAGGCAGCAACTCCAAGTGAGAGGCGTAAATCTGTCCCATCATCATCTAAGAACATTCTCCTCTGAGAGTTTTTCTAGCTTGGACATTAATCATTTCCAGACAGTCCTTTGGAGGCCCCAGTGGTCAGCAGTCTCTTAAAATGCTTAAAAGCAAGCATCTCCCTTCAGAAGAGTTGAGATATTACAGCTCCAATACCATGCTACATATAAGTCATGACAGTCCTGTGGATCTGAAGAATGCCCTCATTCACTAAGCCACGGCAACACATGCTAGAACCTCCCGAAGGGTGGGTGAATGCTTGGAGCCACGTGACGGGAGCATCCTTTGGAATCCTGAAAGTCACTGCCCAGCCCAGTGAGCAGCTCTGCAGTGAGAGGCACTTCAAGTTTCACTCTAGTATTTTCATCAAGGTGCTACACTTGTGCAGGATCATTGCTTAACCTGGACCTTGCAAACTACTCGGCAGCCTAGTTCCAGAGACTGAAATGTGAAGTCCACTTGTCACAGGCTGCCTGCACTGTCTTCCTGCCCCCAACCCACCTCTGACCTTTATTCTCTCTGGTCTGGGGAAGCAACTGCATGTGGACGTTCCTGGAGCCAAACTCTTCTATGTTTGGACAAGGAACAGCTGTCTTGTCAGTTTTAGCAGGGTGGTCCATGACCCCCATCCTTATGTGACCCCTGGATTGGGGAGCAGATCATGGACTCTCCTAGGCACAGCTCACCTTGTGAGGAGCAGAGGTCATTCTTGGAGGTGACAGACTTAAATCAGCTCTGGCATTTTCTGAGAGTGGTCACTAGGGGGTGCTGCATTTGGGGAATTCATCCAGAGGAAGTGAAGGTCTGAATACAGGAAGCACAGAGTGGAAACTTCTGCCTTTCTTTGACGCCTTTGGTACCAACTGAAATGTGTCCCAAAAAGTCTGGGACAGTACTGGTCTTGGTTAACACTAGCACCTTCTCTGGGCAGGAAGCCTTCAGTGTTCCAAGGAGCAGGTTTCGGAGTCGATCCTATCACCCCAGTGTTTGCCCCACAGCCTGACAGCCCAGGATTCTAAGTGTTAGCTGGTGGTACCTTCCATGATGGGTAAACAGCTGCCGGTCTTGCTTTCCGGGGCTTCCACTTTTTGTTGTTGTTGTTTTTTGTTGTTGTTTTCTCGCAGTACGCGGGCCTCTCACTGTTGTGGCCTCTCCCGTTGTGGAGCACAGGCTCCGGACGCGCAGGCTCAGCGGCCATGGCTCACGGGCCCAGCCGCTCCGTGGCATGTGGGATCTTCCCGGACCAGGGCATGAACCCACGTCCCCTGCATGGGCAGGTGGACTCTCAACCACTGCGCCACCAGGGAAGCCCCGGGGCTTCCACTTTTTGGTTGTGATTTCAAGGTGTCTTTGGGGAGGTAGTCAGGGAGCCTGAACCACGGCTGCCCTAGGAGAGGACAGTGAAGACTCAGGGCTGTTTGTCAGGGCACAGTAAGAAACTTATCACCTCTTCTGGAAGCTCTGATGACTCATTGCTCCTGTGAAGCAGGTACCTTGCGGTTCACTCTGAAAGGCAAAGCCTCTCATAGCATCTCATTCTCTTTGGCAGGGAAGTAGAGAAATAGACCAGAAGTATTAGACAATCCACTTAGTTTTAGGGAAGAGAGCCCTTTAGAGAAATTTGTCTTTTTCTATTCTTGTGAATAATTTGTTACATGAGTGGTGTGTTTCTAGATGAACTGGTAGTAGAATCCTACAAGGAAGTTATCTGGGCCCACATAATACTTTTGGGGAGGGTTTCAATTGTGTATTTAGTTCCTTTCATAGAAGCACTGAATATTCAATATTTATTGTATATAAGTTTTAATAATTTAAATTTCAAATGCATAGGTATAAATGCCTTGAAAGACTCAAATTGAACACTCTTCATACCTTCATTTGTAGGTTGGGATGCTAGGAAGATATGTTGCTATGAGGCTTTTAAATATTTGAAATAAACTTTAGTGAGCTAGTATGGATTCCTTTGAACGTAGAACCTGAAATACCAATTTTGGGCAGGCACTGTATTAACTTCCTATTGCTTGTGTAACTAAATGACCACCGGGTTAGGGGCCTAAGTGAAGACAAATTTTATCTTAGAATTCTGGAGATCAAGAGTTTGACATGGGCCTCTCTTGGGTAAAATCAAGGTGTTGGCAGGTTTGCATCTTTTTTGGTGGTGGCAGGGGACAGTTTATTTCCCTGCCTTATCCACCTTCTAGAGGCCCCCAGAAGTTGCTGGCTTGTGGCCTCTTCTTTCATCTTCAGACTCTTGACCCTCTTTCAACTTCAGAGTTGGCAGTGAATATTGAAATCTGACTCTTGTGAATGCATTGGGCCCATGTTGCATAATCCAGGATAGTTTCCCTGGTTTAAGGTCGGCTGATTAGCAGACTTAACTTCCTCTTCTGATTAACTCCCCCTTGCCGTGTAACATAACGTGTTTCCGGGTTCCCAGGATTAGGATGTTAACAACGTTGGGGCGTGCTGTTATCAACTTTATGGTAGTTTATTTGGAAGTGATCCCCAAGAATCCCAGAGGAAGGGGAAACCTGAGACCAGTTGAAGGGAGTAGGCTCTGAAGGGGTTGTTGTTAGGTTGGTCACCTATACAGGCGACTGGTACTCAACCCCACTTGGGACCCGTGAGGTGCCATGTGGAATGCGCCTCCTGGGGTCAAGAGTCTGGCCGTTTACCCACTACCTGCTGTGTTCTTTGCGGTCACGCCCTTCCCCGAGCCATCTGTTCCCCTGCGCTTCTGAGCTGTGACTCTGTATGAAAACAAGGGGACAGAGAGGGTCAGGGTGTGGCACTGGGCAGCCCAATCCTTTCAGTGGATGCCAACCTCCTGGATTTCCCTTTTAGCAGAAGAGGGACTAGTTCAGGGCTGCTTACAGCAAGATGCTCCCTGTTCTATCTTCCTGCGACGGAGACTTTTCCCTCTTCTGGGAAATCTTTTTTATACCTCCTTAGATCCCATTTAGCCTTGTTCCCGTCTCAGCCTCCCGCAATGTCTGCCTGTATTTAATATCTTAGGATGACCCAAATTAACAAAATTTCATTGTATTCAAGGGTGGCTCATTCTCTTCCACAAACAGATGAGAGTATACTAAGGATGTGCAACTAAATCTACCTCATTGCAGATCTCCCTTACAAGTCATGAATCATTCTAAGATACATATTGTAAAAATTCGAGAACTGATTTCCTTGTTGGCATGTGATGGAGATCAGCAGGTTTAGGTTTTCACATTCATGTAAATACTATCGTACGTCAGCTCTTGCATTTCATTGCTATACACCTCTACCGTTTAGGGGGGAATGTGATCTAAAATCTTTATTTCGTTAATATTTAGTTTTCTTAAGTATTTTCAGTTTTGAGATTCTAAGAAATGTCTACATCTCATTCGAATTGGAACAATTGATGCTTTTTTAATGAGAAGAATTTCTTCTCTCCTGACAGTCTACCTTCCTCAGCTCCCATTAATTCTTGTGAACCTAGTCTGGTCACGTTGCCTTCCCCCACTCCCCCACTTAAAACTCCTAAGATTGCATGAGAAGGAAAAAGAGGATGTGTTGAACTCCTTCTCCTGCTGGCAGTCCCTGGCAGGCCTAGGTCTGGATGGACCAGACCCTGTGCTGCTTCTAGAGGAAGCTTCGGCCAAGTGCGCTGGGCTCTGGCTTCTCCCTCAGCTGTGTGGTGTTTGCCCAGCAGGGGCTGGGATGATGGGGGTCAAAGCCTAGGTCCTTCATTGACCCATGTCTTCCAGAAACTCCTAGTCTTTGGTGCCTATACGAGAGTCATCTCCAAGCCAGAGTATTTAGATGGTTCAGATGGTCCAGGTGGGGTTTCTTACTACCTGTCTGTTCTGGGGGAGAGAGCACTCCATTTTGCCCCCAGGGATGCTGATGACCAGGACAGGATTTACTGTGAGCCTGGGTCACTCAGGTGACCTCCCTCTACCACATATGTGAGTCCAGATCTCGGTCTTACTCTGTGCCATGGGCTCTCTGCAGGGTGGTGAAGGGCTGAGGCTCAGGGGTCGGCAATGTCCACACTGTGTGCAAGGCTGAGCCCCCGGTACATCATATCTCTGGAAAGATAGCATTTCCCCCTCTGCCCTGGTCATCTTAGGTTACCAGGCAGTTGTGACACACCTGTGTCCTCTTAATGGAACCAGCCCTGACATTTCTTATCAGGGTGAATTGACTGAAGATGAATTGAAGGATTTATCCAATTATGGAAAATGCTTGCCTGACCCTTTCCTGTGAGGCAGGAACAATGCAGCCTCATGGCCCCCACACAAGTCATGTGGCAGGTGCCTGCCTTCCCCAGGGCCCACAGAACACTGCTCATTTTTCTTGATTGGGCAATTTCCCCTTGTACTGCCTCCTCAAGAATGGGTGTTTTCCATCAGAAATTGTTCCATCAGTAAGCCTAGTCCTGTGGTTCTTCTTGATCAATGTTTTAGAAGGGAAGATAGTTTTCAGGTTTTTGTGATTCTGAGTGGTCCAGTGTGAATCAAGATTGACTAGATGAGGAATCCAACACTGGATATTTTCCTTTTCAGCTCTCACAACAGCTAATTATTAATGTGCTATAGTTCTTCTAAATGGAGTCAGGATCAAAATCTGCATTCCCATTATTCAGATGATATTTTATACTGATAGAAGTGATGACTTTGTAAACATGACACAGAGAACTTGTCTGTTACCTCCTGCTACTCCTGATACATCTTCTATAACTCAGCCAGATGAGCTGCCTGAGCATAGCAGGCACCATGGGTGAATTACATGTCCAGCACGGATGGGACCGTGAACGTCTGTACTATCCTCTACTTTGCCTGGGGGCCCCTAAGAGAGGGGAGTTTGAGTGATTGCAATGAAACTATACTGTCTCCCACACTTTTGCCTTTCCTCTTCCTCCTGCTTCTGGGAGAGTTCTTAAACTGAATCTTCGGCCACATTTATTGTATCATTTATCCCATATTTTTACAGAGTGTTTTGATGATAATAACTCTATATCTCAATTTCTTGATCATACCTTAATCTCTTCTTCAGGGAGGAGTATAATTTGTCTCTTTAAATCTCATGCTCTTTCTACTGCAAAAAATAGATGAGACTGTGATGTTTAAGGATCTAAAATTAGATCTACCTCATATGTCAGATCTCCTACCTGTTACAAGTTGCTGTAGATAAATATTTTCAAAGAAATCGACAACTCTTTCCTCATTGGAATGTGATAGAGGTTAGGGGGATTTAGATTTCCACACTAGTTTATTATGTCAATTATTGCATTTAATTGCTACATACCTGTATATATTGTTTAGGGGCAAGTATGATCTAAAATCTTAACATTTAGTGCTTGTTAAAGTATCCTTTTCTCCATTCTTTGAGCTCCTAGAACTGCCTACATGTCACACGAATTTCAGTGATTGATGTGCTTTTTGTGTGCGTGTGTGAGAACTTATTCTCTCCTCCAAAATTTCCCTTCCTTTAGCTTCCGAGTTTTAAGGAGCCAAGCAATTCACCTGTCCAACCATTTAAAACTCTTATTAGAATGAATGAGGAAGAAGGATTTGTTTGAAACCCTTCTGCTTGCAGTTGCTGACAGGCTAACCCAGGATCGAGCAGACCCTGTATTGACCTCAAATGGAAGCTGCTGCCAAGGCGTGTTTGGCTTTGACATTGTCTTCAGCTGTGCCAGAAGCTGATCCCCCCCCCCCATCATCCTACCCATGTTCCACATGGTCCTATCATCCTCTGATCACTGTATGCTGACCATTCCTGTACCTTAGGCATCCATATGGGGGTCATTCCCAAGCCAGAGTATCTGGGATGGTCCTGGTGAGGTTTCACACCACCTAACTTCAATTCCTTATACCCTCATCGAAGTTCCACCGAATGTTGGTGTACTTATTGTGTGCCCGGATCACCCTGGTCTTCTCCTCTACACTCCAACATCTGTAGTTCTCAAAGACATGTGTTCAGCCTTCTGTGCCTTGAGCTCCTTGTAGGTGTGAGGAAGACTGAAGTTCAGGACCCAGGATGTCTGGGCTATGTGCAGGGCTGAGCCTGTTATAGTTCCCTTCTGTGACAGACAAGGAAAGCACTTTCCCCTCTGCCCCGATCTTATGTTGAGATCCTAAGATCTCCAAATGTGGTTGCCTGGAGGTCTTGACAGAGGTGTACTTTTATGGAACCAGCCCTGAGTTTCCTCATTGGGGTGAGTTGGTTGAAGGTGAATTGAGGGATTTGTCCAACTAGGAGAACTCCTGGCTTGATGCTCTCCTGTGAACCCAAATCAAGGTTTCTAGCCTCATGGCATCCAGACCAATCAACTGGTAGGTGCTCATGACAGATGTCACTCATCATTATCTTTCCTGACTGGGTGGTTTTCCCTTGTTCTGCCTCCTGTCAAAGTTGATGGGTTCCATGTTAAAAATGGTTCCATCTGGAAGGCTTAATCCCACAATCCTTCCAGATTAAGGGTTTTCCAGGAAGAGAGAATAAGCTAGATTTTAGTGATTGCCCATCCTGTGAGTGGTCCAGCATGCTTTAGGAGTGAATAGATCAGGAATTCAACAGTGGATCTTCCAGGTCTCTTTTCAGTCCTCACAAATGCCAATTATTTTGATGTCCTGAGTTCTCCATTAAATCTGGATCAAAACCTGCCTTCCAGTTAACATGGATCTTATATTGAAGGAAATAAATTTTGTAAATATATAGTGTAGAAAGGAAGTGTTATCTTACCTACTACCACTTCTTCACATGTTTTCATTTACCCAGACAGTTGGATGAGCTGTCCAAGCACAGCAGGGTCCATAGGTATTTGAACTGCACATTCAGGGCCATGGAGGGGACCCTGAACGTGTCTGAACCCAATCTGAACCCAAATGCCTGAAAGTCCTATACTTCCCTCTATAGTGCACTGGGAGGGGCCCCTGACATGTAGGATGTCTGAGTGATTGAAATGAATAAATTCTGGCCCTTTGTCTTCTACATTCTAGACTTTGTAGTTTCTTGATGCCTCTGGAAAAGTTTCATCTGATCTACAGCCATGTTGATTGTCTTTATCCCATATACTTTTGCACCAGTACTATATTTCATGCTAAATATTTCCATGTTTTATGACTTCATATTCACACTTTATTTGACTAATCAGCTTCTATATCTTTGAGGAAATGAACTTGTTGTTTCTTGATATTTGTTTAATTCTCTTCATTGACAATAATAGGTTCAGATTTCTTAAAGACTGCATCTTTTAGGTGACATTTTTGTCCTGTGAATTCTTGTGGTGACTCTCCTGCCTGAACATATATATTGACTAAGAGGCTTGAGATATATTTGTCAGAGGTCCACCTGGGTTGAATGTCAAACTATACGGTATCTGGATGTCCTCAGAAGATGTGATGTCTTAGGAGCTGCTCCTTCAATTTTCCCCACAGGATACAGAGACCTAAATGCCAGAAGCTTGGCCCTGGATGCCCTCTGTAGTTTTTCTGAGTGCCTCTGGCATTTCCAGTAGTAACATGAATGTCCCAGGCAGGTGGGGGACAGTGCTCATCATAGGCAACATTATGCCTTCTCCTCTGGGAAGCCAGGTCCTGTCTCTGAGGCAGGGAACAGTTCTGAAGCTGTCATAGTTTCATGGTGTCAAACTGCTGGGAATATCTGACTCTTTGCCCCAAACTGATCAGATATTTTCTGCTTGGGAGACACAGCTGTTGGTCATGCTTTCTGAGCGTTAGCTCATTTCTGGCTTATTCCTGGTGATGTTTTCTGTGGTGATTGAATCAGAGCTCGTGCGGGGTACTATACCTAATAAGAGGAAAATAATGCTAAAGCTTTCCCCCAGTCTTGCTGCTCTCAATGTACAGGATGAAGAGTTTTGTTTGTCCTGGCAGCTCTGCTGACCGACAGGTGCCTGTGAAGCCGGGACCTCACTGGGCAGCTTGTGAAGGCTGAGGAGTTCCGTATCTTATTCTAGTAGTAAAGCAGGTGAGAATTCAACCACTGGACTTAGTGAGTCTACTTGGTCCTCAGGGATGAACCCATGGTGAGTCTGGGATGCTCTGTGTCATGACTACCCTGAAAGATCAATTCAGCCTTGACAGTTTTGTAAGGGGGAATTGAAGTTGCTCATCATTATTGTTGGAACAGACTTCTGAGTGTGTAATTGCATTCTGTGTGTATTCCAAACTTTTCTTCCTTCCTTAGCAGAGTTCTGTGTCTGTCATCAATGGTTGGGTTGTTGTGATGAATGGAGTCCACATTGGCTCAGAATAAGATGCTCCAGTTTTGTTTGTCATATTGACTTTGCTGGCAGCTCACCATTGCCCACCCAAGGATGGGAGCACATTCAGACTACTTTTATTCTGGCTGTTTTATCTTCATCATCACTTGTCTCTTGTTCCTTGGTCCTCCTGCTTGTGACTGGTCACCTTGATGTTGTATCACATTGAGAATAGAAAGTTAGTCTTGTATAGGTAGAAGAAAGTCTTAAAGTCATAACTAACTGGAAGGTTGTAACCACACCCATCTTGTTCTCTGAAATTTATCAGAAGGAAGAGTTCCTGTGTCTCTGTCCAAAGCGGAGATGGGTATGAAAGACCATGGGTCTTTCAGGAAGATGTGGGAGCAGAGAGTTCATTCCCAGTCACCTACCCCAAACATTATCACTAACCCACAGCCCCAGGAGGGTTTCTGAAATGCTCATATTCCTGTGACTGTTAAGTACCTGACTAAAAGGGGTCTGTAAGTTATTGTGGGGAAAACCTAGGCTTAGAGGACATCCAACAGATTGTGTGTCACCCAAAGATGGAAAATGTTAGACAGGAATTTTCAGGGTTGTTCTTCCCAAACGGTCTCATCTCAATCAGGGAGGAGTTCATTGTGGGAAAATCCCTGCTGGCTTCTGAGAGAACTGAGCTTTTCTTCATTGCATCCTCTAGTCACCAAGCATCTGGAGACTGCTTGGTAGACATGGGTCTGTTCTGAGCAGTAAGATGATGCCATTCGGTTTTGTTTAATACCATGGCCCATAGGTAGGGTGATAATTTAAGCTCTGTGCATTTGCTGGCATGTGCCACTGGCTGTTGGGCACCAGTTAATTAAGTAGACAACCCAGAAGGGTGTTATATTCTGCTCTAGCCTTTCTTAATGTATAACCTCTCCTGAGACTTAAGAGCTTTCTTTTTCTCTGCCAACTTAGATTGTGGGACAGGTCATCGGGACCTCAACCACCTATACAATGGCAAGTTAGCGCGACTGATAAATCATCTTTTTCTTTGTCATTTTAACGTAGCTGCTCTTAACTGTTTTCTCCCTACCTGCTCTTTGTTGTTGAAGGTTCCTTGGAGACATCACCATTGTCTCATTAGGGTCCTCCATGAAACAGCATATGAAGACATTTACACTTTTAGATTCTGGTTGATAGTTTGTTCTTATAATTCTTCCTTGGCCAGAGATAGTTCATGATGACATTCCTTCTCTCACCATTTTGCAAAAATACAATGTAGATGAGGAGAGGATAAATTCTTTTTGTAGAAGAGCGTGTTTGTGAAGAGACCGATTTCGTCCTCTCCATAAGGATGACAATCCTCCACTGAATTAGAAATGAGGGATGTGTGCCTCCACCTTAAATCTGATGACAGATCTGTGGTGTCTTGTTTCCCAGTTGGATTTCTGCTTTGGCCCCCTTTAGTTAATATGCCCTGTGATGCCTGATCCAGGAGAAGACTGTGGAGGCATCTGGACTGATGAAAGGTCCACAGAGAGGAGCCTGTATTCCCAAACTTCTCTTACAGGGGCCTATGTATCCCTAGGGTCACTTGATATAAAGCTGGTTTATTCAAGTTGGTTACATAAGTAAGTTCTGCCTACTCTGGGGTTCTCGTATGTAAACAGTAGTGGCATCAGACCTTCAGAATCTTGTTCCTTGATTCTGCTGAGACTAGTCACCTTTATTTTGAAACACTCAGGATGGAAAGTTAATTCTCCCTTGGCTTAGGAAAGCAAGATGATAGCAGCTGGTCCTGGATAATCTCATGGGTCCACAGGTGGGTTCCCAGTGCTTAATTGTGCATTACCCGATATGGGTCATCAGGTAGAGGTGACCCTCTATTTTGAGAAGTTACACATGTGGTTAGTTTCCATTGCAAATATTTTCAGAGAATTACACTCCAATGTGATTTCAAAGTTTTCTTATCCTCTCCTTCTCATCATAGATGGTTGAAGACTGCACGTTGACCTGAGCACTTGTACAGCAAGACATTAGAACTAGGGATACATCATATGTTTTACTGTCCACTTTGACATTGCTGTTCCCTCACACCTGGTTACACCTTACCTGTGCTGTTATTGGTATGACCTTGGCATTGTTCCTGCCATCTCATGAGGATCTCCCCCACAAATAGGATATGGGAATTTTTATGTGTGTAGTCTAAGTTGATGCCCATGGATTGCTGTATGTTCCTGAGATTATTCTTTGGAGAGACCATTTATGATTGTGGACCACCACTTCCACCACCCAAATTTGAATGAAGCTAATGTAGAGTAGGAGAGAGGAAATTATCTCTTTGCAGAGGGCAGAGTTTGGGGGGAGACCTACTTCCCTCTTCCACTTTCGTTTCTACTTCAGTGGGTGATTGTTGTGAGAAAGAGACATACTCCTTAACTGAAATCGCAGCACAGCAGCCTAGAGTGACACCTTTAAAAAAAAAACGACTTGTCTGCAAGAAAGAATGAGCGGGCTGTGTTGGCTTATTCCCGGTGGCTTTCTGTGTGGGCCACCTTTTCTCCAAGCTTCTCTGTGATGCCTGATCCAGATTCAGATATAAAGAGAGGGTCATGGTCAGGGAGGAGTATTACTATACCTTGGTTTGTCCTGCTCTATTTCCTGTGATTCTCGACTTTTAGTCACTGTGCCTCCTTTTCACTAAAATAGCATCTCACTGCTGTGCTGTGCTAAAAAAAAAAAAAAACAAAAAAAATGGAGTCTAGAGGATGTGTCATATGGGAATCCAATCTCTGCTAGAAATGCCCACCAATTCCAAAAGAATGCCATGCTCCTGGGTTTTCCTTTCGAGAGGAAGGGTACAGATCAGCCCTACTGCTGCAAGGCTATTCTGATTCCATAGCTGAGGTTTGACATCCATTTTCTTTTGATGGTGTCTTTTTCCCTCTCCTGAGAAGATAGTCCTTATAGACCTCTAATCCCTTTCGCCTCAATCCTGTTTCTACCTCTGTAATCTGCCAGAGTCAAGTACCTTAGGATTCCAATAACTGGGGATTAATCTGCTTTCTTTCCAAATATTTTTTCCCATTCAGGAATAGAACACTGATGTATTACCTAAAATTCAATCTGACTTAGCTATTGTAGATTTATCCCACAATAGTTTTATTGAGAAATTCATTACACTTGTTTCTTACATCAGAGTGAAATGGATGCTGAGGTTTTGGGTTTCCATTCCTGTGTGAATGCCTTAACATGTCAATTACTGAATTTCTAATAGTTCACACTTTACTATATTCTTGTCGTTTAGAGGAGAATATGATCTAAAATTACCTTTTATGTTTTGGAAATGGTTCCTCTTCCTTGAGCTTCTAAGAACTATCTACTTCTCTCAAACATGATCCACTTATGTTTTTTAGAGACAAGAACCTAAATTCCATTAAATTCTCAATGTCTATTACACAGGAAGTATTTATTATAGGCCTGAGTCATCTAGATCTTCTCCCCCAGAAACCCACACTCATGCTTCTTAGGTCACAGGTGTTCAACCGTCTGTGCCATGGGCTCCCTTTTGAAGGGTGGTGGTGAAGGGCTGGGCTTCAGGGCCCAGGATGCCCATGCTGTGTGTAGGGCTGGCCCACTGGTAGATCCCACCTCTGACAAAGCATCTTCCCTTCTACCCTGATGGCCTTAAGTTGAGCTGCTGTTGATTGCCTGGAGGTATTATCATACGTGTGTCCTGTTAATGGAATGAGCCTTGGTTTTTCCTTGTTGGTATGAAGGCATAAATGAGAAATGAGAGTGTAAAGCAGGAATATTCTCTACAGATGTTCTTCTTGTGATACTTAGACAGTTCTGTAGGCTCCTGGCCTCCAGGAAGAACTCAGGGTAGATACTACTCGCCACTTCTCATCTTTCCTGATTGGGCAGTGTCCCACTGAGCTGATTTTTTTCTAGAAGTAAATGGACTGCATCATGAAGTTACTCTACCCAAAAGCCTTATCCTGGGCTTCTCTTTGAGTAATGGCTTTCCTTAGGTGAGAGACTGAGATGTTTTAGGTTTCCTGATCCTCTCAGGGTGAGCCATGTCTCCGGAGTGATTAGGTCAGGAACTCAACACTGCATATTTTATTTTTTAGTTCTTAAAATAGTCTAGCCATTGATCCTGAAGTATTCCTTTCCTTCTATATTTGGTAAATTGGCCCTGATTTCTCCTTTATATTGTCTGAATATATAAGATACTAACATTCTCAATTAGCTTGGAGATGCTTATCCACATACATATTTCCTACAGCATAATTTACATGGGTCTCCTCACTTGCACCTTGCTCCTCCTCATGAAGTCTTCTGTCATAACCTCAGAATGTACAAATGAGCTGCCAAGAATAGCAAGGTCCATAGGTGCTTGTCACCTGCCTAGTGCCCTGGAGGGGACACTGGGCAGAAATGCCAGAGGGTTCTGAACCACCCTCTAAGGGCCTCTTTGGAGAACAGGGAGATGAGTGAAAATTGAAACATTCTGTCTGTAGAGAGAATTACCTCTGTTTCTTCAGTCATTCAGGGCAGTGACAACCGAAAATGTTACAGAAGTGCTATTCTCCATACATTCCGTTCAAGGCTTCCCTCTCTTGATGCTTAGTTACCTGCAGAACTTCAGACCTGTCTCAGGAAACCTTGGTGGAGAAACGCATTTCAAAAGTCCATTTTCCTTGTTACTGCTTTGAGTAAAGAATCATTTACCATTGCCAGCGTCTCAGTGAATATGTTTTTTACATGCTCAACAATGTTCTTTAGAGGGTAAAAATCTCAGGGGGTTATTTTATAGGAGGTTATTTTATCCTCCTATTTTATAGGAGGATATAGCCTTAGAGTATTTTTGGCATGGTCCTAGCCATCTTTCTATACCATTGTCTGAAGATTAAAAGTATGTTTCATGTGGTCTTTCCCCTTATTTTGGCATTAACTTTTCTCTTATTCTTGGTATTCTAAAATTTCACAGCAACACAAATTTGAAGTATTTTTTTCCCTTGGTGTTGAATACTCATGCCCTTTATTTTTCAGAGTATTCTTGAAATATTTCTTTTAATTTTCTGTTTCTTTCTTAACATCTGAACTTTCTTCATCTAATTGTTGACCTCCATTATGAAGATTTTATTCCTTTAATGGTCTCACCTCTCTCGTCCAATGTCCTCCTTACTGACCAGGCAATATGTGTGATCCCTTATAGCAATGGTGGAGCAAAAGTAGAGGAATGTGTCTTGAAATTCCTGCTGGTGGGTTTTCTAAGAGATGTCCATTTGACTAAGACATCCCAGCAAAGATCTACTCTCCCATAAACTACGTTCGAAGGGAGAAGACGGTTGTAGAGGTAGAAGATTGTCCTTAATAGCAGATCAGGGACCTGTCATTGAATGTATCTGTCTGTCCCTACAGAACACTCATTCTCATAGGACCCAGGATGGATGGTCGTCAGCCACTGGCCACAAGGTGGAGTGGATAGTGGCTCTTAGTTAGCCTGAGAATAGCCACATCAGGAGAGAAGGCTCTAGGTGTGCTGAGAAAGGTAGGGAGATTTGCCTTGCTTGTTTCCTGTAAATCTTAAATTTTAGATGTAATGTCTCCTTTAAAGTAAAATATCTCACTGCTGTATTGTGGTAAACAAAAATTCTGTAGGATGTCACAGTACCCCAGCCTCTGCAGACATCTCCACCTATTCCAGAAGAATGACAGTGGTCCTAGGTTTTCCACTAAGCAGGAAAAGTACAGACTAGTCCTAGTACAGTAAGTCTATTCCAATTCCATTGCTTATATCTGACATTCTTCTTGTGATGGTGTCTTTTTCCTCTCCTGAGAAGAGACTCCTTATAGATTCCTCTTCTCATTCAGAATTGTCCCCATCTTGCCTCTCAGTTGTCTGCCAGAATCAAATACCTTAGAATTCTGATTACTGGTGATTCATTTGCTTTCATTCTACTTCTTTGGGTAATTTTGTTTTCTTTCCAAATACATTTCTTTTCCCTCCAAGAATGTAACACTGTTATCTAAAATTGAGTCTGACTTGAATGTAATGTTTTCCAAAAATTGATACTGTAGATTTCTTCCATAGATTTCCTTTCTACATTGCAGTGGATTGATTGCTGAAGTTTAAGGTTTCCATTCATGTGTGAATATTTTAATGTCAGTTACTTCTTTTCTAATAGTATAAAATTCATTACATTCTTTTTTTTAGGAAACAAAAGAATTTTTATTTATTTTTAAAAGTTTTTTATGAAGTATAGTTGATTTACAATGTTGTGTTAATTTCTGCTGTACAGCAAAGTGATTCAGTTATACATATGTATATACATTCTTTTTTTTAAACATCTTTATTGGAGTATAATTGCTTTAATATTGTATGTTAGTTTCTGCTTTATAAGAAAGTGAATCAGCTCTATGTATACATACATCCCCATATCTCCTCCCTCTTGCGTCTCCCTCCCACCCTCCTTATCCCAGCTCTCTAGGTGGTAACAAAGCACGGAGCTGATCTCCCTGTGCTATGCAGCTCCTTCCCATTAGCTATCTGTTTTACATTTGGTAGTGTATATATGTCCATACCACTCTCTCACTTCGTCCCAGCTTACCCTTCCCCCTCCCCGTGTCCTCAAGTGCATTCTCTACGTCTGCGTCTTTATTCCTGTCCTGCCCCTAGGCTCTTCAGAACCACTTTTTTTTTTTTAGATTCTATAGATATGTTAGCATACGGTATTTGTTTTTCTCTTTCTGACTTACTTCACTCTGTATGACAGACTCTATGTCCATCCACCTCACTACAAATATCTCAATTTTGTTTCCTTTTATGGCTGAGTAATATTCCACTGTGTCTATGTGCCACATCTTCTTTATCCATTCATCTGTTGATGGACACTTAGGTTGCTTCCATGTCCTGGCTATTGTAAATAGAGCTGCAATGAACATTGTGGTACATGACTCTTTTTGAATTATGGTTTTCTCAGGGTATATGCCCAGTAGTGGGTTGCTGGGTCGTATGGTAGTTCTATTTTTAGTTTTTTAAGGAACCTCCATACTGTTCTCCATAGTGGCTGTATCAATTTACATTCCCACCAACAGTGCAAGAGGGTTTCCTTTTCTCCACACCCTCTCCAGCATTTTTGTTCATAGATTTTTTCATGATGGCCATTCTGACTGGTGTGAGATGATATCTCACTGTAGTTTTGATTTGCATTTCTCTAATGATTAATGATGTTGAGCATTCTTTCATGTGTTTCTTGGCCATCTGTATATCTTCTTTGGAGAAATGTCTATTTAGGTCTTCTGCCCATTTTTGGATTGGGTTGTTTGTTTTTTTGATATTGAGCTGCATGAACTGCTTGTAAATTTTGGAGATTAATCCTATGTCAGTTGCTTCATTTGCAAATATTTTCTCCCATTCTGAAGGTTGTCTTTTTGTCTTGTTTATGGTTTCCTTTGCTGTGCAAAAGCTTTGAAGTTTCATTAGGTCCCATTTGTATATTTTTGTTTTCATTTCCATTTCTCTAGGAGGTGGGTCAAAAAGGATCTTGCTGTGATTTATGTCATAGACTGTTCTGCCTATATTTTCCTCTAAGGGTTTTATAGTGTCTGGCCTTATATTTAGGTCTTTAATCCATTTTGAGTTTATTTTTGTGTATGGTGTTAGGGAGTGTTCTAATTTCATTCTTTTACATGTAGCTGTCCAGTTTTCCCAGCACCACTTACTGAAGAGGCTTTCTTTTCTCCATTGTATATTCTTGCCACCTTTATCAAAAGTAAGGTGACCATATGTGCGTGGGTTTATCTCTGGGCTTTCTATCCTGTTCCATTGATCTATATTTCTGTTTTTGTGCCAATACCATAGTGTCTTGATTACTGTAGCTCTGTAGTATAGTCTGAAGTCAGGGAGCCTGATTCCTCCAGCTCCGTTTTCTTTCTCAAGATTGCTTTGGCTATTCAGGGTCTTTTGTGTTTCCATACAAATTGTGAATTTTTTTGTTCTAGTTCTGTGAAAAATGCCAGTGGTAGTTTGATAGGGATTGCATTGAACCTGTAGATTGCTTTGGGTAGTATAGTCATTTTCACAATGTTGATTCTTCCAATCCAATTCATTGTAGTTTTGATTTGCATTTCTCTAATGATTAGTGATGTTGAGCATCCTTTCATGTGTTTGTTGGCAATCTGTATATCTTCTTTGGAGAAATGTCTATTTAGGTCTTCTCCCCATTTTTGGATTGGGTTGTTTGTTTTTTTGATATTGAGCTGCGTGAGCTGCTTGTAAATTTTGGAGATTAATCCTTTCTCAATTGTTTCATTTGCAAATATTTTCTCCCATTCTGAGGGTTGTCTTTTCATATATCAGTGACTACATTTCGAATGGTGTACACTTAGCTCTATGGACACCCTCTTCTCCTTCCAGGAATACACTTCATTATATTCCTATTTACTTAGGAGTATTAGTTTATGATCAGTGATATCCTTTTTGTTAGTGAATCTTGTCCACACTCCTTGAGCTTCTAAGAAATGTCAGTCACTTGAATATGAGCAAATATTGCTCATCTGTGGAGGGAAGAGTTTATTCCACACTGTGACATTGCACCTCCTCCTGCAGCCCCAAGCATTCTAGTGAAGCCTGTACTAGGAGTTGCTGCTTTCCATTTAACCTCCTAGGATTGAATCTGAAGGACGTGTGAGATGGGTTTGAAACCCTTCTGCTGCTGCACTGCCTGCATTGTCTCACCTGAGGGCAGACTTGGACTAGTGACTGTGCTGACTGACCAAGATGAAGCCTCCCATAACTATTTTGCTTTGACTGCTCACACAGGTTTTATTTTGGGGTGTCGCTGTCATCCTGCCAGCCCTGCTGGACACAGTCTAGGCCATCCTTTAACACTTGTCTGCCTGAACCTCTTGTTCTTGATGTGTCAGAAGGGCTCCTTTCCATCCAAGAGTATTTGTGAAGGTCCAGGTGAGGTTTTTCATCTTTTTGATGCCCTGGAAGAGAGTTTAGCTCCAATATATTTCTAGACATGGCCACTGGCTGTTGATTACAGGGTAGTATTTATCATGGGTCCAGACCCATGTTTCTTCCCTAAATCTGACAGATACATGGAGTCTTTTATCAGTTGAATTTCTGCTTTGGCCACCTTCATTAATCTGTCCTATGTTGCCTGATCTAGGAGAAGACTGGAGAGAACTGGCCTGAGGAGGGGATCTTAGAAGAGTCCATATCCCCATAACTCACCTTGCAGTATCGTGTTTGTTCCTCTGGGGTCAACCAGAGTGACCATGCTTTCCCTGCTGTACCTTCTTCGCTAGGATCAGGTAATTAATCCATACTACATGACCAGGACTTATGCCTGACCTTCAACATCCTGCCTTTTAAAAGGTGGTGGTACTGCCTCCCTCTTGAATGTCTTCAATACTGAGGCCAGAGTGACCACCAATAGAATTAGCAGAGAGAAATGAGAGGGGTGCCTGGAGTGTTCTTCCTGCTGTATTTTCTAAGAGGTATCAGTGTGCTGGGATGTCCCCCAAAAGGCTAATTTTGCATTTGTGGACCTAAGCTGCATTTGAAGGGGGAAGAATTTCCTGGAAGTCAATGACTGAAACCTCCAGATCAAGGGCCAGAGAGTGGGTATGTCTCTTGGTCCCTCCAGTGCATGCAATTCCCATTTGCTCCAAGTTCTATAGGCTTCAACACCAGTCACACAGATGGAGTGGAAAGTGGCTCAGAGTTAGAGTGATAATGTCAGGTCTGGTTGAGAGATGGTTCCAGGTAGTTTCAGACAGGTAGGGGAGGTTAAAGTTAGTCTTGCTCTTTCCTGTGATTCCGAGTTCATGTGATGTCTTCTTTCATCACTTGCCTTGAACTTTATTTCTATCATTTTTCTTCCTCCTGACTCTCTACCCCCATCACTCATGTCGATGAAAGAATAGGTAACAGTTCTCATTTTTGAAATAGAAAGGGAGAACTGAATGTCTTAGTTTGGATCTCTTAATCCTGAGTAGACGTAGACTACTTCACACATACTTTATTTGGATGTCTTCCCAGGTAGCCCACAGGTCGGAGAAGTGAATGTGAGACTGGATGGCGAGATCAGCCACTAATGGGAATGGCATTGAGCTGTTACCTCTTCCTGTGTCACATTTGCAGTGGGGCCCTTCTGCAGAACCACGTAAAATGCATCACAGGATGTCCTCCCTGGAAGGACAGGAGTCCAAGGATTCACCCACCAACTCCATCCACCCCATTGGTTGAGGTAATTCCATCCCTGCACATTTGTCAAGGACTTTGTGCTTTGAGCTGAGCTCTCTCAGAAGACTTTGGGGAAAGCTTTAGGACAAAACCTGACACATAGCACAACAGGGTCACCTGGTAGACTCTGGGCACCCGTGTGGTGCTGTCCTCCACAGATGTGCTGAAAACAAGGTCACGGAGCACCCTGTTCTGACGCACACCCACCATTCCAGAAGAATGCTGGAGTTCTGTTCGTCCATGCCAAGCTGTCCGTGGTGTTGGGGCAGTGTCTAGAGCAGGAAGGTAAGGGAGCAGGGGTCTCATTTCCAATCCCTCAAGTCATCATGAACCCACATCCCTAGGAGTGGCCTCCTGAAATGCTTATGCTGGGTGACTGAGGCTCTTACCTGCAACAAGACTGTCAGTTACGGTGGGAAACACCCAGAAAAATAGAAAAGATGACTACATCATTTAAAGATGAAAAAACCTTTAAAAGAGTTCTGAGGCACCTCTCAAACACACAATCCTGATCAGCACAATCAGGAGTTCAGCGTGGGAGAGCCTCTTCCTGTTAACTGTTGGGATGACAGCACTGTCTTTGTTTCTCCAGACACTGAGCACCTGGGGACCCCGTGGCCAGGAGGAGTGGGTCTGTGGGAGCAGTTAGATGACACCACTTGTGCCCCTGGGCCCACCCAGGATTTTAGCCGTTTACCCTTCTTGGGATGTGCCATCAGGTGGAGGCACATTCTCTCCCGTAGAATGACAAGGATGTCCTTGTGTCCTCTGTACCAACATCTCAAACAGTATCTTTCAGGGAGGAAGAATTTCCTCTTCCATTCATTCTGTAGTTCAGGAAGTCTCCTCTCCACCTTAATTGTTCATACAAGGAGCAGTTTGCATTAGTACTCAACCACATTATCCTTGTTTGGATTTGGTGCCCTCCTCACCTGCTCCTTATTTTTGCATCCTTCCTGCTCTTTATTAAGGAAGGGACTTTGATGTTCCTCCTGTCCTTGATAGGAAGCTTCACTGAATAGGATCTGGAAATTTTAAGCCTTGAGATTTTCACTGCTGAAAGTTGTTCAGAATTTTCCCTTGGTCATATATTTTTTGACATCCCACCCCCATCCCACCGACTAACTTTCATGAAAGTATATTAACTTAGGAAGAAGAAACTGGCTTTGGGGGAGGGGCAGCATCGGTGAAGAGACCTGCTTTCCTCCTCTCTCAAGCACTATTCTCCTCCACTGAAGAGGCAGTGAGGCTTACTCTCTTTCCCCCCAGTTATAGGAGACTACTTTTGTGTGAAACCTTTAAAAATGGAGTGTGTCTGGAAGGTGGGATGGGCAGAGTGTGCTTTGTTTTCAGTTGGAGTTCTATCTTGGAAGCCTCTTTTTCTAATCTGTTTTGTGCTGCCTGATCCAGGAGAAGACTTTACAAGTAGCTGTCCAGGAGAGGGGCCACTGGGAAAGAGCTTATATTCCTGTAGCTTACTTACACAGGCACATATGATCATTCATAGTCAAATAAGATGATTTACCTGGTTTATTTCAATTAGCTAGAGTCACATAACTACATGCTGACCATTGGGTGAGAGGGGAAGTCATGTCTGACCTTTGGGATCATGCCCTTTAAAAGGGTATGGCTTCCTCTGCTCCATTAGCCTTGCTACTGACTGAGGCCAGGAGTGAATCCTCTAGGAATAGCAAAGCAGAGTCAGCGGAGTGTCCCCTGAGTGTTCTTCCTGGTGCATTTTTCTAAGTGATGTGCACTGAGTTAGAAAGTCCCAGCAAAGAGCTGCTTGCTATCATGGACCTAACCTACATTTGATGGAAGGTGTTTCTGGGGTGGAGCAGGGTGCTTGTAATATGCAGATCAGGCAAAACATACAGTGTCCATGTTCGTCCCTCCAAACACCCACTGACTTTGTTTCCTGAGATGCATGGTTTTCCGACACCAGCAGCAAGATAATATTGAAGGTGACTCAGCATTAATTGCAAAATAGCCACCTCTGGGAGAAAGAATTTTGTCTGCCCACACAGGAAATGGAGTTGCCATTGCCTTGTTTTCTTTTGTTTTAAGTTAATTTATTTCATTTATTTATTTTTGGCTGCATTGGGTCTTCGTTGCTGCGGGCGGGCTTTCTCTAGTTGCGGCGAGCAGGGGCTACTCTTCATTGCGGTGCGCGGGCTTCTTGTTGTGGTGGCTTCTCTTGTTGCAGAGCATGGGCTCTAGGCACACAGGCTTCAGTAGTTGTGGCTTATGGGTTCTAGAGTGCAGGCTCACTAGTTGTGGCTCACGGGCTTAGTTGCTCCGTGGCATGTGGGATCTTCCCAGACCAGGGCTCAAACCCGTGTCCCCTGTATTGGCAGGCAGATTCTTAACCACTGCGCCACCAGGAAGCCCCTGCCTTGTTTTCTTGCTGACACTAGGTAAACGGTATCTGAACAACTTATGCTAGTTTGAAAGAACGTAACTTGTCCTATGACATTCCACCTTCTCTGGTGGCTCCCATTATGTCTAATGAGGCTTTACGATCTTCCCATTTGAAGCTCCTATGGTTCAGTCAGAAGGGAGACCATGATTTGGGGCCTGGCCTCACTAGACCCTGTGCTTACATGCTATGGGGAGTTCTTGTAGCTGTTATTGCTTTGACTTCTATACCGAGGTCAGTCTGAGGAGGTGGGGTGAGGGAAACTTTTTTCTTATGGCAAAAGGGTAATCCTTGAGCTCTGGTCTGCTTCGTCTCAAGTCTACCCACCTAAGGTGATGGTAAGTGTCATTCTGTTGAGCACAGTTCTTTGTCAGGATGCACATAGCTAGATCAGAAGCTAAAGTGAAGATTGGTACCACCTATCAGGTGGGACACTGCGGGAGAGAGACTACCTAGGACGCTGGGATCATCTTCCCTGGGGAAGGTGTAAGTTGACTTGTGCAACCCTATGTCTCAGGAAATGGAGACCCATCAAGGTACAGAGAGCCCCAGACATGTCCACTGGCTATCCCATGACGAATTCCAAATAGAGGCACCGTTCCCTTTAGGTACCAGTATACTCAGCTATATCGGGGTCCTAAGGCATCGGGAATTCAAGAACACATGGGGCAAATGTTGGTGGCCTTTTGGGCAAGGGAATCTTTCCTCCCCCACTGAAATAGTCTGCTTCTGATGGCAGCCATTGCTGAATTTTGTGCTGTTACTTTCTCCATTTGACGCAACAGTGCTTGAACAGTTGCTCATCAAGGTTAAATTGAAGCAGTTTCTTCAGGTAAACTATCTGGGTGTGTGGGCTTGTTGAACACAGCTTTCAGAACCCTTCAGCTGTAAAGACTGTATAGCCCAGATGAGCACACTTTGACTTTGCCGACGTGATTCCTTTGGGAGTGCGATAGTTAATTCAGCTGGGTCACTTCTAAGTTTCTGTCTGCCTCAATTTTCTGTCCTGTGGACTGAGTCACAACATTCTTACGTCACATATCCTGTGCCTTTTTTTCCCCCCTTGGGTAGCAGAAAATGTGATTTTCACCAGTCACTGGCTAACTAAAGATCTTCTTAGCAGGGAAAATGACCATCATTAGATTATCTTGTATGGCATGGTTGATGGAATTTTGTGAATGTAACTGGGGTCTAAAATCAGTAGCATTGTATTCGCTGTGAAAAGGGAGATTATACTTAGTGGGCCTGACCTAATTAAGTTCTTTAAAGAGATCCTAAGTCTTCCCTGAGGGAAGAGGTTCCAGTATGAGCAGACTCTCCCCCTTGTGGCTTTGATCAATGTGACAGTCACAAGGAAATGATTCTACCAATAACTGAGGGATCTGGAAGTGGACTCTTGCCTAATCAAGCTTCCATATGGGAATGCAGTCCAACTATGACCTTTGTTTGGCTCTTGTGAGACCCTGAGGAAATCCCAGTTAAGCTGTGCCCAGATGTCTGAGCTCCAGAAACAGTGATATAATGAATGAGTGTTGGTTTTAGCCACTAAGTAGGTGGTACTTTGCTATAGAGCAACAGAACCTAGCACGCTTCCCTAAAACCTTGCTCTGTCTAACCTACCCCAGGAGCCCAGAGCTGTTGATGTGCGGAGTGAGCTGGGTGGCGCTGCCCTCGTGTTTGTGATTATAACTGCACAGGGAGCCCTTCACTGGGACTCAACCCCTCATATAATGACAAGTTAGTGCTAGTGATTTTTCCTTCTCATGTGGATATAGCTTCTTCTCCTCATCTGCCTTCACTCTTTAATGTTGAATGTATTTTGGCGACATCAACATTGTTTCATTAGGGTCCTCCATGAATTATATGGAGAATTTTGTTGCTTTTAGTTCCTGGTTGGTTGGTTGGTCTTAGAATTCCTTTGTCAAAGAGCTTATGAGGACCACTCTACCTCCTAACTTTTTTTTAATTTTTAACATCTTTATTGGAGTATAATTGCTTTACAATGGTGTGTTAGTTTCTGCTTTATAAGAAAGTGAATCAGCTATACATATACATATACATATATCCCCATATCCCCTCCCTCTTGTGTCTCCCTCCCACCCTCCCTATCCCACCCCTCTAGGTGGTCACAAAGCACCAAGCTGATCTCCCTGTGCTATGCGGCTGCTTCCCACTAGCTATCTGTTTCACATTTGGTAGTGTATGTATGTCCATGCCACTCTCTCACTTCATCCCACCTCCTATCTTGCATGAATATAGGTAGATGAAGAGAAAGGTAAATCTCTCTCTGGTCTCCTTACAAATACCATCTTCTGCGATTCCTGCTCTAGATGAGTGTAATAACCACACAGTGAAAAATGGGGCTATATCCTTCCCCGTACATCTGATGGCCACTATGTGGGTTTTTTGTTCCCTGGGTGGACTTCTGCTCAGGCGTCCTTTTTAACTAACCTGCCCTGTACTGCCTGATCCAGATGAAGGATGTGTAGGTAGTTGATGTGAGGAGGGGTTTGCAGAGAGGATCCTGTGTTCCAATGACTTGTCTTGAAGGGGCCCATGAGTTCCCAGAGTCAACCTGAAAAAATCTAATTTTCCTGCTGTCTCTCAGGCAGCTGAGTCCATAACTACATTCTGTTTACTCTGATGTAATATAATGACTTCTGGCCTTTAAGACCTTGGTCCTTATTTCTACTGGTTGAGACAGAAGACTGATCAACTTTATATTTTGAAACACTATAGAGGGTTAATTTCCCCTTGGCTTAGATAAACAAGATGACATCAACTCATGCTGGGTAATCTCACGGGCTCACATGTGGAATTCCAGAACTTAGACGCTGTTCTTCTTTTGGGATATGTCATCAGTTAGAGGAGATCCACTATTTTGAAAAATTACTCATGATGTGGTTAATTTCCATTACAACTATTGCAGAACATTAATCTCCAATGGGACTTGAGTTTTTTCCATTTCTTCCCATCATCTAGAATAAGGAGGACGTCATGCTGACTTCAACCATTCATAAAGCAAGAGTTCAGCACCAATGCTAAATCATACATTTTCCCTTCCATTTTGATGTGGCTGTTCTATTATAGGTATGACCTTGATATTGTTCCCTCTGTCCCACAAGGATCCCCATAAATAAAATATGGAGAATTTTATGTGTGTAGTCTAGGTTGTTTACCATGAAGAGCTGAATTCTTTCTAGGATTCTTTCCTGAATAAGATATCTTATGATGATCACCGCCCACCCCCACCACGTCCAAATTTGAGTGAAAGTAATGTTGAGTTGGAGAGTAAATTGTATCTTTAGAAGACAGTATCGAAGAGAAGTACTTCCTATTTTATGTATCCAGAGCAATCTTCCATCAAACTGGAAGATAGAGATATATTCCTTACCCCCAAATCCTAGCAGACTAGCTTAGAGTGAAACTTTTTATTTTTTATTTACTTTTAAAAATTGTATTCACATAATACATATTTTTTTAAATAAATTTATTTATTTTATTTTTGGCTGCATTGGGTCTTTGTTGCTGGGCGCAGGCTTTCTCTAGTTGCAGCGAGCTGGGGCTACTCTTCATTGCAGTGAGCAGGCTTCTCATTGCGGTGGCTTCTCCTGCCGTGGAGCATGGGCTCTAGGTGCACGGGCTTCAGTAGTTGTGACATGCAGGCTCAGTAGTTGTGGCTCGTGGGGTCTAGAGCGTAGGCTCAGTAGTTGTGGTGCATGGGCTTAGTTGTTCCATAGCATGTGGGATCTTCCTGGACCAGGGATCGAACCCGTGTCCCCTGCATTGGCAGGTGGATTCTTAACCACTGCATCACCAAGGAACTCCCAGAATGAAACTTTTTAAAAAGGTATGTTTCAGTGGAAAGATGACAGTGGAGTGGTGGTTTATCCTCAGCAGGTTTGTGTTGAGCTTCTTTTTTCTAAACTTCCCTATGCTACCTAATTGAGAAGACAGCTGTACATCAAGCTGTCCTAGATAGAGGGTCACAGTAAAGCAGGACTACTTCTATAACTTAGAGGGTCATCATGTACATTCCTCAGGAGTCACCTTGTATGAAGTTTAAGCCCCTGTTTTCCTCATTTAGCTGGGGTCATGTAAAGAGTGTCTGGTCATGGGATTGAGCAAACTTCTCTGATCTTCAAGATTCTTTTAGAAGAATGTTGTATTTTCTTCTCCTTCTGGTGTCCTCCTTACTGACTAGGCTAGAAGTGACTCTGTCTAAGAATGGCAGAAGCATAGGAATGTGCTGTGACCATTCTCGCTGATGGGTTTTCTAAGAGATGTCCATTTGACTAAGACATCCCAGCAAAGATCTATTCTCCCATTCATAACCCTGAGCTACATTTGAAGGGAGAAGAGGATGCCAGAGGTTGAAGATGATGTCCTTAACACCCAGATCAGGGACCTATCATTGTGTGTATGGTCCCCACAGAGCACTTTTTCTCATGTGACCCAGGATATATTGTCTTTCAGCCGCTGGTCACACACGTGGAATAAATGGTGTCTCAAAGGTGGTCTAAGAAGAGCCACATTCAGGAGAAAGAGCTCCCAGCTTGCCAGGAAAGGTGGGAGAGATTTTTGTTTGTGTATCTCCAAAATATAATGTCTCCTTGCATCTAAAATATCATCTCACTGCTGTGTTGTGCTCAAAGAAGGGGTCTAGAGGATGTCACCAGTCTCTGCCTCGCTTACCACTCAAGAAGAATGCCAAACCTCAGTCCACATGAAGCAAGGCTATTCTGATTCCATAGCTCATGTCTCTGACATTCATACTCTTACTATGGTGTCTTTTTCCCTCTCCTGAGAAGAGATTCTTTATAGACCTCTAATCTCATTTATGCCTTGTCCCATCATTGCCTCTCAGTGATGTCTGCCAGAATCAAATACCTCAGAATTCTGATTACTGGAGATTCATTTACTTTCATTGGATCCTGTAAGTGGTTTTTTTTGTCTTTATAAATATTCTTTTCCATCCATGACATAACACTGTGTTCTTGTTTTATCTAAAATTCAATCTGGCTTGGATATAATGAATTTTCTAAGAAACATTCCATGACAAACATCTACAATATCTCTTTCCTATATCACAATGAAGTGGATACTGAGATTTTAGGTTTCCATTCCTGTATGAATATTTTAATATATCAATTACTGCATTTCTAATGGTACACAATTTGTTATATTCCTATCACTTAGGGCACAGTACTATCTAACTGTTCTATTACCCTTAAGTTTGGTAAATGACCCTTTTCAGAACTTGAGTTCCTAAGAAATGTCTACTTCTCTCTTAAATATGATCCATCTGGGGTTTTTTTTTATTGTATAAATTTTATTGGTAGAATTTCTTTTTTTTGCTTTTTTTTTGGTGGAGGGAAATACTTAAACTCCAACTCTGGGAATTATATTTAGTACCATGAATTCTAATCAAGCCTGGCCTGAGAAGTACTGCCTCTTCTTTTGAAACTCCAGGATTGAATCAGAAACAGGAGTGAGGTGTGTTTGAAACTCTTGTCCTGCCGCCTTCTCCACAGTGTCTAACCCAGTGTCACAGTGGTTTAGACACTGTGCTGATGGACCAAGGTGAAGGCTGCTAAGGCTTTGACATTCCCACAGGTGTCTATGAAGGTTTTGTTTGACCCTCATCCTGCCAATCCTCCCATGTCACAGCCTAGGACATCTTCAACTTTTCTGCCTGATTCTCTTCTTCTGTATGTCTCAGAAATAGGGTTCTTCCCTTCCAGAGTACTTGAGATTGACCAGGCAAGGGTCTTACTTTCTGGATGCTGAAAAAGAGAGTTTAGTTTTAATTTCTTCCTGGACAAGTCCATGCTAATTACATTGGCAATGTGTACTGGGAGCCTGGGCTTATCCAGTCTTGCCCCCAAGACTGACGTACCTGGACTGTTAGTAACAAGTTGATAAACGTTGGAAGGAGGACCCCACGGCAGTGTGATGAAGACTAATGCTCTAAGTTCAGCATCTTAAAGTGGTGAAACCGTCAGATGATAGACTCATCTGTGCATTTCTTTTCCATTGGTTGTAGTGACTCTGACAGAGAATGTAGGTTCATAGGTTTTCAAATCGCATGTCAAGACCATGGAGGAAATCCTGAACCCAAAAGCCTGAAAATATGTACTTCCACCCTGCATGTGGAGGCCCCTGTGAAGGGAGAGGTTTTTTTTTTTTTCTTCATTTCAGTCCACATAGGTTTTGTTTGGTGATGTTTCTTTGAGATAACCAGAGGGTCTTAGGATGACTCTCCAAAGGGAAGGTAGAGAAGGTGCAAAGCTGGTTTTCAGAAAAAACTTGCTAGAGAAGTTGAGAATGGGACCAGCATATTCATCAACCCACTTGCTTGTCAGGGAAAAGAGCTATTTGGAGAAATGGACTTTTTTCTTTTACCTGGTGTAATTTTCACGTGATTGGTATATTTCTGTCTGATCTCATGGAGAATACAGGAAGTGAGTTATCTGGGCCCAGAGAATACTTTGTGGGAAGGTTTTAAATGTATACTTAATTTTTTCATAGGAGATCTGGATATTCCATATTTACTTTTTCTTGGATAAGCTTTAATAATCGAGGTCTTCAAAGGCATTTCTGCTTCTGCATTAGGAGTTTAAATTAAATGAACATTGTTCATAATCTTTTCAGTACCAAAGGAAGGATAAATTGCTATTTTTATAGCTATTGTCGGTTGATCAGTGCTGCCAAGGAAAGAATAGTTATAAGTCCTATTATTTGAAATATAAAGTAAATCCCAGTGAGTTAGCACTGCATTTCCCTGAATACAAAAACTGAAGTAAGAATTTCGAACAGTACTATATTAATGCCTAATTGCTCCTGTAACAAATGACCAAGTTTTGGCTTAAATCAAAACCAGTTCTATTTAACAGTTTTGGAGATCAGAAGTCTGAAATGGATGTTACGTGGATAAAATCGGGTGTTTGTAGGGTTGCCTTTTTTGGTTGTGTACAGGGACCGTGGTGGTATTTCTTCTGTCTTCTTAGGAGCTTCCACGGTATAGAATTTGAGGAATGGTGTGCTGTTCAGATACTTGCTGAAAGTTGATCCTGCAATTCTCCCTTGTCCATAGCTATCTTGCCCGCCCCCAAACTAACTTGCATGAAAATGTCATAGTTTAGAAGAAGGAAACTGGCTTTTGGGGAGAAGTAGGACCGGTGAGGACACCTGTTCTCTTCTTCCCTCAAGCACTCCTCTCCCCCATTGAGGAGGGTGTGGGGCTTACACCCCTCCCCCTAAATCTTAAGAGTATCTTTTGAATGAAACCTTTAAAAATTGGGCATGACTGGAAGATGGGACGGCCATTGTGTGCTTTGTTGCCAGTTGGGTTTGTACTTGGGAGGTAACCTGACCTGTGCTGCCTGATCCAAGAGCAGACCTTACAGGTCACTGTCCCGAGGAGGGGCCATAGAGGAGGAGCTTGTATTCTTCCTGTAGCTTATCTGACAGGCCCACCTGAGTTCCTCGTGACTCAGTCTGAACAAAGATGATCTCCACGTCTCATTTCAGTTAGCTGTTGTCACTTAGCTATGTACTGGACCTTGGATGTAAGTGGAAGTGATGACTGACCTTCAGGTCATGCTCTTTAACGGATGTGGAATCACCTTGTCCTCTATTATCCTTGTTATTGACCGAGGCTAAGATTGAACCCTTCTAGGGTTGGCAGAGCTAAAGCAGAAGAGTGTCCCTTGTGCATTCTTGCTGGAGCATTTTCTAAAAGGTGTCCGTTGGGCTAGTCCATCCCAGCAAAGAGCTGCTTCCTATACATGACCCTGAGCCACGTTTAACGGGAGAAGATGGTCCTAGAGGTGGAGTTAGGGTGTTATCACCTCCAAATCAGGGGAACATACTGTAGTCTGTGCTCGTGCCTCCACAGCACCCACTCATTACCCTGTACCCCAAGATGTTGGTTTTCGGACATCATTTGCAAGCTGGAATTGAATGCATCACAGTGTTAGAAAGAGAAACAGCCCCATCTAGGAGGGGCTTCCTGCTGCCCAGGCAGTGAGTGGAGGTTCATTGCCTTGTTTTCTTGCTGGAGTTAAATGGCATTGCAACCATGTGTGCTATTTGGAAAGGAAAGATTGGAATCTGTCCTCTAAACTTCCACTTTCTCCTTCACCTCCCATTATTTTTAATGAGGCCATTCTCTCTTTCACCTGAAACTCCCATGGTTAAGACAAAAGGACTGAGATTTTTTTTTTCTACCACCTCATTTTTTTTTTAACATCTTTATTGGGGTATAATTGCTTTAAAATGGTGTGTTAGTTTCTGCTTTATAACAAAGTGAATCAGTTATACATATACATATGTTCCCATATCTCTTCCCTCTTTACCACCTCTTATTGACAGAATCTAACCCAGGGTGTGTGCTCTGATGCTCTAAAGAGTCTTTTGCAAACTATGTTGTTTTGACTTCTGTATACAGGTCTTTTGGGGTGGGTGGGGTAATGCCCACCATCTGAGCCCTTGATAGACACAATCTTGGTCTTTAACTTTATCTGCCTGATATTCTTGTTCCTACATTTCTAAAAAGGGTCCTATATTTTTGCATATTTGGAGTGGTACTGGTTAGTTGTCTTATTATACATCTGCCCTAGAGGAGATGACTGCTCCAATTTATATGTATTCAGTTCTCAGTGAATGTCGATTACATGGGCAGTGTTTATCATGGGCCCGGGTCAACTAGATCTTCTCCCCTAGACACCCACACCCATGGCTCTTAAGTGGCAGGAGTTCAGCTATCTGTGGTATGGGGTTCCTTGGGCGGGGGAGGGGGTGAAGGACTGAGGTTCAGCCCCAGAATGCCCATGCTGTGTGCAGGACTGGCCTACTGATAGACCTTACCTCTGAGAAGGCACTTTCTCTCCGCCCTGATGGTCTTAGGTTGAGCTCCTAAAATAATTTCCTGGAGGCGTTGATACAGGTGTGTATTCTTAATGGAACCAGCCCTGATTATCTTGTTGGGGTGTGAGGGTAAAGGAGGAATAAGAGTATAAAGCAGAACAATTCTGTGGTTACAAAAGTGTTGCTCCCTACAAATTCTGTTCAAGGCTTCCCTCTCCTCTTGATGCTCAGACACCTGCAGAACTTTAGATCTGACTCAGGAATCTTTGGCGGGGAAAGGCATTTCAAATGTCCATTTTCCATCTTCTTGCTTTGAGTAAACTATTATTCACCATTGCTGGCTACTCCATGGATATATTTTTTAAATGATCAACATTATTTAGATGTTCAAAATCTCAAGTGGTTACAATTTTAGGAGGCTATGGCCTTAGTCTTCCTTGTGGGGCCCTAGCCCTTTTTCTCCATATACCATTCTGAGTGAAGATAGGAAGAATGTTTCATGTGGCCTCTTTTTCGCATCTTAGGATTAACTGTTCTCTTCCTGGTATTCTGAAATTTTACAGCAGTTCAAATTTGAAGTATTTTTTTCCCTTGGTGTTGAATACTCATGCCTGTCATTTTTCACACCTGGTTCTCAGACTCTCTTGACACAAGTGTGTCCTTTTAATGGAAGCAGCCCTGAATTTCCCTCTAGGGGTGAGTTGATTGAAGGTGAATTGAAGGACTTGAACAGTTTGCCTGATGCTTTCTTCTGTTGCAGAGACAGAGTCTGTAGCTTGCTGGCCTCCAGACAAGTCATGTTGCAGGTGCTTGCCTTCATCAGGGGCCACAGAACCTTACTTCTCTTCCATGACTGGTTATTGTCTCCTTGGTCCAATTTCTCTAAATTGGTGAATTTTCATCTGAAATTGTTCCCTCTGTAAACCCAGTCCCATGGTTCTTCTGGATTAATGCATTTAGAAGAGGAACAAAAGGGCTAATTCCAGGTTTTTGATCCTTTGTATGATCCACAATGTTCCAGGATTGACTACATGAGGAATTCAACCCTGGATGTTCCAGGTTTCTTTAGTTTTTAGAAAAGCCAATTTGTCTAATTTAGTACCACACTCAGTCCTGACTTCTCCATAGAATCTAGATCTAAATGTGTGCTCCCATTAAGAAGGACGACACTTTATAATGATAGAAATATATTTTGTAAACATATAAAGAACAACTGTCCATTACTTCCTGCTGTTCCTAAGGAAGTTTGCTGTAACTCAGTTAGATGAGCTGTCTGAGCACAACAGGAGCTCTAGGTGCACTAACAACAATTTATGGCCATGGATGGGATCCTGAACACAAATGCATGAATGCATTTGTGTTCTTTACCCTGTACTCTGGCGGCCCCTGGAATGAGGGTGTTTGAGTGAGTGACATGAAAAAGTTTTGTCCCCTTGTCTTCCATACTTTAGCCTTCATCTTTTCCTGATGCCTTTTCAGAGTTCCTTCATTTGATCGTCAACCACATTCATTCTACTCTTGATTCCATGTATTTTTACACAGTACTATATTTATGCTGAATATTTCTATCTGTATTATGTGCATGAATTCTTTGGGAAATATCCACCCTTGTGTCTTTGACGATGTTCATTCTGTGTTAATTTCTTGATCTATTAATCTCTTGATAGAGTATAGTGTTCTTTAGAATATGGTGCCATTTAAGTACTTTCTTGGATCTTTGAGTTCCTATGGTGACTCTTCTTCCTGAACATATATATTCACCGGGACGCTAGATTTAAAATATTTCAGTTTTCTGACTGACTATGGTGACGTCCACCTGGATTGAATACATTTTGTTCTCTACCTGGAAGTTCTCCAAAGCTGTGATGTCTCAGCTCTCAAAGCTGTTCCTTGAAATTTTCCCAGAGGAAATAAAGACATAAGTGCTAGAAGGTTGACACCCGATGCCCACTAACCTTTTTTCTTGAAAGCCTTTGGCACCAAGAGTAGTAAGAATGTTCCAGAGAGATGGGAGACAGTGCTCATCATGGACAAGACTGTACCTTCTTTTGTGTGCAGCTAAGGCTTGTCTGGGAGACATGGGCAGAATTCTGAAACCATCAGTCCCACACTGTTGGAAATAACTGTCCTTTGTCACAAAAATAAGACAGACTTTTTTGGGTGGGAGAAGCAGCTGTTGGTCATACCTTCTGAACATTAGCCTATTTGGTTTATTCTTGCTGATGCTTTCCTTGGGAAAATATCTGAGGTCCTGAGTTCCAGTTGTTAATGAGTCCTTGGGAACAGATTTCTGAACTTGCAATGGCCTCTTGGTGTGTATTCCAAAATTTTACTCATGACATAGAAAGCAGAGTTATAAGCCTGTGTGAGTCTTCTACAATGTTGGGCTTTGTGACATGGTCTGGTCCAATCAACGCATTTCACCTTGACTCCTAGTACTATGCATCCATTTTCTGTTGTCTACTGACCTTTGCTGGCAGCTCATCATTAATTGATTCAGATAGGGCTGTTCAGACTACCTTCACTTCAGCTACTCATCTTTGTCATCATTTGTCTCTTCTTCCTTGATCCTACTGCTGGTGACTGGTCACTTTCATGTGTGCCACTTTCAGGATGGAAAGTGAGTCCTCCATTATGTAGGATGAAGAAAACCTTAGAAACAAAATGAACTGGAAGGTTGTAACCACCCACACTTGCTCTAAAAAATCTTGGTCAGTAGAAGATAAGAGCTCCTGTGTCTGTCCAAAATTGAGATGACCATGACAGGCTGTTGGTCCTTCAGCAGGAAGATGAGGGAGCAGGAAGTTCATTTTCAATTTCTATCTTTCATCTCTAACCCACATCTCTACGAGCATCTCCTGAAACTATCTTGCTTGTGTGTCTGATTCTCTTTGGCTGAACAAAGACAGTCTTAATTATAGTGGCAAAACTTAAAGATGGCAAATATCAGATAGGAGCCTGTGAGCAGTCTTCCACAAAACACACAGCCCTCACCTTTATAATTGAAGAAGCATTTTATGTGGAGGTTTTTCCCTATTAACTGCTGAGAGAACTGGTCTGGTCCTTCCTGGGTTCTCCAGCCACTGAGCATCTGGGGATTCATGGTCTCAGTAGCCATGGGTCTGTTTGGAGCAGTGAGATAATAGCTGCTTGGCTGCATAGTCCTATGGGGCCATAGGTGGGGCCTAGGATGTAAACTTCTGCTGCCTAGTCATTGGCACAAGTCATTGGCTGTGGCCACCAAGTGGTTAGGTGAATCACCCAAAGTGTGGTTATTTCCCACAACAGCCCTTTTCAGAGCTTTTTAAATCTCTCATGTGACTTAAAACTTCGACAATGTAAGATGCCAGTGAGATAAAGAGGACCTCATTGAGATCTCTACAACTCCTTCAAAACAGTTAGCACCAGTGATAATGCACATTTTGTCGTTTTGATGTAGCTACTTTTCCTTATCTTACATAATAAATAGGAGGTATCTTGGTGACTTTACTCCTGTCCTATGGGGGTCCCTCACTCATAGGTGTGAATTTAGGTCTGATAATGTCCATAAGATGTTTTTTTTGGGTTTAGATCTGATGGTGGCCATGAAGATGTGTTTCTTAGCATTCTTCTGGTCAGAGATGGCTTTTCAACAGCACTGCTCTCTAAGTAGCACCAATAAAATGTAGATGAGCAGAGGGTGAATTGTCTCCTCGTGAAAAAAGTTTTTATGAAGAGACAAAATTCCTCTTTCATAAAGCACAGCAATTCTCCTGTGAAGTAGAAATGAAGGTATGTCCCTTCCTTCTAAATCTGGGGACAGGTTTATGGTGTCTTTTATAAATTGGATTTCTGCTTTGACCACCTTTAGTAATTAATCTACCCTGTGTTGCCCAAACCAGGGGAAGACTGTGGAGGCAGCTGACCTGAGGAGGGGACCTCAGAGGAGCCTTTATCCCCATAAGTTGTCTTGCTGGATCACATTAGCTCCTCTGGGGTCATCTAGGATAAAGATAGTTCCCTGATCCCAGCTAAAGAATCACAGCAGGGAAGTCAAGTTCTGGCCGTGTGGTATGAGTTATATCTGACCCTCAAGATCCTGCCTGTAAAAGCCAGTGGTTTCCTTTGCCTCTTTCAATGTCCTCAAGACTGGGGCCATGAGTGGCTACTTTAAGAATGACAGAGAAAAATGGGAGAGGCGTGCTCGGAGCATTTTTGCTGTTGTATTTTCTAAGAGGTATCCAGTGGGCTAGACATTCTCGCTAAGAGATATTTTGGCATTATGGTCCTGATCTGCATTTGGGGGGATAAGTTGGTCCTGGAGAGTTGAAAAGGAAGTCTGAGATGTCCAAATCAGGTACCTATCATCAGTAGGTATACCTGTTGGTTCCTGCAGAGTGCACATTCTGATGTGCCCCAAGTTTTATAGGTCAACACAGATGGAATGGGAAGATCAGAGTTCAATTAATAACAGCCAGGTCTGAGAGAGGATGGTAGCATGGCCCAGACAGTAGGGGAGATTAAAATTAGTCATCTTCTTTCCTGCGATTCCAAGTTCTTGTCATGTCTTCCTTATTTTCCTCAAACTCCCCATCATTTTGCCCCCCTCTTCACATCACTCTGTCTTCATCATTCATTTCAACAAAAAAAAGAGTGTTCGTTTTAGAAATAAGAAGTGGAATCTTAATGTCTTAGTTCAATTCCTTGAGTTCAGAAGCTGACACCTGCACTTGGGCCAGATATCTTATTTGGAAGTGATCCCAGGTAACACAAAAGTCAGTGAGGTGAATGTGGGACTGGATGGGGAGAAGTACCAGCAACAAACATAGCATTGAGCTGTCACTTCTCCCTGTGTCTCACTCCTAATGGGACCCCGTGAAGAACCATGTAGAATGTATCACAGGATGTCCTCGCTGGAAGGACTGGAATCCAAAGATTCACCACCAATTCCATCCACCCCACTGTATGAGGTAATTTCCTTCCTGCACATCTAACAAGGACCTTGTGCCTGCACTGAGCTCTCTTGGAAGACTTTGGGGAAAGCTTTAGGACAGAACCTGACCCATCACAGCAAGGTCATCTGGTGAAATGTGGGCAACAGGCGTGGTGCTGTCCTCCACAGATGTGCTGAAAACAAGGTATGGAAGATGTATCATGGAGCACCCTGTCCTCTGACACACACCCCAACCACCCTTTCCAGAAGAATGACAAACCTCCTGGGTTCTCCTTTCAGTAGAAAAGGGACATGTTAGTCTACTCTAGCAAGGCTATTCATACACCACAGCTGAGGTCTCCATCATCCATCTTCTTGTGATGGCATCTATTTTCCTCTCCTGAGATGAGATTCTTTACAGACGTCGAATCCCATTCCCTTGTTATCTCTGTCTCTCAACAATGTCAGCCAGGATCAAGTACCTTAGAGCACTGATAAATGAGATTTATTTTCTTACCCTGATTCCTAAGGGTGCTTTTGCTTTCTTTTCAGACATTATTTTCCATCCAGGAATATAAAATCATGTTGTTATATTATCTAAAATTTGATATGAGTTTGCCAAGAAAAAATGTTGTGAAAGAAATCTACAATATCTCATTCCTGTATTGCAGCAGAATGGATATTGAGGTGTTATACTGAAATATTCTCACAGGGATGGAATCTATCAGTGACTCATTTCTAATGGTATACACTTTACTACATAGACATCCTCTTCTAGGAATACACTTTGCCATATTCCTATTCGTTTAGGATTAGTTTATTACAAAAAGTGGTATTACCTTCAGTCTTCGTAAGGGAGTTTCATCCACAATCCTTGAGCTTCTCAAAACTGTCCCTCACTTGAATATGAGCAAATGATGCTCGTCTGTGGAGAGGAGTTTGTTTATTCCACACTATGACATTTGCATCTTCTTCTGCAGCCCCATGGATTCTGGTGAAGCCTGGACTGGGAAGGGCTGCCTTCCCATTGAACCTCCTAGGACTGAATCAGGAGGACGTGTGAGATGGGTTTGAAACCCTTTTGCAGCTGCACTGCCTGCAGGGTCTACTTTTGCTAATCAGCGCTGTCACCAGCCCAACCCTTTCCTCAGGTTAAAGGCTTCCACAGCTGCCTGAGGAATCTCATTTTGGAGTGTGATTCTCATCCTGTCAGCCCTGCTGGATGCATCCTGGGTCGTACTCTAACATTTGTGTGACTGACGTTCTTGTTCTTTATGTATCAGAAGGATTCTGTGCATTCGTGAGTATTTGTGGAGCTCTGGGTGAAGTCATGAACCTTTTGGATGTCCTGTAAGGGAGTTCAGCTCCAATTTACTCCCAGGCACGTTCACTGGTTGTTGACTACAGGGCAGCATTTGTGACAGGCCTGGGCCACTTAGGTCTTTCCCCATAGCTCATACCCCTCAGCTGGCTCTTCAGTCTTGTGAACTTGACCCCATGGCAGTGCGCTGTCTTAATCAGTATAGGTTCCATATGATAATGTGGTGGGGCCTTCATCTGCCATCTTCCTTGATCTGTGGTTCCATTTTGCATTGGTTTTGGTTTCTGTACCTGGAAATGTATTTGAGGGGAAGAGCTCAATCATGAACAATATCAGATCCCTGTCCTGTTGAAGGATGATCCACCTGGGTTAATGGAAATCTGTTTGTAAGCTGATGGAATGCTGTTAGACCTTGAGGTGTCAGACATGCTTTCTGGAAAGTGCACATAGGAAGTAAAGACTTGGATGCAGGAAGGTTGCACCCAGATGCCCCTGAAGTTTTCTTTCCATGCCCTGGGCACCACCAGAACGTTGTCCCAGCCAACATGAGGATATTGATTATGATGGTCAGCAGCAACACCTTCTGCTCTGGGTAGCTGGGCTCTGTCTGAAGACATGGAACAGAATTCTGAAACTCTTTCAGTCACCATAGTGTTACCCTCTTTGGACTTCAGTGTATCCTCTGAGATAGAAATGAGTCCACCATATTTTCTGGGCGGGGATATATGTTATGTTTGTGCCTTCCCAGACATATCCCTTTACTGGTTGTGCGTGGTGACATTTTTTTCTGGGGAATATGTTTCCGAGGTCCTGAAGGATGGATGCTATGAGAGAAAAGAACTTTCAGAACGTGTGTCAGATTTGCTGTTTGTGGATGCATGGTGGCAGGGGTTCCACTTCTCTGGGCTACTTGCTGACCATTGGCAGATGTAAAGGGAAGACCTCACAGGCCAGCTCTGAGAACTACTCCCACCACATCTTAGATTCTCTGGCAGTAAAATCCTAGGAGCCCTGAGTGGAGCTGAGGGTCCACTTAGCCTCCAGTAGTGAAGCCAGTGTGAACCCAGTGCGCTCTGTGTTCAGACTACACCTGGAAATGGAGTGTAATCCTTTTAGCCCGGGCTGAGTTCCTCTGGGAAATAGTGATTCCCACCACGAAAATGTCCTCATATGTTTCAAAAATGTTTGAAATTGGGTCCTCATGTCTATTCTGAGTGTTCTTCCTGAGAACTTTTTTCTTTTTTTTTTACATCCTTTTCTTTACTGGATCCTCCTACCAGCCCCAAGAATTTAAAACATTACACCAATGACAAAAAAATCTTATGGTGTTTCAGTCTTTTTCATTGTGGGCTGCTATAATAATGTCCCATCAAGTTACAACTTGTATCAGTGCTGTCAGCTGAATCTGTGTGTTTTTTCCCCTTTATCTTCCTGGCCTTTCCGTTACCAGCTCAAAATTAAATGTCCAAGGATGGATGTTAAAAGTCTCGATTTGCTCAGGTTATTTCATCATCGTCATTACTGGTCTCTGGTTTTGATTTCTATGGCTGGTGACTGGTCATTATGATATTTAGACCAGTGCACTGTCAGAATGGAAATTGAATTTTTCCTTAGCATAGCCTGAACGACGTCCGTGAGTCAAAATTCACTGTGAGGTATGACCACACCGATCTTTCTGAAATCTCTGGCAGTAGAAGACAGAAGCCCTGTTCCTCTGTGCAGAGCTGCAGTGGTATGGGGGCTGCAGGTGTGTTCAAAGGAAGGTAAGAGAGCAGGGGGCTCATTTCCAGCCCCTCAAGTCATCATGAACCCACATCCCTAGGAGTGGCCTCCTGAAATGCTTGTGCTGAGGATCTCTTAGCTGACACAGAGAAGTCTGCTCATTATCATAGGAAACACCAGAAAAAAATGGAAAAGTTACTTTATCATTTAAAGATGAAAAATCTCAGGGAATTCCCTGGCGGTCCAGTGGTTAGGACTCAGCACTTTCACTGCCGGGGCCCGGGTTTGATCCCTGGTCAGGGAACTAAGATCTGGCAAGCTGCAGAGCCAAAAAAAAAAAAAAAAAAAAGAACCAAAATTCTAAAATAATAATAATGAAAAATCTCTAATTGATTAGTTTTGAGACATCTCTCCAAAATACACAATCCTGATCATCACAATGAAGGAGGAATTCAGCATGGGGGAGCCTTTTCCTGTTAGCTGTTGGGATGATAACACTGTTCTTGCTGTTTTTCCAACACTGAGAATCTGGGGACCACGTGGCCAGAAGGAGTAGGTCTGTTGGAGCAGTAAGATGATATCATGTGTGCTGGACAAACCCCTGGGCCCAACCATTAGCCCTCCGGGTTTTAACCCTTTACATTTACTGGGATGTGCCATCAGACAGAGGTCTCCCTCTAGTATTGAATATGACATCGTGTCACTGTTTCCCAAACTACCAGCTCTAAGCCGTATCTTTCAGGAGGTAAGTTTTCTCTCTCCCACTCATTGGATGGTTGCAGGAAGACCATCTCCACCTGAATTACTCATACAAGGAGCAGCTTGCACCAGTGCTCAGCCATATTATCCTTGTCTTCATCTAGCAGCCCTTCCTCATACCTGCCTACTCTTTATTTGTACATCCTTCCTGCCATTGATTATGGAAGGGACCTTGATAATGTTACGCCTGTCTTTTTTTTTTCTTTTTTTTTTTGCGGTACGCGGGCCTCTCACTGTTGTGGCCTCTCCCGTTGCGGAGCACAGGCTCTGGACGCACAGGCTCAGCGGCCATGGCTCACGGGCCCAGCCGCTCCGCGGCATGTGGGAACTTCCCGTACCGGAGCACGAACCCACGTCCCCTGCATCGGCAGGCGGACCCCCAACCACTGCGCCACCAGGGAAGCCCGGCTCCCATTATTTTTAATGAGGCCATCCTGTCCTCCCGTTTGACACTCAGTGGTTGAGTCAGAAGGGAGACTGAGACTTTTCTTGTATGGGAATTTGGCAGAGCCTAGCCCAGGGGCATGGCCTGACTTGACCCTGTGCTGATGCTCTAAAGGGAGTCTTTCCAAAGCGCTGTTGCTTTGACTTCTGTCCAGAGGTCTGTGTATGGAAGAAGGGATGAGGTGGGAATTTTTTTTTCTTAAACTGAAATAATTTCTTGAGCTCTGTTTTGTTTAGACTCAGAAGTACACATTAAAGATTTTGGAAATGTCGTTCTATTGATCAGTGCCTTGTCAGGATTTGCATAGCTGGATCATAAGCCATACTGAAGATTGGTGGCACCTCCTATCAGGTGGGACAATGGAAAGAGATATTATCTAGGATGCTGGGATCATCTTCCCTGAGAGGGTAGGGTTGCGCAAGTTGATCTGTCTCATAAAATGGAGATCCATCAAGGTTCTGTGATCCCCAGACATGTCTGCTGGTCATCCTGAGGTAGAGAATCCCATGATGAATTCCAAATAGAGGCGTCAGCCCGTTCAGGTGCCAGAAGTGTGGACATATCAGGGTCATAAGCATCAGAAATTCTAGGACTCACAGGGCAAATATTTGCAGTTGTGTAAGGAAACCTCTTCTTTCTGCTCTGAAACTGTCTGGTTGGTGCATTCGATGATCATTGCTCAATTTTGTGCTACTCTTTTCTCCATTTGATGCAGCCATGCTTGAATTAGCAGCCTATCAGGGTTGAGAGTTGGTAGCCAATCTGGGTGAAGACATCCTTCAATTCTCTGTCAGTAAAGCCACAGTGAGCCCATAGGGGCTGCATGGTCTTTACAGCTGGGAAGACTTCTTGGGGTATACAGTAGTTCAATCAGCAGGTTCACTTCTAAGTTTCTCTGTCTGCCTCAATTTCCTTTGTCATGTGGCCTCTGAAGTCACTACCTTCCTACACTTCACATCTTGCCTCAGTTGGTGTCCCTTGGAGAGCAGAAAGTGTGGTTTTCACTGCTGTCAGTGGCCTAAGTAAAATGGTACTAGCAGGGAACTTGCTGTTGTGGGCAGAATTCTCAGATGGCCCCAGGCTCTCTGCCCCCTCGTGTTAGGACCGTAATTAGATTACCTTGCATGGCAAGCATGATGGAGTTTTCACATGTAATTGGGGTCCCAAATCAGTTGACTTTAAGCTGTCAAAAGGGCGATTATTCTGGGTAGTCCTGATTCAGTTAGAAGTCTTTTTTTTAAATTAATTTGTATTGGGGTATAGTTGCTTTACAATGTTATGTTAGTTTCTGCTGTACAGCAAAGTGAATCAGTTATGCATATACCCCCTCTGTTTTTAGATTTCCTTCCCATTTAGGTCACCACAGAGCACTGAGTAGCGTTCTCTGTGCTATACAGTAGGTTCTCATTAGTTGTCTATTTTATACATAGTAGTGTATATATGTCAATCCCAATTTCCCAGTTCATCCCACAGTTAGAAGTCCTTTAAAGAGATCTTAGGTCTTCCTGAGGGTGGAGACTCCAGTATCTACCAAGACTCTTCTCCTTTCTGGCAGCCTCTTTGGTGTATGGATTCCTTTTTCCATTAGCAGTGATGAATTCGAGAATGTGGGTTCAGTAAGTGTTTGAATACTAGTCAAGATCGTGGAGGAAACCCTGAATCTAAAAGTCTGACCCTCCTCCACCCTATACTGTGGGTGCCCCTGAGGTGGGGTGTTTGAGTGATTGAAATGAAAACCTGTTCCTTTGCCTTACCACTCTCTAATTTTTCCACCAGTAACTACAGAGTGGACACATAAGAAGCTATGAAAACAGTGTTCTTAATAATCTGGAGTATAGGCGTTCTTCTCTTCCGATGCTCAAGGGGTAATGTCCTCATTTCAGACTCAGAGTTCCTCCCAGATTGACTCACAGTCAAGTCCCTCCTGGAGCCTGGCACACTGGGGCCTCCCCCATCCCAGAGGATTTGTGTAGCCAGATCTACATTTCTCCCACACATGCTTCATTCAAGGCATAAGGTGAGGTCCCAGAGAGGGACACTTCCAGCTGCGATTCTGGTTCCTATGGTGATTCATCTGCTTAAGGTGAGCACTGAGACTGAACGGACATTAGCCCTCTGGTAATGTCTGTAGTTCATAACTGTCTAGTTGGGCTGAGGGCTTTATTGTCCAGGCTATGAAGACTGTAAAATTGGATCCAATGTACTAAGGGTTTCCTAACAGAATCAGATACATCTTTGTAGATATAAAAGGTGCTTCAGTAATAGGGGCCAAAGTACACTGTTTTGGCAACTGCTGGTAACACAGGCTCAATTTCACGGGGCCAGGTGAACGCTTGCTGCTGAGAGGTGGATGGAGCATCCTGTGTGGTCCTGATACAATCACTGCCTGGCTTCCACAGAGCATCTCTGTCCTGAGAGGTGTCTTCAAGTTTCACCTTCTTTGCTTCAGGTTGTTCCAACATGCAGGGTCATTCCACAGCCTAGAGCCAGGAGAGTTCTCAGTCCAGTGGCAGAGACTGAGCCCCTGTAAACTGAAGTCCACTTATTACAGTCAGGGTCATCCTGTCCCACATCCCACCCTCTGGCCTTCCCTTCCGTTAGGACTTGGAAGTGGCTGCATATGGAGACCTGAAACCCAACTATTTTTTTTTATCATTAGACAAGGAACCGCTGCCTTGCCAGTGGTAGCAGGTCTGGTGCACAACCCCCAATCCCCATGTGACCCCTGCTCACTGGGCATCCAAGACTAAGGGAGCACTAAGAAGTGGGTTTCCTATTTCTAGCCTGTAGACTCCAGACAGGAGGAGACACTGTTCCCTGATACCTGGGAGCTGATGTGTCATCAGTGTCAGTTAGACCACCTACAAAGGCACTGGGGCTCTGTCTCTGCTGTCTAATTCCCTCCAGACTGTTGAGCAGAATAGACTCCCCCTAGTCACAGCACCCCCTTGTGAGCAGCGGGTGTTCCTTGATGTGCCAGATTTAAATCTGTTCTCATCGTTTCTGGGAACAATCACTGGTAAGTGCTGCATCTCGGAAATATGCCCAAAGGAAACAAAGGCTTGAATGCAAGGAGCTCACAGTGGAAGCCTTGCCTTTCTTTCTCAATGCCTTCGGTACCAACTGAAACATGTCCCAGAAAGTCTGGGGACAGTGCTGATCACTCAACACCAGCACCTTCTCCCGGGGGCAGGGAGGCTCATGTTCTCCAAGCCAGTGGGCAGGATTCTGAGTCAATCCCGTCACCTCGGTGTTGAGATCCTGAGCCTGCCAGGCCAGTGGAGCAAATTGTGAGCCAGCTCTGCCTTGTGTGATGAGCAGACAGCAGGTGGTCTTGCTTTCCAAGAGCTCAGCACCTTCAGGTGTGTGTTTGGTGATGTTTCTTTGGCCAGGTGATCCAGAGGGCCTTTAGGGTGGCTGTCCTAGGAGAGGATAGAGATGGTGCAGAGCCATGTGTCAGAAAGAACTTGCAGGAAAACTTGAGGATGACCAGCGTCTTAGTCCCCTTGGTCATCAGGGAAAAGCGCCCCTTTGAAAACTCTTCAGGATTTTCCTCTTCAAAAGAATAATTTGCATATGATTTAGTATATTTCTTCAGCCTATGGCAGAGTCCAAGGAGGTAGTTAGGTAGACCCAGAGAACATTTTGTGTGAACGTTTCTAATATTTAGTTCCTTTCATAGAAAACCTGGATAATACCTATTTTTTCATGGGTAAACTTTAGTAATTTGAGTCTTTGAATTTAAACTTCAAGTGCTGTAGAAGCATAAGTGCCTTCAATGAACAATGTTAATACCCTTTCCATACTGTAGGTTGGGCTGCTAAGAAGGTATGTTGCACTTTCTATGACTGTATTCTTCTCGATCAGTGCTGCCAGGGGAACAATATTTATGAATCCTATTTTTTGAAATGTAAAATAAACCTCAGTGAGTTAGTATGGATTCCACTGAATGTAGAATCTGAAATAAGATACGTGGATAGGTACTGTATTTTCTATTGCTTCTGTAACAAATAACCAAGTTTCCACTGAAACCAAAATCTATTTTATCTTTCAGTCTTGGAGATCAGAGTTTGAAATGGGTGTGACTCAGATAAAATCAAGTTTGCTGGGGTTGTGCTCCTTTCTGGTTTTCTAGAAGATGTTTTGTTTCCTTTTCCACCTTCTAAGGCTTTCCTGCTTTTCATACCTTGGACCCCATCTTTGAAGAAAAAGAAGTCCTGACTCTGAAGATCAAAGTTTACCTTGCATCTTGAAACAGATCTCAGTTCTACTCCCAAATCCTGCTTCTACTTTATCCTCTTCATCACCCTTGTGATTACATGGTGCCCAGGATAATCTCCTTAATTTGAGGTCAGCTGATCAGCAGCCTTAATTCCATCTGTGCCTTAATTCTCCCTTGTCATATAACATGTTCAAGAGTCTGAGGATTTGGGGATGAACTTCTTCAGCAGTCTACTTCACTGTCTGTTCTGTTTGGTACTTGAAGTGATCCCAGGAAGCCCAGGGAAGGGAGGAGTGAGCCGGAGATGGGGGATGGTAGGAGCAGCCACTGGATTGGGTACTATTGAGCTGGTCACCATAGAAGTGACTGGGCTCAATCCAGGGGACTTTCTGAGGAACCATTATAATACCTCTCAATACCATTATATACCTGTCATTATACCATTATAATACTCACCTGAGGGACAAGCATCCAGTCATTTACACACCCTCTGTCTGCCGCCTTGTTTGTGGTTACCTCCTAATGTATTTATCCCCTGTGAGATCTGACTGTATGAAAATGAGGGCCTGAGAAGGCAGGGTGTTGGGAGAGGCAGCCCATCTCTCCAGGAGCACCTGGGTTTCCCTTTGAGCAGAAAGGACAGGTGCGGTGGCTACAGAAGCCAGGCTTTCCTTCACCATCCTCCTAGGAGAGGGGAAAAGCCTCCACCACAGGAAGAGTTTTACAGAGTCCCCAGATCCCATCCAGACTTACCCCTACCTCTCTCTTCTGCAAAACCTGCCTATATACCTTTGGTTGCCGAAAATGAGCAATCATTTACCTCGTTGTATTCAAAGGATGATTTCCATTTTAAAAACTCATTCTCTTCTAACCCCCCAAAATAATAGATGAGAATGGATTGTTTCAGGATGTAAGATTAGATGTACCTCATGTGACACATTTTCTGTACTACAACCTGGGTCCCTCAGGTTCACTCCCAAGGCGCACACCTTGATCTCAGGTCTCTGGCACTTCACGCTGCCATGAGATCATCTTCCAGTGGGTTCATACCTAAATGTGGCGGCACCTTCAGGTGACAGCCTTCCTTAATCTGTGGGATCCTTTTTCCACAGGTTTTGATTACTCTGTCCAGAAGTATATTTGGGGGGAACAGATCGTCCCAGAACATGTATCAGATCTCCATCCTATTGAAGGGTGGTCCACCCAAGTTGGATGTAAATCTATTCGCTGAGCTGATGGTTGCTTTTAGACCACAAGGTATAGGGTATTCCTGCTGAAAAGTGCACGTGGACATGCAGATTGAATACAGGAAGGTTGCAGCTAGACGTCCCTTAACCTTCTTGCTTTTGACCCACCAGCAACATGATTGACCCAGACAAGCTGAGGCGAGAGTGCCCATGGTGGTCAGTAGCTGCACTTTCCGCTCTGCCTAGCTGGGACCCAGTCTGGAAACGTGGAGCAGAACTCTGTACCTGTTCCAGCCACCACAATGACACCTTGCTTGAGCTTCAATGTATCTTTTGAGGTAAAAACGTGAGTCTAGTGTATTTTCTAGCTTGAGATGTGCGCTATGCTTGTCTTCCCAGACTTAACGCTTGCCTGGTTATGCCTGGTGGTATGTTTCTGGGGAATATGTTTCTGAGATCCTGGAGAATGGATGCCATGGGAGAAAATAACTTTCAGAATGTATGTCAGATAGACTTGGGTTGCTGGTGCATGGTGAGAAGGGTTCCATTTCTCTGGGCCTGCCCTGCTGACCCATAAGCTACTGGGGAGCAGAGAGCTCACAGGCCAACTCTGAGCAGAAGCAGTTCCATCCCTCCTTGGCTTCTCTGACAGTAGTTTGAGGAGCCCCCAGGGGAGCTGAGAGTCTACTTGCTCTTCAGTGATGAGCCCAGGGTACTCTGTGTCCAGACCAGACAGGTTTTTTTTTTTTTTTTTTTCCTAGCCTGGAGTCTCTTCTGGGAGACTGTGATTTGCGTCAGGAAAATAAATGTCTGGATGTGAAATTGTGTCCTCATGTCTAATCTGACTTTCTCTTCCTTCCTGGGAGTTTAGACTTAATAGAATAATGTCTCATCTGGCTATACTCCTATCCGTGCTGTCAGCTGGTTCCAAGTGATATTTCTGTCATTTATTTTGCTGACCTTAACTTCTTACATCTCAAAATTAAATGTTCAAGGATGGAGGCTGTGAAGCCTAGGTTTACTCAGGCTATTTCATTTTCATTATTACTGGTCCCTGCATTATATTGTTAGTAACTGGTCACCATGATATCTAAACCAGTGCACCATCAGAATGAAAACTGAATTCTTCCTTAGCATAGGCTGAAAGATGTCTTCAAATAAAACTGCCCCCTATATTGCTCCCTGAGATCTCTGGCAGTAGAGGACAGGAGCCCTGTTCCTCTGTGCAAAGCTAGCAATAGCATGCACTCAGCAGCTGCCTTTAGCAAGAAAATAAGAGAGCAGGGGCTCATTTCCAGTCCCTCCAGTCATCATGAACCCACATCCCTAGGAGTGGTCTCCTGAAATGTTTATTCTCTCTTTCCTGATACAAACGAGTCTGTCAATTACCATGAGAGACACCCAGAACATTTTTGTAAACGACTGTATCTCTTATTGATGAAAAATTACTCATAAGAGCAGTTCTGAGGCATCTCTCTAAAACATACAATCCTTTTATAAAATATATTTTAACCCAAAACATATACATTATTATTTCAGCATATAATCAATATTTTAAATAATGAGATATCTGAAGAGAGATAGTTTTACTTCTTTCTTTCCAATCTGGAGGCCTTTTTCTTCATTTTTTTTTTTTGCCTTATTGCACTGGCTAGAGACCCCAGAATGGACTTCCTTGCTTTTTTTCCTGATCTTAAGAGGAAAGTATTTATACTGCTAAGTTTATGTTAGCTATGTGTTTTTCACCGATGCCCTTTATTAGGTTGGAGAAGTTCCCTTCCCTTCCAAGTTTGCTGACAGTTTTAAAAATCAAGACTGGATGTTGAATCTTGTTGAATGCTTTTTCTGCATCTACTGAAATGATCGTGTAGTTTTTCTTTAGTACTATGATGAACTACACTGAGTTTTGAATCACAACACACAATTCTGATCATCACCATCGGGGAGGAGTTCAGTGTGGGGGGGCCTCTTCCTCTTCGATGATGCCAGCACTGTCATTACTGTTTTCTCCAAACGCTGAGCATCTGGGCACCATGTTCCCAGGAGGCATGCTTCTGTTGGAACAGTAACATGGTATCCTGGACCATCTGTTTTACGTCAGGATTTTAACATTTACGTCAGGATTTTAACATTTCCTGGGATGTGCTATCAAATGGAGGTCTCCTCTAGTGTTGAATATGACACATCATGTCTCTGGATGTTTCCCAAACCACCAACTCAAAGCAGTATCTTTCAGGAGGTAAGAGTTTCCTCTCTTCCACTCATCAGGTAGTTGTAGAAAGACCCATCTCCACCTCAAGTACTCATACAGGGAGCAGTTTGCACCAGTGCTCAACCATATTATCCCTATCTTGATTTAGCTGTCCTTCCTCACCTCTGCCTGCTCTTTATTTTTAGATCCTTCTTGTTCTTTATTATGGAAGGGACCTTAGCGATGTTCCTCCTGTCTCAGTAGGGACCCCTACTGAATAGGATCTGGGGAATTTCATGCCTTTAAATCTTGGTGGTATGCTGAAAGTTGTGTGTTTCTAGAATTCTCCCTCGGCCGTAGATATTTTCGATACCCCCTCTCCCACCGCACCACCTAACTTTCATGAAAATATCATAGTTTAGGAAGAGAAAACTGGCTTTTGTGGAGAGGAAGTGTTGGTGAAGAGACCTGCTTTCTTTGTCCAATAAGCACTACTTTCTTCTACTGATGAGGGCTTGGGGGGTTATACCCCTTCCCCAAAATCTTAGACTATCAATGAATTATTTAAAAATTGGGCACGTCTGGAAGATGGGATGATTGGTGTGTCGTTTGTTGCCAGTTTCACTTGTGCTTTGGATGACTTTTTTCCTAATCTCTGTGCTGCCTGATCCAGGAGAAGCTCTCAGAGGTAGCTGCCCTGAGGAAGGGGCCAGAGAGAAGGAACTTGTATGCCTGTAACTTACACAGGCACACGTGTTCCTCATGAGTCAACTTGAATAAAGGTGATATACCTGTTTTATTTCTATTAGCTGTTATCTTATAATTATGTACTGGCCATTGAATGTAAGCAAAAGAGATGACTGACCTTCAGGATCATGCCCTTGTGGAGGAAGTGACCTCCCCTCATCCTCCATTATCCTTGTTATTGAGCAAGTCTAAGATCGAACCCCTCTAGGGATGGAAGAGCTAAAGCTGAAGTGCGTCCCTTGAGCATTCTTGCTGGTACATTTTCTAAGAGGTGTCCACTGGGCTAGTCCATCCCAGCAAAGAGCTACTTCCTATACATGAACCTGAGCTACATTTGATGGGAGAAGATGGTCCTGGCAGTAGGTAGGGTGCTTGTAATCTGCAAAGCAAAGAAACATACCATATTATGTATATTTTGTTTCCTTCAAAACACCCACCCTTTACCATGTACCCCAAAATGTATGTTTCTCAGATACCATTTGCCAGCTGAGTTGAAGGCACACAGTGTTAGGAAGAGAAACAGTCACATCCAGAGGAGAGACTTCATCTTGCTTATACAGGGAATGGAGGTTGCGTTGTCTTGCTTGTTTGCTGGGAAAAATTGTGTTTGAACCATTTCCAAGCTTTCCTTTCAAAATAGCATAATCTGTCCTCTGACATTCCACCTTCTCCAGCTGTTGTTATTTCAAATGAAGCCATTCTGTCTTCCCATTTGAAACTCCCATGGTTGCCTCCAAAGGGAGACTGAGATGTTTTTTCCACCACTTTCCTTATTTGCGAATCTTGGCAGAGCCTAATCCCAGAGCATGGCCTCATTAGATCCTGCACTGATGTTCAGAGGGGGATCCTTACAAAGATATGTTGTTTTGACTTCTGTCCAGAAGTCTGTGGGTGGCTAAGAAGGTAGGCAGTAATGCCCACCACCTGAGCCCTTGCTGGGTAAGACCTTGGTCTTTTACCTTTGTCTACCCAATATTCTTTTTTCTACATCTGAAGGGGGAACTTCCTTCCCTGCACACCTGGGATGTCCAGGTGAGTTGTCATACTCTACAGCTTCCCTGGAAGAGATGAGCGATCCAACTTATGCACAGACAATTCTGTCTGTGATGATGCTGTCTTAGCTTCAAGATCCTTCCCTTTGAAAAGAGATGGTCTCTCCTCACACTTCCAGCGTCTTTTTGATTCAGCCAGGTGTGACCTCTCTAGGCATGTCAGTGCAAAAGTAGAGGAGTGTGCCTCACTGCTCTGCTTTGTTGAAACAAGGCTTAGAAATTGTCATGGATGATCGCACACGCTGGAGAAATGCCTACCCATTTCAGAAAAAACAAAAACAAAAACAAAAACGCCAATATGCCTGGGTTTTCCTTTCAGTAGGAAAAGTATAGATCAGTCGTACTGCAGTGAGACTTAACCGATTCCATAGCCGAAGTCTCTGACATACGTCTACTGATGGTGTCTTATTTTCCTAAGAAAGATTCCTTATACCTCTCATTCCTTGTTCCCGTCTATGCTTCTCAGTAATTCCTGACAGAATCAAATATCTTAGTATTCCAATTACTGGAGATTAATTTGCTTTTGTTGGATTCTATCGGTGGTTTTGCTTTGTCTTTCCAAATACTATTTTTGATCCAGGAATATAATACTGTGTTATTATAGATAGAATGTTAATCTTCAAAGTGAGCCCACGAAGCCCAGTGACAGGGTGGATGAATCAGAAATGGGGTGCAGGAAATGGACACCAAAGGAGGCATCAGCTGGACACCTACTGTGGACTGGGGCTTAATCCCCTAGGGAACACTCTGAAGATCCCTGTAGAATACATCTGAGAATTGTCGCTCCTGGGGACAAGAGTCTAGTCATTTAATCACCAACACTGCCAAGCTCTTTGTGTTCAACTTACTAGCCTGTGTTGTCTCCTATGCACCTGAGATGTGGCTCTGTATGAATCAAAGTGGATGGAGAAAGTGAAGATGTGGCAGGAGGCCAACCAATCTTTCCAAAGAATGTCTGACTTCCTGGATTTCCCTTTTAGCAGAAGAGGGACTGGTACAGTGCCCACTGAAACAAGCAGCTCCCTATCTGTCTTTCTGTAATGAAGACTTCACCTGTCTTGGGAAGAAACCCTTCACACACACACCCTAGACCCCATTCAGGCTTACCTCCACCTCTTCCATCTGCAGGGTTTGCTTCTTGTATGACATACTTTAGATTGCCAGAAATAAACAATGAGCTCTCATTGTGTTCAAAGGATGATTTGTCTTTTTAAAACTCATTCTTTTGACTACAAAACAGATGAAAATGTATTGTTTAAGGATGAAAAATTAGATCTACCTATATGTCAGATCTCCCTTAAATGTCATAAATTGCTCCCAGATAAATATTTTAGAGGAAAGCACTTCCCATCTGCCGTGATCATCTCATGTTGAGCTCCAAACCTGGCTACCTGAATGTCTTGTTAAGGTGTCTTCTTAATGGAACCAGCTCTGACTTTCTCTGTTGGGGTGAGTTGATAGTGAAAGACTTGACCCATTAGGAAACCCCTTACCTGATGATTTCCTGTGATGCAGGAACAAGGTCTGTAGGTTCCTGGTCTCCAGACAAGTCATAGAGTAGGTGCCTTCCTTTGTCAGGGGCCATAGACACTCCTCATTTTTCATGATGGGGTGTTTTCCCCTCATACTGCCTTCTGTAAAAATGGGTGGTTCCATCGGAAATTGTTCTATCTGTAAGCCCAGTTCTTCTGCAGTGGATTTAGAAGCGACGTTGAGCTATTTTTTAGGGTTTCTTGATCCTCTGTGAGATCCTCCATGCTCCAAGATTGACTACATCAGGTATTGAACCCTGCATATTCCAGGTCTCCTTATTTTTAGAAAAGCCAGTGTTCATGTGGTTTACTTTGATACTCACTCCCAACTTCTCAATAGAAACAAGATAAAAAACTTACACTCTGGGGCTCCTGAAGAGATGTTCAAGTGACATGAAAATGTTCTTTCCCTTTGTCTTTCACACTATAGCCTTTGCCTTTCCTGATGCCTTGCCAAGAGTTCCTTCAACTGGTCCTCCGCCATGTTCATTCAATTATAATTCCATGTGTCTTTACACAGTACTATATTTATGCTGAATATTTCCATCTACCTTTTGTTTATATTCTTGCTTTGTTGGGCTAATATCCATCTCAGTGTCTTTGAGGACACTGACTTTATACCTGAATTTCTTGATCTGTTAATCTCTTTATGGAGTATAGGTTCAACTTTCTAAGAAATGATGCCCTTAAGGTGACTGTCTTGGACCTGTAAATTCTTGTAGTGACTCTTCTGCCTGAGCAAATACATAAGAGGAGAGGCTCAATTTAAAATGCTAGTTTTTTTGGTTGAGGTTATGTTCACCTATGTTGAATACATTTTGTACTGTACCTGGTTGTCCTCCGACCCTGGAATGTCTCAGGTGCTGCTCCTTGAAAGTTTCCCAGAAGAAGCAAAGACATAAATGCTAGAAACTTGGACACCCAAGCTTTTTTACTGAAAGCCTTTGGCACCAATAGTAATAAAAATGTCCCAGACAGGAGGGGAACAGTGTTTATCAAGGACAACACTGTACCTTCTTTTGTGTGCAGCTAAGGTTCATCTGGGAGACGTGGGCAGAAACCATCACAATCCCAAGTGTCACACAGCTGGGAATAACTGACCTTTAACCCAAAACTGTGAGCCAGAGACAGGCATTTTCTGGGTGGGAGAAGAAGCTGTTGGCTATACGATCTGGGCATTAGTCACATTCTGGTTTATTTTTGACGATGATTTTCTGGGGAAAATGACTCAGAGGTCCTAAGAAATGGCTATAATAAAATGAACAATGCTAGGCCTCTTTTTCACGAAGAACATGCTGTCTGTCAGCAGAGAGGGAGAAGGATTTGCCTCTCCTGGCCGCTCTGCTCAACAACAAGCCTGTGGGAAGCAAGGACATCATTAGTCTGAAGTACAAAGAATCACGAATCTTTGTTCCTCTAGCAGTAAATCTGGTGAGAATTCAGCCAGTGGACTCAGTGTACTTGGTTCTCAGGGACAAACCCACTGAGTCTGGAGCACCCTGTGTTCTGACACCCACTACTGAAGGCACCAGACCAATTCAGCCTAGACAGTTGTGCCGAGGTGGAATTCCAGTTGCTAATGATTTCATGGGAATAGATTTCTGAGCTTGTTATTACTTCCTGGTATGTATTTGGAATTCTTGCTCGTGCCTGAGAGAGCAGAGTTATCAGCCTATTTGAGTCTTCAATAGCGGGCTGTCTTAGCATGTTATGGCTTCATTCAATGGACTCCCCATTGGCTCCCAGTAAAGTGCTTCAGTTTTCTTTTTTATACTGACCATTGCTGGCAGCTTTTCATTATTTGATACAGATGGGGCATGTTCATACTACTTCCACTCCAGCTATTCACCTTTGTCATAGCTTGCCTCTTGTTCCTTGATCCTACTGCTGGTGACTGATCACTTTGTGTCACTTTCAGGATGGAAAGTTAGTTTTCCTTATGTAGGGTGAAGAAAGCCTTAGCCAAAATGAACTAGAAGATTGTAACCTCTCACACTTGCTCTCAAAAACCATGATCAGTGGAAGATAAGAGCTCCTACGTCTTTGTCCAAAGCTGAGATGACCATGAAAGACTGTGGGTCCTTCAGCAGGAAGATGAGGGAGCAGGAAACACATCCCCAGTTCCTATCTTTCTTCACTAACCCACATCCCTGGGAGGGTCTCCTGAAAACTCACTCATGGGTATCTGGTTCTCTTTTCTGAACAAAGGTGGTCTGTCAATTATAGTGGCAAATACCCAGGTTTAGAAAAATTTAACAGATTGTATGACAATTAAAGATGGCAAACATCAGACAGGAGCCTGTGTGGGAAGTTCTTCCCAGAACACACAGCCCCCATCTTCACAGCAGGAGAAGCATTTTATGTGGAACTTATTCCATGTTAACTCTTGAGAGAATTGTGCTTGTCCTTCCTGTGTTCTCCAGCCACTGAGCATCTGGGGATTCACGTGCTCCATAGCTGTGAGTCTGTCTGGAGCGGTGAGATGATAGCTGCGTTCCTGGATAATTCCACGGGGCCATAGGTGGGACCTAAGATGTAAACTCTCCATTTCCTGGTGTGAGTCATTGACTGTGGTCACCAAGTGGTTAGGTGAATCACCCAAGATGTGGTTATTTTCCACTCAGCTCTTTTCAAAGCTGTAAACTCAATGTATCTTAAAAGATTTCTCCAACTCACTGCCATCTTAGATTGTTGAAGGAGGCTCACTTTGGCTTCTCAACCACTCCTTCAGAGAGAAGTAGCACTAGTGATAATGTACATTTGAATCTGTCATTTTGATGTAGCTGATTATGCCATTTTTTAAAGTATCTGACTTTACTCCTGTCTCACTAGGGTACTCCACTAATAGGATATGAAGAATTATGAATATGGGATATGAAGAATTTATGTCTGATAATTGCTGTGAGGAATTGGTTGGTGTTTGGGGCTGATGTTGATTTCCCTGCTGTTTCTCATTAGCTGGGGTCACGTATTTAAGTTCTGGTCATGTGGTATGCATTATATCTGACCTTCAAGATTCTGTCTCCCCTGCTCCTTTCAGTGTCCTCAAAGCTGAGGTTATGGGTGACCACCTTAGGAATGGCTGAGAAAAATGAGGGGTGTTCCTGAAGCATCATTGCCATTGTATTTTCTAAGAAGTAGCCAGTGTGCTGGGAAATCCATCAAAGAGCTACTTTTTCATTTATGGTACTGATCTGCATTGGAGGGTTGGAGGGGAGAGGGCCGTGGAAGTCAGGAAGTCTGAAACCTTCAGGTCAGGAACCTGTCAGAGGGTGTCTGTTGATCCCTCCAGAGCACCCATTCCTATGTGCCCAGTTTTATAGGCTTAAGACACCGGTCATGCAGATGGAATGGAAAGTGGTTTAGACTTAGTGATAATAACCAGGTCTGGGAAAGAAAGTTCCAGATTGTCCCAGACAAGTAAGGGAGATTAAAATCAATCTTATTCTCCTTCCTCTGATTCCCAAGTTTTTGTCATGTCTGTTTTCATCATTTTCCTTAAACTTTCCTAATATTTCTTGGGCCCCCTTTTTAGGCCCTTCTAGCTACTCCATTCATGATGATGAAGGAATAGTTAAGAGCTCTCATTTTTTAAATAGAAAGTGAAACCTGAATGTCTTAGTATGAATCTTGGAGTCCTGAATCTGAGATCTGGACTTGAGCCAGTTACTTTATTTGGAAGTGATCCCAGGTAACACATGGGGTTTGAAGGTGTGAATGTGAGACCTGATGGGGATAATGGCCAGTAACAGGCACAGCACTGAGCTGTCACCTCCCCCGGTGGGTGTCGCATTCCCAAGGGAACCCTGTGAAGAACCATGTAGAATATATCACAGGATGTCCTCCCTGGAAGGACAGGAATCCAAGGATTCATCCACCAACTCCATCCACCCCATTGGTTGAGGTAATTTCCTTCCTGCACATCTCACAAGGACCTTGTGCCTGTGCTGAGCTCTCTTGGAAGACTTTGGGGAAAGCTTTAGGACAGATCCTGACCCATCACAACAAGGTCTCCTGATGAAATGTGGGCAACGGGTGTGGTGCTGTCCTCCACAGATGTGCTGAAAACAGGATCTAGAGGATGTGTCATGGAGCACCCTGTTCTCTGACACAGACCCCACCCAATTTCAAGAAATGCCAACCTCCTGAGGTTTTCTTTAGTAGAAAAGGGACACACAAGTCTACTCAAGCAAGGCTATTCTTATGCCATAGCTGAGGTCTCTGACATCCAATCCGTAATCCCATTCTCTTGTCATCTCTGTCTCTCAGTAATGTCATCCAGAATCAAGTACCCTGGAATGCTAATAAATTAGATTTTCTTACCCTGATCTCTATGAGAAATATTGCTTTGCCTTTTTTTTTTTTTTTTTTTTCTGTACGCGGGCCTCTCACTGTTGTGGCCTCTCCTGCTGCAGAGCACAGGCTCCGGACATGCAGGCTCAGCAGCCATGGCTCACGGGCCCAGCCGCTCCACAGCATGTGGGATCTTCCCGGACCGGGGCACGAACCCGTGTCCCCTGCATCGGCAGGCGGACTCTCAACCACTGCGCCACCAGGGAAGCCTGCTTTGTCTTTTTAACATCACTTTCCATGCAATAAGCTAAGGCCATGTTGGCAAATTAGCTAAAATTTCATATAATTTTGCTAAGAAAAATATTGTGGAAGAAATCTACAACATCTCATTCCTGTATTGCAGTGGAATGGATAGTGAGGTGTCAGGTTCCATTCCTATGAGTGACAGATATATTAAAATATTCACATTTCTAATGGTGTATGGACATCCTCTTCCCCTTCCAAAAGTACAATTCATTATATTCCTATTTATTCAATATTAGTTTATGACTAAAAAGGGCACTACCTTTAAGTTTTTCTAAGTGAATCTTGGACACCCTCCTCGAGCTTCTAAGAAATGTCAGTCACTTGAATATGAGCAAATATTGCTCATCTGTGGAGGGAAGAGTTTATTCCACACTGTGACATTGCACCTCCTCCTGCAGCCCCAAGCATTCTAGTGAAGCCTGTACTAGGAGGTGCTGCTTTCCATTTAACCTCCTAGGATTGAATCAGAAGGACGTGTGAGATGGGTTTGAAACCTTTCTGCTACTGCACTGCCTGCAGTGTCTCACCCGAGGGCAGGCTTGGACTAGTGACTGTGCTGACTGACCATGGTGAAGGCTTCCATAACGATTTTGCTTTCGCTCCACCCATCCAGGTTTTATTCTGGGGTGTCGTTGTCATCCTGCCAGCCCTGCTGGACACAGTCTAGGCCATCCTTTATCACTTGTCTGCCTGAACCTCTTGTTTCTTATGTGTCAGAGTGATCTTCTTCATCCATGAGTATTAGTGAAGCTCTGAGTGAAGCCATTGACCTTTTGCATGTCCTGAAAGCAAGTTTAGTTTTAATTTATTCCTGGACACGTCCACTGGATGCTGATGACATGGCAGTATTTATGTTGGGCCTGGGCCACTCAGATCTTTCCCCAAGACTCATATCCTTGAGCTCTCATCGTTGGCTCTTCAATCATTGACCCTTGATCCCATGGCAGTGCACTGTCTTCACTGGTGTGGGTTCCATGTCTTAATGTAGTGGTACCTACACGTGACAGCCTTCCTTGATCTCTGGGTTCCATTTTCCATTATTTTTCATTGTTGTGTCTGAAAATATTTTTGGGGGGAAGAGATCAACTTGAACATGTATCAGATCTCAGTCCTGTTGAAGGATGGTCCACCTTGGTTGAATGAGCTTCTGATTTCCACTACAACTATTCTCAGAGCATTACTTCCCTATGAAACTTCAGAGTTTCTTTCTGTATCACCTTATTAAGGGGGCCAACTTTATGACCTCAAACACTCGTATAAGACGTTAGCACAAATGATATTATACATTTACCTTTCCAATTCGATGTAGCTGCTCTCAAGTCTGGTTACATACTACTACGTGCTTTCTATTGACATGATCCTTGCATTGCTCCCTCTGTTCCATGAGGGTACCTGTAAATAAGATACATAGGATTTTATGTATAGCCTAGGTTGTGACCATGAACTGCATGTTCCTAGGAGTCTTCCCTGTAAGAGAGAGCTTATGAGGATCACTGCCCACTTCCACCTCTAAATTTGAATGAAAATAATGTAGATAAAGAGAATAAATTATGTCTTTGCAGAAGACATTATTAGTGAAGAGATCCATTTTCTTTTAATTATGCAAAGCACTTCCCCACCAAACTATAAATAAGAAGTATATTCCTTACCTGAATTTCTAGCTGACTAGCTTGGAGTGAAATCTGTAAAAAATAGAGATGTCAGCAAGGAGGGATAACAGGCGTGTGGTGATCATTCTCCAGTGGATTTCTTTTTGGTTTCATTTTTTCTAAGCTTCCCTATGTGGCATGATTTAGAAGAAAACAGCTGTACTTAGAGCTGAACTAAAGAGGGGGACTATTCCTATAACTTCCAGGGTCCTGATGTTCCTCATGAATGAACTTGAATGAAGTTGGTGTCCCTGTTGTCTTTAGTCAGCTTGGGTCTGGTAGATAAGGTCTGGTCCTGTCACGGGAGTGAAGGGATGACATCCCATCTTCATGACTGTTCCCTCTAAAATGAGATAGTCTCTCCTCCCTCTTCCAATGTCCTCCTTACTGACTAGGTTGGGTGTGACGCCCTCTGTGAATGTCAGTGCAAACAGAGTAGTGCCCACTGAGGGTCTTGCTGATGGATTTTCCAGGTGATGTGACTGAACTAAGATCCCAGAATGGCCTACTCTGCCGCTTGTGACCATGAGCTACATTTGAAGGGAGAAGATGGTCCCAGAGGTGGTAGATTATCTCCTAAACACCCATATTATGGACCTGTCATTGGGTGTGTCTGTCTGTCCCTACAGAGCACCCATTCTCATGTGACCCAGGCTGTATTGTCTTTGGTCACTGAGTCACCTTCCATTCCACTGTGTGGACAGAGTTAGCCTGAGAAGAGTCGCATTCAGGAGAGGGCTCTAGGCTTTGCAAAGACAGGTATGGAGTTTGCATTCTCTCCTGTGATTCTCAACTTTTATTCACAAGGTCTCCTTTTGACTAAAATATCTCACTGCTGCGCTGTGTTAAAAACAAGTGTCCCATAGGATATATCACAGAGCATCCCAGCCTCTGTAGACATGCCCAGAGAAAAATTTGTGGGAAGGTTTCAAATGTGTACTGTCTATCATAAAAACCCTGGATATTCAAAATCTACTTTTTCTTGGGTAGGTTTTAATAATTTAAGTCTTCCATGGCATTTATGCTCTACATTTGAAGTTTAAATGAACACTGTTTATAATATACTCTCAATACTATACGTTGGGATACTAAGGAAATGTTGGTATACTTATGATTTTTTTGTCAGTGCTGCCTGGGAAAGAATAGTTAATCTTAAAATTTGAAGTATGAAGCAAACCCCAGTGAGTTAGTATGCATTACCCTCAATAAAGAATGTGAAGTAAGAATTTTGGATAGATACTATATTAGTTTCCAGTTGTTGCTATTTAAAAAAACCCACCAAGTTTCCGCTTACATCAAAACCAATATTATCTTTCAGTTTTGTGGAGGATAAGTCAGAAATGGGCATAACTGGATAAAATCAGGTGTTTGCAGGCTTGTGTTCCTTTCTTGTTTTCTAGAAGATGAGCTGTTTCCCTGCCTTAACCTCTTTCTAGAGGCCTTCGGTATTCCTTGTCTTGGGCCCCTCTATTAGATCTTCAGAGTCAGGATTTTCTTTATCTTCATTATCTCTTGCCACATAACAAAACAACGTCACAATTTCTGAGGACAGGAATATGAAAATCTTTGGGAGTCCTTTAAACTCTTGCATCTGGAACTTTATTTGGAAGTGATCCCAGGAAAGCCAGGGAAGGGAGTAGCGAATCAGAAATGGGATGGAACAGTCACTGGTGTGTATCGTATTCAGCTAGTTGCCTGTAGTGGTGACTAAGGCCGAATGCCACAGGGGGCCCTCCGAGGATCCACGCAGCGCGAATCTGAGAATTGTCCCCCCCGTGCATCAGCTCTACCCGCCAAGTTCTTTGTGGTCACCTTAGCAGCCTGAGATGTCAATTTTCCTGTGCAACTGAGATGTGGCTCCGTGTGAAAACAAGTGGACAGAGGTTGAGGGTGTGGCACACACTAGCCCAACCTTTCCAGAAGAATGCCCAACCTCCTGGATGTCCCTTTTAGCAGAAGAGCAGATTCAGTGCGTACTGAAACAAGAAGCCCCCATCCGTCTTTCTGTGGAGAAGCCTTTTTCCCTCTCATGGCAAGAGATCTTTCACATACCCTCTAGATCCCATCCAGTCTTACCCCGCTTGCGCCCCCTGCAGGGCATGCCTGAATTACATAGCTGAAAGTGCCAAATTTAATAATTAACTTTTATTATGTTCACGGGATGGTGTCTTGTTTTGTTGTTTTTTTTTAATTTTATTGGAGTATAGTTGATTTACAATGTTGTGTTAGTTTCAGGTGTACAGCAAAGTGATTCAATTATACATACATATATGCATTCTCTTTTGGATTCTTTTCTCATATAGGTTATCACAGAATATTGAGTAGAGTTCCCTGTGCTATACAGTAGGTCCTTGTTGGTTATCTGTCTTATATATAGTTGTATGTATATGTTAATCCCAAGCTCCCGATTTATCCCTTCCCACCACGTTCCCCCTTTGGTAACCTTAAGTTTGTTTTCGGTATCTAAATATTATCATACGAAGTGAAGTAAGTCAGAGAAAGACAAATATATGATATCACTCATGTGGAATCTAATTCTTAAAAATGATACAAATGAATTTATTCACAAAAGAGACTTACAGATATCGAAAGGATGATGTCTTTTTAAAATTTATTCTCTGTCAACCACAAAAAACAGATGAGAATGTACTGTTTAAGGATGAAAAATTACATCCTCCTATATGTCAAATCTCCCTTACATATCATGAACTGGTCTAAAATATTATAGAGCATATTATACTTCCCCCTCTGCCCTGATCACCTCATGCTGAGCTCTGACCTGGTTGCCTGGCTGTCTTGACACAGGTGTGTCCCCTTCACGGAACCAGCCCTGATTTTCTTTGTTGGCGTGAGTTGGTTGAAGGTGAATTGAAGGACTTAAACCACTAGAAAAACTCCTGCCTGATGCTTTCTTGTGATGCAGAGACAAGGTCTATATCTTTCTGCTCTCTAGGCAAATCCTGTGGCGGGTGCCTGCCCTTGTCAGGGGACCCTCCTCACCTTCAGTGTCAGGGTGTTTTCCCCTTGTACCGCCTTCTCAAAAAATGGTTTCCATCTGTAAACCCATTCCTGTGGTTCTTCAGCATTGATGGTTTTAGGAGAGACAGGGAGCTATTTTTCAAGGTTTTATGATCTTCTCTGCAATTCTCCATGCTACATCAGGAATCGAACCCTGAATATTCCAGGTCATCTTTTTAGTTCTCAGAAATGCCTATGTTTAAGTGTGGTTTGGTTCCACACTCAGTCCTGACTTCTCAGTAGAATCTGGATCTAAATCTGCATTCTCATTAATAAGAAAGACATCTTATGCTGATGGAAATAGTTCTTCTGTATATTATATATTTAGAAAATAATCTGTTACCTCTTTCTACTCCTAATGAGGTCTGGTGTAATTCAGAGTCAGATCAGCTGTCTGAGCCTAACATGGGCCACAGTGAACTAACCACGATCCATGGCCATGGATGGAACCCTGAACCCAAATGCATGAATGTCTTCTATTACCCTCTCCCTTGCCCTGAGGAAGGGAATGTTTGAGTGAGAGAGATGAAAACATTCTGTCCCTTCGTCTTCTATGCTTTAGCCTTTGTCTTTTCCTGACGCTTTTTGAGAGTTCTTCCTCTGATCTTCAGCCATGTTCATTCTATTACTGATCCCACATAGCTTTACACAATACGGTATTCATGCTGAATATTTCCTTTTATATTCTGTGTCTGAATTCTTTGGGCTAATATCCACCCCTGTGTCTTTGAGAATATTGAATATCTTAACTTCTTGATCTATTAATCTCTTTATAGAGTATAGGTTGTTTTCTTTAGAATCTGGTGCCCTTTATGTAGTTTCTTGGAACTTTGTGTTCTTGTGGTGACTCTGCTTCCTCTGGGGAAATTTCAAGGAGCAGAACGTGAGGGCTCCCGGCTTTGGAGGACATCCAGGTTCAGTACAAAAGTTCTTCAACCCAGGTGGACATCGTCTCAATCAGTTAGAAAATCGAAATAGTTTAAATCTAGCATGTTGGTGAATATATATGCTCAGGAAGAGAAGACCTGAATGCTAGAAGGTAGGAACTGGTGCTCTTTTTTTTTTCTTATGAAAGTCTTTGGCACCAATAGTAACGAGAATGTCCCAGACTGATGGGACGTCACGTGCTTATCGTGGACAACATTGTACCTTCTGTTGTGGGCAGCTAAGACTCATCCAGGAGATATGGGCAGGATGCTGAAACCATCACAGTCCCACGGTCTCATGCGGCTGAAAATACTTACGTTGGTCTGCAAACCATGAGCCAGAGACACTTTCTGGGTGGGAGAAACAGCTGTTGGCCATACCTTCTGGGTATTAGCCCCTTTCTGGTTTATTCTTGGTGATGATTTTCTGGGGAGAATGGCCCAGAGGTCCCGAGGGAATGGCTGTTACAAGAGGAAAATGAACAGTGCGAGGACTATTGTTTAAAAAGAACATGCTGTCCATCAGGAGGTAGGGTGATGGGTTTGCCTCTCCTGGCAGCTCTGTACTTCAGAAGGCCAGTGAGGTTCCTGCTTCACACAGGCTTGTTTGGTCAGCAAAGAATCACGCATAGCCATGCGTCCAATTGGACCCTTCAGTAGTGTTTGGATGGGACAGTACCAGGGACACCCCTTGTTCCAGCCTATGACCCCTCCCTCCAACCTCTTTTCCAGCCACAAACTTGAAAACCATCCTCTCTGCTATCCCCTGCCTTTAGGACCAGCCAACACCAATTTTTGAGCTTAGTTCCTTATTGCCAATCACCTATGACTCCCAGATTCATCAGAATTATTCCACGGAAGCGGAGGCTGGGGTCCACCTCCTGGTCCTACATCTGCGAACCTGCTGGACCTGCTCCTCTCTGGGCTTCTATTTCGACTGCGATGATGAGGCACTAGAGGCATTGGGCCACTTCTTCCAGGAGGTGGCCAAGAAGTGCAAAGGTACCAAGAGTCCCTTCAAGATGCAAAACCAACTCTTAAAGTAGCAAAATCCAGGTTTAGAAAAACTTAACAGATTGTAATACTTAAACATGGCAAATATCAGATACACAGGAGCCTGTGTGGGCCGTCTCCCCAAAACACACTGTCCTCTTCTTCCCAGCAGAAAAAGTGCTTAGTGTGGGAGCTGCTCCCTGTTAATTCCTGAGAGAAGTGGGCTGGTCCTTCCTGTGTTTCTCCAGCCACTGAGCAACTGGGGATTCATGTGCTCTGTAGCTGTGGGTCTGTCTGGAGCAGTGAGGTGATAGCTGCGTTCCTGGTTAAACCCACGGGGCCATAGGTGGGACCTGGGACGTAAACTCTCCATTTCCTGGCACGAGTCATCGGCTGTGGTCACCAAGTGGTTAGGTGAGTCACCGAAGGTGTGATTATTTCCCACTCAGCTCTTTTCAAAGCAGTAACTTCTCATGTGACTTAAAAGGTTTCTCTTTATTTCCTACTGCCATCTTAGATGAAGGAAGCTCTCTTTGGGATCTCAAGCACTGTTGCAAAGTATTCTTAGAATCCCTCTTGGTCGGAGATGGTTTATGAGGGCCACTGCCTCTCCCCCAGCACATATGTAATAAAGATGAGCAGAGGGTAAACTGTCTTTTTGCTAAAAGCAGTTTTGATGAGGTGACTTGATTCTTCTTTTTTAAAAGCATGGCAGTCCCACACTGAAGTGGAAATGAGGGTATGTCCCTCCCGCTTAATCTGATGACTCGTGTGTGGTGTCCTTTCCCAGTTGGATTTCTGCTTTGGCTGCCCTTACGTAATTAATCTGCTCTGTACTATCTGGTCCAGGGGAAGATTGTAGAGGCCAGAGGAGGGGATCTCAGAGAGGAGCATATATCCCTATAACTTGTCTTGCCCAATGAGGTTAGTGCCTCATGGGTCAAGGAGAATAAAGCTGATCTCCCTACTGTTTCATTGGCTGAGGTTAGATAGTTAATTCTGGCCGTGGAGTATGAGCTGTGTTTGACCTTCAGGACACGGCCCTATAAGGGTAGTGGTCCCCGCTCCCTCTTTCAATGTCCTCCTTCAGTTGAGGCCAAGAGGAACCACCTCTAGGCATGGGAGAGAAAGAAGAGGAGTGTGCCTCCTCTTGTTGATGCATTCTCTAAGAGGTTTATGGTGGGCTGGGACATTCCAGCAAAGGGCTGCTTGTACTTCCACGTGCTCCAGCTCTTTTTTTTGCGGTACGCGGGCCTCTCACTGTTGTGGCCTCTCCCATTGCGGAGCACAGGCTCCGGACGCGCAGGCCCAGAGGCCATGACTCACGGGCCCAGCCGCTCCGCGGCATGTGGGATCTTCCCGGACTGGGGCACGAACCCGTGTCCCCTGCATCGGCAGGCGGACTCTCAACCACTGCGCCACCAGGGAAGCCCCTCCAGCTCTTTCTGAGGAGGAAAGATGGTCCTAGAAGTCAAAGAAGATGTTTAAATTTTTCTTTGATATTGGAGCATAGTTGATTTACAATGTTGTGTTAGTTTCAGGTGTACAGAAAAGTGATTCATTTATACATATGTATCCTTTTCCAGATTCTTTTCCCTTATAGGTTATTACAAGATATTGAGTATAGTTCCCTGTGCTATACAGTAGGTCCTTGTTGGTTATCTATTTTGTATATAGTTGTGTGTATATGTTAATCCCAAATTCCCAATTCATCCCTCCCCCCCACCTTCCCCTTTGGTAACCATAATTTTCCTTCTATGTCTGTGAGTCTATTTCTGTTTCATAAATAAGTTCATTTGTATCATTTGTTAGATTCCATACATAAATGATATCATATGATATTAAGACAGTTGTTTTAAAACCTTTGATAGATCTGCCCTCATATCTGTTTTCCAGGGTAGTTTCTGTTGGCTTAATTTTCCCCCCTTTGGACCATGTTGCCTTTTTTTTTTTCTTGGCATGCTTTATGATTTGTTGTTGTTGTTGTTAAACTGAGCATTTCAGTCTAATAATGTAAGTTTGTAGTCTCTGTATTCTGATTCTCCCTCTTCCACAGGGTTAGCTGTTTTTGTTATTCTTGTGTGTTCATTTTTTTTTATCATTATAGACTGTCTCTGTGCCAAGGATCCGCTTAAGGTTTAAATTAAGGTCTTTTCTGAGCCTGTGACTTTCGCTAGGCATGCATGGTCACTTTCTAATTTTCCTCAAATATGTAATTGCTTCTGAATGTGCTAGTCTTTAATGTCTGGTTCCCAAAACAGAAAAAGGAAAAATGAAGGTTCTCCGCATGCAATGCTACCAATTGCCACAAGAGGGCGAAGATGTAATCCAAAGTCTATACTGCGTCCAACCCTGAGTCTGGTTTCTGGTTAGAGCCATAAGGAGGGAAGCTGTGGGATTACCCACTAATTAGTGAATAGCCTTGGATACCATTCCTGCTTTAAGTCAAGCCATCTTGTCCTCTGATAGCTAATATCTAAACCATTATATTTTATATAACATTAATTCATGCAAACATAATTAAGGAAAGTTTGTTAGAAATAGGTTGAGTTGATGTAATTATTTGTATATGTTAGCATTTATGATAAAAAATAGAGCCACTGTCCGTATCATAGGAATACTATAGGAACTAAAATTTACATGAGTATAGGAGGAACTAGAAGAATGAATGTCTGGAAGGCTGTGGCTGGAGGATCGGGGGAAAATTCACTAATGGCTTTAGCCAGAAGTGGTGGTAAGGGTGAAGAAATTGGACCTCAGAATTTTTGAGGTGCTGCCACATCTGGCCGCCATAATGACAGATAGAAGTTTACAAAGAGATCTTAGAAGCTGGAGCTCATGGAGGAGTTTGCAAAACCACTGGATCTAGTACCACACCTCTTGCATTCTGTATCTTTACTGGCATGTGTATTCATTGTCTCTTGCTGTGTAGCAAATTACCATAGTATAAGCAGCTTAAAACAACACAGTATCTCAAAATTTCTGTGAATTAGGAATATGAGTCCTCTGCTTTGGAATTGCACAAAGTTGCAGTCGAGGGGTTGGCAGGGGTTGCAATCTCATCTCAAGTTATGGCTGGAGAAGGATCCATTTCTAAGTTCGTGTGCCTGTGGGTGAAGTTCAGTTCCTTGTGGCCTGTTGGACTGAGGGCCTCAGTTTCTTGCTCACTGTTGGCCAGAAATTCCCTAGTTGATTGTCCTTTGGGCTTCTCTGTAGAGTAGTTCACAACCTAGCTGCTTGCTTCATGAAAGCCTTTTTGATGGGAGAGGTTGTTCTAGCAAGAAGGTTGTTACCATCTTAAGTACAACCTCTCACCTTTGCTGTGTTCTATTAGAAGCAAGTCACAGGCCCCACTCACATTCACAGGGATTGGAGTTCACAAAGGTGTGAATATCAGAAGGAAGAGATGCTTGGGGGTTACCTTGGAGTCTGTCTGCCATATAAGGAGGTTTGGGAAAAGGTCATTCTGAGAATGTCTTTGCTGTACACATGGCTTCTACTCTGCAATGCAGAGCTGACAACTAACATCCAGCACTCAAGGTCCTGCATGATATCTCATGGAATGTCAAGCAGTCAAGGTTTCTGCAGGATTACATTGTGATTGAGATCAGGAGTGTTAATGGAAATCTCGGCAAGATGGTATGTTTGCTTTTTAGCTTTTCTACAGGTGAGGATTGGAATAAAATCACATTTACCATATTAATACTCAGATTAAGCTGCCATTAAGCCTACAACTAGATTAGATTTATGGTAATCCACCACCATTCACCATAATCTATACTATTGTTTTTCAAGGGACATGTAGGTGAATTGAAAAGGATATATGATGGGGACTGTAACCTCTGAATCATTTAAGCAGTTGATGGGGCATTAAT